>NW_020192292.1:8695802-9309904 GCF_002263795.3 Bos taurus | reverse complement strand
ATAAATAGGTACTGAATATTGTCAAAGGCCTTTTCTGCATCAATTGAGATTATCATATGGTTTTTATCTTTCAATATGTTACTATGGTGTATCACATTGATTGATTTCCATATATTGAATCCTTGCATCCCTGGATTAAACCCAACTTGATCATGGTGTATGAGCATTTTGACGTGTTGTCGAATTCTGTTTGCTAAAATTTTGTTGAGCGTTTTTGCATGTGTTCATCAGTGATATTTTCCTGTACTTTTCTTTTTGTGTGTTGTCTTTGGTTTCAGTATCAGGGTGATGAGTTTGGAAGTGTTCCTTCGTCTGCAATTTTTTGAAACAGTTTTAGAAGGATATGTATTAGCTGTTTAAATGTTTGATAGAATTCTCCTGTGAAGCCATCTGGTCCTGGGCTTTTGTTTTTTGGGAGATATTTGATCACAAGCTTCAACTTCAGTGCTTGTAATTTGGTTGTTCATAATTTTTATGTCTTCCTGGTTTAGTCTTGGAAGATTGAACTTTTTTAAGAACCTGTCCATTTCTTCCAGGTTATCTATTTTATTGCCCTATAGTTCATAGTAGTCTCTTTTAATCCTTTGTGTTTCTGCAATGTCTGTTGTAACCTCTCCTTTTTGATTTCTACTTTTGTTGATTTGATCCTTCTCTCTTTTTTTTGCTAATGAGTCTGGGTAAGGATTTGTCAATTTTGTTTATGTTCTCAAAGAAGCAACTTTTCGTTTTATTAATCTTTACCATTGTTTCTTTCATTTCTTTTTCATTTATTTCTGCTCAGATCTTTATGATTTCTTTCCTTCTAATAATGTTGGTTTTTTTTTTCTTCTTTTTCCAGCTGTTCTAGGTGTAAAGTTAGGTTGTTTTTCTTGTTTCTTGAGGTAGGATTGTATTGCTATAAACTTCCCTCTTAGAATTGCTTTTGCTCCATCCGATAGGTTTTGCGTTGTCGTGTTTTCATTGTCATATTTTTATAGAAATTTTTTGATTTCCCTTTTGATTTCTTCAGTAACCTGTTGGTTATTTAGAAATGTGTTGTTTAATCTCTATGTGTTTGTGTTTCTTGCAGTTTTTTTTCTTGTAATTGATATCTAGTCTCATAGCGTTGTCATGGAGAAGATGCTTGATACAATTTCAATTTTCTTAAGTTTACTGAGGTTTGATTTGTAACCCAAGATGTGGTCTATCCTGGAGAATGTTCCATGTGCACTTGAAAAGAAGGTGTATTCTTCTGAATTTGGATGGAATGTCCTGAAGATATCAATGAGATCCATCTCATCTAATGTATCATTTAAGACTTGTGTTTCTTTATTAATTTTCTGTTTTCATGATCTGTCTATTGGTGTGAGTGGGGTGTCCTACTATTATTGTGTTACTGTCAATTTCTACTTTTGTGTGTGTTAGTGTTTGTCTCATGTATTGAAGTGCTTCTATGTTGGTTGCATAGATATTTTCAATTGTTATGTCTTCCTCTTGGATTGATCCTTTGATCATTATGTAGTATCCTTCCTTATCTTTTGGAATGTTCTTTATTTTAAGGTCCATTTTGTCTGATATGAAGATTGCTACCCAAGCTTTCTTTTGCTTCCCATTTGCATGGAGTGGATTCTTCCGTCCTCTCAGTTTCAGTCTATATGTGTCTTTAGGTCTGAAGTGGGTTTCTTGTAGACAGCATATGTATGGGTCTTGTTTTTGTATGCATTCAGCCAGTCTGTGTCTTTTGGTTGGAGCATTTAATCCATTTACATTTAAAGTAATTATTGATATATATGTTCCTATTGCCATTTTCTAATTGTTTGCAGTTGATTTTGTAGATCTTTTTCTTCTCTTGTGTTTCTTGACTATAAAGTCCCTTTAACATTTGTTGTAAAACTGGTTTGGTAGTACTGTATTCTCTTATTTTTTGCCTGTCTGAAAAGCTTTTTATTTTTCCATCAGTTTTGAATGAGATCCTTGGTGGGTACAATAATCTTGGTTGTAGATTTTTCCCTTTCAGTAGATATTTCCCTTTAAATATATCCTGCCATTCCCTTCTGGTGTGCAGAGCTTCTGCTGAAAGATCAGCTGTTAAGCATATGGGGTTTCCCTTGTATGTTACTTGTTGCTTTCACTTGCTGCTTTTAATATTCTTTCGTTTATTTGTGTTTAGTCTTTGTTAGTGTTTCATTTATTTGTGTTAGTCTTTGTTAGTTGGATTAGTGTGTGTCTTGGTGTTTTTTTCCTTGGGTTTATCCAGTATGGAAATCTTTGTGCCTCTTGGACTTGATTGGCTATTCCTTTTCCATGTTGGGGAAATTTCTCCTATAATCTCTTCAAAATTTTCTCATACCTTTCCTTTTTTTTTTTCTTTTTCTGGGACCCCTATAATTCGAATGTTGATGTGTTTTGATATGGTCCCAGAGGTCTCTGAGACTGTCCTCAACTCTTTTCATTCTTTTTTACTTTATTCTGCTCTTCAGAAGTTATTCCACCCATTTGATCTTCCAGCTCACTGATTTGTTCTTCTGCTTCAGATATTCTGCTATTGACTCCTTCTAGAGTAATTTCAGTAATTGTGTTGTTTGCCTTCTGTATGCTTATTATTTAATCTTCTAGGTCTTTGTTAGTTGATTCTTGCATTTTCTCCATTTTGTTTTCAAAGTTTTTGATCATCTTTACTATCATTATTCTGAATTCTTTTTCAGGTAATTTTCCTCTTTCCTCTTCATTTATTTGCACTCCTGTTGTTCCTCGTTTGTTCCTTCATTTGTGCAGTATTTCTCTGCATTTTCATTTTTTTTAAAGTTATTGTGTTTTGAGGTGTCCTTTTCCCCAGGCTTCAAGGAAAGTTGAATTCTTCATTGAAGAAGGTTGATTTCTTTCTTCCTTTTGGTTTCTGCCCTCCTAGGGTTGTCCCAGTGGTTTTGTGTGAACTTTGTATTGGGTGAGATTTCTGCTGAAGTTTTGTTTGTTTTTCTCTGATGGGCAAGGCTGAGTGAGGTGGTACTCCTGTCTGCCTGATGATTGGGTTTGTAATTTTGTTTTATTTGTTGTTTAGATGAGGCATCCTCCACAGGGTGCTACTGGTGGTTGGGTGATGCCAGGTTTTGTATTAAAAGTGGCTTTCCTTTGTGTGAGTTCTCACTATTTGATACTCCCTATGGTTAGTTCTCTGGTAGTCTAGAGTCTTGGAATCAGTCCTCCCACTCCAAAGGCTCAGAGTTTTGATCTCAAGTTTGTGTGGTTTCTTTATATATTCTTTTCCACTGGTTGGGACTTCCTGGTGGCTCAGACGGTAAAGCGTCTGTCTACAATGTGGGACTCCTGGGTTCGATCCCTGGGTTGGGAAGATCCCCTGGAAAAGGAAATGGCAATCCACTCCAGTACTAATTGCCTGGAAAATCCCATGGACAGAGGAGCCTGGTAGGCTACAGTCCATGGGGTCGCAAAGAGTCAGACACGACTTAGAGACAGGGCTTATATATTCTTTTCCACTGGTCAGGTCCTCCTGTCTGCTCTCAGCTGGTGTTCCACATGCATTTTTGTGTCTGAAGGTGTATTCCTGATGTATCTGTGGAGAGAGATGTACTCCACGTCCACCTACTCCTCCACCATCTTGTTCTCCCTTCCCAATTATCCCTTCATTCTTTTTTTGATTTTAGTAATTGAGTCTTCTATTTTGTTTGTCAGTTTAGGTTAATGTTTGTCATTTTTATTTAATCTTTATAGAGAACCAACTTTGGTTTCCCTGATTTTTGTTTTTTCTTAACTCTCAATTCCCACTGTAGTCTGTAATATTTCTTTTCTTCTGCTTGTTTGAGGTTTAATGTGTTCTTTATTTTAAGTGTTTTGCAGTAGACAGGTTATTGAATTGAGATCTTTCTCTTTTTTTTTTAAAATATAAGCATTTGTAGCTTCTATACCTACTTTAGCTGCATCCCGTAAGTTTTGGTATGTTTTATTTCATTTAAATTATCTCAAAGATTTGCTAATTTCACTTGTGCTTTCTTCTTTGAACCATTGGTTATTTAAGAGTTCATTGTTTAATTTCCACATATTTTTGAATTTCCAAATTTTCTTCTTTACATTTTTTATACTTTTATTCCATTGTAGTCAGAGATATGTTGTATGATTCATTCCTTTTAAATATATTGAGCAGTATTCCATATCCTAACATATGGTCTGTCCTGGAGAATGTTCAGTCATGTCTGACTCTTTGCGACCTGATGGACTATAGTCCATGGGATTCTCCAGGCCAGAATACTGGAGTTGGTAGCCTTTCCCCTCTCCAGGGGATCTTACCAACCCAGGGATCAAACCCAGGTCTCCCACATTGCAGGCAGATTCTTTACCAACTGAGCTATCATGGCCATGTAGAGGTGAGAAGATTCAGGAGATATTTAGGAGGAAGACTGGAAAGAATATGGTGACTGAAGGCTATGGATAGTGGGGAGGAGAGCTGGGGAAGGAATTTCCTCCAAGGTTTCTGGCTTGTAGCAGACTGGAGGAGGAGCTGTGATGGGCAAGGGGATGGGGGATGAGGCTAGTTTTATACACATGGAATTTGAAGAGACTATGGAGTCACAATGTTGGATGCTCAGAGGCAGTAGATTTGTGGATTGAGAGCTCAGGGCTGCAGATACAGGCTCAGAGTCACAAGGTGCTTATCTCAGCTCATTTAAAATTATTTCTAAATATGTAAAAAAATAAATTTATTTGCAATATATAGACAAATTGTTCTTACTAGTTGCTGAGGGTAAAATCAGGGAAACTGGACCTAAATCATAGTAGAAAGAATGAGACAAGACTGTTGGGAACGGATTGACAAGAGGAAGCCATGCAGAATGGTGTGAAGGCCTTGCTGGCCTCTGTCTAGCAGCAGGACTGTGAGTGAGGGAGAAGCAGAGCACCTATCATCCTTGCCATTTGGTGGCCCATTGTTTCCCATGGCATGTACCTTGCATCGGGGAACAAACGCAAATTTTTGCCATAAACTATGTGCACTGAAGAATAAATACCTGTCTTTATTTTTTCTTCCCTTTCTCTGACTCTTCAAAAGCTTAGATTTCTCTAGATCACAGTTGTGCAAGGAGAAGTAAGAGTGAAAGTTTTAAGGTAAGATAAATAACATTGTCTGTAAGTGGTGAAATTATTAACGGAGACATTTATTCTCAGGAATCTAGAGTCAGCTGTTCCATCTTTTTGAAAAAAAAAGGGCTTTATTGAGGTATAATTAATATATAAGAAACTGCACACATTTAATGGATACAATTTGATGATGAGTTTGCACATAGGATTAGGGTTCTCATTTCTGCGACATCATTGCCACAGTCAAGGTAATAGTCAAATTCATCAACTCCGAAACTTTCCTTGGGTCCCCCTTCTTATGTGTGTGGTATGGTAAGGACATTTACCATGAGCTCAGCTATGTCATCTTTACCCTAGGATTTGGAGTCATACAGACTTGAGCTAGGGTGATGGCTGTTTCACTTAGCACTTGTGAGACTTTGGGCAGATCACTAAATCTAGTTCTGATCTTTGATTCCCTCATTTGTAAAAACTTCATGGGATTGTTCTGAGGCACAAATGCTTTAAGGTAAGTGAAAGGGCTTTATAAAGTATAAATTGCTATTTTGGTATTATTTATCATTTAGCTTTCTGATTTCATTGTAAAATGTCAAAATTTTATCAGAAAAACTGAGTGTTGTTAATATCACAATGTATTGCTTTATTTAAAAGCTACTCATTTAGTCCATTTTTTTTTTCTAATAACAAAGAATATCATTAAGTAGTTATCAGTTATCTCTGTCTATGGTCCAAATCTCAGACTAACCAAGGATTGATTGTATCTAGTTTTTCTCCATTCTCAGAGGAACATATATAAGGGTATCTATTTATGACTCATTTGCCATTTCAAGTATTCTTATATAAAACCTAAAATATTTCAACTTCCATGACTTCCTAGCTATCATTACTCTTCCCTTTAGCTTGAAATACTTTAATGGTCCCCAAACATTTAGATTATCTGATTTTTGCATATATTAGATGAAGCTTGGAATCATTAGTTTTCAATGTGCTCTATAAATATTCCTGGTTTCCAGCCTGAGCTGGAGATATTAAGAAGAGATGAAATTCAGCTCAAGTGCATATCCAAAGGATTTTGAGATATTTTAGTTTACCTTTGATAATGTGGGACAGGTGAAGATCAAGACTTTACCAAATGATAAATTTTTTTAAACTGTGGAACAGTTACTGTAAGGAGTCATGTGATCTTTGCAAGATATTCAATCCAGTGTTGGCTTCTAGAGGGGAAAATAACATTTTTGCAGAAATTGGGGCACTGCAGAAATTTTGTGAGCTCTGTAGACATTTTCTGATGCCTTGATATATGTTTGTTTTTTTTTTTTTATTGTCCATCTGAGTAAACTATTTACAAATGCTGTTACATATGGGGAGGGGCTGTGGTAGATGGTCCTATCCCTTGGAGTGTGGCTTTCCAGGTTCCATTCCCAGCTCAGCACAGTAACTCTGGACAAAGCCCCTAAAGTGTTCTCTGCTTCTGTCTCCTTAATGGCAAAGCAGAAATGGATACTTACTATCACCGAACTCATGAAGATGCTAAATTGATAATCAGATCGTGCCTTAAAACCATTTTGAGTTCTACTGAGAAATATTTTGTTCTCAAAATAAGTTGAGTCTCTGGTTTTCTAAGTTTAAATATATTGTCAAGAAATGAATCCCTGGGGGAGCAAAGCACATAGACCATAGTGACATTAGCAAACAGAGATGGAAAAGATGGCATTGGAGAAAGCGAAGAGGACTTTCTAGTCAGGAGGGAACCATTGAAATGCTGCTCAGATTTAGATAAGGACCATGGCCTGGTTGCTTGATGGCTTTTGCTGTCTTGTTGATAATGAATTTGAAGGGATGGGATAAATGGAAGCAACCACTAGTTGAGCCAAAGTGATATGCTCTGTATCTGCCTAGTAAGTTTTTGAAAAAGTATTTAATTTTCACATGCTATTGCTGCTTTAATGTCTCTGTGACTTTATGCCTTTCAAAGATGTGACCTGTAAGGCAGCAGATAGAAATGATAGCTCATCAGCCTCTAATGAGCCAATGATGTACCCTGTCAGATATTCTCCTACTTCCTCCTTCCAACTACACAATTTGAAAGAAATAAGCCCCGAGGTCCTGACTAAGTCATCGGTATGTCTACTTGAAGGATGATGTGGGCTTCTCATTGGCTGAGCAGTTTGAAGAAAGGTCTTCTGCATTCAGCCTGAGCCTGTTCAAGCAGGACCCTGGCTGGCTCTTGACTCTAGTATGAAAGTAGGAAGATGAACTTGTAGCATGTGAATATATCAGATATGGCATTCACCAAACCATTGCCTTTAAAAAAAGTTTTTTGTAATACCAGATTTGAGCTCTCTAAGGCCAGGGACTCTTTCTTGTCTGTCTTCCAGAGCCTTTGTCTATAGCAGTCAATTAATGTTTGTTGAATAAATAGAATAACTTTCAAACACCGTAACTCTAACCTGTCAAAAGCCAAACCCAGTTTTGTCTTTCAGTGGATGGCCAGCCTTCATATGAACCTGAGTGCTCTCTGAACAGCACTTCCCAACTTAATTCTGTGGAGATGAATCAACTGGGATCTGGTTAAAAATGCAGATTCTGAATCAGTAGGTCCGAGGTGGAGCCTGAGATTCTGATTTTTAGCAAGCCTCCCAGGTGATGCAGATGCTGTTGGTCTGTATACTGCACTTCAAGTATCAGATGTCTAGACCCGGTCTCTGCCTCATCTGCAAAACTTAATCTATCATCAAGCCTTGTTGAGATTATCTCTTCTGTCCCAATTCTGACCATTAATCTCTGTTTCTGTTGCCACCAATTTATCTGAAGCCTTCATATTGTTTTTCAGGGATTCATGTAATCTCCCTGGCTTTTTCCCCTCCACAGCATTCTCCACACTGCAACCAAGGTGATATTTCTCAAATACGTTTCTGATCATGCTTCCCTTTGTGACCTTCTGTGCAGGGTAAAACAGCAACCCCTCTGTTGCTACACTGTCTTTGTATTAGGTGGGAGCAGGGGCAGGAGCAAAAAATGTGAGGTTTGAGGAGCCAAGGGCTTATAGTGATGGTGGACCAGCATTAGGGGTCAATTCATGCATACAGGGCTGCCTACAGGTACTCTTCCATCCATCCATTTATCCATCCATCCCGTTATGCTGTATGTATGCTTAGTCGCTCAGTCATGTCTGACTCTTTGCGACCCCATGGACTGTAGCCCATCCATTTATCCAGCCAATCAGTTATGCAGCCAATCAGTTGACCATCCATCCATCTATCCATCTGTCCACCCGTCTGTCCATCCATCCATCCATCTGTCCATTCAGTCAGTTAGTCAGTTGGGCAGGAACCCAACATGTTAGGACCATTGGCTTTTGGACCAAAACAGTCAAATAAGTGTTTGCATGTCATTTATGGTAAAACCACAGTAACTTGATACCCATTGTTTCAGATTCTTTAGCAGATGAAAGTTTTTTGAGATGAAAGGCACCTCAAAGTTTTCCAGTCTAAATATCTGTTATTCTGGGCCCATCAATCCAAAATCCCTTGCTCCCATTCTTTTTTCACTTGAATTACTGAGAATTTTAGTGTACACTGAATAGCAATTTGTTACAAATCCCATACCGTAAAGATTATTTGCCATTTCCTTTTTCTTTCCAATTTCTCTTGCTGTGCTTTGATCCAGGGTTTGGTAGATGGTAAGTGTGTGCAGATTCTCAGTGAGGTGTGTGGGCTTTGTTGACACTGAACCCATCTCAGCCATGGGATGTAACCGCTCCTGTCACAATGCCGGGGTGGCTGTGGCTACAGTAGAATGTCACATTTCCAGGATTAGGGCTTTTTGTTGTGGCCTTAACAAAGGAGCCCACCTGTGTTTGCTGATTTTAGAAGATGGGGAGAGGAGGAAGGAATCCTCTTTTTTTGGTGGGTGGATGGGCAGGAGGAATCTATCACAGGAATTCTTAAGTCACAGCTGCTTTTCCAGTCTTCAGCCAGCACCCTCTCCATCCCCACTCTGGCTCCCATCTCAGAAGAGAATGCTGAGCTCTGTTGACATTGGGTAGCATTTGTTTTCTTCCCACTTTAATTTAGCAACTCATCACAGGGGTTGTTCTTTGTTCATCTTTCCTGGGGTTTTTTTTTTGGTACACTGACTAATGCTTACAGTTTGCCTATTCGAGAAAGAGAAGTGCAGGGAAGATCAATCAAATGAGATCTTAAAGGGTAAATCAGTTTTTCAAATGTGTTCAGGCAGCTTCTGTTCACTTCAGTGAGAAGAAGTGCTTCCAAGGACAGAAATTTACCCAGTGAAGTGCCTCCCAAATGCAGCAGAGCAATCATGCTTCAGATGGCTATTTTGCAGCCTGAGCGTCCAGTTCTGCTTAGATTTCAAATGACCATTTAAAACTCAAGCGTGAGGGGGAAAATGAAGTGCATTTGACTTGAAGGAATTTGCTAATGGAAGATCAAAGTTTTAAAAAGTGTACCTTTGCAGGCATTATTGGAGGGTTGTGAGGGGACGGTGGCAAAGGGAAACCTTACAGGATACCTTTTTTCAATCATTTCACATTTTCTTTAGTTTTTCAAGAAGACTCAGGAAATATCTCATATCAAATCTACACTGTATTTCAGGAAAAAAAAAAAAGGAGAACTTGTTGCTTGGGCTTTAGAACTCAGTGCTGCAGTCCCGTGTGTTCATAGAGGTCCCAAGTGAAAATTTTTATCATCAAAATTGACTGATTCAGAACAGAGTGTTTGTGACTACCTGGTAGCAAATTTGAAAACCACATCTCATCTTTTATCCTTTAAATGGCATCAACGTATGGTTGTGCCTACAGAATAAAATGAACATTCTGGCCACTTGCGTTAAGAGATCAGCCTGTTTTTACATAGTGACCTTTGGTGATAGGTCCTTGCAGAGGTCTAATCTGCTAGCTGTTAACTATGGGGTTTGATCTGAGGATTTCGCCCCTCCACACCCATTACACACATCTTAAAGAGTCCCTGCCACTACCAAACAAAGAAAAGCAAGCTATTCCCATGAGCCCTTACATGCTAAGTTACTTCAGTCGTGTCTGACTCTTTGTGACCCTATGGACCATAGCCTACCAGGCTCTTCTGTCCTTGGAATTCTCCAGGCAAGAGTACTGGAGTGGGTTGCCATTCCCTTCTTCAGGGGATCTTCCTGACCCAGGGATCGAACCCACGTCTACTTGCATCTCTTGCATTAACAGGCAGGTTCTTTACTACTAGCGCCACCTGGGAAGCCCATATAAGCCCTTAAAGAAAACATAATTTGGCAGATAACTTTGTGAAACATCAACCAACTTAGCCCAGCCAATAGGAATTATTCCTTCATCATATGCTTTTCTAGACAGGTCTTGTTCCCCTCAGTTAGCAGGAAAATTCAGGACTGACTCCCTAAAGAAGCAGCATAGGTTTACAGTCAGCCCAAAGGTGTGATCAAAAGAGTTAACAAGGCTTTCTTGCCTTCCGCAGGTCATTTGTTCTGAGCTGTGGTCATCATTTGCTTCCAGCACAGGAGTGTTAAGCTGAGGGGGACTGTTTGGCTGGCTGCCAACAGGAGGTAGGGCTTTATTATTTTTTTTTTTCAGAGTAAACAGAGCAGCACAGGGCTTCACTGAAGACCACCCAGTAAAGGAGACCTTGCCTTTACCTGAGCACATTCCCAGGAATCAGCAGATGTGCTTCAGTGGAAACTTACTTCTGAAGGCTTTCTTGAGGGGAAGAGGTGAGAGAAATGCCTCCTGTCTTGAAAACGTTGGCTGTCCGTGTGTTTTATGTATCGGATCACACCTACAGTTTCATGGGACAGAAGATTTCTGCTCCTATGAAGCTGGAAAATTGACCTAATCCAGCCTGTTTCTTCTGCCAGGGTCCAGAGAGAAGGTCATGCAGTTAGTTAGGGGCTTGGGACTAGCACTTGGGCTTCTCCACTACCTATCAGGTGCTCTTCACCATACTGTAATGTTTCTTCTCTATGGCTGTATTTCATCTCCAGTGATTTTCCTCTGCCCTTACTTGCTTTGCACACAGGTGTTGTAAACTCTTATTAGAAGTTAGCAGCAAGAGTGACATTCTATGTTATTATAGCCATTTGCATTTTACTGAGCTATTTTATGGCTTTCTATCTTTACCATAGCATGTGGGTGTGGCAAGGGGGATATCATTCATTGTCTTTATCATCATTGTCATTATTATTAATACTGTCATCTTCATTCCATCAGAGAAGGCAGTGGCAACCCACTCCAGTACTCTTGCCTGGAAAACCCCATGGACGGAAGAGCCTGGTAGGCAGCAGTCCATGGGGTTGCTAAGAGTCCGGCATGACTGAGCGACTTCACTTTCACTTTTCACTTTCATGCATTGGAGAGGGAAATGGCAACTCCAGTATTCTTGCCTGGAGAATCCCAGGGACAGAGGAGCCTAGTGGGCTGCCGTCAATGGGGTTGCACCGAGTCGGACACGACTGACGTGACAGCAGCAGCAGCTTCATTCCATGGGTTTCCTTTGTGGCTCAGCTGGTAAAGAATCTGCCTGTAATGCAGGAGACCTGGGTTCAGTCTCTGGGTTGGGAAGATCCCCTGGAGAAGGGAAAGGCTACCCACTCTAGTATTCTGGCCTGGAGAATTCCATGGGCTACATAGTCCATGGAGTCGCAAAGAGTCAGACACGACTGAGCAATTTTAACTTCATTCCATGGATGAGGAAACTGGGGCTTGGGAAGGATAAGCAGATGGCTCAAGGTCATACAGGTGGTGACAGAGCTGAGATGACCATCCCTGACTTCTGACTTCCTCAGTGTCATGATATGACACATCAGTGTGCGTGCATGCTCAGTCATGTCCCACTCTTTTCATGACCCCATGGACTGTAGCTTGCCAGGCTCCTCTGTCCATGGGGCTCTCCCAGCAAAAATACTGGAAGGGGTTGCCATTTCTTCCCCCAGGGGATCTTCCTGACCCAGGCATCCAACCCGCAGCTCCTGCAGCTCCTGCATTGGCAGTGGATTCTTTACTACTCAGCCACATGGGAAGCCCTGTTACACATCGAAGCAAAATTTGAATCTAAAGGTAAATCTTGAGAAAAACGACATTGACTAGATGCTTGCAGGAACATCATTTCACTGCTGAATGCCATTCGCTACATGAGGGAAATTGAGTATCCTAGAAACCCCAAGTCACTGGGTGATTTTACCTACAAGTCTTTGCTATAGCCCGAGCCCTGAGGACTTCATTGTACTGAGCCTTGGTTATAGTAACAGAGGTAGCTAAGGTTCAACAATGGGCTGACAGCCAATAGCAATGCTTTCTGCATGACCAGTGAGAGAACCCAACCAAGGAGGAGCTGAGACTGGCCCCAAAGGGTAAGTCTGACAATGGTCCAGTAGCTAATGTGGGGATTAGCTGTTGTTCCGGGTAATGTGTCCAGTTCAGGCTGGTTACAGGGGAGCCTCAAAGACTCATTTTACTTGTCTCCTCTGTGGGCTGCTGCAATTTTCTCCTTTTTCAGCACATCTATCCTTTTAAAAATTTAATGAGAAATTGTCATTTTTGGAAAGCTGATGATTTTTACCCTGGCATAGAATTGCTTCTAAATGTTAATACTTAAAAAAATGTAATGGAAAAGAAGAAAAGCCCTGCCACTTGTGTGGTCCATTTCATGAGTCTGTGCCAACTCTGTGTGTAGGAGTGTGAGCTCAACTCAGCAGGCCTTTTGGATGTCCACTGAGGTTCAGAAGACAAAGATTTGGTGACACCAAGAAATTGAATCTCCTTGGCATTAACTCTGGGCCCTTCAGGTCAGGGCTAGTGTTGTTGGTGAGTTGGCTGCCTGGAAAATGGTCCTGCCATTCCTTTGAGTTTCCCTTTGTGGATGAATAGAAAGTTTCCATCTACAAAGCTTTATGATGTTAATTTCACGTAGTTCATGTGGAAAAAAAAAAAGCCAAACAGGCAGTTATAGGTAAACCACCCTGCAAGCAAACATTAACCACCCTCAATAACATTTGGCAGTTTGGCTGAAATTTTGCAGACTGTGGTTTTCCTCAGTTTTGAACATGGAGTCTTCAGATCCAGACATCAGTTAACATGACTTGGTGCTTGTCAGACGAGGGCCCTTATCCACCTTGCTTGGGTGGTTGATGAGAGTAGTAACTGTCATTGGATTCCACAACTCCCTGGTCAATTTCAGCAGCCATGTGTGGGTTGTTAAGCTGACAGTATCACACAGAAAGTACACTCTCAGGGATGTAATTGTTAGCAATATGATAGCACCTTATAACATTTTCTCCCTGTGGGAGAGCAGAATAAGGTAAACGTAAGAGTCTGTTTTTATTATTCTTCTTTAATTTTGCAATTAAAAAATTTAAATGGTAATATAATTGCTTTATAGTGTTGTGTTAGTTTCTGCCATACAAAAACATGAATCAACCATAACTATGTATCTATCCCCTAACTCTAGATCCTCGCTCCCACTCCCCCATCCCACCCCTCTAGATCGTCAGAGAGCACCAAGCTGAGCTCCCAGAGCTACACAGCAACTCCCCACTAGCGACCTATTTTACCCGTGATAGTGTATATATCGATGCTACTTTCTCCATTAGTCCCACCCTCTCCTTACCCCCGTGTCTGAAAGTCTGTTCTCTGCATCTGTATCTCTATTCCTTCCCTGAAAATAGGTTTATCAGTACCATATTTCTAGATTCCAAATATATGCATTAATATGTGATGTTTGTTTTTCTCTTTCTGACTTACTTCACTCTGTATAATAGGCTCTGGTTTCATCCACCTTAGTTCAACTGCCTCAAATTCAGTCCTTTTTATGACTGAGTAATATTCCATTGTATATATATGCACCACGACTTCTTTATCCACTTATCTGTCAGTGGACATCTAAGTTGCTTCTATGTCCTGACTATTGTAAATAGCGCTGCAGTGAACACTGGGGTACATGTGTCTTTTTCAATTATGGTTTTCTCAGGGTACGTGCCAAGTAGTAGGGTAGTGGGATTGTTGGGTCATATGGAGTTTTATTTTTGGTTTTGATTTTGAAGCAAAATGTTCACATTCTTAGGTGAGATGTTTAGTCAACGAGTTTTATTTACTTCAACTGAAATAATACCACAATGACTTAATAAGCCTTCATGGGTGGGTAAAAGGACAGTATTTCAGAGCAGGCAATAAGAAGCCTGAGAGAGGGGGAGAGGCAGCAGATAGTGAAAGGTTGCTGCTAGGAGCCATGAATGACCTGGGATTCTTGGCTTTCAGAGGAGAGGAATTTGATCCGGGGCCAGTGATGAGGCTTGATTGCTCAGAGTTTTTTGTAATAAAGTTTTATTAAACTATAAAAGAGATAGAGAAAGCTTCTGACATAGATATCAGAAGGGGACAGAGAGTGCCCCCTTGCTAGTTTTTAGCAAGAAGTTATATACCTATTCAGTTCAGTTTAGTTGCTGAGTCATGTCCAACTCTTTGAGACCCCATGGACTGCAGCATGCCAGGCCTCCCTGTCCATCACCAAATCCTGGAGCTTGGTCAGACTCTTGTCCATCAAGATGCTATCCGACCATCTCATCCTCTGTCATTCCCTTCTCCTCCTGCCTTCAATCTTTCCCAGCATCAGGGTCTTTTCCAATGAGTCAGATCAGGTGGCCAAAGTATTGGAGTTTCATCTTCAGCATCAGTCCTTCCAATGAACACCCAGGACTGAGCTCCTTTAGGATGGACTGGTTGGATCTCCTTGCAGTCCAAGGGACTTTCAAGAGTCTTCCCCAACACCACAGTTCAAAAGCATCAATTCTTCTGTGCTCAGCTTTCTTTATAGTGCAACTCTCACATCCATATGTGACTACTGGAAAAACCATAGCTTTGACTAGATGAACCTTTGTTGGCAAAGTAATATCTCTGCTTTTTAATATGCTATATAGGTTTAATATACCTATTAGCAGGCTGCTAATTAGAGAAAGGAAATGTCTCAAAACTCAGAGAATGGCACTAGGCCCCTCACCCACAACATTCATATTGAGATAGCTTTGGCACAAGATGAGTCATTCCAGGCTATAAAACAATTGACATGAATCTTGAAGAAAGGCAGATTTCCAGGCAAATACATAGTTTCATTAACACAGCTTAAGAGAACATTTCCATGGGTAAAACATAATGGTTTGTTGAGCGATTATTGGTTCTGAGTCTTAGGCAGAACTGACTTGAAACACAGATTCTAAGATAAATGCATAATTCATTAACATAGCTTAAGAAAAACATTTCCATAAGAAAACCGTGTTGGTTAGCTCATGATTTGAGAAAAGTTAAGTTCAGGTGGAACCAGGTGTGGCAACACAGAATTTTAAAAGAAACCTCCTTTTAATTTTGTATAGAGAAGGGAAAAAAACCATCTGACATTTGTAGTTTGTTTCCTCCTGCTGCTTAAGAGAGGGAAAAAAAGGTCTGACACTTGCAGTCTATTTCCTCTGCCTGGGGACCCCTAGCCTTCCTGCCTGTTACTCTCTCAACAGTATACAATCATATTTGGTGGAACAGACTTTTTATGGGTAATATTTTTCTCAATCCCAAGTCAAGGAATGCTAGGTCATTTCAATTGCTATATCCTCATACAGGATGTCACATTGGGTTAGGGCTCATAAATTACTAAGTGTGGAGGACTGAGTTTTGGAGGATTCCACCTGAGGGTCGTAGGGTCTGGTGATTCACCAAGATGGGCAGGACACAGAAGCAAGAGGAGAAGCCATGGGTTGAGAGTTTCCATAATGGGTCAGTGGAAGGGACAAAGTTCACTGACTGGAAGGGCACAAAGATGAACATTTGGATTTGACAAGAAGATTCCAAGAGAAATAATTGTGCAGGTTAAGAGGGTTAAATTCTGAGCCACAAACCACAGATGATCCTGACTTCTTTGTTGGTTGTAAACACCTTTCTAGCCCCATACAGAGTAGAGTGCCTGCATAGATTAAGCTATGTATTATATATTGAGTTGACTTGAATGGCATCTGGGAGAGGGAGAGGATGGCTCAAGTGCCTCTAGAAATCCTAACATGGGCCTGACATCTGGGCAGCTGGGAATCTGGGATGAGTGTGTGAACATGTAGGCTGTCTAGATGTAAAACAGGTGACTCCCAGAGTGGGAAGGTCCTGTAGGTCTCATTGGGACCAATCCCTTCAAAGAACAGATGAGGAAACAGAGGCCCCAAAAGGGGAAATGACTGACCAAGGTCATCTACCAGGTTAGTTGCACAGTCAGCACTAAAAGGGAATCCCTCTAATTTTCAATCTAGAACTTGTTTCCCCGTTACACTTCATCATGACTTTGCAATGGAGATCACCCAGATGAGGGTCAGGAGACTCAAAGACTTAAAGTGACTTGCCCATGGTGATACTAGTGACTGGCAGAAGCCAGAGTCTGTCTGATTGTAGTCTGTGGGCATCACTACAGGAGCATGTGATAGAAGGGATCAGAACTCCTTCAGAGAGATGCTTAGCAAAGGCTGCTCTAAGGAGGTTGCGTGTGAGCCAAAAGCATAGAGAATATAGGGAGGAACTAGCCAGGGAAAAGCTGGAGGAAGTCTAGGCTGAAGGAATGGCAGTTGCAAGGACTCTGTGGTTGATTCGCTTTAAGAACCATGAATGAGATCTTGGCTGAAGCCCTTTATTGAGGTTATTCTTTGAGACCCACTGCTGCTGCTGCTGCTAAGTCGCTTCAGTTGTGTCCAACTCCGTGCGACCCCATGGATGGCAGCCCACCAGGCTCCTCCATCCCTGGAATTCTCCAGGCAAGAACACTGGAGCGGATTGCCATTTCCTTCTCCAATGCATGCATGCATGCTAAGTCGCCTCAGTCGTGTCCGACTCTGTGCGACACTATGGACAGCAGCCCACCAGGCTCCTCCATCCACAGGATTCTCCAGGCAAGAATACTGGAGTGGACTGCCATTTCCTTTTCCATTGAGACCCACTAGGCAAGTCTTAGTTTGCTGGTATATATAACTCAAGAATTGGCCTCAGAAGTTCAGTATCACAAAATGTCCTTTAAAACTTGTCTGTTATCTGCTGAGTTTTAGGTAAGAGCAGGATGAATCAATGGAATATAATAGGGGGCCAGGGGCAGTGGGAATTAAACTAGTTAGGAATGGCCTATTAAATGCCTATAGGACCAGGTTATTGGTAAAACACTGACAAATGTTTCACCTCTTAAGACTTTCAGTATACGTCATGGCGACTTAGCAGCAGCAGGATTCCTAGAAGTATTTTTTCCGCTGTTCATCAGAGGCTCATATTTACAGAGGCAAATTGATCAAAGACAAGGCATTCCGGGCTGCTAGAAACATGAAACCATCCCTGTGTGGGCTGGGCCCTGGAATGAAGCAATACAAGACCAGGATGTTACTTCCTGCTCTGGAACTGACTTGCCTTTGACTTAGCAAGTTTTAATTTTCTGTTTTCTGTGTGATACACAGAAAGTGTCCACTCTTTTCTTTTTCTTTTTTTAACACAATTGTGTAACTTCATTGATGGGATTCATGAAAGTATTAACAAAATCCAAATTCTCCATAGTGTGGATTATCAGTGTTCTTTGGTAGTGATTTAAGGAAAAGTGTGTTCTTTGAAAGAGTATGTATAAGTTGCCTTGCACTTTGGGATAAAAGATAATGGAACCTAAATCTTGGCTCCTTATTTCCCCCTCCTTTCTTTTTCTCCCATGGTGATAATGCTTTTTAAGGTGACATTCTTTGATATTCAGTGTCTGCCGCATACAACTGGTGAATGAGAAAGTTCTCAGATTATTTGCCCCAGCTCCAAAATAGAAAATATTTTACTAAAATGGGATCCTTAGGGACTTACCTGGTGGTCCTGTGGTTAAGACTTCCCTTTCAATGCAGGGGGTGCAGGTTTGATCCCTGCTCAGGTAGCTATGATCCCACATACCAGGTGGTCAAAAAAAAAAAAAAAAACATAAAACAGAAGCAATATCATAACAAATTCAATAAAGACTTTAAACATGGTCCACATCAGAAAGATCTTAAAAATTAAAAAACAAAAAAATAAATAAAATAGAATCCTTAGATTTATTTGGATCTGCTATTTATTCCTAACTGAAATTCCAAGAACTCTTAGTGACAGTCAAGATTCATAGCAACCAGTTTTCCCAAGAGTTAGGAAAAAGAATAAAATTCTTACATTATAAGGCTTAGGTCCAGACTTGAAGGCTTTCTGGGTCTTGGGATGGCAAATAGTAGAGTGACTCTGAATATATTAGGAACTCCGGTTCAGATCATCATTGTCAAGCCCCGGAACAGTGGAGTTTAGGTGGGATGGCTGCGTGTTTCTCATGTCCTCATCTACTAACACCTCTGTAGCTATTTAAGTGCTGGTGAAATTATGTTGTGTGAAATACAGCTGCACAGAGGATCGCACTACAGGCCAGAGGTGGTCACAAGAAATCATTGCTGCTGCTGTCATGCTCCGTATACCAAGACTAAACCACAAAATGAAGTCATGTCCATTTTTGCCTTTGAAAGGTGGTTGGAGGGAAACCAGAATATGAACTATCGCCAAGTGAAATATAATGCCACAGGGGAAAAAAGAGAAGATACTATAAACATAAAATGACGACAAAACTGACCATCTGGGTTACATATTAAACCACGGCTCTCCATTTGTTATGGTTTGAGGAATGACTTCACAGTGTGTGCCCCTTCCCCTTCCTCAGCCTCAGGAAGGAGGTTTTGTTTTCATAAATGTGAGTGAAAATTTTGCCTTAACTTCAGAAGTTTTTTTTTTTTTTAAGTTCAAATCAGTAGTTTTTAGTAAAAGACCCCATGTTTACTTACCCTTTACATTTAGCCTTACTGTATGGTCTTGCATTGCTAATTCCATCTTTAGCCGTGGGAAATACACCACTGTGTAGCCACTGGGCCATGAGAGAAATCAAATCAATGCCGAGTTGACAGCTGAA
Organism: Bos taurus; assembly: GCF_002263795.3. Classification (NCBI taxonomy): domain Eukaryota; kingdom Metazoa; phylum Chordata; class Mammalia; order Artiodactyla; family Bovidae; genus Bos; species Bos taurus. The sequence continues at coordinate 9,290,861 of NW_020192292.1, read as the reverse complement.
AAACCTCTCTGCCTGGGTTCAGGAAACAAAAGCCTGTTCAACTCACTTTGGAAAGCCCCCAGGCATCAAAGTCCTGGCATTTTCCTATTTTGAGACCACTGAGTAGTAGCCCTGTTTTGATAATCATTTAAAAGTGTTTTACTTAATTAGAGCAGGTTTGCTCAGGCAGAAAATCATATTTATATGTTAACCTGGCTTTAATACCTCATAGCTACCCATTGTCTCTAATCAGAAAAGACAGGCTGGTGATTGGCTTCATTCTGGTTGGGGTCCAGCACACTGCAGGCTTTGGAAGTACCTAATCCCAGACTGGGGGTTCCAGTGGAGTTCTTCTGTGGGTTTGGCTTTGAAACATTTCCACTCTTTCTAATTTAGGAAAGCAATAACACAAACAACCCATGGACAACTCAGCTCCTTTGATGAGAGGTACTCGCAAGCCCTCTCCTAGTTTTTTTTTTTTTTTTCCTTCTCTCTCTCTTTTTTTTTTTTTTAACTTTTTGGGATATGTAATTTACATACCCACGTGGAGCAGTGGTAAAGAATATGCCTGCCAATGCAGGAGGCACAGGAAACATGGGTTCAGTCCCTGGGTCGGGAAAATCCCCTGGAGAAGGAAATGGCAACCCACTCCAGTATTCTTGCCTGGAGAATCCCATGGACAGAGGAGCCTGGTGGGCTACAGTTTGTGGGGTCTGAAAGAGTCAGATACAACTGAGCTTACATGCAATGAAAAAGAAGGAGTTCACATCCCATACAATTCACCCATGTAAAGGGTACAATTCAATAGTTTTATGTTCACAAAGTTGTACATTCCAAAAACACAGTAAATTTTAGAATGTTTTTATTACCCTCCAAACAAACCCCATACTTCTTAGCCTTCACCCCCAGTCTTCCCTTTTCTTACAGCCCTGACATCCACTAATTAACCTACTTTCTGTCTCTGTAGGTTTTATATGACTGTAATAATAAAATATGTGGGGTTTTGTGATTAGTTTCTTGGTTCATCTATGTTGTAGCATCAATCACTACTTCATTTCATTTTATTGCTGAATAATATTCCATTCAATGGATGTACCACATATTATGTATCCATTCATCAGTTGATGGACATTGGGATTGTTTCTGCTTTTTTACTTTTGTGAATAGTGTTGCCATGAACATTTGTGTGCAATTATTTTTTGTGGGCCTATGCCTTCATTTCTCTTGGATATATACCTTGGAGTGGATTTGATGGGTCATATGATAACTCTGTGTTTATTGCTTTGTGGGAAGTCTAGGCCATTTTTCCAAGTGGCTGCACCATTTTGTATTCCCACCAGCAGTGTGTGGGGGCTCCAATTTCTTAACATCCTTGCCAACATTTGTTATTATTGATCTTTTTCATAACCATTCTAGTGGATGTGTATAGTACTTCATAGTAATTTTGACTTGCATTTCCTAAATGACTAATTCTCTTGATCATCTTTTCTTCTGCTTATTGGCCATTGTATATTTTTCTCAGATAGTCTATTCAGAATCTTTGCTCATTTAAAACTTGGAGTATACAACTTTTTAGTAATGAATTGTAAAACTTTTTTCTGTATTCTAGATATACATCTCTTCTCAGTAATGGGATTTGCAGAACTTTTCTCCATTCTGCTAGTTGTCTTTTCACTTTTTTATGGTATTCATGGCAGCATAAAAGTTTTTAACTTTGATGATGTTCAGTTTATTTTTCTTTTGTTGTTTGTATGTTTGGTGTCATATCTAAGAATTCATTGCCTAGCCAAGGTCCAAAAATTACAACTACCTTGTCTTCTGAGTTTTATAGTTTTAGCACTTACATTTCTGACTTTGATCCGTTTTGAGTTAATTTTTTGTATATGATGTGAGATAGGAACCCAGGTTCATTCTTTCACATGTGGATATTGACTTAATCCAGAACCATTTGCTGAAAAGGCTGTTGGCAGTTCCTTGTCCTATCCCACAGTGGCCTCAGTCTGGTGACTTCTAGCAGACAGACATGAGGTGAGTTGTCTTTGGTGGCAATCAGCACCATAACCACTCTCCAAGGTTTTACCTGTTGATGACATTTCAATGACATTAACTTGGATCCACTTATAGAAACTTATGGGATTCCTTAGCCAGAGTAGCAGTTGATTGTTGCAGGGATAGGTGGTAGAGTGTTGATGGGTCACATTATGGGTAAAGCAGAAGACTCAGTATCTAGTGAAAAATGGTATGGGTATGTCACAGCTCTGCCTATAGCCCCTGAATTTTGATCCCTTGTTTTGGTTGCTAAACTTATGGGGTTATTACAGTAGTTTCATAAAGGGACAAGATAAGAATGTCTACATTCTTTTTCAGTATTTCACTGGAAATCCTACACAGCACAGTAAAGCAAGAAAAAATAAAAGATACGAGAATTGAGAAACAAATCGCTATTTTGCACAGATGTGATTGTACAAAGAGGTAATCCACAGAATCTTCAACTGAATGCTTAGAATTAATAAAAGTTAAGCAAAGTTGCTGAATATAAAGTTAGTATAAAAATCAGTTGAATTTCTACATGTAAGCAATACAATTTAGAAAAATATGCCATTTGGGCATAGTATCAAAAAACACTAAATGCTTAGGAAAAGTAACAAAAGCTGTGCAAGACTTCTGTGAAGATTATAGAAATTTATTGACAAATATTGGTAGCTCAATGGGTAAAGAATCCGCCTGCAGTGCAGGAGACACCAGAGACACAGGTTCGATCCTTGGATCAGGAAGATTGGCTTGGGAACCTGTTCCAGTATTCTTGGCTAGAGAATCCCATGGACAGAGGAGCCTAGCAGGCTACAGGCCATAAGGTCACAAAGAGTCAGACATGACTGAGCACACACAATATTGAAAAATATTAAGATGACCTGCTCAAGTGGAGAGATAAACTGCACATGTGAATTAGAGAACTAGATATTATACAAGTTAATTCTCCCCAAATTGATCCACAGATCCAATGTAATTGCAATCAAAATCCCAATTATTTTTGTGGGTACTTAAGTTGATTTTTAAACACAAGGAAATGCAAAGAGCCAAAAAGAGACAAGACATTGAACAACCACAAAATGGCCCCTCCAGATGTCAAGGTCTAATAAATCAGATTGTGTATTAATATTGGAGTAGTTATGTACACCAGTGGAACAGGAATTTGAGAAACAGATCCAGAAATGCATGGACTTTGACATACCTTGGAGGAGGCATGGCAGATCAGTGGTAAATGGATAGCCTTTTCACAAAAGGAGTGGGACAGTTGGAATATCAATAGGAAAATATTTCCCAGATTACCATCTAATCATACAAACAAAAAAATCAATTCTAGATCTATTAAAATCTTAGAGATGGAGACTTAGTAATTAGTCTCCAATTAAGATAAATAACTTTAAATTTTAAAAATAAATAAATAATAAAAATAATTTAAGACAAAAAATCTTAGATGTGAAAAGCAAAAAAAACCCTTTGAAGATAATATAAGAGAGTGTCTCTGTGACCTCAGGGTAGAAAATAACTTATTAAACAAGTCATTAAAAAGTGATAACTATAAAAGGAAAGGTTTATATTCAGCTTCATTGAAGTAACTTTCTTCATCAAAAGATACCATAAAGATAATAATAAGACAAGTCCACAAATTGGAAGAAGGATACTTGCAAAAAACATTACACATGGTTGACTATCTAGAATACACAAAGAACTACAGCTGGAAAAAAATTTAAAAAAATAAATGAAAGACCCATAAGTACTGTTACAAAAGGAAAGCTAAATGGCCAATAAATATTTATTCGGCTTCATAATCAGAAATACAGATTAAAATCATATTAAGACATCATTACACCATAAAATTAGCAAAAATTAAAGTGTCTGATATACTATGGTACTATGTATATACTTGATATATGCTTGTATTTACTCCAGTATACTTGGTACTACAACAATGGAGTCCGAACCCACTTCTGTGGGGTGTAAGGTCATGTAAGTAGATTTGACAGCATCTAACTAAAATTCAAAATACTATAAAGCATGCACCTGTGACTCAGCAATGGCACTCCTAACTATAGACCTTAGATATTGCATCATGAGACACACAACAAAATATTCATAGCAGTAATAGTTTGTAAATGCTTTATTAATAGGGGTCAGAAATGTTGATCAGTAGTACCATGGACAAACTAGTGGTATATTCATTGCAATGGAATGGGAAACCACAGTGACAACAAATAAGCTCAGCTACACACGAGGCTGACCCACACAGTAGTGACCCAAAGAGGCGAATGACAAGAGACCATGTGAAGTATGATTCCGTTTATACATAGTTCATAAACAGGAGAAATCAAGGAGAATAGATGATAAATCTGTAGCAAGAAGTAAAGATAATGACCATGAGGGTCAGGATGTGGAGACCTCTGGGTGTGCAAGGGATGTTACTTGCTGAAAAATCCCAGGACTTCAGGGCTGTGAATCAGTGTCCTGTAGCTAAACTTCATGACCACATGAAGCCTTTCCTTCATCATCTTTAATTTTTACTATGGGTTAAAACATTGTATGCTGTGATTAATTTGTAAAATGGACATTATCAATTACTATGACATAAAATATTAATACACAGTAATGGTTTTTAAGCCAAGAAGCAGAGTGGTGGTAAAAATGCTTTTATAAGTTTATTTTTAACAGAACATATAGATTTTGAAATATTAACATGTAAACAGTTTCATCTTTTTTGTACTGAGAAATAATTGTCATAAATCCTAAGTAATAAAAAATTGATATTATGTGTAAGAAAAGCAGTTGTTTCCCACTGAATTGTTTCTCCACTGGCTTAGCCACCCTTGTGAAAATCAATTGACCATAAATGTGAGTTTATTTCTGGCTTCTCAATTCTGTCCATTTGATCTATAGGTCTATTCTTATGCAGTTTCACACTGTCTGTTTAATGTTCTGAATAGGGAAATAGAAGTCCTTGAACTTTGTTCTTTTTCATGATTGTTTTGGCAATTGTGGTTCTCTTCTATTTACATGTGAAGTTTTACATGTATCAGCTTGTTTTACATTAATCTCTACATGTGAAGTTTACATGTAATCAGCTTGTTTTTACAATGTAATCTCTTCTTTTTACATGTGATCAGCTTGTCTATTTATGTAGAGAAAGCTAGGATTTTAATAGATATTGCATTGAATCTGTAGGTTAGTTTGGAGAGTATTGTTATCCTAACTGTATCAAGTCTTCTGATTCATGAATATGGGATGTCCTTTTATTTATCTTGATCCTTTTTAATTTCCTTTCTACAATCTGTCTATTAGTTTTCAGAAGTATTTTTTGTATTTCTATAAATTTATTTCCCTATGTACTTTGTTATAAGGGTGTTATTATAAATGGAATGGCTTTCTAATTTCATTTTCAGTTTGTTCATTGCTAGTGTGGTGGTGGTGGTTTAGTTGCTAAATCGTGTCCAACTCTTGCAAACCCATGGACTGTAGCCTGCCAGTCTCCTCTGTCCATGGGCCTCTCCAGGCAAGAATACTGGAGTGGGTTGCCATTTCCTTCTCCAGGGGATTGTTCCGACCCAATTACTGAACTGGGTCTCCTGCATTGCAGGCAGATTCTTTATCGACTGAGCTATGAGGGAAACCCTCTTTGCTACTGTATAGAAATATAATTGATTTTTAAATGTTGATTGTGTATCCTGCAATCTTCCTGAACTTGTTAGTTTTACTAGATTTTTAGTGCATTCCATAGAATTTTTCTATATATGAGATCATGATATCTGCAAATAGAGATAGTTTTACTTCTTCTTTTCCAGTCAGGGTGCCTTTTATTTCATTGTCTTGCTTAATTGCCCTGCTTGAAAATTCCAGTACAGTGTTGGAAAATGTGGCTAAAACAGACATCCTTGCTTTGTTTCTGATCTCAGGGAGAAAGCATTCAATCTTTCATCATTTAGTATGACTTTGTGGATTTTCCTTGGTTGCTCTTTGTTAGGTGGAGGAAATTAATTTTCCCACCCCGCCCTTTTAACCCATGGATTACCACCAGGGTGGATTTAAGATGTCCTGCTCCTTGAGAAATTGCAGTCTTATTCTTTTTTTTTTTTAATTAATTTTATTTTATTTTTAAACCTTACATAATTGTATTAGTTTTGCCAAATATCAAAATGAAATCCACCACAGGTATACATGTGTTCCCCATCCTGAACCCTCCTCCCTCCTCCCTCCCCATACCCTCCCTCTGGGTCGTCCCGGTGCACCAGCTTATTCTTAAAGCTTGCTCCAGTCTATCCCTCTAAGGGATGCATGATTTTGAAAAGACCACAAACTTCCTAGTTCGAAGAGGACCCTCCTTGCTCTTCACTCTACATATAATTCACCTCCATGTTGGATGGCAAAATAAGCTCTTTGGATCCTTCATTCCATACAGACCAGACTGCTTAAATTATTATGCTAAAGGTGACAAGCACATTTCATTTCCTGGATCACTCTGATGTTTTGGTAGTAGCTTCCTGAGCAAAGGGATCTGAGGCTGTGTATAGTCTCAGTGCTGTGATTAATTAGTGATGTCTCATAGTACGGAAATGTGCAAATAGATACAGTCCCTGGAGCAGGCTCTGCCAGTGCCTCAGTCCATTCCAGTATCTCTTTTTCAATCTTTGTCCTCCTTGCTCCTTCTTCAGAATTTGATCTTGTAGCCCCCATGCTCCTTTATGCAGCCTTCTCTTGCTTGGTTCTCTGTTACACAGCAGTATTCCAGGTCTCCTGTGAACTCTCTGCCCTCCCCTCCTCTGACTCTCCTGTCAACATATCCCTCTAGCTTTCTAAATTGAGCCTTGGTTCCTTTTCCGTATCTTCCATGTTTATACTTAGAATGTCCCATCTTTCCTCTAGTTTTCTCATCAAATGGAGTATATTTGTAATGGCTATTTTAATGTCTTTTATGCTAATTTTGGGCTTCCCTGGTGGCTCAGTTTATAAACAATCTGCCTGCAATGCGGGAGACCCGGGTTCTATCCCTGGATCAAGAAGATCTCTTGGAGAATGGAATGGCAACCCACTACAGTAATCTTGGTTGGAGAATCCCATGGACAGAGGACCCTGATGGGCTACTGTCCATGGGATGGCAGAGAGTTGAACATGACCGAGTGACTAACCTTTATGCTAATTTTATGATTTCTGTCATGTCTGAGTCTCTTTCTGTTGTTTTTTCCTCCTTTCTTGAGTTCTGTCTTGCTGCTTCTTTGCATGTCCGATCACTCTTATTAGATGTTTCATATTACCCATTTTATATTGCTGGGTGCTGAATTTCATTGTATTCCTTTAAATATTATTGAACTTTGAACTGGGATGCAGTGACTTGGAATAAGTTTGATCGTTTTGAAGCTTGCTTTATGGCTTTATTAGGAGAGTATCAATGCAGCTTTTAGCCTAGGGTGACTTTTATCCCGTTACTGAGGCAATACACTAATGAGGGCACTAATTAATGCCCCGTGTATTACAAGATCTTCCTCTCTGCTGCTGTCCATTTGTGTGCTTCTGGCAATAGTTATTCCTACTTTATTTTTCAGTGATTCTTTCCTTGGTCTCGGGTAGTTTCTTCCCCATATATGAGCAGATCAATACCCAGATGAGGACATGACGGGACACTTCTGAAGACTTCTGGAGCTCTCTCCTGTGCAATGGTAGTGGTATCTGTTTTCAATAAGTTTTAACTACTTCAGTCTCCCTACACTATGATCTCTGGTTCTTCAATACACAGAGATTACTGGGCTCTGTTTGTATTCTCCTTCCTCGCACTGTGGCAAGAGGAATTCTCTCCAGGCAGTAAGCTCAGGTAGTTGTCATGTTTGCCTTACTTGTTCTGCTTCTCTCAGGGATCACAGTCCTGCAGTGCCTGCTGTCCAGTGTCTGCAAACTATTTTTGTATATATTTTGTCCAGTTTTCTAGTGGTTTCATTTTGATTCCTTTTACTCCATCACGGTTGGAAGCAGAAGTTCTTAATACATAGTTGAGTTGTCAGATTGGATTTACAGTGGCCCCTCAAGTGTTGATGTTTCAGCTAATTAAAATGCAGAGTAGCTTATATATATTTTCCTGAAGTCAGTAAAGAGAGGTGTATATAAAAGGATACCTTTTTGAACCTAGTAGTAGAAGTATCTAGAAGATAAAACATTTTGTTTTCTAAACTCCTGGAAGATGTAAAGCCATTTAGAGAGAGCACTGACTCACTCAAACAAAGAACATCCTAGTTAAGGTGATATTTAGCAGCAGAAGCGACTCATCAGAGGACTATGCAAGGCATCCAATTACTCCAGGTCCCAAATGGTAAGAATTGAAATGCATCCGTCACTAGCGTTGTAAATGGAAGAAGTAGAGTGTAGGTTGAGGGTCCTCACATCTCTGATTTCTTGTATGTCCCCCATTCCTGGACCTGTCTTCCCTTTCTCTTTCTGCATGTTTAGAGACCCAGATGGTCTCAGTGATCTCTGGATAATAAGAGCTGCCGTTTATCCAGTACTTATTATGCACTTTGCATTGTAATAAGTACTTTATATATTCTTCTTCACTGAATCTTCACGTTATGCTATCACTATTACCATTTTAGAGGTGAAGCAACTCAGATACAGAGAGGTTTAATTATGTCCTTAAAGACTGTAGAGCTAGTAGCTGGCTGAGTAGGACTAGAGCCCATACCTTTTGGATGCTATAATCTGTACTTTTTGCCTTCATGTCTCTATCTGAATTAAGAAAGCTGGGGCTTTCCTGCTTTTCCATATTAATTTCTGCATCATCTGGCACTCTTTCTGCCAGCACCCCCCATATCTCTTTTAGGCTACGCCTGACCCAGAAACAGCAAGGATGTTACTCAATAACAGGTATCGCTCAATCTCTAAAACATTCCAGATTTTGATTGAGTTCCATCTTGCAGTTCGAAGTGATGGACTTCCTTATTGTCTTCTGCTCAGACCTTGCTCATTTCTGCTTGTAAATCACATGTTCTTTCAAAACTCAAGACTTGGCTTTTTCGTGTCATCTTTCTTAATGGATATGCTATGGTTAGCAGCACTTGCTTTGGATTTGGTTACATTGGTCTTTCTGACTTTCTCATGTGGTACACTGACTTGGCTGTTTAGGACATGTTACCCCTATGTTTATTATAACCTGCTCCAAATTCCCAGTCATACTCATTAAATTCTTAATATGAGCAAACAATGAATTTAACATTACCCTTAATAAGATAGGCATTCTTTCCACTCTTAATGTTTGTTATTCCTCCAATTACTTAGTATGAGGATCTGCCAGGTGACAAAATAAGAATGATGCTCCTAGAGAAGCAAAAGAGGCACCTGAGTTGGGTAAATAGTTTTTGTCAAACTCATGCACTGCACATTGTAGGCATGCAGAATCATTCAGTCCATTGCTAAGCCCTAAGGCAATGGCACCCCACTCCAGTACTCTTGCCTGGAAAATCCCATGGACGGAGGAGCCTGGTAGGCTGCAGTCCATGGGGTCGCTAAGAGTCGGACACGACTGAGTGACTTCACTTTCACTTTTCACTTTCATGCATTGGAGAAGGAAATGGCAATCCACTCCAGTGTTCTTGCCTGGAGAATCCCAGGGATGGGGGAGCCTGGTGGGCTGTCATCTCTGGGGTCACACAGAGTCGGACATGACTGAAGCGACTTAGCAGCAGCAAGGCAACCACAGGCCTATGTCCCTAGGCAGAAAGGACAGTTGATAGCAGCAAGAGGAAACAGGTTAATCTAACAAGTACAACCAGCTGCTAGATAGTTGCTTCCATGTCAATATCATCCTTGAGAATCATGTTACAACTTGGTATGGTAATAGATATTCCTAAAGTCCCCAACAGCTTCCCTGGTGGCTCAGACGGTAAAAAATCTGCCTGCAATGCAGGAGACCTTGGTTTGATCCCTAGGTTGGGAAGATCGCCTGGAAGATGGCATGGTAACACATTTCAGTATTCTTGTGTGGAGAATCCCCATGGACAGAGGAACCTGGCAGGCTATACAGTTCATGGGGTCGTAAAGAGTCCCCAAGCACAAAGTCCCCAAGACAGATGTATATAAAGTCTTCATCAAATGCCTGACACATATTAAACACTGAATAAAGTGCACACACACATATTTAAATGAAAAAAACTATTATAATTGTATATATCATCACATACATCATACTTTAAAGAAGTCAGAAGTATAAAAAAGACATTTTATCATAATTTCCATGCAAGTCATTAGAATTTAAAAATTATTTTAGTTCATTGAGAAATACCTTCAGTTATTACGATGAATACTACTTTCTCCAGTGAGGTTAGAAAAATTAGGATCCATTATATTTAACAAAATAAGAATTTCTTCTCTCTGCACAGTCAGATTAATGAACACACTTAAAATAAAATAATGCAATTGCTACCTTCTTCTTGGTGACATGCTCTCTGCACTAAATTTAAGTGACAGTAAAAGGTAATGGGTTAAGGAGGAAATTTTTAGTTTCTTAGTTTATTAGAGTGGTGAAACTCAAAGGATCAGGGTTGGAATTTAAACTGAGTGACAAGAAGGAAGAGGTTTTGGTTTTATAGGTAAAATAAAGTTGGCTGCACTTGAAGTGAAATTTGAGAAGATATTTTCACTTAGTTTTTCTTGGCAGTATTCTGCTTCTCACATTAAACTGGACTTCCAGCTCTTCAGCCCATGTTATCCCTTTGAAAACTGTATCATCTTTTAAAATGTGGTATGTGACTTTCCTAATCATCTTTTTCATTACAAAAATAGGTCTATTTTTTCTGGGTAATTTGAAAGCTGCTGTGATCATGGTGTGATGGATTTCACAAGTGTCACCTGTCATTCCCTTGGAATCACCCCAGCTTTGACCTGCTGGGTGCTAAAGTGACTTGGAACGTCCCCACATTAGGCAAAGCCCCAAACACATCGAGAGGAGCTAGGTCACTGGTGAGTTGTGGATGAAGCTCCTGCAGTGAGCTAGAAGGAGGACTGGATGTGCAGTCTAAAGGCTTGGTTTCTGGACCTGGCTCTGTCTCTGACCATTGAGAAATTAGTCTCAAGGTGTGTATTTAGGAAACGCAGCAACCCATATACCTCTAGTAAATGGACATCCTCTTTGTTGTCATCTGTTAGACCCCAACACCATCTGCATTCTTCTCCACTCTTGTCCTTCTCGACTTCAGTCAGACCCTCTTGGGGCAGTGCCCCCTCCACCTTCCCCACTGCTGCTCATGACTGGGAAGAACTCTGTTGGATTTCATGGACAATGCTATCTGTCTGGCATTGGAACTTATACTGAGCCTTTGCTTCAGTCCTCCCTATTATTGTGACTTCCCGGGAGTCTCTCATCTGAAAAATGATCAGTGTCTCAGACTCCTGATTTTGCATGCGTAAGCCCCGGGGGCCATCTGGTTTACTCATCCCACTTAGAGCAATTGCACAATGCTCCCTCACATTTCCTTTCATTTACATCCACACAGAAGTTTTTTAGTTTACTAAGCACTGATGTATGACAGTTGTTACGATGTTATAAAAATTTTAAGAGTAAGACCATTAAGTATCGTTTGTCAAGTGATTACTATGAGTCAAGCACAAAACCCTTTGACACATAGATAGACTTGAAGCATCCTCAGAGAAGTTGAGAAATTTGCCCACGGTCACAGGCTAACCAACAGCGGAGCTTGGTTTCAGAGCCTTGGTCCGCATTGTACTACATCTCACTGCTTCTTCAGGTGCTGATGTCTCTAACTGTGCCCATCAATGCTTCTCCAATGGCGTGTGTATATGCATCACCTGAGAATCTTTTTATAACATTTATGTATTTGGCTGCACCAGATCTTGGTTGTAGCACATGGGATCTTCAATCTTCACTGTGGCATGCAGAATATTTAGTTATAGTGTGTGGGATCTAGTACCCTGACAGGGATTGAACCCGGGCCCCCTGCACTGGGAGCATGGAGTCCTCGCCACTAGACCACCAGGGAAGTCCCTCATCTGGGAATATGGTAAGATGCAGATCCTGATCCAGTATCTCTGGGATGAGACCTGGGGTTCTGTGTTTCTACCAAGTTTCCAGGTGATGCCAATGCTGCTGATTCAGGGACCACATTTTGATTAGCAAGTGGCCGCTATCGGAAATCTAAGAGGATTCCAGAATATTATAACATGATTGGGCATTTTAAACAAAAATATTGTTGAAGTGATATTACAGGATAAAATGTGCTTTTTGCTTCTAAAGATCGTATCGAATGTGATGTTCAGTTCTATTGACAAGATGTTCTGTTCCTTCAATTAACATATGTTTTGTTCCTTCAAGTAACAAAATCTGCAACAATTTCGGTAAGGGAATGCACTGTGTTATAATGCTTTCTCTATACTTATGACTTCAGCAGGACATGGTGGCATTCTAAGCAGGGGTCTTTGAATGTGCTTCAGGAAGTTTCTACACTTTCTCTACCAAAGATTACATACAAAATCATCCATATACGTGTATACGTGCATCTTCTGACAAAGACTCTGAAACTGCTCACCACACTCTCCTTGGACCTGTGACATCAAAGTAAGCGAAGAACCCCTACTCCAGCAGAAATGTGCACTCCTTTAAATGGTTCTGGAACTTCCCTGTTACCAAAGCCTTGACCAAGAAGGCTACATTAGTAATATATGCAATTTATTTGTATCAGATGCTGTGAGGCTGCTGACTACATAATTGAAGCCTTTGAAAATGCCAGTTGATAGCTGTAATTAGGTAAAAATAAAGGCACTAGACCCTTTAGATAACTTTCCTAATGATCTCGGCCAAAGCCCAGGCAGGAGTACTCCCCGAGTTCCCTAGAGTTGAAAGCCAGTGACCTTTAGCATCCACCGCCTTTGTGATTGTCATTAGAGCTGGACATGTGACAGCTTCAACCAGCAGCGTGGTAGGACTGAGGTTGGTCTGTACTTATCCAGCTTTCTGCACTTTCCACACCTGTAACTACAAAATAAGCATGATCAATATTGGATCGTTAGTCACCAAGATGTAGAGAGGTAACAATAACCTTGTATATGAGACAGCAAAAGAGACACTGATGTATAGAACAGTCTTTTGGACTCTGTGGGAGAGGGAGAAGGTGGGATGATTTGGGAGATGGCATTGAAACATGTATAATATCATATATGAAACGAGTCGCCAGTCCAGGTTCAATGCACGATATTGGATGCTTGGGGCTGGTACACTGGGACGACCCAGAGGGATGGTACAGGGAGGGAGGAGGGAAGAGGGTTCAGGATGGGGAACACGTGTATACCTGTGGCGGATTAATGTTGATATATGGCAAAATCAATGCAATATTGTAAATTTAAAAAATAAAATTAAATTAAATTAAAAAAATAAAAAACAATATATGCACATGGGCTTGTGGTACTCTAAGTGCACCAGGCCATTCTGATAGTTAAAGCTGAAAACAGGTCTGATCCTGATAATGGCCATCAAAGCCTACTCTTTAAACCAGTCATGTATGCATACATGCATGCTCAGTCACATCAGTCATGTCTGACTCTGCGACCCCATGGACTGTAGCCCGCCAGGCTCCTCAGTCCATGGGGATTCTCCAGGCAAGAATACTGCAGTGGGTTGCCACTTCCTCCTCCAGGGTATCTTCCCCACCCAGGGATCAAACCCGCATCTCTTGCGTCTCCTGCATTGGCAGGCAGGTTCTTTACCACTGAGACATCTGGGAAGCCACTAATCATGTATACATTTCCATAATTTTCATAGAGGTTGAGTGCTTGGGAGCTATGGCCCTGGAGTCAGACTGCATGGATTCAGGTCTGAAATCTTTCACTTAATAACTGTGTGACCTTGGAAATGGTACTTGCCCTCTCTAAGTCTGTTTCTTCTTCTTGCATCATGAGCATAATGGTAGTAGTAACAATATACTGACCTCATAGGGTTGTTTTGATGATAGGTTTTTTTTTTTTTTTTTTTTTTTAAGAATGTGCTCTTTAAAAAATTTTCTTTTCATTTGGCTACACTGGGTGTTTGTTGCTGCACCTGGGCTTTCTCTAGGTGAACTGGGACTACTCTCTCATTGCAGGGTGGGGGCTTCTCATTGCAGTGGCTTCTCTAGAGCATGAGCTCAGTAGTTGTGGCTCACGGACTTTAGTTGCCCAGCAGCATGTGGAATCGTCCAGGACCAGGGATCGAACCCATGTCCCCTGCACTGGCAGCCAGATTCTTAACCACTGGACTACCAGGGAGTCCCTGTTTTGAAGATTAAATGAAATAATTTTTATAAAGCACACAGCCCAGTGCCTGACACACAGTAAATTATTATTCTCTAAGCCAAAACTCATGGATCCTTTTTCACAGGAGCATTGGGTATGAGGAGTTAGTATTACTTATAAAACTTGAAGTCTTGAAGTTAGCAGGGGAGAAATTAGAAATCCTTGTGTTTGGACTTCTCCAGTGGCCCAGCAGTTAAGACTCTATTTCCAAGGCAGGAGGCAAAAGTTAGATCCCTGGTCGAGGTACTAAGATCCTACATGCTGCAGCAGTGCAGCCAAATAAAGAAACACACAATAAAATAAATAAATAAATATAATCTAACCATTAAAAAAAGAAATCTTTGTGCTACCTATTGTAGTCTCTCTTTCCACCCATCACCTACTTACTTCTTCGTTGATGACTGTTCTAACGCATCACTGTTTGTCCACTCTTCTAGCTTTCATGATATATGTTTCTGCTTCATTTCCTCTACTCATGTAGCATAGTCACACATTTGATCTTTGGATGTTTATTTTTCCAGCTGTATTGAGATATAATTGGTATAATTGACACTGTGTAAGTTTAAGGTAAACAATGTGATACTTTTATATTCATATATATTGCACAGTGATGATCTTAATAAGGTTAGTTGACACATCCATCACATAGAGTTTTCTTTTTTGTGTGTGGTGAGAACATTTAAGATCTCTCTAAGCAACTTTAAAATACAGTTAACCCTTGAACAACACAGGTTTGAACTGCAAGTATCCACTTATAGGAATTATTTTTCATTAAATATTATTTAATATTTTATATTATAATATAAAATATAATATAAAATATAATATCTAATAATTAAATAATTATTAGATCATTTTCACTAAATTGTACACAAACTGTGATTGATTGAATCCATGGATTCAGAGCATGTGTATTGAGGAACCATGGATACATAGGGCTGACTATATAGTTATATGTGGATTTTCAACTTCATGGAAGGTCAGGGTTCTAGTTGTTCAAGGGTCAACTGTATACAATACAGTATTGTTAACTATAGTCACCATGCTGTACACACCTTTGATGGTGTACTTCTTGTGTCTGTCTCTACTCAGAAGACTTCAGCCTTTGACACATTCATTTCTGACCATATCCATATCTTCTGTTCTCCCCTCCTGAATCTGCTTTTGGTACCCTCAAGACTTGGGGTCTTCATGCCCTTCCTTTTTGACTCAGTATAGAAGTTTCTCCCTGCTTTTAGTTGCCCCCTCATTATGGGTTAAGCACCCAAAAAATTGATGAAATAAACCCTACCTAATTGCAACACATCTTCACAGATGAGATTCTTCTAAGCTTCTTTGGTGGTTTAGTCACTAAGTCATGTCTGACTCTTGTGACCCCATGGATTGTAGCCCACCAGGATCCTCTGTCCATGGAATTTCCCAGGCAAGAATACTGGAGTGGGTTGCCATTTCCTTCTCCAGGGGATCTTCCTGACCCAGAGATGTAACCTGGGTCTCCTGCATTGCAGGCCAATTCTTTACCCACTGAGCCATCAGGGAAGCCGCTAAACTTCTTTACTGCCTTTATTTTCATTTTGAGGTAGAGGAAGGTGGTGTTACAGCACAGAAAGCGAGTCTTTCTTTAAATCTTTTGTTTTGAAATTGAGATATAATTAATATTTAACATTTATTAAAGTATATAGTATAATGATTTAATATTTGTCTATATTGCAAAATGATCATCACAGTAAGTGTGGGTTTTCTACTTGTATTTCTAGTGCCCAGAACAGAGGCTTGCACCAATGATGTGTTCGATTGATGTGTAATGGATAAAAGTAAATTGAACTGATGATTGAACTGGACTCAAAAACTAAGGTTCCCTCTAGCCTGAAAGCTAGATGGGATTCCTCTGGTTTCAACCATGACAGGTCTGGCTAAATCTCTTGGAGGGAAAATCCTTTTGCTTTAACCACCTCTTTGTGGATGAGTAGTATAGGTTTTCAGACAAGTCCTGGGAGGGTGTCAATTTTCTGTTGTACTTACCAGGATGTTATAGGATTTCAAATAAGCTCCAAACAATATGTCTCCAGGAGTTGAGGTATAGTCACACTTCCTATACATACCATGGTCTAAACACCTGTTACTTTTTAGAATAGGGATTCTTCTTTTTGATGCACAGGATTTCTTCACAGGGTGGCTGTTAGGCATTGAGAGGGGAGCATGTCAAACCTCAGTTTGCCGTAGAAGGACTCGAGTTACAAGGTGGGTTAGAGGTTAGCCCTTGCACTGTCAGTACACACTCTACCTGTGGTTGAAGACAAGACCATAGAACTCACTGTTCTCCTGATTAGTGAGAAGAGATTGAAAGCCCCAGAAACTGGGTTTTGCATTCCAGTTTGCTAATTAAATGTAGACGGTAATTCCTTAAATGCTTGCAAATTAGTAATTCTGGTGATTTGTATTGGTTTTTGTCAAGCAATCTGTTTGGGGAGCTTGAAGCAACTGGGGCATTGCTGGCTCTGGTGAAGTTTATTTAATTTCTTTTTATGAGATTCTTCATCTTGGAAATGGGATTTTCAAATATTACTTTCCCAGGCATCATTACTGATTTTCTGGGTTTTATTTCAGGAATGGGACTGGTTCAGGGTGCTAGGGAAGCATTTTGTGGTGTTCTGTATTAAAGTTGTAATATCCAAAAAAATTGGCTGATTGTGTGTGGTGTCTGAGATGTGGTACCTTATTGAAAATGTTCCAGATTTTGACAACATGAAGGGTTTATGATCCTTGATTTATATTTCAAATGATCTTATTTTCTTTAAATTAATATTTCATGCAATCTTTGAGATTCTATTTTGCTTTCTAGTGTCATTTCGATGCATTTCATTGGCATTTGCTATCATTCACCATCTTTGCGAGCATTAAAAACAAAAAGCAAATACATTCTTTGTAGCCTGAAATCTCTCTTCATTTTAAAATTCACATTGAACATGAGCCTTGGTAGCAGCAGTTATTTTACAGCTGCTTATTACTTGGAGGAATATATCTTGCTAGTAGGTTTTTGAAAAAAATCCTATCCTCCCAAATGACTCTTTCCCGCCATCTTTTAAAAAATATTTTTACTCCTGTGGTTTCATTCTCTTGGAATGTTATTCAGTTCCATCTTCTACTTGATCTTCAAGGCCACGCCTTCTAAGAAGCCTCTCTGACCTTTCCTCCCTCCCTGTTTGAAATGGATGGCTTTGTCACTACATATGGGTATCATGGGGCTTCTTCATGGCCTCTCTTACCATCCTTGCCAAGGTGCCAGTGAGCTCCTGGAGATCATTGCCATTAGACTGGAGGGGACTTGAGGAAAGCCAGTATGTGGATTAGATCTGATCCCAGCAGTGACTTGCACAGTGCCCGGCACATGTATGTTTATTGCATGAAGAACCTTTATTATATAGAGCTGATCCTTTTGGAAAGCACTGCTTAAGTCAAATGTACTGTGTGAAATAAGATCTGACCATCAGTAGACAGAGCTGAAGGGTTAGAGTTGGAGGACTTAATTTTAGCCTAAGAATTGCTTCTGATTAGTACTGTGACCTTCAGTTATTTCACTTTGCTGAGTCAGTTTCGTCATTTTGTGCATTATACGTGTTAATAATACTCAATGTAGATAATTTGAAAGGTTGTTGTGAGGATTAAAAGTTCAGTTCAGTTCAATCGCTCAGTCGTGTCCAACCCTTTGCAACCCCATGAACTGCAGCACGCCAGGCCTCCCTGTCCATCACCAACTCCCAGAGTTTACCCAAACTCATGTCCATTGAGTTGGTGATGCCATCTTAACCATCTCATCCTCTGTTGTCCCCTTTTCCTTCTGCCTGCAATCTTTCCCAACATCAGGGTCTTTTCAAGTGAGTCAGCTCTTTGCATCAGGTGGCCAAAGTATTGGAGTTTCAGCTTCAACATCAGTCCACCCAATGAATATTCAGAACTGATCTCCTTTAGGATGGACTGGTTGGATCTCCTTGCAGTCCAAGGGACCCTCAAGAGTCTTCTGCAACACCACAGTTCAAAAGCATCAATTCTTTGGCGCACAGCTTTCTTTATGGTCTGCATATTTCATGACTGCAATCACCATCTGCAGTGATTTTGGAGCCCCCAAAAAATAAATTAAAAGAGGATTAAAAGAGTGAATGTGTAAAAACCTTTTAGAAACTGCAAGTGTATATACATGTAGTAAATCTCCATTTTGAGAGCCTCATTTTTCTTCATATGTAAAAGATATTAATATCTACCATCCTTGTTGGGTTTTTGTGAGGATTAAGTAAGATAGCATGAGATAACATGTATGGAAGTGCTTACCAAATAGTAGATGTTTAATCAGTGTTGCCTGGATGTGAATTCTCTTCTGTGGACAGTCCTGATGTGGGGCTTTCTCAAGTCTTGTAGAATGTGTGTGGAAGTCAGGCTGCTTGTGTCTTGAATTAGACAACTTTTTTTCAGCCCTGCTAGCTCCAACTTCCTACTTGAAATGGATGCATTTTATAAAACACAAAGTAGTTAAATTTGCTAGCAAATGTTTCCAGGTCTTTGAATGGCAGCCAATAAGAAAGGCTAAATGTTATTTTTTTCAGAATTCATGTCCTTGATGTGGAGGAAATATCATATTTACTTGCACATAGTCCCACCTCAGACTTTGAGGAGAAAACGAAGAAAACTGTTTTCCCCTCTGAATTTCCCCATGGAAGATGTTATTTCCTATTGAAACAATGAGGGCAGCTGCCAGCAAAGGAGGGTGATTTTCTTTTGCCTAGGTAAACCAAGGGTTAAAATGAGAGCTTGGAATAGTCAGGCCCCTGCCTTGGGCTGGAACTTGAGCAGATTCCTTGCAGTCGCTCACTGCTCTGCCCCCTCCAGCTGTCTCTCACCTCTCCCCCACCATAAAAGGGTAGGTATTCCTTCAGGACCATTCACTGCTTCTCTCCTTCTGTCCGTGTTTCCCACCCACATTTACTTCCAAGAACCTTTCCACCTTATGGTTGTTGTTTCTTTCCTGAGACCAAAGGGCAATCAAATCTTAAAACTAAAAATCAGTGGATAAACAACAAGGTCCTACTGTATAGCACAGGAAACTAAACTCCATA
The DNA here is from genome assembly GCF_002263795.3 of Bos taurus. Taxonomy (NCBI): domain Eukaryota; kingdom Metazoa; phylum Chordata; class Mammalia; order Artiodactyla; family Bovidae; genus Bos; species Bos taurus. The sequence goes on along the minus strand of NW_020192292.1, from coordinate 9,271,461 downwards.
TCCTATGATATGCCATGATGGAAAAGAATATGAAAAAGAATGTATGTGTGTGTGTGTGTGTATTACTAAATCACTTTGCTGTATAGCAGAAATTAACACAGCATTGTAAATCAACTACTTCAATTGAAAAAAATTCACAAGGAAAGGCAACCTTAAATGTAACCCCCTCCATGCTGATTACTTGAAAGATCACAAATAACCTCATTTAATGGTTTGCCACTAAAAGAACTATTAAAAGAGAAAGGAAGGTCTGGAGATCCAGATTCCAGTGAACATAGCACCTGCTGCCTGGGGCACTCCGGATGGGTCTCAGTTCTTCAGTAAATGCGGACTGGTATCTCAGAGGTTAATGAAGTTTGCCTAAGGTAGCAGTGGATTAGGTCTTCCATTCTCACATAAATTACCCATCCTCCAGTCCCCTTTGTCCCTTGACATTTTCACCACAAAGGAGCTAGGGGTGTTCAGAGGATTACCTAAGCAAGCCCATATTTATCACAGGATGGGATTATTTGCCTGCATTTTGTGAAGGAGGTATTTCAGGATTTTCTCATTACTGAAGCCCCTTATTGTGGGGACTGTGGTGCTTTTTAAATCCCCTGTATTGAAATGATCAACTAGTCAAACTTTCAGTTATAGCGTGTTTTCCGAAGAAGTTGAGAGTTTTCTTTTAATGACTCTATCTTTGAATTTTTAACTTCATATCCTTTTGGAGACCCCGAGGCACTACTTTTTTGGGCCAACAGAAAACAATGTTGGTGTAAAACCAAGTGCCTCTTGCTTGTGCTCTGCCCACCCCCCACCCCCGCTGACTTTTGTGACCTTAAAAGTGTGTTGAATGTTGAAATAAAACATCCACTTCTCATCTAAGCCTTGGACTGTAGACTTTGGCCTTAAGAGTGTTTTTGTACAGATATGTTACAGCCCCATTTCTATCAGCCAAAGAAAACGAATCCATTCAAGGTCTCCTCTGCCATCCATCAGGGACCTCCAAAAGGAGCTTTCCAGAAAGATCTGTGTTAATTGCAAGCTAGCCAGTTACCTAGTCCTTTATAAGATGCTCAGACATCTTGGATGCTGCTGACACAAATGGAGAGAGGAAGCAGGTGGCTGGGTTCCTTACTTTTTTCACATACCAGCCTGTGCAGATGGGGGACTTTGGGGCTGCTCATGACCTATCAAATAGGGCTGGGCATGTAGACACCAGGGCTCCATGCCAGAGAGCTAATCTCTAACTCAGGATCCTCAGACCCTTTAAATCATGAACTTGAACTTTGAACTGAAGAGAGCTTGAAATACAAACTCCATGCTTAAAATCAGTTGAATTTTTCCTCCACTCTCTACTTCTCCTAGGGACACATTAGCAGCCTGTAGTCCCGATATTACTGACGAAATGGCAACACATGCCACCCACTGGGACCATATTCGACAACCTGGACTCCCCACACCCAACACCTGTCCTCTGCCCCAGGCTCTGGCACTCTCTGAAGTTTCATGGCTTTGCTTATGAATCATGCTTCTTGTTAGAGAGTAGCCAACAGCTTTCTTGTTGCTAGGAAGTGGATTTCATTTCCTCTCCTCCTGCACTTCCACTTTGTGAATCATGGCCCTCTCAGAGGTGGCAGAGGTGCAGACAATGTTCCTGACTCTCTGCTGCCCACCTTCTGCCATGGGTGTTTCCCTTCTGTAAGAGGCGGGGGTGGGAGAGCCTCTCCCACATGGTAAACAGCCAGCCAAATCCAGGGAGGCCTTTCACGGTCACCGTGGCCCAGATGTTGTGCTGGACGAAGACCGAGTGGGGATTTGGGATTTCCATTCTCACACAGCCAGATTGAGGGGGTGGAAGCACAAGGGGTTGCAAAGAGTTGGACACAACTGGGCGACTTTCACTCACTCCCACTATAAGCATGGGTGGGTTTCCCAGGACTCCTGAGTGGAGCAGTTGTCCTCTCTTCAGTAGCACTGGGGAGAGGGTTTGCTCTGAACCTTGAGAGAGAGAGTTTCCATCAGCACATCCAGGAGGATCTGGCATCCCTGGCAGTGTGTGTGGAGGTTTTTTACCATGACCTGTCTCTGTCTTCTCTTGCACCTTAAGGAAGGTGTTTCACAATTGAAATAAAGTTGTATTGATGGTTCTGCTCATCGATGCAGATTTTTCTTTTTTTTTTTTTTGCAGGGGCAGCTCTAGGATAAATTCTTCCTGCCAGTTTTTATGGATCACTTGTTTGTCTAAAAGTTCACATGGAGAATTCCCGAGATCCGAGCAAGAATTCTGGGCAAGTGCCTTCTTGGATTTAGGGCAGTTCTGCAGCTTCAGGGTTATTGATAAACCAGGCAGAGGGCAGTGTGCAAAGCCTATGGCTGTTTGGGGGAGAAACCTGGTGTGCAGGAGCTACCCTTAGGGAGTAGGAGGGAGCTGTAGAAAGCTGTCGAGTGCATAAAGATGATGTCTCATCACTCGGGTGGACAATTTGCTGTTAGGTCAGCGAAGCTGTGGATTCATGTTGTGGGAGCCTGAATGAGGGCTACTCACAATTTTATCGTCGATCCAGGTCAGTTTTTTCCTCTCTGAGTTCCATAACCAAATTCTTTTCTTGATTATTAAGCAGACTGACACTTCTGTTCTTAACCAGTTCATATGTTTGCTTAACTGATGGCTGCTCACTGTCATTAAAGCTGTTCCTTCATTCTGTCACTCTTGTTCAATCAACAAGTGTGTTTCGAAACCGTGTCTGTGCTGGGCCTATAGTTGCCATAAGTACGAATGGATGCTCCAGGCAAATGCAGTTTAATGGAGTTTGCCACTAAGGTTTCTGTTTCTCTAGTATTTTAATATCTTTTCATAACCAGAGGTCTGATGGCAAGGAGAAATTAATGGGAATGAGAGCTTTGAAATAACACAGTATTTAAATGCATGAGCGAGGACCCAGAATCTCTTATTATTGTTACCCATGGAATAACTTCATTTCTTGTCTTCCCCAGGGGAAATTTAAGAGGATAAGCAGGGATAGAAAGGGCAGCAAGCTTATGGCATCAATACCGTAGAAAGAGTGATCTGGAGCATCCTGCTCTGGTCATGTGGTTTTGTGGTAGCAGCAAGACAGCAAAACAGAGGCATTGGTACCTTATATAGGCTGGTCCCTGAATACCCAATCACAAAATGGCCATGTTACACATTTTACTGCTTACCAGCTTCTGCTTCCTTTCTATTTTTTTTTCTTTTTTTTCCCCGAGATGTTTGATTGGCCTTTATGCAGTTTGGGGAGATTGCAGGAGGTGATGCGCTAGGTTCAAAAGTGGCTTGCTGCTCACATGACTCAGCTGTGAACTCAGTTGTGCATGGCCTTACTCCTGAGGACTCACTGAAGGAAGTGCTGGGCCTCTGCAGAACTTTGATCAGCTTGTCCAGAAAGAGAGCATTTTATTGTTTCATGGCTATCTTTTTATTTATTGTTCAAAGTATCTGTGTTGTAAAGTGTCTTATATAATGTAATTCTGGAATGATCTCACAATGATTAATTTTTTTCCTTACTTTCAAAAACACAGCCATCTTGGTAGCTTCTGTCTTGGTCCATTCAGGCTGCTATAGCAAAACACTAGAGACATTCATTTATCACAGCTCTGGAGGATAGGGCGTGTTAACTTGTGTGTGTGTGTGTGTGTGTGTGTGCACGTGGACACACAGGCATATGCTCAGTCATGTCTGACTATTTGCAATCACATGGACCCATCAGGTTCCTCTGTCCATGGGATTCTCCAGGCAAGAATACTGGAGTGGGTTGCCATGCCCTCCTCCAGGGGATCTTCCCAACCCAGGGATTGAAACCGCCTATCCTGCATCTCCTGCATTGGGTACTGGTAAATTAGGTGTGTGGTGAGACTTGATTTTTTGTTCACAGATTGCCATATTCTCTTTGTGTTCTTGCATGCCAAAGTGGTCTCTCTGAGGTCTATAAAAGGGCACTAATCCCATTTTTGAGGGCTCCATCCTCATGAGCTAATCACCTCCTGAGGGTGTCACCTCCAAATAGCATCACGTTGGGAGTTAGAATGTCACATATGAATTTGTTGGGGGAGAAGACATAGACATTCAGTCTTTAGCAGCTTCTTGTGAACTTTTTGTGGTTGTGAACATTCAACTATTTTAAATAATAAAATCTACAGAGTTCATATGATCATATTAAGGGATTCTGTTCAATTACAAGATTTGTTATGTTTTCAAAATATTAATACCACTGAGGCACTTGATTTCTTTTGGTACTACCAAAACCCATGGGTTTTCTAATTCTGCCACTAATTAGCTGAGATCTTGGGTAAGTTGCCTCCCCTCTCTTCCCACTCAGTGTCCTGATCTGTAAAAATGAGGGGTTTCTTAGTCTCCTCTAAGTCCCTCATGAGCTTTAACATTTTAAGTTTAAAAAAGCCCATAGAAGACAGCCTAGTCTTTGGAATCTTTTCCACAATGGCAGTTAAAACAAATGGAGAGGTAGCTGAAAGACTGATTTTAAAAGCTAGTACAAGGACCTGACCTTTATGAGATTTTAAGCTGATTTCTTGATTAAGCCTCATTCTCTGTGCCAGTAAAGGACAACTAACTGATATGGGTCATTTGAAGGTCTTTCCCACCTCCATTCCCACCTCCAGTAGTTGTAGGCTTTGTGACTCAGAGTGATATTGGAATGTATTCATGTCTTTGCATAAAAAACTAATCATGGTGAGAGGTGCCCCCTAGAAAGGTGATGGGAGGCAAGGGAGGAGAGTGGCTGGGGTGGAAGGGGCATCTTCACACTTTTGGCAACTTAAGTAATATTAAGTTCCCCAAGAGTTTATCACACTTTGGAAGAATAATTTTAAAATTTATAAGACACTGCTCTACAACTATAAAGTAACTTTTCATTCATTTGCTAATTATATTGTCAACAATTGATTTCCGAGACCCTTAAGATGGCATCCTTTAGTGGGGATTCCACTCAGGACTGCAAGTTCTAGACTAGTGAATGCTCCATGGATAATATTGCCATGAATATGATCTCTTTTCTAGTAGAGATTGTTCTCCTGAGATGCCAGATCTCAATCCTGAAGAATCAGAGCACCTTTTGGAGTTATATTGCAGGGCTGAGGACATAATTGTCCACGTTGATTAAACTGATGTATTTCTTCTGCTTCCTAAGCGACTGGTTTATAAATGGCACATGGGATCTTAGTTCCCTGACCGAGGATTGAACCCACATCCTCTGCATTGGAAGATGGATTCTTAACCACTGGACCACTAGGGAAGTCCCCTCCATTTTCCCAGTAGGAACTTTAATATTTCTTGAAAACACTTGTAGATCACACTTTATTACTACAACTACAGTTATCGGAAGTGCTTATTGAATGCATGGTAAACTGGACATCATAAAAGAATAAGGGAGGGAAAAGCTACTTAACTGATGGTTTGGGGAAAACTGGTTATCAAATAAATAAACACAGGCTCCTAACCTGATATATTATATGAAAATAGATTCCAAATGGCATGTGATTCAATTATTAAAGAATAACTTGTTTTAAAAAATCAAATCACAGGGGAAAAAAACAGCTGAAAATTCATGTGCCAGGTTGTGTGCTAACACGAAGTAGCTTCTTTAGTCACCACATCAAACCTATGCAAATCTGTCCAAGAGGAATTTTTGCAATGATGGAGATGTTCTGCAATAACTCCAGGAGCCACTAGCACATGTGAATATTAAGCACTTGAAATATTTTCTAGTGCAACCAAAAAGCTGATGTTTTAATTCTGTTTGTGATTCATTTAAATGTCAGTAGCCAGGTATGAGTACTTTTATTATTCTCACTTTACATATAAAGAAGCTATGGATCGCAGAGGCCAAATAATTTTCTCAAGATCATAGAGCTGGCAGATGACAGAGCAGAGATTTGCTTCTGAGGCCAGTGGCCTTATCTCTTTGCTATTCTATGGCTATCTATCCCTTAGAGGGTGCCCCTCCTGTTGTGTCCCAATTTGTGAAGAAACACCTCCAGTACACTTGCAGTTAACCAGGCAAAGAAAGAAAGAAAGAAAGTGATAAGTGCATGATAAAGGACAATAGTCATTAAAACAGCACAAACCTGGTCCCCAAATAGTATAATGGCTCATGGAATAGAATAAATGTATATAAATATGAAAATAGATAAAACTGAATCATGTAATTGAAATTTGCTAAGTGAGCAGAACTTGTGTTCTCACCAAAAAGGAAAAAGAGAAAAATATGTGAGGTGGTGGATGTACTAATTAACTAGGAGAGAGGATTCTTTTTATAATATATACATATACCAAATCCTCATGATATAAACATTAAATATCTTACAGTATTATCAATTAACTCTCAATAAATCTCAAAGGAATTTAAAAAGGGAAAAAAGAAAACAGATCTTTGTGTTTTTATATTTATATTCATCAGTTCAGTTCAGTCGCTTAGTCGTGTTCGACTCTTTGCAACCCCATGAATTGCAGCACGCCAGGCCTCCCTGTCCATCACCAACTCCCGGAGTTCACTCAAACTCACGTCCATCGAGTCGGTGATGCCATCCAGCCATCTCATCCTCTGTCATCCCCTTCTCCTCCTGCCCCCAATCCCTCCCAGCATCAGAGTCTTTTCCAATGAGTCAACTCTTCGCATGAGGTGGCCAAAGTACTGGAGTCTCAGCTTTAGCATCAGTCCTTCCAATGAACACCCAGGACTGATCTCCTTTATAATGGGCTGGTTGGATCTCCTTGCAGTCCAAGGGACTCTCAAGAGTCTTCTCCAACACCACAGTTCAAAAGTATCAATTCTTCGGCACTCAGCTTTCTTCACAGTCCAACTCTCACATCCATACATGACTACTGGAAAAACCATAGCCTAGACTAGACAGACCTTTGTTGGCAAAGTAATGTCTCTGCTTTTGAATATGCTATCTAGGTTGGTCATAACTTTCCTTCCAAGGAGTAGGCGTCTTTTAATTTCATGGCTGCAATCACCATCTGCAGTGATTTTGGAGCCCAAAAAAACAAAGTCTGACACTGTTTCCACTGTTTCCCAATCTATTTCCCATGAAGTGATGGGACCAGATGCCATGATCTTAGTTTTCTGAATGTTGAGCTTTAAGCCAACTTTTTCACTCTCCTCTTTCACTTTCATCAAGAGGCTTTTGAGTTCCTCTTCACTTTCTGCCATAAGGGTGGTGTCATCTGCATATCTGAGGTTATTGAGGTTATTGATATTTCTCCTGGCAATCTTGATTCCAGCTTGTGCTTCTTCCAGCCCAGTGTTTCTCATGATGTACTCTACATAGAAGTTAAATAAACAGGGTGACAATATACAGCCTTGAGGTACTCCTTTTCCTATTTGGAACCAGTCTGTTATTCCATGTCCAGTTCTAACTGTTTTTTCCTGACCTGCATATAGGTTTCTCAAGAGGCAGGTCAGGTGGTCTGGTATTCCCATCTCTTTCAGAATTTTCCACAGTTTATTGTGATCCACACAGTCAAAGGCTTTGGCATAGTCAATAAAGCAGAAGTAGATGTTTTTCTGGAACTTTCTTCCTTTTTCGATGATCCAGCGGATCTGGCAATTTGATCTCTGGTTCCTCTGCCTTTTCTAAAACCAGCTTGAACACCAGGAAGTTCACGGTTCATGTATTGCTGAAGCCTGGCTTGGAGAATTTTGAGCATTACTTTACTAGCATGTGAGATGAGTGCAATTGTGTGGTAGTTTGAGCATTCTTTGACATTGGCTTTCTTTGGGATTGGATTGAAAACTGACCTTTTCCAGTCCTGTGGCCACTGCTGAGTTTTCCAAATTTGCTGGCATATTGAGTGCAGCACTTTCACAGCATCATCTTTCAGAATTTGGAATAGCTCAACTGGAATTCCATCACCTCCACTAGCTTTGTTCATAGTGATGCTTTCTAAGGCCCTCTTGACTTCACACTGCAGGATGTCTGGCTCTAGGTGAGTGATCATACCATCACTATTATCTAGGTCATGAAGCTCTTTTTTGTACAGTTCTTCTGTGTATTCTTGCCACCTCTTCTTAATAGCTTCTGCTTCTGTTAGGTCCATACCATTTCTGTCCTTTATCGAGCCCATCTTTGCCTGAAATATTCCCTTGGTATCTCTGATTTTCTTGAAGAGATCTCTAGTCTTTCCCATTCTGTTGGTTTTCTCTATTTCTTTGCATTGATCGCTGAGGAAGGCTTTCTTATCTCTTCTTGCTATTCTTTGGAACTCTGCAGTCAGATACTTATAACTTTCCTTTTCTCCTTTGCTTTTTGCTTCTCCTTTTCACAGCTATTTGTAAGGCCTCCCCAGACAGCCATTTTGCCTTTTTTTGCATTTCTTTTCTATGGGGATGGTCTTGATCCCTGTCTCCTGTACAATGTCACGAACCTCTGACCATAGTTCATCAGGCCTCTAGTCCCTTAAATCTATTTCTCACTTCCACTTTATAATTGTAAGGGATTTGATTTAGGTCATACCTGAATGGTCTAGTGGTTTCCCTACTGTCTTCAATTTAAGTCTCAATTTGGCAATAAGGAGTTCATGATCTGAGCCACAGTCAGCTCCCGGTCTTGTTTTTGCTGACTGTATAGAGCTTCTCCATCTTTGACTGCAAAGAATATAATCAGTCTGATTTCGGTGTTGACCATCTGGTGATGTCCATGTGTAGAGTCTTCTCTTGTGTTGTTGGAAAAGGGTGTTTGCTATGACCAGTGCGTTCTCTTGGCAAAACTCTATTAGCCTTTGCCCTGCTTCATTCCATATTCCAAGGCCAAATTTGCCTGTTACCCCAGGTGTTTCTTGACTTCCTACTTTTGCATTCTAGTCCCCTGTAATGAAAAGGACATCTTTTTTGAGTGTTAGTTCTAAAAGATCTTGTAGGTGTTCATAGAACCGTTCAACTTCAGCTTCTTCAGCATTTCTGGTTGGGGCATAGACTTGGATTACTGTGATATTGAATGGTTTGCCTTGGAGACAAACAGAGATCATTCTGTTATTTTTGAGATTGCATCCACGTCCTGCATTTCAGACTCTTTTGTTGACTATGATGGCTACTCCATTTCTTCTAACGGATCCCTGCCCACAGTAGTACATATAATGGTCATCTGAGTTAAATTCACCCATTCCAGTCCATTTTAGTTCTCTGATTCCTAGAATGTTGACGTTCACTCTTGCCATCTCCTGTTTGACCACTTCCAATTTGCCTTGATTCATGGACCTGACATTCCAGGTTCCTATGCATCAGACCTTGCTTCTATCACCAGTCACATCCACAACTGGGTATTGTTTTTGCTTTGGCTCCATCCCTTCATTCTTTCTGGAGTTATTTCTCCACTGATCTCCAGTAGCCTTTTGGGCACCTACCGACCAGGGGAGTTCATCTTTCAGTGTCCTATCATTTCACCTTTTCATACTGTTCATGGGGTTCTCAAGAATACTGAAGTGGTTTGCCATTCCCTTCTCCAGTGGACCACATTCTATCAGACCTCTCCACCATGACCCCCCATCTTGGGTGTCCCCACACAGCATGGCTTAGTTTCATTGAGTTAGACGAGGCTGTGGTCCATGTGATCAGATTAGCTAGTTTTCTGTGATTATGGTTTCAGTGTGTCTGCTCTCTGATGCCCTCTCACATCACCTACCGTCTTACTCGGGTTTCTCTTACCTTGGACGTGGGGTATATCTTCACAGCTGCTCCAGCAAAGCACAGCCACTGCTTCTTACCTTGGACGAGGGGTATCTCCTCACCACCACCCCTCCTGACTTTGAACATGGAAGTAGTTCCTCTTGGCCTTCCTGTGCCCGCACAGCCACTGCTCCCTGGACCTGGGCTTGCTAATATTTATATTCATATATGTATATAAATTGAATGCATGGTAAACTGGATGTCATAAAAGAATAAGGAAGGGAAAAGCTACTTAACTAATGGTTTGGAGAAAACTGGTTATCAAATAAATAAACACAGGCTCCTAACCTGATACATTATATGAAAATAGATTCCAAATGACATGTGATTCAATTATTAAAGAATAACTTATTTTAAAAAATCAAATCACGGAGAAAAAAAAGCTGAAAATTCATTTAAGAAACCATCTGTTATGTGGTAAGTTCTGAAAAAAACCATGAAGAAAAAAATACAGAAAGGTTTATGAATAATAAAAATATACTTAGAATAAAAGGAAAATAGATTTGGGGAATATATGCAACAAATAAGACAGAAAAAGATACTAATTAGATTTGCAGTAATAAAAACCTTAAGACACTCAGGTAAGTTAATGGAAAAGAATATGAACAGACAATGGACACATCAAAGGATGCAACTGGTGAATAAAACTTATGGGGAGCATTTGAAATGGGGCTTTTCAAAGAGGTACTAGTTAAGTGATGACAAGGCAGCATCTTATATCTTTTGAAATTGCAAAAATTTAAGAAAATAATTCTCTGTGTTGGAGAGAAGGTGGTAAATCTGATGTATTTATGATGTTGCTTGTGATAGTTTAAGTTATTCTGATTTAGAAAGCAAATTTGATAAAATAATCAAGAATCATCAAAATGTTTATTCTCTTTGACTTAATGATGCCCTCCTGAAAATTTATCTGAAGAAATAACCCCTCAGGAAAAATTTAACTACTTCCACCACTAAATCTTTAAAGTGAAAAAAAAAAAGTCTACATATTGAATTTGTGAAGATTAAAAATTATAGCATTAGTTCTAATAAGGAAAGAAAGGGAAGCAATAGAAAATATACAGTCGTTGGTGGAGATGGTTTAGTAAATTATAATACATATACTTTATGCAATATTGTACAGCTTGAAAAATGATAGTTGTGGCCACTATGTAGCAATACGGAAAATGGTCACAGTGGCAAGTGAAAAACAGCTGGATGCAGGGCTTCCCTGGTGGCTCAGATGGTAAAGAATCTGCCTGCAGTGCAGGACACTGGGTTCAATCTCTGAGTCAGGAAGATCCCCTGGAGGAGCAAATGGCAATCCACTCCAGTATTCTTGCCTGGAGAATCCCATGGACAGAGGAGCCTGGCAGGTTACAGTCCATGGGGTCGCAAAGAGTTGGACACAACTGAGTGACTAACACTTTCACTTTCTTAAGTAATATTTCACCTGTGTCCAAAGATATACATGCATATGGACCTGAACTACAAAGGAACTCAGGGAAATGAAAACAGTCAGTCATGTTTGATTCTTTGTGATGCCATGGACTGTAACCCTTCAGGCTCCTCTGTCCTCCACTATGTCCTGAAGTTTGCTCAAATTCATATCCATCAAGTCGGTGATGCCATCCAGCCATCTCATCCTCTGTCATCCCCTTCTCCTCCTGCCTTCAATCTTTCCCAGCATCAGGGTGTTTTCCAATGAGTCAGTTCTTCCCATCAGGTGGCCAAAGTATTGGAGCTTCAGCTTCAGCATCGGTCCTTCCAATGAATATTCAGGATTGATTTCCTTTAGAATGGAGTGATTTGATCTCTTTACAGGTGAAGGGACTCTCAAGAATCATCTCCAGCACCACAGTTCGAAAGCATCAATACTTCAGTGGTCAGCCTTCTTTATGGTCCAACTCTCAGATCCATGCATGACTACTGGTAAAACCATAGTTTTGACTATACGGACCTTTTTCAACACATGTCCTATTTAGCAATGAACAAAAATATAGAAATGAAAACATGAAAGACAGTTGCAGACATGAATTACATTCCTCAAGCACTGATGCTAATTGGAAGCTGCCCTTCTCCCCTCTTTGCCCTCAGACTCCTTGTATAGATGAGCAGCGAGTGATTGGAATCATCTGACCTTCATTGGAACACAGTCAGTAGAAGAAAATACTGCTTTATTCAGAGAGATTTATTCTGTGATGGTTGGCAGGAGAAAGGATGTACAAAGACTGTGTGGGCAGACTCAGCAGAGGTAGTGGGAATGAAAGAGGAGGCCATCTGGTAGAATGTGCTGTGGCAAATTAAACTGCAGATTATGAACATGAAATACCAGAAGAAAATCCAAATACAGTAGACTTGGAAAAAGCCCAGCTGAAGCACTATAAAACAAATTAACTACAGACTGACAATATGCCCTTCATAAGCTCAGATATGCCCATTACAAAGGAGAACATCATTCAAGCCAGATTTTGCAGACCACATTCTATATGGATTTCCCTTATGGGAAAAAAATCAACAAACTATCCCCTGCTGCACACACAAAGATGCCTTAGATAGAGCTACTGTTTCAATGAATATGGTAAATACAGAATTAATAGGAATGCTTTGGGTTTGATTTGTGAGTCGCCTTCATTGGTGAACTCTTGACACCCAGGCCAGACAACCAGACATGTATGTGGTTTCCTTCCTACCCTCCCTCCATCCCTTCCATCCTCCCTTCCTTCTCTCCCATGACCCTCACTTTTCTGTCCTTCTTTTCCTAAGCAGTTCTAGTCCCTGCCCTTTAGTGTGTACTTGGTGACTTCTGCTTTTTCCCACCTTTTGTACTTTGACTGCTTCCTTTAGAGCACTGATAAATTTGTCATGATGCTTGTCTGTATAGAGTTCTTGCTGATATTTCAAACCTCTTTATGGCAGCTCTGTGTGCTTTCAAAAACATCATGATTCTGCTGTGGCTTTGGAGCTGGTTTAGTTTTCTTTCCAGGGCGATAGCTCCAGGTGATGGCTTGATTGAGGAGGAGCACAAAACCGGTGGATGTGTTTGAAAGGCTGTCATTGGGAAGAGGGACTTGGATATTTTCCCATGTGGCTAGAAAGAACACAACAAAGCCCTATGGGAGGTGGATTTCAGTTCTGTAAAAGGAAGCACCTTCTAATAAAGCAGGTCAGAGACAGTATGGGTTGTTTCCTGGGCTGACATGTCTGGGTGTAGAATTTGTTCATCATACAAAGGCATCTGACTGCGGAAGTGAGTGACAGATGAAATGTAGCCCGTGCTTTGCTCACTAGCTCTGGGTTTTGGAATGGGGCCACGTGAGCCGGGAGGAAGGGATGCCTGGAAAGGGCGTCTTTGAGGCTTCCACATAGAGGTGCTGTATGTACGAGGGGTGGCCCCAGTGCCCCCGGAGGAGAGTGCCTGCTCTCCAGATCAGTTGTTAGAGAGCAAGGGGAGAGAATGGCTCAGCTTACCCACTAGAGGAAGTGCTTGCTTTCCCCCATCACCTCCACATTTCCGAATGTGCTTTGACTCTACTGCACTAAGGAACAATCCCCTTCTCTTACCTTGTCTGTGGCCATCTTGCATCTTCTCACCTCACGTAGGCAAAAAACATCCACATTAAGTCTTTCACCTTCCTGGAGATGGATAGGTGCCATTACACACAGTGCTGAGTTCACTTCTCATTTCAGAGAATATGCCTTCTCTCTCTTTTGTTAGTGAAGATCAGCACCCCATTCTGGCCCACCACCAAGTGCTTTGTGATGACTGCAGGAGATAACACAGACAGAATGCACTTTGAAAACTGGGAAGAGATGTCATCACTAGCCTTATTAAACAAGACTGTGTAACATTAGGTAATCAACAGATATGGAGCTCCAGTCATATTGGTGTCTTTAGTGGTGACAAGTAAGGCTTGCTTTGCCATCAAGAATTCCCTGACCACTGGGTTCATAACTGAGTTTCTATTCATCGACCCCCATGCAGGGCTGACATCCACACCATCATCTAGCTCTCAAGGTAGAGCGTTTGGTAGTTCAGTTATCCTTTCGTGTGTACATTTTGTTTTCCCCCAATAGACCACAAACTCCTGGCGCTGAGTGCCATGCCACATACTCTCTTGGAGTTCCCAGTAGGGCATCATATAATGCATGCTTTGTGAGCTGAACCGAATTCATTCTTTCCATTTACTTCTCTCCCTCCCTTCAAGAAATATTTTTGATGAACTGTACCCCAATACAAAATAAAAAGTTTTAAAAGATAAAATAATCAAATATTTAGGAATTTAAAAAAAGAAATATTTTTTATATTTCTATGGGGTATCAGTATCTATGGGGTTTCAGTCATCGTTGCTTTGAATGAAACAGATAAGTCCCTACCTTCATGGAGCTTTCTATTCTTGTCCAGATCTGCCTTTTACTAGCTGTGTGTGGCCTCAACCAAACTGCTTATGTCTCTGGGACTGTGTACCCTCCTGTGTACACTAAAGGTTTCCGTCTTTCCTTTCTGTTGTTTTTTCTTCAGCTGTCTTCTCCACCTTTACTTGCTCTCTTGGTCAGGTCTTTATTTTCCCACAATTCAAAATCTTGAGTAATGGAAGGAAAATAGCAAGGATACCCCTTTTAAAATGACTCATCTTGGAGAATTTCTATAGCTCAATATGCCTAGATCATTCTTTTCATTTTTTCTGTTGTAGATTTTTTTAGCCCAAGGATAGTCCCTATTTTATTTCTGCCTTTAGTGCCCAGCTCACAATGCACTTTTACTTCGTTTTTCATATATTACTTTGGATGTTCTCCCATTACAGCATCAACCTTCTTTTGTTCATTTCCTTTAGTCTTCTGTCCTGAGAGCAGCTCCCAGAATTATAGCCTTGGATTCCTGAGCTGCAGGAGATTGCTTGTTTAACCAAGATCAATCCTCAGGAGAAAATTGGGTCTTTTTTCTCTTATAATTTTATTTGTTTAAATCTTGACTGCTTATAGTAAATATCCTCTCAAAGATAATTTCATTTCCAAATAATTTGGTATCTGATTTGATGCAGCTTGAGTGTTTATTTTGGGGATATCGTTTTTCTTTTATAATGAGTTTCCCCCAATAGCTTTGTGTAATGTTGTCACGTCTTCTTTTTGCTTGGCTACCGGCAGATTGTGGTTAGCTTTTCTGGAGTAATATTAGTTTGCTAATAGTAATTAGCTCTCAAGAAACTTCTTTGTTGGTTTTCACCAAAAGAAAAATCTAAAATAAAGGTGATTTATTTTAAAAAAGTCTTAAGGAAATAAGATACATTTACTCTTATATGATTTTTATAGTGTTTGCAATCCAGTGATCATTTTCATATTATTTAAGCTTCAGTTTCAAGATCCTAAGGTAGATTTATATTAGCAAATTGTCTAAGTCAGGCAACTAAATGTATTATTTTAGCAATGTATACTAATTCAGGTGTATTTTTTTTAATGGGGTTGGTCTAGGGAGATGAAGGTTTTATTTTTCATTCATAATTTCACAATGTGTCAAGTTTGAATTTACATGAGAACTCTAATAATGGCCTGTCTTTGGTTGTTGCTTCCAAGACACTATGAGCATTGTAATTAGCGATAAGGAAAGCACTGACCAGCTTAGGGAACCACATATTAGTTGCCTGGCATGAAAAGGAAATACTTCGTTTTAGAAAGTCACTTTTCTTCTTAAGCAAGGAATAGTAAAAGTCACTTTAAACTGCTTCAAATGAATTCCATATGGCAACTGGGATGAGTTTCAACATTTGGACCATGTAAATTTGAGGCACCTGGGAGAAGAGAGTTGGTACCACTCCAACAACTTCACAAATTTCTATTTAATAAATCACTAGGAACTGCTTGTTATTATTATTGTTGTTGTTAAAATCAGTTGTTTCATTTCAGTATGTCAATAGAAGGTCACCTTCCTCTGTGTCTTCATAGGGTAAAAGGGGTGAGGGAGCTCTCTGGGGTCTCTTTTGAGGGCACTAATCCTACTGATGCGGGTTCCATCCTCACAATCTCATCACATCCCAAAGGCCCCACCTCTGAATACCATCACATGGGTGATTGGATTTCAATAGGAATCTCGAGGGGACAAAAACATTCAGTCTGTGGCAGTTTTACTTCCAGAGTCATGGGTCTGGAAATGTTACACACAGGTTAATGCTTTTGCACTGATTTCATTTTATTTTGCCTATTGGAGCAGGGATTCTCAATTTCATAGGTGAAGATATGGATTTACTCAAGAGTCCACTGTTTGTTAAGAGACAGAAACTGGGACCGGAAGCCCAGATTTTCTTTTTCCACAACACTTGGCCATTGCAACTACTTTTTGCTGTTTCACTCACATTGACATTAATAGGTTAGTACCAAAATCCTTTAAGACATGTGAGAAGTAATTAAGTTTGAGTCTCATCAGACAAGATATCCATCTATTAAAAGATAGATGTTAGGACAATGGCAGTCTTAAAAAGAATCTCGGCAAAGAATAGTGTTGTGACTAGCGATGGAATGAAAGCTGTGAGAATTGCACAGATTCCAAAATGCTGTTGAACCAGGCTGCTGGCCCTCTTTCCGCAAGTGGAGTGTAGTTGTGTAGTTTGTGGGTATTTGTTTGTCCCTCAGTAGCTCTTGACAGAGAAGGCACTCCAGTACTTTTGCCTAGAAAATCCCATGGACGGAGGAGCCTGGTAGGCTGCAGTCCATGGGGTCGCTAGAGTCGGACACGGCTAAGCGACTTCACTTTCACTTTTCACTTTCATGCATTGGAGAAGGCAATGGCAACCCACTCCAGTGTTCTTGCCTGGAGAATCCCAGGGACGGGGGAGCCTGGTGGGCTGCCGTCTATGGGGTCGCACAGAGTCGGACACGACTGAAGTGACTTAGCAGCAGCTCTTGAGCTCCTGTTTCAAGCCTCTCACAGTCCCAGTCCAAGGGTCACAATGCCTTACCCCTAGGGCACAATTCACAACCACAATGTAACACTTTAGAAGACCTGGTGTTTGGGGGAAACAGTGGGTGTAGTTCTTGATTAATTACAGTCTGATTATCCTTGTTGGGGACTATTCTGCCTTGTTTTGTTTCCCGCTGTCTGCATGCCTACCGTTTCTCTGTATAAGCTCCAGATTCAGTCTGTAGGAGTGCAGAGGGAAGGATGGATGGAAACAGTTTTGTTTTCTATCTTATAGCTCTTGAAAGTGAAGTAGTTAAAAGAGGAAAGAGCTGACACTCTTGGCTATGGTGTGTTGGGAGATTGTGGATTTCAATTACCCGTGCTCATTCTGTCACCCAGGACTACAAATTATCAGCAGCTGGCTCTAAATGAAAGGCTAAATAAATCTTGATTTGAAGTTACCTAGTGTCTTCAGGATGGCAGGGAAGATCTCTAACAGTTGGGAGAGCCTGGAGCTCTCGGCTGTGTGTTGGCCTCCCATTTGGAACCCCTTTCCCACTTTCATCAGAACCCTGACACATAAAGGATTAACTGGCCATAGCTTCCATTTATACATTTTATAGAATGGCTCTGGGTAAGTACAGGGCCATAATCTGAATCCTGTACTGGGATGGGTCCCCAGGCTCATTAATTGATGACAGACTAGGAAGAGACTTTGACACTTGCAGATTCATTAGAGGTAGCTGGATGGATTTATGGTAAGGAGGTCAGCCTTGGAAATATGATGAATTTCTGTGGGTGGATAGCAGTGCAGATAGGCACGAATGATACTTTAGATTGAATCTTCATCTGCTCCAAGAATGTTTTGCTGTCATGCTGCCTACCCCAAATCTTAACTGAAGAGGAAAGTAAATAACATTGATATTGTTTTTCTGAAATGGATTAGAAATAGGGCTGGAAATCTAAAGCTTGGAAGAGGGATATACAAAGATTTATAAAGGTGGACCCTAATAAATGGAGTGTATTGTGATTTACATTAATAGCAGGCCATGTCCTATGTGATTCTACACAATGTTAAAGCCCCTCTTTGGTTACTTCTACCCCTTGCTGACACCACTGCAGTTTGGGAATCTGCTGGTGGAGGGAAATAGTATGAAAATTCCTCGGAGTGTATCTTTTCAATAATGCAAAAGACATAGATTAGTGTTTTTCAACCTTGTTTTCGTGATCGTCCTTGTAAGGGGGGAGTTAAATTCAATTTAACTGATCTCTAACAATAGAAATGAAATACTAAGGAGTAAAATTTTGGCTCGGAGGAGGGCAGGATTGGATCATGAAGGGCCACAAAGCCCTGTAATATCTGCAATTTTTATTCACCCTCCCTAAGAATCAATTTTCTTCCCCTTGTGGGCCGTAGTGCCCTTGTAGAAAATTCATGGTATAGATCTGTGAAACCAGATAATTTATGAGGCGATGTTTAATTGTCTCTGGTTATGGCTATTGTTTCCATCACCCGCATTACTCATCTCCAACAGGAGGGCAGTAACATCAGTTGTTCTTACTGTGTATTCGATACTTCCCAGGCAATGTTTCATTTAAGTCTCACAACAACTCTGAAGTTGAAAGGTTAAGTGATGTTCCTAAACTCACACCGTGGCTTGAACCCAGGTCTTTCCGATGCCAGAGATGGTGATCTTTCTAACACTGACTTTAAAATTTATTTTTAATTTTTTAAAATTTATTTTTAATTGAAGGGCAATTGCTTTATGGTGTTGCTAACTTTTTTTTTAAAGGGGATATTGCAAGGTGTGTCTGTAGAGAAAAGATATCAAGAGGGTGTTTATTTCTAACATTGATTTTGGAGTCTCTGGATTGCATTTTGGATATACTTGCATAGAGTTAGAAGTGAGAAATTTGATTAGAACAAAATTTTGTCTCTCTTCTCCCATCCCCATGGTTTGAAATGTGCTCCTTAGTATCATATGGAAATAACCTTAGTTTCTGGATATGAGTGGAGATCTTAGCACTAACTGTATACATTGGAAATGGTTAATATTATAACAAAGATTTGATAGCTCTTATACTAGCCTCTCCATAGATTCGTGGCTCATTTTACCAAAAATTGATGTCCAATTGTGGAGTTGGAAGAGGAAAATAGATGGCAAAGAATGTCACACTGCTAGCAGAGCTATAATCATATGCACTGAATTGGTTTTTTAAAAAAGAAAAACGGAGGGGGAAATAAACCAATTTTCAACATGCAATGCCTGAGAATTAGTTATGCACATACAACGGAGCCAGCATCCTTTCGGGAGAGATTACGTCAGGTGTATTCCATTTACATGCTGGTGTGTGTGTGATGTGGAAGTGTGTGTGTAGATGGAGAAACTTAGCTGTTTCTTGTCTGGACGATTTTAGACTTTATATTTAAAGCACATTATGCCCATACATATGTATGCATAGATTTCCACCTGTGCTCTCGCAGACTTTCTCTAACACACCCATCCCCCCCCCAACCCTTTCTTTCTCCCCACTTGGCAGTGTTGCAAGTAAGCCAAATAAGAAATACTGCGTCCTGCAGTAGTTAGGAACTGGTTGATAGGTGCTCTCCTTCATTTTAGAGGTGGAGAAATTGAAGTCCTCAGATGCCACATGAAATGGAATTCAGATTGCCTGCCTTGAACGGGCATATTGCATTGTTTGTCTGCCATCGTTGTTCCCAACTCTTTGCTTCCTAGAAAAAGAGAGAAACATAAAAATACATTGGCAGCTTCATCTGGTGGCCAGAGAACAATTCTGGCCAGAGGAAAATTTTTTTTTTTTTTTTTGTCATAAGATTTGTACATTAGCATATTCTTTTTTTTTTTTTTTAAACTTTCCAATGTTGTATTGGTTCTGCCATATATCGAAGTGAATCCGCCACAGGTATACATGTGTTCCCCATCCTGAACCCTCCTCCCTTCCCCTACCATCCCTCTGGGCTGTCCCAGTGCACCAGCCCCAAGCATCCAGTATCGTGCATCGAGTCTGGACTGGCGACTCGTTTCATATATGATATTATACATGTTTCAATGCCATTCTCCAAAATCATCCCACCTTCTCCCTCTCCCACAGAGTCCAAAAGACTGTTCTATACATCAGTGTCTCTTTTGCTGTCTCGTATACAGAGGAAAATTTTAAAAGAGAATAAAAAGTGGGGAAAATTGACTCACCAGAGTATGTCATTTCTAACTTAATACATTGATTAGAAAATAGACTTCAAGAAGATGAAGATTTGTCTTACAAAAATATTTTAAAATATATGAAATTTGAGAGAATATTATAAAATCATATACCATATCTTTCCCCAAACACAAAACTCCACTGGAATTAGACTTTTGATTTCAGAAAGAGCACCTCCTCTTCTGGGAGGAGGTGGTTGACCTGGGTCCTAACTTGTTTCTCCATGGACATGCTGTGTAACCTTGATCAGGTGACATCACCTCTCTGGACTTTGATATCTTTTTCTGTAAATTAAGAGGGTTGAACTAAATGATTTCTAAAGCACCTTCCAGTTCTATAAAGTCTCTGCAAAGGGGAAGACAAATGGTCTGTAATATTTAGATGGTTTAACACTGCTATTTCCTAGCTTCTGTGTGTTACTGGAAGTTTTCTGATTTGTGACCAGTAGTTGTGTATACAAAGTTCATTTGCTAGATAATAAAATATCCTTGGTTGACAGGAGGTAGGTACAATAAATATGGATTAAACCTTATTATTTATGTATTAGATAAAGCAGAGCTGTTGACATTTATAGTGCCACCAAGTGAGTAATTTATAAAGGCAGTGTGCCCCCTTGGAACATTTCTACCTTTTCCAGATATTTTATTTTATTGCATACTTGGGTTCTGCTTCAGGTGAATGCCAGAAAGTATTGTTTTTGCAGTGCTAATATTTGCAGTACAGTGTTTCCTATAGGTGGATATGATTGTCTGATTGTGTGATATAATGTGGGCTTCCGTGATTATAATGATTTTTATTTGAAAAGACAGTTGTATTAGGTTGGCAACCTCCCACCTTGATTTTTTCCATATACAGTTCTTTGTCTGGCTCCTTGGAAGCCATGCTGTACAGTATGTGTAGTTGGAATACCTTCTGCTCCTTGCATCCTGGTTTTTGAGTGTGTTTTTGCATTGTCAGTGGGAGGGCTGGAGAGTTAATATGCTGTATTGCCTGAAGGCATAAAGGCACAAATTATTTCTGCAATCAGAAGTCACCAGGAGGAATTTATTACAAATTATAACAGAGAGAAAAGCAGACAGTAAAAGGAGATTTTTATCTTTGTTTGCTTTTTATTTGAATGGCTTGCTGAGCTTTATCAGTCTTTAATGAAGAAGGAAAAAGACGACCTCTTGAAACCAGTGCCTTTGAATTTTATCTAGTTACCAAGATTCCCCCTCCCATGGACACGTTTTTTTTTTTTGGTGTGACTAGCTCAAGGACAAGGATTTTTCTTTTTTCCCCCCTTTAAGATAAGCTATAAGGGAACCTGAGAACATTTGAGAGTGTGAAATTCAGCTACATACATCTGTATTATTTAGAAAGAACAGAGGACTCTGTAAGCACGCATCTTTCTCATCACAGTTGGCCGTTCTGTTTCCTTGTGACTGACCTTTGCAGTTACTGGGATGTTGGTATTTAAGAAGGTGGTGTTTCCAGAGTTGGAAACCTCCATTCTCCCACCACTTCAGGGCTTCATACCTGAATGCTGTTGGCTTTCAGTTACAGGTTTCAATAAGGAGGCTTCTGGGGTTGGCGTAGAATTTTCTTGATGGTCCCTGTTGAGTGGTTACAAGCTATATATCCTGGGCTTCTTACCTATGTTTCAGAGGTGAAGAGCCCGTCCACTTTCCATTCCCAAAAGTCCATTGCAGAACTCTGCTCAATGTTATGTGGCAGCCTGGATGGGAGGGGAATTTGGGGGAGAATGGATACATATATATGTATGGCCAAGTCCCTTTGCTATTCACCTGAAACTATCACAACATTGTTAATGAATATACCCCATTACAAAAAAAAAAAAAAAAAAGAGTTTGTGGCACATGTCCATGAAAATGGCCCAGTGACTGCCAGGTAAATGCATGCCAAGCATCATGGAAACCGCATGTCAGGGAAGTAGAAGCCCCCACCCTGTGGAAGAGGGCCAGGTGTGCTAAAGGGCATTCCCCCTTGGAGCAGAAAGGATCTGGAAAATGATTTTCTTTGTGTTTCCATTTGAGCAGGTGTTGGACATGTGCTGATGCCAAACAGCATCCTCTGACGGGCTCGCAGCCATGGCAGCTGCCCCAGAGGGACACACCTCCAGGCATCAAGGCGGTGCTGAGGGAGACAGATTGGAGGCCCTGCTCATTGGTGCTTCATTTTTGGATTATCAGACAGATCACATTCCTTAAAGGTAGTAAGAGCAGGTGATCTTTTTGAACCTGTGTTAAGCCGGGTAACGAGTAAGGTAGGCATATTCAGTATGTATGCTTCAGAGGACTGCCTTCTTAGCCTGCTCTGAAAAGAGCACACTGTTGGCAGCATTCTGTTCACATACTTGTGAGAATCTCAGGGCTGGAAGAGCTCTTAAAAGTCATCTACTTCACCCACCCACCCCCATCTGATATACCAGCTGCTTCTACAACCAAGTTGTCATCTTTGCCTATGCATGATGCTTTCAGAGACAGGGCCCTCAGAAGCCATTCCATGCATCAAGTTGAAATGTTCTTCCCAATTGTTCCTGTCTAGTGGGCTTCTTAACACAGCACACACAGCTTCTTGGAACCACACAGAAATTGAATTGTTATGCGTTAGGCCAGCCTTTCAGAGCCTTGTGTGTGACACCCCACTGCCACCCTTTCTAGTTTGGTTTGGCTTCTTTCAAGTGGTCTCTAATGCAGTAGAGATGAAACAGAGAAGAATGAAAGGATGCCTTTGAGTTAACAGGGGAGGGATGTTCCCTTCTCTCTCAGTCACACTGTGGTCGGTTCACTTGGATAAGAGAAGGGCTTAGGATGAAGCGTGGCACAACCATTCCTCTGATAAGACAGCTTTGATTCTTCCTCTCTCCCTTTCAGTCCCTCTGATAAAAATATGCTCCTGTATTTCTGTATCCCTCCTAACCACCTTCAGATACACTCTCCGTGTGCTGATATCTCCTTTCTCTCTCTCCTCTACCTTAATTCAGTAATGCAGCCCCAAATCCTGTTAGTTCTATTGATGGCATTCTTGTGCTGGAGATTCCTCTAAGCTATGTGTCCATATTCCTTCCATGTACTTGTGAAGGTAGACTTGTCAACACACTTCAAAACCTTGCATTTATTCCTATTTAATTTCATCCGGTGAGAAATGACATCGCTTTAGTTTTTCGACTGGCCGGACTGACACACACCATCAGCCAGCCCATTCTCAGTACTTCTAGCTTCACGAATGAGCCTCTGTTGCTTCTGCTGCTGCTGCTGCTAAGTCGCTTCAGTCGTGGCCAACTCTGTGCGACCCCATAGACGGCAGCCCACCAGGCTCCTCTGTCCCTGGGATTCTCCAGGCAAGAATACTGGAGTGGGTTGCCATTTCCTTCTCCTATGCATGAAAGTGAAAAATGAAAGTGAAGTTGCTCAGTCGTGCCCGACTCTTAGTGACCCCATGGACTGGAGCCTACCAAGCTCCTCTGTCCATGGGATTTTCCAGGCAAGAGTACTGGAGTGGGTTGCCATTGCCTTCTCCGCTGTTGCTTCTAATGGATGATTATTCCCCAATTCAGAGACCTTTTCCCTTATCTGATGTAAATAGTTTTCCTTTCCCATGACAGGTAGGCTGGTGATCATTAGGAAGGGCTAGGCTTCATCTCTTTTTCTTTCCTTTTTTTTTTTTTTTTTTTTAACTTTTTTTGTACTCTCAGACTTCCCTAATAGAGAACTGGTGTGATCTAGAAAGACATTTGTATCCGGCTCCAGATTAGCAAGAGTTTAGCTAAGCACGACTGGTTTGCAAATGGAATCTTCAAATACCACATCAGCAGAAAGAAAAGTATCGACCTCTGTAGTGCCTGGGAGAAAAAAAACAAGGGTGACTGGATTGTTGCTTGGCAAAATCCATTCACTCCAAGCGCTATTCCAGGCTATTGCTTCTACTTGCCTAGACAGAGATGGAGAGAATCACTGCTAATAGTGGATACATCCTGCTGTCTCCACTGGGATCTGTTTGAAGGAAAACTTTCTTGCCTCTATCCTGATTGCTGCATCAGGCTGGGCTCCAGTTGTGTCAGTTGCTAGTTTAATGACAAAAGTTGCCTCCACTGTTGGTCAAGATCATGACTCTCATTTCAGATTTCAAGTATATTATATCCCACAAACAAATCACACGAGATAAACTTGGTATAAGAATCCTACTAAGGCAGTTCTAATGTCTTATTTATTGGGCATCGCTAGAGAATGAGCTATTCCACTTGAGTGAAATGAACAGATAATGGAAATGTTTTGCTTCCAAGAGCCAAAAGTGCAATTTTCAATCTTAAGTTGTAGAGCAGAGGTCAGCAAGCTATAGCTAGCAAGCCACATCTGGCCTGTTTCCTGTCTTTCTAGGACACTCAAGGTAAAACTGGGTTTTACATTTTTATATACTTGAATAAAGTCAAAACAAGCCTGTTTTGTGACATGTGAAAATTATATGAAATTCACATTTCAGTGTCCATATGTAAAGGATGGGTTTCCCTGGTGTTTCAGATGGTAAAGAATCCACCTGCAATGTGGGAGACCTGAGTTCCACCCCTGGGTTGGGAAGATCCCCTGGAGGAGGGCATGGCAACCCACTCTAGTATTCTTGCCTGGAGAATCCCCATGGACAGAGGAGCCTGGCTGGCTACAGTCCATGGGGTCTCAAAGAGTCCGACATGACTGAGCGACTAAGCACAGCACACAGCACATATAAAGGATTATCAGAACACAAGCCACACTTGTTTACATGTTGCCTATACCGCTTTCTTGAAATAATAACAGAGTTGAGTAGCTAGAATACACTGTATGGCCCACAAAGCCTAAATTATTTACTGTGTGGCCTTTTATAGGAAAAACTTGCCAACCTCTGGTCTAGAGCATAATTTTTGTAAAGGACTGTTCGTTGCATGACTTCTAATCTGTTGAGGGCTTGGAAAATACACTTCTTATGAATAACATTTAATGGGAGTCTTTTGATATCTGAGTATGGACTCAAGGACGGAATTATGGAGAGCTATGAGACTGCTAAGACATCTATTTCTGTATATAAAATCACAGTCTTGGAGCTCGAAGGAATATTTCAAGAAGCTCACTGAAGTTACTGGGTTGGGCGTTTCTGGATTCTTTATAGGGAGATCTAATAGCCTCTCAATCTAGGGTTTTACAGTAACCTCTAAAGTTCATAAATATTTTAAAGGATTTCCTCCTTTCTCTGAATAGATCTGCTGCTGCTGCTGCTA
Source organism: Bos taurus (assembly GCF_002263795.3). Taxonomy (NCBI): domain Eukaryota; kingdom Metazoa; phylum Chordata; class Mammalia; order Artiodactyla; family Bovidae; genus Bos; species Bos taurus. The sequence continues at coordinate 9,246,413 of NW_020192292.1, read as the reverse complement.
AGTCATGTCAGTCGTGTCTGACTCTGTGTGACCCCATAGATGGCAGCCTACCAGGCTCCCGTCCCTGGGATTCTCCAGGCAAGAACACTGGAGTGGGTTGCCATTTCCTTCTCCAATGCATGAAAGTAAAAAGTGAAAGTGAAGTCGCTCAGTTGTGTCCGACTCTTAGCGACCCCATGGACTGCAGCCTACCAGGCTCCTCTGCCCATGGGATTTTCCAGGCAAGAGTACCAGAGTGGGTTGCCATTGCCTTCTCCAAATAGATCTGAAGGTTGTTCAATTTGTCATGTTCCTTCAACAGAATTCTTGTGCATTTCCTGTGTGCCCATCAGTAAGTGTAGAGACCTTTCTCTGAGATTTTCCCACATGTGGAATTTTATGGGACTTCTTCCTCAATTTTTTTTTAACAGTTAACCTGGTGTTAAACTATTTTTTTCTTTTTGCTTATGGCCACTTGTCTCCTTTATGTACACAAAGATGTTAAGCAACTTTGAAATTTCAGCTGCTTGTTATATATATATATATATATATATATATAATTATCTTCTTTTAATTATGAAAAAATCCTTGAGATTTCTTTATCTATATAATTTTTTCATGAGAATTAATCAGTGATTGAAACTCAGCCTCTAAATCAGCACCACACACATATATAAACAATTACATATGTATAAAATTAAATATTATAATTATTTATATATATGTCTCTGGACTTACCTGGTGCTCAGATGGTAAAGAATCTGCCTGCAATACAGGAGACATGGGTTTGGTCCCTGGGTCAGAAAGATCCCCTGGAGAAGGGGATGGCAGCCTCCAGTATTCTTGCTTGGAGAATTCCATGGACAGAGGAGCCTGGCAGGGTTGCAGAGTTGGACATGACTGACAGACTTTCTCACACACACACACAAACATATATATATATATAATTAATATTTGTTTTTCCCCAGAACCTTGAGCTTAAACTCTAGTGAGACTATTAGAGCACCAGAGCACCCAGAACTTTGTATTTTAGTAGTTCATTTTGGACGCTAGGACTATAGTTTATTCTCCTTTGTATCCCAAGCATTCAAGGACCGTGCTTAGCCCATGGTAGATACTTGTTAAATGTTTACTGAATTGAATGAAATTGACTTCCATTCAGACAATATCCTTGAGATTTCTTCATCCATATAATTTTTGTCCTTAGTATTTATCAGTGATTGAGACTCATCCTCTAAATATCTTTAGCACCTCACCAATATTGTCAAAGGCGTAGTTATGCTAGATCTGCATTAGGGGAGTAGGGTTTGATCCCATGTTTGAGGTCCCTGTGGTGTCAGGAAGGGACCAGGGGAATAAAAATGTGGTGGGCTGATAGCCACCCTGGCTGGACACCCCCTCTGGGAATGGACTGGAAGGCAGACTCAGAAGTGGTACTGAGAGAAGAAGAGAAAGGGAATAATTATCTAAAGAAGGCAGACCTTTCATAAAATTTAGATCCAGAGCTTGGGATTCAAAACTTGCCTACCCAGTTAGATGAGAAACATCATTATTTGTACCTGCAGATCAAGACTCAGAGTGTTGGAGGGTCTAGGATGAAAGAGAGCTTGGAGACCCAGATTTCCAGTGCTAGAGCAGCAGTTCTTAATCTGACTGGCCCATGGGTTTTCTGAAAAGGCTAGGTGTCTAGACATCTTTCTGGAGAGGGGATTCAGAGCTTTCATTATTTTCGAGGAGGTCCAGGACACCCTCCAAAAAAAGAAAGGATTCAAAACCAGCTCTCTAGATGTGTGGACCCTCAAAGGAACTCATTAATAGTGGTTGAATGGTCTCAAATAAACCCTTCAGACACAGTGAAGGTCTGACTTCTTGAGCCTACACAGCTGGAATTGTTAGGAAATTCTTTCTAAGGCAAATTTAGTGGCAATTTATGTGTGTGTAACCTTACCCAAATTCTTCCTATAGTTTGGTTTCTCTCTAAGGGAACAGAAAATAAGCTCTGCTCCTCTTCCATGCTGCATTCGGTGTAAAAATAACACTTTTTAGGTCTTCCTCAGGGTGACTTCTCCACGCCAAAGAGCCTTTCTAAACCTCATACACCTGTGGCTTCCAGACTCTTCCCCATGTGGGGGCGGTTTGTCTAGTTTCATAAGGTCATGGCAGCTAGAATTGAAGATAGCATTTCATGAATGTTCTTTTTTTTAAGATTTTTTTTTATGTGGACCATTTTTAAAGTCTACTGAATTTGTTTTAGCATTGCTTCTGTTTTATGTTTTGGTGTTTTGGCCTCAAGGCAATGTGGGATCTTATCTCCCCAAACAGGGATTGAATCCACACTTCCCACATTGGGAGGTGAAGTCTTAACCACTGGACCTCCAGGGAAGTCCCCTTCATGGGTGTTCTGACCAGCACAAATCAGAATATAATTATCACCCCATTATTCTAGATAAAATATTTCTATTGAATGCCTAATTCGTTTGTTTTTGTGCTAGCCAGTTCACTCTGCTACTGATTCATGATGAACTGACTGTTGATTTGCCATCATGTCCTTTGATGTGTTTGTAGGTTTGGTTCATGGATCTATTTATACCCATTATTCTAGTTTTTTTTAAGGCATCACATGGATGCCCAGATTGATGCAGTTGTGCACATGTATGTAGATGAGTACATTTCCCTTCCAAATTAAAAAAAAATACTCATTTTACCATTATTATTCTTGTTGCTAAATAAATCCTGGCATTTTTCAGAGCAAACAATAAAACTCAGGTAAGTGGTACAGTATTTAGTAAGAATGTTCAGATGTGAAAATAAATAATTTATTATATGGTCAATTATTTGTTTTTGAAGGAATTTGGGGGATTTTTGTTTGAAAGTCCTGGGGATATAGTGGTAAACATCAGTTCAGGTAGCATAGGACTTTAAATGGATATACTAATTATGAAGAATTTATTTTCAGTAAAGGAAATGGTCACTTGTCGTTTATAAGCTGAGGAGAACAGTGTGAGCCAAGTAGGAGGTGGACATACCTCCTCTCTAGAGATGTACCAAATAGAGTGACTACTGCTAGGGGCTGTCTGGAGTGGAACAGAGCCAAGAAGCCCACGGAGTGGCATGTGGAGCTAAAGAGCTGTAAGTAAAAGGCAGAAGTGTCCTTGTGTCAGTGTGTGGTGGCTCTGCTCCTTAGAGAAAGAGAATGGTTTCTTAATCTCATTTTCTTATAAGTGCCTTGCTGTTAAATCATTAGCTGTGGATCCAAATACTTGTCATGGAGCTAGAGATCTCCCTCTGGTCCCAAGTGTACAATAAACTGCAGGCAAGGACCAGGCAGATATAATAGGTGTAATCATCCCAGGTGTGACAGGACCCTCACTCAGGAGTGGAGTCATCAGGATTCGAATCCTGCAGCAGCTTCTTTCCGTTGGATGCACTGATTACCAATGAGGGGGATTCTATGTGTGTCCATACAGGAAAGCTCCCATGTACATTTTCAAAGCCATTGTTACTAGTGTGGGGGTTGGGGTAGGAGGCGGGGAGAGAGCGGAGAGCTGGACAGCCTCAAAGCGTTGTTTTCTCTCTGTCTTCCTTTCTCTGGATTTTCTGGGAATAAAAACGAAAAGATTTTTCTGATAGTTTGGCAAAACATTTAATTAGAGGTGGTAATGAAAAGTCATCATAGTAGCACAGTGCATTTGTATGAGGAGTTAGACTTAACATATTTAAGGGTACTTTCCCACAAGCTGTGTGGTGATTAGAGAACAATCTACTGAATGTGGAAAACAAATAAATAAGCATAATCATTCTGTGAAAAATGAATATGCTTAAATTAGCTTGCATATAATTGCTACAAAACCAAAACTGAACATACATGGTCCCCACAGAGAGGCGGAAAATCTTGTTAGGGAGCATTTGCCAGCCTGAGCTGTCATTTGTGGCTCTCCATGGAATGGCTTATTAGAGCCCAGTTTGGCTGCTGGCAAGCAGTAGGGTGAGTTGATCTGTTCAGTCGAAACTGGTGATGTAGTGACTGAATTTCTCATGTTTTTATTTTCCCCTTTCATACAGACAGAACCTCTAAATTCATTGGGTTGAATTTTTCTAACCTTTAATCATTTGTGTTTGATATCATGCCTTCAGAGCCAATTTCCTACTTGCTCAGTTTCTTTCATCTTCAATCTTCTTAGACTTTAAGAGATACAGTTACTTCATCTTTCCTTTGATCTTTACCTGATGAGTGTGTCAGCTGTGCCCATCAATTTCACCAACCTGTTTCTCTGAAAACAGTAGATAAAATGTTGACCCTATTACCATAGGCCTATGGGTTATAAAAACAACAGGCTGATTTAGTTTTTTAAAAATGTGCTTTGTGAAAAAAATCAGTAAAGCTGTGTTTTTGTCTTAGTAAAACCTGACACTTGGTTGCTTGCCTTTTTTTTTTTTTTTGAGTTTTCAATTGGTTGTACGAGTATCAAGTTCAACTGAAGCCTACTTTTGAAAATCTTCAACATAGGGGCTTCTCATTTTATATAGTAGATCGCCAAGCTGACTGTGGTAGCCAGCACCACTTAAGTTTGCTTTTGATTTCGTTTAGAGCTTCATAGCCAGTAAGAAGGTTCATTGCCTAGTCTGATAATGAGCTTTATTGCCAGCAGTACCTCTGTGCCCTTGAACTCCATCATTAGTATCATGCCTGTGATTGCTCCCTATGGAAGAATCAGTGGTCTCTCTGCTGCCCAGTTTGATACCCATTAAGGATATCCACAAGATATAAAAGGTCTTCTGCAGAGGAGGTGCTAGAGAAGTGTTTGTGGAATATACGAAGGTTCAAGGATGGAGCAACTGAGCAATATTTATGCTGATTATAGATAATTTCTTGATTTGGGAAAAAGTCAAACTCCAGATAGGAACAGTCTCATTGGAGACCTTTGAAGAAATGAGCAATAAATCTAACAGGTTTCTTTGGAATGCTCCTAAAACTGGTAAGTCACAAGTGTCTACTTCTTAGGTGGCTCTACCTAAGACTTGTTTTACTCACTAAGTCGTGTCCAACTCTTTTGCGACCCCATGGACTATAGCCCGCCAGGCTCCTCTGTCCATGGGATCTAGTTCATTATTTCTACTAAAAAATAATTTAGAGACTGAATTTCTTTCAAAGTGTGAAATTTGATGAGTGTGTGAGATCATGCAATTTTATTTCTCCCGTTTGGGCTTTCTCATCATTTATAACTAGAACTAAGAGCAACAAAAATGAAGTTCTATAAGTCTATAACTTCCTACTGACCCACTGCAGTTTTCAAATTGCTTTGGGATTTTTATGAACCATCCCTATGAAGTTCATAAAAAGCAAACACAGTTGACATGATATGTGAGAGAGAAATATAAAATGTTCAATGTAACCATTTTATTATTAAAAACAGGGAGTCAACAGCTTGATTTAACAATAAGTCCTAAGGAATTTCCTGGTGGTCCAGTGGTTGTGACTCCTTGCTTTCACTGCTGAGGGCCCAGGTTCGCTCTCTGGTCAGGAAACTAGGACCTCACAAACCACATCTAATATTTATGAGTGTTTGCACTTCTACGCTGGAGAAGGCAATGGCACCCCACTCCAGTACTCTTGCCTGGAAAATCCCATGGACGGAGGAGCCTGGTGGGCTGCAGTCCATGAGGTCGCTAAGAGTCGGACACGACTGAGCAACTTCACTTTGACTTTTCACTTTCATGCATTGGAGAAGGAAATGGCAACCCACTCCAGTGTTCTTGCCTGGAGAATCCCAGGGACGGGAGCCTGGTGGGCTGCTGTCTATGGGGTCGCACAGAGTCGGACACGACTGAAGTGACTTAGCAGCAGCAGTAGCACTTCTACACACATATTAGAATTGGTATCAGTTCCCAGTCATGGCCAGGTAAGGGCATAATGGTTATAAAAGAGTAAAGTAGAAAGAGTAGGGGCAGGAGAGAGGAGGGATTGGAAAGAGAAACAGAGTAAAATTAATATTTCATGGACACCCCAAATGTGTCAAGCGTTGTGCAAGGCATTTTCACATACAATTTCATTTAATCCTTGAAGTATCCTTGCAGTGCACACACTTTCTAAATTCTAATAACACGGATAAAAAATTTGGCAAGTACTTTTTTAAAGAGAGGAGAGGAGGAGGAAGAGGAAGAGGAGGAGCCGGAAAGGAGGGTGAAAGGAAGGAAAGGGGGAAAAGAAAGAAGGAGGGAAGGAGTGTTAGGGAGTAGGGAGACATCAAGTTTGCCTCATCTGAAAAACTTTGAATTTTTGGGACCCTGCATTATTTACCTCATTATTCTGAGCCTGCCCCTGCACCCCACCCAACTAAATCCACTTGTTAAACTAATTGGATCATGTGGATATAATGTGGATAACTAAGACTTGTTTCACACTCTGGAGGAAGGAGATCAGGCCCAGTTCACAGCTCTTCAACTGCTCTTATTAGCCTTGCAGGGATCTTTTCTAAAGAGGATACCCCACTTCCACGGGATCTATTTTTTTTATCCTCCAGTTCTGCTTCCAGAACATTATCGTTTTGAACAATTCTTGCAAATCTAGAGGCAACAGATTTTGATGGTAGTAGGAAGTGGCATGCTCCTTACTCTTGTCACTTACAACTGCATTTTGTAGTGAATGGTCTAGAAATCTAGAACCACTTTTTCCAAGTTCAAGTGTGACCCAGAAAAAAGAAAACCTTCTTGCATTCTTTTCAAAGTAATATACATGATTTTGGAATTTCTGTATTAAGTCCTTTCTTTGTAGGAAAAAATAAAATCCACCTTAAAATGATAAAATATTCAATCCAGTTTTGCCAAGTGGAGTCTAATTTCAATTCACATATTATAATTTATAATTCTGAGTCCTAGGAGCCAAAGCCCCCTTAACCACCCCTTCTTTCCATCCAGGCTTATCATTTGGAGATCTCATAGCTTCCTTGTCTGTACACCATCTGGTGAAATTGAGAACACTGCTAATGACCTACATGTTTTTGGGTACACAGAGACCAGGGGCTAGTTGTTAGCATCTCATTGAACTTCCCTGGTGGCTCAGACGGTAAAGCGTCTGCCTACAATGCGGGAGACCTGGGTTTAATTCCTGGGTCGGGAAGATCTCCTGGAGAAGGAAATGGCAACCCACTCCAGTATTCTTGCCTGGAAAATCCCATGGATGGAGGAGCCTGGTAGGCTACAGTCCATGGGATCGCAAAGAGTCAGACATGACTGAGCAACTTCACTTTTGGTTGAGTGGCATCTTTGAGAACAGAGCTGATGATGCTCCTTGGCAGGAAAAGGGTGAGAGGGCAGGAGGGGTAGGTACAGGGGAGAGAGGGAAAGTGTGTCCTGAAGCTTTGCTGTAGGCTTGCCAGAATCTGGTGAAGTGTGGGGCGGGGGAGGGGAGAAAGCCATTACTCACAGAAGAATTAGATGGTTAAAGAATTCGTAATAGGGATTTCCCTGCTGGACCAGTGGTTAAGACTGTGTTTCCACTGCCAGGGGTGAGAGCTCCATCCCTGGTCAGGGAACTTAAGTTCCTGCATGCTGCACAGTGCAGCCAAAAGAGGAAAGGAAAAGAAAAGAATTCATGATAATTAAAAGGATGTTTTTGTGTTAGAGAGGAAGAATACAGCCATAAAACATAATTACTGCAAAATATGCTGCACTCGACCAAATAGCCACTTGATGACTACCACTGTGCCTCTGCTAGAAAGAAACCCCAGCTCTTTCATGAGAGGGAAAACATGGGTATTATGTCTATTTGCATACTCATGTTCACAGTCAAGCCATTAATTAAACAATAAATCCTTACAATATAGGACTGGATCAAATAATGCACAGAGTCTGGCAAGTAGTTTATGAGAGTATGATTCTGGAAATAGGGTCAAGCCTGGGACTCTCTGGATGCCCACCAAGCATCTGCAGTCCCAGGTCTAGAAGAGTATAGACCAGTTTGAATGAGATATTATATTTGTTTGAGGGGTTTTCTTTTCCCAAATGCTACTTTGTAAAGGGTAGTTTGCCTGGATTTATGAGAGAAGAGCTAATGAAAGAGAACAGCAGGACCATTCCAGGTAAGCCTGCTGTAAAGGGTTCTGGTTTGAGTTAGGGATTCAGCTGACACAGCCTACAAGGCTTGTAGTGACGCCAGGCTTTTTGGTAACTTTCCTGCAGTCTGTGGCCAGTGGGGCAGTTTCAGCCCTGCATGAATGATTTAGTCACTAAGTCGTGTCCGACTCTTGCAACCCATGGACTGTAGCCCACCAGGCTCCTCTGTCCATGGGATTTTCCAGGCGAGAATACTGGAGTGGATTGCCATTTCTTTCTCCAACCCACATGGATTAGGAGTTTATATTTAGTTAGAAACACCTGTGCAAGAAGTTGAGGCGTCTTTTTTTTTTTTTTTTTTTTTTATGTTTTCCCAGTTTGAGACATAATGGAGCAGATCCAGGTAGGCATGCGAACAGCATCTATTTACACACAGGCAGGGCTATGCTGTTTTCCTGGACAATCATTTTTTCCGCATTTCCTGGAGGAAGTCTTGGAATCACAAATCACAATTTGCGGCTTGCTCTGAGTAATGAGTCATTGGATGGAATTTCATTTGGTAGATTTAAAGAGAGTTAGTGTTGATCTATGAAGCCAGATGATTTAAGAAATTGAAGCAGTAACAAGTAAATTGCTTTTCTCTTGTACTGCAAAATGCTTTCTAGGCGTTTTTGGCTTTTCTTTTTAAAATGGATTTATAATACTGTTTCTTGCCACCTCAAGGCTCAAGTTTTGAGCTTTGCTCTGTTGAATCCTAAATGGCTCCTCATTTCCCACGAACAGATTGTCCAATGGAGTTTTGAATATCTCGTTTTAGACCGTGAGAGCTAGAGTTTTTTTAATTCTCCTGGAAACACAAATGAATATACATTTCCTTTTAGAGGTTTTATGCCTTCTGACTGATCTCATAAAAAAACAAAAACAAAAACAAAAACTACTCACATCCAAGTTCAAATTATTTAGTTTTATAATCAAGGTGTGCCATTGACCAACCCACCCTCACTTGCCTTTATTTATCTGTTTATCTGGGAGGGGAGAGGAGGTGGCTGCTAGAGGGGACAAAGAAAAGAACAAGCCTGGCTGCTTGCTTCAGGCCACTCACTGGCCTCTGAGCAGGAGAGATACGTGAGCGAACACTTCCTGTAACTGTTTGCAAAGTGCTGGGGTGGGGTGGGGGTGCAGGCAGCTGCCTCTCAGAGCAAACAGGGTACTTCCAGGAAGGCTGGAAAGGAGAATCTCTCTGCTAGAGAAGTGGAAAGACCAGAGAGGCTCCCAATGGGCCTTTTCTGTCTTTCTAAGTTCTCCTGCCGTTCCTCCCCTTGTGGACACACACCCCACCCCCAGCAACCTCAAGGCACTATGTTGCCAGGACCCTTGAGAGTCAGTCATGGTGAGAGACAAATTGCAAGGGACACATGAAAAAAGATCCCTGTATTAATTGCCTGCACGTCACAGAAATTCCACAGATCTTGAGCTCATCGAGGGAAGGTAGGTGTGACTTAAGGTTTGTAATCCCAGAGCCCAGCTGACAGTGTTGCCAATGGTTGATGCTCAATAAGTGTTTCAAGCTACTGAGAAAAGTAAAGTACCACAGGAGTCTGGCGGAGGGGACAGCTGACCCACAAACAGGGTCCTGGAACTGTGCAGAAGAATGTGTTGAGATGAGTAAGATCTAGACTTTGAAAGAGGACTTGGGACATGTCAGGGCTCTCACTACCAGAATAGGTGAGGCATTGAAATAGGAAAGTGAAATTAATATAGCAGATTTTTCGTCAGTCTGGTTCTCTAAACCACAGGGACCGCACGGTGAGCCTGGAGTTTGGTGGCTTCAAGGAGACATATAAATGTACAAGAATTCAATTCATACAGCTACAGTTAGATGAGGACTTCAGGAAGATGCTGAAACAAGGCGTAATCATGGGATATTGTTGAAGCGAGCAGCTGTCCTTACAGGGTTGCTGTCAGAGATGGGGGCGGGGGACTCTGTAGGTCTGTTTGCTGGAAATGGTCCTTCGTCCTACTTCTGTTACACTGCTCATCCATACAGCTTTACCTCTTGTATGTATTTTCCACCGTGGTGGCCTTTGTAATACATAAGGTGAACAAACTGCTTATTAAGGTAAGACAATGGAGGCCCCATTTTAAAAGGTTAAGATGTACTCGAAAGTGTCAGAGCATCCCAGGAATCATTAACAGTGTATGGAATGCACAGCCTGGTATTTTCCAAAGGCCACACTAACCTTTTCAAGCATAGAGCAGGCTAAAAGGAATAGATTTCCTCACCATTTGATGAGCGAAGAAATCTTTTAAATGCTTATTTTTATTTACTCGCAGAAAATCATCTCTGTGGAGCTCAACACAGGGAAATGAATCCCGAACATTTTAGCAACTCACTTAAAATATCATTAGAGAGTACTTGGCTTATTAAAAGCTGAAAACAAAAGACCAGGAGACCTCTGGAACTAATAACACCTGGAGAATAAGCCAGAGCCACCTATGCCCTTGTGTTTGCCAAAAATGTCTTTGAGTTTAAACTCCTCATTGTTAAGGAGGGAAGCTTAAGTTTTGTCAAACCTTTTTTTCCCTTTAAGTATCCCACTTTTCTATGTAATTGGCTCAACACTGCTATTTGCATAATTGTCATATTTTTCTGCTTCCTAAGAGGTCTGTTAAGTGGAAAGGTGAACTACAAAGCTTTGCCGAAGTGCACATTTGTGTGTGATGTGCAATTCTCAAATCACGAAGAAAGTTATATCATTTCCATTGAGTTTATCTTACATTTTGAAACTGAGAATTCAAAACTTACTGACCCCTGAGCCACGTTTAACCTGCTTTCCTAAAACGCCGCCAAAGAACAATTTCCTGAGCCTTGACTCTTCGAATAATGTTGGTGCCATCAGCCCTGAGTTTATCAATGACCTAAAGCAAAGGCATTTTTCTTTCAGCTTTGGTTTAACGATAAGATTTTTCAGTTGGAATCAGGGATTTCCTCACAGCGGGGCCATGTGTTAGCTAGAAGGTTAACTCTCAGATGACTCCTTTATCCCCCCAAGTCTCAGTTTGTTGAACTGTGAAATGAGAAGTAACTTTAATTCCAAGCGTATTGGGTGTTTGTGTGTGAGGATGTATGCTACCCAGGTCTTGATACATAGTAGGTATTTAAGAAATATGTGATCTTATCTTTTTTCCTTTTCTTTTGGAACAAGAGGACAGATTCGTGAGTATCTGTCCTGGATTTATTTATTTTTAAATTTACTTTTATTTGGCTGAGTGAGGTCTTGGTTGTGTCATGTGGGATCTTTCCCTGTGGTGCGCAGGCTCCAGAGCACATGGGCTCTCTAGTTGAGGCACGCGGGCTCTGTAGCTGTGGCGCTCATGCTTAAGTTTAGTTGCCCTATGGCATGTGGGATCTTAGTTCCCCAACCAGGGATGGTACCCACATCCCCTACCTTGCAAGGTGGATTCTTAACCGCTGGACCACCAAGGAAGTCCTGAGGATGACATTTAAATTAATCAGAGGGCTTGAACTTTGGCATGAGGAAGACCTAGATTTGAATCCTGCCTCTACTGCTTTTTGTGGTGGGGGAAGGGACAGGGGGCTGTGTGATCTTGAGCATGGGAGCCTCGGCTTTTTTATTTGCCGTGCAGTCATAGGTAATAGAAATATGCATTTCCAAGTTTGTGTTGTGAGGATTAAGTGAGATAGTGCATATAAAAGCATGTAAGTGCTCAATGAGTGTTTGCTGTGGTTGGTATTGTTATGTCCTTCATGGGGTCATGATCAGTTTGGGGTTACTGCTGATGGTGTCCTGAAAACATGTTCCCTCCAGATTTGCTGGGTTTTGTCTCATGACTTCTCATATTCGGAGACAGTGAAATGTGCAACTTCCTTTCCTGTGAATGCCCTTGGAGGCCTCTTGCCCACTTCCTTCCTGAGTATGAGCAGAGGCGGGTGGGGCTAGGTCCTTGCAGGTTTCCTGATTGCTGTGTGCTTCTGGCTGCAGCCAGACGGCATCAGATTGCAGTGTGGAATGGAGGAATGGTATTCTGTGTGTGATAGTGATCAGATCAGGAAGATAACAGGACACTTGGCATCCGGCATCTGACAACTTGTCACACAGGTCACTTTTGAGCCCTAGTTTCCCCTTGACAAGGTTAGCCACTCATGCCAAGGGTTTCATGGCCAAAATTCTGGCTGAGCAATAAACCCTGACAGAGAGGGAAAATGTAGGCTGGCAGGAAGGCTGGCATGGCCCTTAGTGTCACAGGCTGGGACTTGCATTCATATGAATGAACCACTCATCAGTTGGTTTTGCTCAGGGACCAATGCAACATAAACTGATCAGAATAAAGGGGAGTGGAAAGTATCTAAATTTCTAATAACAAGGAGTTAAATGTGTTATCATAAATCTATTTTCTGGATAGATTACTTTGTGCAATTATTTTTAAAGGAAAACTTGGTAATTAACATTAGAAAAAACTTATAATGTTAGCTGAAACAAAACATACAAACATAAATATATTTTATGCTATATAAATTTAGTGTAATTAGAAACTTAAAACAAGAACAGTAGGCAAATCTACAAACAGTAGATTAGTGGTTGCCTAGGGTTGGGGGATGATGACTAAGGGGTGTGGGGTTTCTTTGGGGACTGATGAAAAATATTCTAGTATTGATTGTGGTTAGGGTTGTACATATCTGTAAATATACTAAGGAACATTGAACGGTACATTTTAAATGTGTGAGATGTATGTTATGTGAATTATATCTCGATAAAGCTGTTAACAAAAATCAACAGCAACAAACCTTATATATTATTTGCTTACAGCTTATTAACTAAATGAGAATTATTTAACCAGATATTAATATCATCAATGTTCTTAGTTTTGCCTTATTAGATTTACATAGTTTGTTTCTGACTACATCTCCATCCAGTTATTGAAAATATATCAAGAGCATATTTTGCTTTAAATATAAAACTCATACAACCTGAGTCAATATTGTCCTTTGGAAGAGTCAACAAATTTCAGGATTTGATTGGTGAAAAATGTTAAAACTTAGACGTCTGCTGTTGTTAACACCCTTACTAGAAATTCATTCCTCCTGTGTTCTAGCCTCCTTTGCCTTTACTTTGAGCACAACTAAATCTCCCTCTTACCGTGTTTCTGTGCATAAGTGATTATATATGTGAATGTGGTATGCATGTGTGAGTGACTCTGTGTGTGCACGCCTCTGTGTGTATGTGTGTATGCAATGTTAATGTTTTACTTTTTATGTGCGTGGAGGCCTACATAGAAAAGAAAGAGCCGAAGAGGTAGTTAAATACTGGGAGCTTAGATACCATTTTAGCAGAGGGCAATGTATTTGTGGAGAAGTTGAAAGGGCTCCCCTCGTGGCTCAGAGGTAAAGAATCTGCCCGCAATGCAGGAAACCTTGGTTCGATCCCTGGATTGGGAAGATCCCCTGGGGACAGAAATGGCAACCCAGTCCAGTATTCTTGCCTGGAAAATTCCATGGACAGAGGAGCCTGGTGGGCTACAATCCATGGGGTCACAAAGAGTCAGACACAACTGAGCAACTAACACTTTATTTTACTTGACAAGGCAAAGGAGAAGGGGTTTGGGCTTCTAGGAGTGGAAAATTGTGGGAAGGTAACTATATGGGGAAAACTAATGGCAGAGAAAGATTATTTTGGTAAGGCTTGTTTGTGCAGACCCATCTCCATGTTAATTTTCTGTCTCCAGTGATATCACTTGTCTCTTCCTGGTTCGGGAGACTGGACAGAGGCTGCTTTCACAGGGAGAAATTTATACCCTGCTTTTTGGCTGAAAGGGGAAGGGCAGAAAATTCCTCTATGTCTCCTGTTTCTCAGTTGCCTTCAGCTCAGTATAACTCAGTGGTACAGAATCCTCCTGTCAATGCAGGAGATGCAGGAGACACATGTTCGATCCCTGGGTCAGGAAGATCCCCTGGAGGAGGAAATGGCAACCCACTTCAGTATTCTTGCCTGAAAAATCCCATGAACAGAGGAGCCTGGAGGGCTACAGTCCATGGGGTTGTGAAGAGCTGGACACGACTGAGTATGCATGCTCTCAGTTCAGTTCAGTTCAGTCGCTCAGTCGTGTCCGACTCTTTGCGACCCCATGAATCGCAGCACGCCAGGCCTCCCTGTCCATCACCAACTCCTGGAGTTCACTCAGACTCACGTCTGTCGAGTCAGTGATGCCATCCAGCCATCTCATCGTCTGTCGTCCCCTGCTCCTCCTGCCCCCAATCCCTCCCAGCATCAGAGTCTTTTCCAATGAGTCAACTCTTCGCATGAGGTGGCCCTCTATCTTGGTATAATTCTTATGCCAATGAGGCATCATTTGGGGCAGTATATTCTGGTCCTCTTCATGATCATAGTGCAGCTCAAATTTACAAGTCTTGATCTTAAATCCAATTTATAAATTCAAACAAGAATTAGTTTTTATTAAAACGTTCAGAGAAGTGAGCTTCAAACCATGGATACTGAAGAACTGGTGGGAAGATGAACTTTTTCAAGTGAATAATTTTTAAAACATTAATTAATTTTAATTGGAGGCTAATTACTTTGCAATATTGTTGTGTTTTTTGCCATACATTGACATGAATCAGCCATGGGTGTACATGTGTTCCCATCCTGAACCCCCTCCCACCTCCCTCCCCACCCCATCCCTCAGGGTCATCTCAATGCACCAGCCCTGAGCACCCTGTCTCATGCATCGAACCTGGACTGGCGATCTGTTTCACATATAATAATATACATGTTTCAATGCTATTCTCTCAAATCATCCTACCCTAGCCTTCTCCCATAGAGTCCAAAAGACTGTTCTTTACATCTGTGTCTCTTTTGCTGTCTCGCATACAGGGTCATTGTTACCATCTTTCTAAATTCCATATATATGCGTTAGTATACTGTATTGGTGTTTTTCTTTCTGACTTACTTCACTCTGTATAATAGGGTCTAGTTTCATCTACCTCATTAGAACTGACTCAAATGTATTCTTTTTAATGGCTGAATAATACTCCATTGTGTATATGTACCACAGCTTTCTTATCCATTCATCTGCTGATGGACATCTAGGTTGCTTCCATGTCCTGGCTATTATAAACAGTGCTGCGATGAACATTGGGGTACACGTGTCTCTTTCCCTTCTGGTTTCCTCAGTGTGTATGCCCAGCAGTGGGATTGCTGGGTCATATGGCAGTTCTATTTCCAGAGTTTTAAGGAATCTCCACGCTGTTCTCCATAGTGGCTGTACTAGTTTGCATTCCCAGCAACAGTGTAAGAGGGTTCCCTTTTATCCACACCCTCTCCAGCATTTATTGCTTGTAGACTTTTGGATCGCAGCCATTCTGACTGGCGTGAAATGGTACCTCATTGTAGTTTTGATTTGCATTTCTCTGACAATGAGTGATGTTGAGCATCTTTTCATGTGTTTGTTTGCCATCTGTATGTCTTCTTTGGAGAAATGTCTGTTTAGTTCTTTGCCCCACTTTTTGATTGGGTCTTTTATTTTTCTGGAATTGAGCTGCAGGAGCTGCTTGTATATTTTTGAGATTAATTCTTTGTCAGTTGCTTTGTTTGCTATTATTTTCTCCCATTCTGAAGGCTGTCTTTTCACCTTGCTTATAGTTTCCTTCGTTGTGCAAAAGCTTTTAAGTTTATTTAGGTCCCATTTTTTTTATTTTTTGCTTATATTTCCATTACTCTGGGAGGTGGGTCATAGAGGATCCTGCTGTGATTTATGTCAGAGAGTGTTTTCCTATGTTTTCCTCTAGGAGTTTCAGTTTCTGTTCTTAGGTTTAGATCTTTAATCCATTTTGAGTTTATTTTGTGTATGGTATTAGAAAGTGTTCTAGTTTCATTCTTTTACAAGTGGTTGACCAGTTTTCCCAGCACCACTCAAGGGAATTATTTGATAAAAGCTAGTCTCTCCATTGAAGTTTAATTCTGAAGGTCATTGACTCCCTAGTTATCCCTCCCCTCCGTATGGTCACGTTATTATCTTTTGTCTTCTATGATTTTGTCTTCTTCAGCCTCCCCATCCGTAAAACTCTTGGTTGTCCTACAGTTTCTTCCGTTAAATAACATAGTCCTAAAAACTGCAGAGAGAAGAGAATGTTCAGAGTGGTCTTATTTATACACCAGCAGCCCCTTTTCCACATTACTGCCATGCTTTTTATACTGAAAGGCAAGGAACAGCTGTTTCTCTTGGCTTTAGTGTCCAGCTCAGCTGTTTCATATTCATCCTGTTGCCTTAAGCATCTGTTGACAGGTGGGAAAGCTCACTGTGAAGAGAAGCATTGTTGCCTTGGGTGGCTTCGGCCTAAGACAGGCCTGACCCCTTTGTCTGGCCCTGGAGCAGAACGTGTGTGTTCCTCCCAGTCCTCATTAAGTACAGCTGTTGGGTACATTTTAGTAGATGAGAACCATTTCTGCAGCATCTCTGTTCTGAGAAGCGAGCAGCAGTGTCCAGAATGTAACTGGACGAGGCCTGTGTGCCATGGAATGTCTGTAAGTGGCTGGGCCTCACTGTGGAGAAACCAGCCCGTTATTAGTCCTCCTTGTCTCAGAAATAGAGCTTTTCACTCAAATCCCCTCCTAGGTCCTCATTTTAGTTCGGAGAACCTGGCAACTGAGAGGCTCTTTGGTTGCAACCCTTCGTTTTACAGACGAGACGGATGTCCCTGTTAGCAAAGTGTTTTGCTTTTTAATAAAGCCAGTTAGTGGAGTTTTGTATGCCCCTAATAATACCACAGTATTTCAGAGTTGTTTCCTGGCCTCTTTTGGTCGTTTCTGGAAAACCTCTTTTCATGTTTATGATTTGGGCTTTAATCCAGGATATTGAAATGGTAGATTGCTCACAGGATTTATAGTTAGCTTTCAGAGATTCCTTAAAAGGAAGAAAAGTTCTAGAAAAATGAAAGCCCTGAAACAGTTTCTTGAGAACTGTTCTTGTTTGAAATTAGAAAAACAAAACAACCCCCAGCATCCCTCTGCCCCCCACTACCTTCTGTTGTATTCTATGGATGTAACCATTGCCACACACAATGGTGGAGAAGTATGTGTGATGAGTGGAATTTCTGTATTCACCCGATGTAAAATGCCCTGAGACTTTCCACACTGGGTGTAAAAGCTTGGGCCTGGGAACCTCACTAATGACTTTTTAAGAGCAGTTCTTCACAGAGCCCAAGTCTTCAATCTTGTAACTGGACCATCAACCCCAGTGACAGCCCACTTTGAAGGAGGCCTCATAAAGACAAGTACAGGCTCTTTCTAATGGCTTTAGCTAATAGAAAACCTGGAAGGGGAAAGTGAAATTGTCCTCAGATTTCACAGGTAAAAGGAGAAAATCTCTAGAAATTTTGAGAAGTGACGAGAATTTAAAACTTTGGGTTTGAAGTGCAAGAAGTAGCAGGGGATGGTGAAAAACACTTAAAAGTGCTTGCTTTTGTTATTGGCAGTGACAAAAATGTCTCAACTTGCTTGCCTCTGGATCACTCACCTAACAGAATAAATCAAGGTTGATCAAAATTTCTTGGGAAAAGGCAAGAATCTGAAGGACAAAGCTGGTCACCTAGAGGCTTTACCTCTGTGGTCATTTCCACATTTGGGACACTGGCTTCCTGGTCCATCCTAGTGAGGCCTTGTGTGGTCTGTAGGATCCACAGGCCCCTTTACACTTGCATTTTTATTATAGACTCTTTCTCTAAATTTGATGCATTCATGTAAGACTGTTCTATGTAAAGCTTGCTACTTATATTAGAGAGTCAGTGTAGGGTCTGGTATTATCTTGAGAAGTATGATATTGTTAAGCCAATGTTCATCTTTATGGCTTGATACCAAATACCCTGGTGCTATTGATAAGAGCAGGACCATCCTGACCCCCTTAGGTTCCCTATTGTTTGATTTTGTAAAAGTGACATAATTATATTTCATAGGAAACACAAACAGTGGATATGTTGTCCACAGACACAAAGTGATTCTAAGACAACTTTAGGACAAAGACTCAAAAGAAATCACCTGAAATTCCATCATTATGTCATTATAATTGTAAGGGAGTGGTTTTTGTCTTTTTCATTCTCTATGTTTCTTTTGTCAGGACAAGTCATAATGTACATACAAGGTTTGGTTTTGTTTGATTTTTTTAATAGTATAAGTCTACAAGTAATGTTTATACTTCTCTTTGTGCTCATCTGCATTTTCTCCATTTTCAATAATGAAAATTTACTACAAAATTTATACCAAAATTGTTACACAAGAAGAAAGTATCCACTTCCTATGGCACAATATAATTTTAACATCCTAATTGAGGCCTCTTCAGATCCGTATTATCTACTAGTTTAACAGCTCAGATATTAATATTACTCAAATAGAAAGTACACATAAGGGTTTTGTATCCTTTTTAAACCTGATGTTCACAGAATAAAACCTAGTCCCTGACAAACGAGTACATCTTCTTGACAGTTATTTGGCCCATCGTCCTATACATAGATTTTCTCACGTTTCATATTATCTCCTTAGGAGTGACACCCAGAAATGGAATTACTGAGTCAAAGGTTCTGAATCTATTTTAAGGCTCTTGATACATGGTGGCAAATCGCTTTCCAAAAGGGAAACTGTGCTAGTTGACGTGGCTCACAACAGCAAGGCTGGAGTCTTCCTTCAGGCCCACACATGAGTGAATTAATCATTAAAAAAAATACTTTAAAATGTTTTTTTAAGTTGATTTACAGTGTCATGTTAGTTTCAGGTGTACAGAAAAGTAATTCAGTTACACACACACACACACATGCACACAACTTTCTTTTACAGATTCTTTTCCCTTATGCTGCTGCTGCTGCTAAGTCGCTTCAGTCGTGTCCGACTCTGTGTGACCCCATAGATGGCAGCCCACCAGGCTCCCCTGTCCCTGGGATTCTCCAGGCAAGAACACTGGAGTGGGTTGCCATTGCCTTCTCCAGTGTGTGAAAGTGAAGTCGCTCAGTCGTGTCCAACTCTTCCCGACCCCATGGACTGCAGCCTACCAGGCTCCTCTGCCCATGGGATTTTCCAGGCAAGAGTACTGGAGTGGGTTGCCATTGCCTTCTCCCTTTCCTCTTATAGGTTATCACAAAATATTGAGTTTCCTGTGCTATGCAGTAGGCTCTTCTTGTTTATCTATTTTATATATAGTAGTGTGTATCTGTTAATCCCAAACTCCTAATTTATCTCTCCCTGACTTTCCCCTTTAGTAACTATAAGTTTGTTTTCTATGTCTGTGAGTCTATTTCTGTTTTGTAGATAAATTTATCTGTATTGTTTTTTTGATTCCACTTGTTAGCAATAGCATATGATATTTGTCTCTCTTTTTAAGTGAGATATAACTTGCATACAGTAAAATGCAGAAATCCTCAGTGCATTTGCTTAGTGAATTTTTATTGAGTTGGCCAAAAACTTTGTTTGAGTTTTCCCATAAGAAAACCCAAACGAACTTTTTGGCCAACCCAAAACATAGGTCCATCTCTGAAAATACTATGCAGATCAAAATTATACACTGGGATATTTATATTTTCATCATTCCCAGAAGGTTCCTTCATACCCCAGTCAGTATCTATTCCCTGTCAGAGGTAACCATTATTCTGAAAGGCCCTCACGATCCTTAGGAAAGTTTCTTCTCTCTTTGGAAGTAATTTGACAGGTGATTTCTGAGAGAAGATCTCCATGTTCTTGGACCCACGCAGACTTCTCCCACCTCATGTCGGCAGGCCAGAGCAGAGGTGCACCATCTTTATTTCATTTCTGCCCAGTTGCCTATACAGAACTTATCTTATTATGTGCTCTGGTTGTCTTAGGATAACTTGTGACTGTACCCAGCATACCCCACTAGTTTTGTCTTTACTCCAGGAATTAACAAAACCAACTGCCATCTGTTCCAAACCACATGAGGTAGCAGGTAGGGGTGATGAAGGTGTGTTACAGAAATAAAGCAGAAGCAATGCTGCCTTTAAAAGATACTCCCCTCCCCCACATGCCCCCTGGCTGTCTTCTTTCTATAGATGAATTAAAACAGAAGGTGTGTGAAGTGTGTGGTTTGCAGATCTTGCAATACTTTGCCAGAATGGAATTGCACTTTGTACTGAAGTCCTCAGAAGTATGAAAATAGAGTCTCATAGGGTGAGTAGGACTGGCTGAGGATATGTTATGCTTGTGCTGGTGCCTCCAGTTTGAGGTGAATAAGAGAGTGAATACTCACTTGCTCAGACTAATGGCTCGTTTTGCTGTTGATTTTGATGAAAATCATGGCTCCTAATTTTCCATGAAAGCTTTATCCAGCTGCCTTCATCTTTACTGAGATGGACTGTCTCTTCTGAGGTCAAAATACACCTTAAATCAGCTCTAGTAAACCAGATAGAGATCAACATCAGGGTTAAGATCCTCAATAGGCAAGAACTTAGGAGCCAACAGCAGTTGCAGGTATACATCAGGTGTCCAGATCAGAAACTGAAACATCTAGCCCTGAATGAAAGATGAGGGAGCCAGTCTTCAATGATGGAATGTGTGCTTTCATGTGCTGTTACTCATTAGATTTCACATAAGATAAGAAAGATATTATTCCCCTTTGATGATGAGGAGAATGAAACATGTTCAAAGTCTCACAGTTAAATTTCTTCTTTGCCATCCCCTCTTTGCCTTCTATTGATACATTTCAAGATGTGTATCCTCCTCCTGCTTTCCTTCTCCTTTTCATCCTTTGTTCTTTGCTGTGACAGACTGTGCCATAACAAATGGTTTCTGATCCAAGGCGGTATGCCCCTCAAGGTCACCTCCAATCTTGATTCCTTTGTGAAGTCTTCCCTGGCACTGTGGACCATAGTAAGGCCATGAATCTATGACCTCGAGTCTTGGCAGCTCCAGATGATATCTTTGGCAGCCCCACAACAGCTATAGATGTATGCACAGAGCACTCAGTGGTTCCTAGGCTTGAATAACGCTATGAGAAAGATGGGGTTCTGATTCAGAAGATAGCTTTTGTAGCCACAGTCAGTGTAAAAGTACAAATGGTCTCTGAATGTTCCAAGGGCTCCTGAGTGATTTCTGATCAATGGAAGCTCTTTAGTTCCCCAACTACTGTCTTAAAATCAATATCGTCATCCAACACTGATCATTCAGTTTATTCCTTTGCCACCCTCCTCACTCGCAGGCATAAACCACTGACTGTATTTTATTTTAGTATTTCACCAGGGAGCTTTCAAACTTCTTAATTAATAACAAAACATACTAAGCTGGACAGAAATGGCCTGCCCGTAGTACATTCCTTTACTGAGTATCTGCAGTCTGGTCCCCCTCTGGCATAGGCTTTGGGAGCTCCCATTCTCTCCAGCAACCTGTGAGCAGTTCACACCTACAGCACTAAATCAGAGCAGACATGAAATTCCAACACCAGCAGGTTGTTATAGGTGTTCTTTGAAAAGAACAGTGGTAATGTACTTACATCTAATTATCAGGGTGTTCACACACTTTATATTTTCAAAGGACCACAGCAGTGCTGTGCAGTAGAAATATAATGTGTGTCACATATATAATTTAAAATTTCCTAGTAGTCACATTAAAAATGTCAAAAGAAACATGTGAAATTAATTTTAATACATTTTATTTAGCCTAATACATTAAAAATATTATCATTTCAATGTTGAAGTACTATAAAGAGATTTTACAATCTGTTTTGGTACAAAGTCTTGGTAAATCAGGTGTGTAATATATGTACACCACCATTTCATTTTTGGACTGCCCACATTTCAAGTGTTTAAGATCCATATGTGGCTACCGGCTCCATCGGAATAACCCAGGCCCAAAGGAACTTGTAAGTGCAACTTGTCTTATAAAACATGACCTAGGTTTGTTCATTTTTCCAGTGGTCATGTATGGATGTGAGAGTTGAACTACAAAGAAGCTGAGCATCAAAGAATTGATGCTTTTGAACTGTGTGTTGGAGAAGACTTTGGAGAGTCCCTTGGACCTGCAGGAGATCCACCCATCATCCTAAAGGAGATCAGTTCTGAGTGTTCCTTGGAAGGACTAATGTTGAAGCTGAAACTCCAATACTTTGGCCACCTCATGCGAAAGAACTGGACTCATTTTGAAAAGACCTGATGCTGGAAAAGATTGAAAGTGGGAAGAGAAGGGGATGACAGAGGATGAGATGGTTTGGATGGCATCACCAGCTCAATGGACATGAGTTTGTGTAAACTCTGGGAGTTGGTGATGACAGGGAGGCCTGGTGTTGCTGCAGTCCACAGGGTCACAAAGAGTCGGACACGACTGAGCAACTGACTGAACTGAAGGTTGTTCATGGGTTAATTTAAAAAAAAAATTTATTGAACCTCGACTCTATGCTAGGCACTGAAGGGGGAAACGAAAGAGTGCAGTACAGTGTCTGCCATCAAAGCAGTCACATGTAAGAAGTGAAGTCATTGTGGCTATAATTTATAATGTCTCCAACTACAAGGCAGTTTTGTGATGAATTCTCAAGCAAGTGATTTACATAGTAAAATACTGTCTTTAGAGGAAAAAGTAATCCTTGTCAGTTGAAGTAGTTAGGGATGTTTCATGGAGGACAAGGGAATGGGGACAAATAGAATATTTATCAAAGGTGGAGAAAGAGGAGAGTCAACAGGTAAGGCAGTGGGTAGAGCTCAAGCAAAGATGTAGGAGTAGTTAAGTATCAGAAGCATTGCAAGAGAGTGAGTAGATTAGCTTGGCTATAACTGTGAATTCACATAAAGGGAATTGCAGAAAGAGAGGTGGGGTTTCTTTTGGCTGTAATATAGAGAGGTGAAATGTTTAGAGAGGTGGCTAAGGTGCTTCTGTTAATAATAACTAATAATAGCAGCCGCCATTTGAGTGATTAGAGATCAGTCCCTTTACTAAGCACTTTATATGTATTATGTCCCTGAATCTTCCAAATGAGAAAAGCTGAGTCTCTACAGAGGTTGAACAACTTGCTAAGGTCACACATTTAGAAAGTCAGCAGAGCAAAAGTTTGAATCTGAATGTATCTGAGTCCAGAGCATTCAGCTTAACCGTTAGCAGTGATGCTCCTGAGAAGGTTGGGGGCTGTGATCTGTGTGCTTCGTGTCGCAGAAGGCCCCTACCTCTATTGCAGAGGTACTACAGGGGTGCTGAGGTATCATGTCAACATATGGTAGAGAATTTCCAGCCATGGATTCTCAGCAATTTGTTTCTTCTGAAGAGATCCAAATGGGCCCAGTTCGTATGATACCTCTATACTGGGTCTGTACGACCCAATGTCCCATTACTTGGTTTCTTCTTTTCTCTTTCTTCAGTATCCTAAAGTCATACTAGATTGTCAGAACCTTCATAGACCACTTAGTTCAATACTCTGATCTTGTTTGTTATTGTTGTTGTTGTTCAGTCACTAACTTGTGTCCAGCTACTCGTGAACCCATGGACTGCAGCATGCCAGGCTTCCCTGTTGTTCACTATCTCCTGGAATTTGCTCAAAACTCATGTCCATTGAGTCAGTGATGCCATACAACCATCTCATCCTCTTTCATCCCCTTTTCATCCTGACTCCAGTCTTTCTCAGAACCAAGGGTCTTTTCCAATGAGTTGGCTCTTCGTCTCAGGTGGCCAAAGCTTCAGCTTTCAGCATCAGTCCTTCCAATCAATTCAGGGTTGATTTCCTATAGGACTGACTGGTTTGATCTCCTTGATACCCTCAAAGGTACCACCTTTTAATTTTTTTGCCCTTTTTCTTCTGACCTCTAACAGCATTTTACTCTACAGACTCCTTTGCCCAATAATACAGTCTGTTTTCTACTTTCCTTGGAAGAAATAACAGTCTAGAAGCTGAAGGCCTGAAATAACTGGTTGCTACTTAATTTTTTGCTGCTTTTTCTTGTGTCTGCTGGGAACCTGGTGTTTGTCATGCTCTTAAGCAGGGCCAAGAGGGATCAAAAGAAGCAAAGGCTGTCCCTGCCATAGTGAAGCATAGTCATTTCAGAGAATAGAACAAAAATCACAAAACAATTAGCAAATTAAAATAATACAAGATAACAGGGGCCTACTGTATAGCACAAGGAACTATATTTATTATCTTATAGTAACCTATAATGAAAGAACTTGAAAAAGAATTTATATATAACATATATATGTATGTATGTATCTGAAGCACTTTGCTTTACATAAGAGGCATTGTAAGTCAGCTGTGTTGTTGTTGTTTAGTCACTAAGTCGTGTCTCACTCTTTGCAACCCTGTGGACTGCAGCATGCCAGGCTTCCCTATCCTACACTCTCTACCAGAGCTTGCTCAAATTCATGTTCGTTGAGTGGATGATGCCATCCAAACACCTCATTCTCTGCTGCCACCCTTCTCCTCCTGCCCTCATCTTTCTCAGCATCAGGGTCTTTTCCAATGAGTTTGCTATTCTAATCAGGTGGCCAAATATTGGAAGTGGAGCTTCAGCTTCAGCATCAGTCCTTCCAGTGAATATTCAGGGTTAATTTCCTTTATGACTGACTGTTTGATTTCCTTGAGGTACAAGGGACTCTCAAGAGTCTTCTGTAGCACCCACACTTTGAAAGCATCCAATTCTTTGGGCTAGGCTTTCTTTATGATCCTATTTCCATACCCGTACATGACTACTTGAAAAACTGTAGCTTTGGCTATACAGACCTTTGTCAGCAAAGTTATGTTTCTGCTTTTTGATATGCTGTCTAGGTTTGTCACAGCTTTTATTACAAAGAGCAAGCGTCTTTTAATTTTGTGGCTGCAGTAACTGTTCTGCAGTGATTGTGGAGCCCAGGAAGAGAAAAGCTGCTACTGTTTCTACTTTTTTCCACACCTATTTGCCATGAGATGATGGGACTTGATGCCATGATCTTCATTTTTTGAGTGTTGAGTTTTAAGACAGTGTTTTTCATCCTCCTGTATCACTTTCATGAAGATGCCCTTTAGTTCCTTTTCAGTTTATGCCATTAGAGTGGTATCATCTACTTATCAGAGAATTTGATATTTCTCCCAGCAATCTTGATTCCAGCTTGTGATTCATGCAGCCCAGCATGTTGCATGATATAATATGTGGCTCAGATAGTAAATGCGTCTGTCTACAATGCGGGATACCCAGGTTCGATCCCTGGTTGGGAAGATCCCTGGAGAAGGAAATGGCAATCCACTCTAGGACTATTGACTGGAAAATCTCATGGACAGAGGAGCCTGATAGGCTACAGGCCATGGGGTCGCAAAGAGTTGGACATGACTGAGTGACTTCACTTTCATTTTAAATAAGCAGGGGGTCTATATACATCCTTGACGTACTCCTTTCCCAATTTGGAACCAGTCGGTTGTTCCATGTCTGATTCTAACTGTTGCTTCTTGACCTGCATATAGGTTTGCTTAAGGGGCAGGTAAGATGGTCTGGTACTCCCATCTCTTTAATAAGTTTCCACATTTGTTGTGATCCACACAGTAAAAGGCTTTAGCTTAGTCAATGAAGCAGAAGTAGATGTTTTTCTGGAATGGACTTTGCTTTTTCTATGAACCAATGGATGTTGGCAATTTGATACCTGGTTCTTTTGCCTTTTCTGATTCCAGCTTGTATATCTGAAGCTCTTGGTCCATGTACTGCTGAAGCCTCACTTGAAGAAGTTTGAGCATTACTTTGCTAGGATGTGAAATGAGCTCAATTGTATGATAGTTTTCAAAATTCTTTGGAATTGGAATGAAAACTGACCTTTTCCAGTCCTATGGGCACTGCTGAGTTTTCCCAAATTTGCTGGAATATGACTGAAGCACTTTCACAGCATCACCTTTTAGGATTTAAAATAACTCAGCTGGAATTCCATCCCCTCCAGTAGCTTTGTTTGTAGTGATGCTTCTGAGGCCCACTGGACTTCGTGTTCTAGGATGTCTGGCTCTAGGTCAGGGATCACACCATCATGGTTATCTTGGTCATTAAGATCTTTTTGTATAGTTCTTTCTGTGTGTTTTGCCACCTCTTCTTAGTATCTTCTGCTTCTGTTAGCTCTGTAGCTCCTTTATTGTGCCCATCCTTTACATGAAATGTTCCCTTGGTATCTCAAATTTTCTTGAAGAGATCTGTAGTCTTTCCCGTTCTGTGTGTCCTCTATTTATTTGCGTTGATCACTTAGGAAGGCTTTCTTGTCTCTCCTTGCTGTTCTTTGGGACTCTGCATTCAGATGGGTATAGCTTTCCTTTTCTCCCTTGACTTTAGCTTCTCTTCTTTTCACAGCTATTTGTAAGGCCTCCTCAGACCACCAATTTGCCTTTTTTACATTTCTTTTTCTTGGCGATGGTCTTGATCACCACTTTCTGTACAATGTGACAAACCTCTGTAGTTCTTCAGACACTATCAGATCTTATCTCTTGAATCTGTTAGTCACTTCCACTGTATCATCGTAAGGGATTTGATTTACATAATACCTGGAATGGCCTAGTGTTTTCCCTACTTTCTTCAATTTAAGTCTGATTTGTGCAATAAGGAGTTCAATGAATCTGAGCTACTGGTCAGACCGGAAACTGATTATTTACCATCATATGGAAAACCAGTTAAGCATGTTATGTTTGCAGGTAAGGAAGAAATATGGGTTGCTGTTCATTTAGGACCCATGGAAGAGGTTGGAGAAAAGGGAGTAAGTATACCAGAAATGATTCATTAGGTAGAAAGAGAAGGTTAGAGATCAGATTACTAAAAAGATCATTGTTTCAACCACTGATTTGAAAATTCAGCTTCCATGTAAAATAAACATACCAAAGTCTTTATTTGAATTCTCAGATATAACCAGATAGATCTATTTTCTCTGATAGCAGATAATCTTATACTACTGCAATTGATACAAGAAGATCCCATGTAAACTTCTCAACCTATCCTAGTCTGATGTATTTATTATTTCAGATGAACTTAATGTTTAGCTTATCAATTTTTCAGTTGGCTACTCTAAGATACTCTAAGAATTTTAAAGCTATGAAAAGTAGTGGTCTAAATTAGCAAGTGAAAAATATTTTGAATGCTGTCTTTATCTATTTAGCATCTATTTAGAGCCATGTCCAGAAAGATAGTTGTAAAAAGTGTGCATATCCCAGGGTGTTTTCAGTTTTTAGTGCTTAGGGTAATTTTTTTGAAAGTTCATCCCTGTACTTTGAGTTTTTAACAATAAAAATGATAAATGATTTTAAGCTTAACATTTTCTAAAGCAAACATTATAAAGCAGGGAACATGATCTAGTATATGCAGAATGATTTGAGTATTCACTCCTCCAGGAGTTCATCAATCATGCCTTGAACAGTGACCATAATATTGTTTCTCTTGTGTTCAGGTTTGGGATTCCAGAGATGAATGAAATATGCTTGTCCTTGTTGTATATTGTATATTGGGGAAGACAAATAGATATATCAAAAATTCTAATGTAAAATGGCAATTGGCTTTAATCCGAGTATCTGTAGGAGCACAAAAGCAATGGACTCTGCTGGCTTTGGCAGCAGAAAGGCTTCAAAGCAGAAGCACCATTTGAGTTTAGCCTTAAAGAATGAGGACACTTTCATCACTCAGCTGCTCTAGGTGCAGAAGGGACCTTCCTTGCTTCAACGGGAAAGGAAAAATCTATTCCAATTTCATTATGTGGAGAAGCCACTAAACAGCTTCTTACTTGCAGTCTTAACTGATCCTAATGTGGAAAGATGGGCAAATATCAGAGACCAAAAGGAGAAAGTAGAAGCATCAAGGGAACAAGAGCCTTTGGAAGAGTCCTGATCCGGAAGTAATAAAATGAGGACCTGCTTTGAAAAATCCAAGAAGATTTTTTTGAGGAAAGAAGAACTCAAAGCTGCATTTGGAAGGAAGCAACTGTGAATACAGTCTGACTAAGCTCAGCATGTTATATTTGCTGGTAAGGAAGAAATATGGGTTGCTGTTCATTTGAGATCCATGGAAGAGGTTGGAGAAAAGGGGGTAGGTATTCCAGCAATGATTTGTTAGGTAGAAAGAGAAGGTTAGAAATCAGATACTACTATATTCATTAAATAAATTAATTATAAGTCATGGACAGACATTTGTTATCTAGAGGTACCAGAATGCTTAACCACTGAGAAAAGGTGCCCACAAATACTCTGTCTTCAAGGAAAAAACAAGGGCTCATTACTCATGGCTTAACAGCAGCTGACAGAGGACATCCTAAGTTTGTATGGGTGGTAGGGCAGAAAGAAGCCAGAAGTATGTATGTACACATTTATATTATCAATAAAAGGAGAAGCCATTTATTCCTATGCATATTATTGTTCTAATAATAATAATATCAGGTGTTTTACATAAATTGTTCCATTCAATCCCAGAATGATTCTAAGATATAGATACATGCTATCATCATTCCCATTTTACAGATGAGAAAACTAAGTGGTAACGAAAGTTAAGGACACTTACTCAAGGTCAAATAGCTTTTTAGGTGGTAGGTGATGGCAGCCCACTCCAGTACTCTTGCTGGAAAATCCCATGGATGGAGGAGCCTGGTAGGCTGCAGTCCATGGGGTCGCATAGAGTCAGACACGACTGAAGTGACTTAGCAGCAGCAGCAGCAGCTATAAATTGAGATTAGATTTGAAATCCTGTGGTCCAACTGCTCAACTAGATACTGTTATATTCCCTCTGCTACAACCTCGTCTCAGTCATCATCAGATCATACTTGTGTAGTGCCAAGAGCCTGAGACTCCTCTGATTCTACACAGTTCACAACATTCAGTGAACTTTGTAAAAAGGCAACCAGACTATATCACTTTCTTTATCAAACTATCAAACAGCCCTCCACTGCACAGAAGATAAAAATCCAAGTTCTTACCGCACAAGTCCCTATAAGAACCTCCTCTCTGCCTCTCCAGTCTTAGTCTTCTCTCTCTGTTCTGCTCCTCTGTGACTGTACTGCAGTTACATCAACCTTTGGCAGTTCCTCAGCACACTGTTCTTTTTCTTGTATCATTACATGGCTACTTGGTATTCTACCTAAAATGCTCTTCTCCAATCTTCACACAACTGACTGTATCTCATTCTTCAAATTTTTTTTCAGGTATCAACTCCTCAGACAAAGTTTCCCCACACCCTTTAGCCAAAGCAGCTTCTTTTCTGCCCCACACCAATACCAGGAACCACCCCTTTGCCCATGAAAATAGAAATTACTTGATGACAGGAAATATTGACTTTATGTCCTTCACTGTAAGTCCAGAAACAAGAACAATATCTGACACATACTAGGCCCTCAAGCCATATTTGTTTCCTGAAATATTGGTATCTTTCTTAAAGTGTCATACTCATATGTATATATACAATATATATATTTGCACACACACATATGTGGTGTGTGTGTGTATATATATATGGTTTTGTGAAATATGGGAGCTTGATATCATCTCATAGAAGTGGAATGTACACTGCCCTCCCCAAATTTCATCTCGATGTCAAGGCTAATGATTTCATACATACACCAAGAATATATGAAAATGATTGTTACTGATATAATGAGTTATGCATCAAAAATAGTGTTAAGCCAAAGAAAAAAGAGAAATAATAGTAACTGTGAGGTGATGAATCATTAGATGATTGTGATTCATTCATTCTATAGATGTAGGTATGGATATAGACAATCAAAGCATCAATTTCTACACCTTAAACACAGGCAATTTTAAATGTCCATTACAAGTCAATAAAACTGAATAAACAATGGGATCAAACTCTATTACAATTTACCCATTATGTTTGTTTGACAAAGAATTGAATAGTTAATTCAATTAGACTCATTTATGGAAAACATTTTGGCAACTACAGCAGGAGGCCAGTAAAGCAGGTTAGTGTCCCATTGAGTATCTTATTCAAGAGTTACTATTGTGTATTCCTGAAGAGCAAAATGAGTGCCTAGGTTTCGTTCAATGTGTAGAATTCCAAAGAGGATAAGGAGTGCCATGGTGAGACATTGTATTGTGGCTTTAATATGTGGAGAAATGTGTGACCTTGATTTACATTTTGGGTATAATCTCTCTGGAAGCAAGAGATTCTGTGAGTTCTTCATCCTAAATGATACAAGCTTGGATAGGAATTGTTTGACTTGGCAAGAATAGACAGTCAGCACATTGGCAGTGGCCAAAAGATCTATAAAGATCTGAAGATGAGGCCAGTTGTTGGCCCAGACATGTGTGCTAAGACAGCTACCTGAAGTTTGGCCCTTTGCACTGACCTTTGGTCCTGTCCTTTATCAGGAACATTCTGATGAAGAGATGAAAAGTAGCAACTCTCAAGCAAGCTCCATCGAGTGTGACAGTGACGATAGCATTGATTACGTGAATGAACTCCCTTTGGTTTTTACTGTGTTGATCCTAATAGGCTCCCTTACTGTGTTGATCCTAATAGGCTCCCTGTGTGTCCCAGTGTTCTAACAGATGAACTCTTGTAGCAGTGTGGCATCTGATAGGGGGCTGAGCACAGGGGAAGTTACCCTCTCCTGAAGACAGGGTATGTAGAGGCCCAGGTTCAGCTCTATCCTGTAGCAAGGAGGCCTCACTAGCTATGCTGAACTTGCAGAGTGCCTACTTCCATAATCAAAGGCCAAATGGGCAGCTGGATATGGAGGGTCAGGTTCAAGACCTGAGATAGTCTATATTTCCAGGCAAGTCGAGCATAGACCCAAAATTGCTACACTATGGTCATAGAGCATTGGGCCAAGGTGGGCAGTTCCTTGTATCAGAAGCCCATGAAAGTAACAGGCATTGTTGACAGTACAGGGACTCCAAGATACATGAGAGAGGATTGCTAAAGCTTTCACAGTGAAGGAGTTTCAGCGGACCTGAATAGGAGTACCTGTTCTATGGCAATTCGGGCAGATTCTAGAATCTTTGAAACAGGGAGTCTCATTCAAGGCGGCCTATTTGGAAGTTACTGAGCAAAAAATTGTGTATATGAGGAAATCTTTCCTCCAAAATGTAAAAATGTCTAAAACATGTTGGGCTGTTTTAACAGTATGGGTACTAAGAAGCCTAAAAGCTGTTTCTGGACACTGTGAAGATTGGGGCAGTCCTCCACTTACAAAAAGAATTTTCAGGAACTTCCCTGCAGTGGGGGAACTGTGTAGCATGTGTGTCATAGGAATCTCCTCAAAGGGGGATGTCATCAGTGTGAGTCCTAATTGTGTACCTGACGAAACCTAGAGCTGGTGAAAATGTTGCCTTCAAAGACTGTGTGAGATGGCAGGAGTGGGCACTGCCCCATTGAGTAGACAGGTGACGTGTATCATTTCCGTTTGAAGGTGAAGGTTAAGTGTAGCTGAGAAGTTGTTGAAATAGGCAGTGAAAACAGCATGCTAGCCAAATGTTTGCTATGACTGAAAAGTATTGACCTGTTATTAGTTGGAAGCAGTATTATCAACAAAATACATGGAGCCTAGTGAGTAGGGCCATGACAACCAAGGGTACAAGTTCACACTGAGGCCCTCTTCTCGTTTTACAGCTTTAAGATCAAGTAAAATTTGTCTTAAGTGCAGCAGAAATGGGAAATCACACCTTGCTCAGTAGATTTCCTATAATGGGTTTCAATCTGTGAAGGCCCTGCTTTCATTGAGATTGAATCTTTTTAAAAACAACTGAGGTGAAAAGTGTGATTGTAACTAAGGGGAAAGGTCCATCAGGTCTCATATTTTGAAGGCTGACTATAGGGGCCAAAGACAGAATTTTATTCCTCATTGGGTCAGAGCATCCACGTGCACTAGAGGCTATTTGGGCGTAATGGATGTTCTGGCTATGGGAAATACAGCAAGGTAATGATTCCAGTGGTTAACGTTAGGTATATCTGTTTCTATTTTGTGTTCCTTTATTCACTTATTCCCTGGGTCTGGCCCAAATGTGGGCCAGAAGAGGATCAGAAACTGATGAGAGGTAAAAACTCAATTGTCAGACATCTAAAGTGGAATCTGGTTACTACACAGAGCCACCACCCCTACATCACCCCTCTCTCCAGCTGGACCCCCCAAACAAACAGAAATACCATGTCCTTTTCCTCCTCATCAGTGGGATGAAGTGTTCAGGAAGAAATCCTCAGTGCTAAGAAATCTTCAGTCTGCAGTTCTCAGTCTTCACCCAGTCCTCACTCCCAGTGTCTGAGTAAGTATGGACTGGCTGGTCTGGGCCCTAAACTGAAAGGACGCCACCACCCTCCCTCCTCACACACCAGACCCTTCCCTTTCTCCCCTCTGCATCATCAAAAAAACATGCACACACATCTTTTTACTGTTTGTTGATACTTTAATCATCAGCATCTGAGTAGTGTGGTCGGTGCAGAGGGGACCTTCATTGTATGTTTGATCCCGCTACAAACGACTATTCTGCCTTTGCTTTTCCTGGAGTTACAGCAGATGGCTCAGCATCTTGGGCTCCAGGGGGGCACAGGGGCTTACTTGGAGAATTGTCAGGAGAGGTGTTGGAAGAATCCTCCAGGTTTTCTTCGTCCTCCATTGGCCCATTTTCCTTCTTCTTTCTATTCTGCAGGTGGTAGTAGAAGACCAGTATGGTCGACTTCCGATTCTTATTTCTGTTCGGATTCTGCTCTAGGGTTGATTCTACCTTCTTCATGAGTCTTTGTATCTGGTAAGAAAACAAAGTCATCCAGAAAGACATTAGTGAAGGAGGATGGGAAGGAGAACTTTGAGAGAACGGGTGTGCGTTGGGGAGGTGTTTTGT
This sequence comes from Bos taurus, assembly GCF_002263795.3. NCBI lineage: Eukaryota > Metazoa > Chordata > Mammalia > Artiodactyla > Bovidae > Bos > Bos taurus. Next base: position 9,213,629 of record NW_020192292.1, on the reverse strand, counting down.
GCCAGGCAAGGGCAGGGTGAGTCCCGGGTGGGGGATGAAGAGGAAGAACATGAGTAGGGTAATCTGACCTTCTCCCTGTCCAAGCCATTGGACTGATCAGAATTATTTGTCTTCCTTTCTTTGGAGGTTGAGGCTTCTTCCTCGAAACTGATGTCATATATGTCAATTTCCGGCTCCCGCTCCTTCACTTTCCCAAATATGCCTCCCATCTTGTAGCAGCTGTGGCCTACACCAAGGCGCCTGGCCTCTTTATATACCTTCCAGGACAATGAAGAGCCACAACTGTCCGTTTGATTGGTCAGCAAGAAATTTCTCCAGCCAATGGTAGCCCTGACATTGTTGACATCACAAAGCGCCACTTATGAACCTTCATGGGGGAGGGGAGGCTGCAATGGAGTCCAGGTGCTCTGGTTTGAGAAAGGGAGTGCTTCCTCAACACCCATTAAAGAGCCTTCCCAATTTGATTTTCCACATTTCCTCATCTTTTCCAGTTCAGTTCTTGTGGTGTAGAAGTTAGGGAGCCAGTGTTCCCTCCAAACCATTGCTCATGGCCACCCCCATTCAGTGATTAATTGTGTCATCTTCCAGATCTCATCACCTAGTATTTGGTGTGTGTTTTTTTTTTTTTTAAACAGTTTACTTTAGAAGTTTTAGATTTGCAGAATATTTGTGAAGAGTATTTTCGTATACTCCACAACCAATTCCCTTTATTACCATTGTACATTAGTATTAAACATTTGTTCAACTTAGTGAATCCACACTGAAAGAGTATTATTAACTAAAGTCTGGACATTATCATTTCCTGCAGTTCAGTTCAGTTCAGTCACTCAGTTGTGTACGACTCTTTGTGACCCCATGAACTGCAGCACACCAGGCCTCCCTGTCCATCGCAAATCTGGGAGTTTACCCAAACCCATGTCCACTGAGTCGATGATGCCATTCAACCATTTTATCCTCTTTTGTCACCTTCCTGTCCTGCCCTCAATCTTTCCGAGCATCTGGGTCTTTTCAAATGAGTTAGCTCTTCGCATCAGGTGGCCAAAGTATTCAGTTTCAGCTTCAACATCAGCCCTTCCAAGGAACACCCAGGCCTGATCTCCTCTAGGATGGACTGGTTGGACCTTCTTGCAGTCCAAGGGACTCTGAAGAGTTTTCCCCAAGACCATAGTTCAACAGCTTCAATTCTTCGGCGCTGAGCTTTCTTTATAGTCCAACTCTCAGATCCATACATGACTACTGGAAAAACCATAGCCTTGACTAGATGGACCTTTGTGGACAAAGTCATGTCTTTGCTTTTTAATATGCTGTCTAGGTTGGTCATAACTTTCCTTCCAAGGAGTTAGTGTCTTTTTAATTTCATGGCTGCAGTCACCATCTGCAGTGATTTTGGAGCCCCCAAAATAAACTTAGCCACTGTTCCACTGTTTCCCCATCTATTTCTCATGAAGTGATGGGACCGGATGCCATGATCTTAGTTTTCTGAATACTGAGCTTTAAACCAACTTTTTCACTCTGTTCTTCCACTTTCATCAAGAGGCTCTTTAGTTCTTCTTCACTTTCTGCCATAAGGGTGCATCCTATGCTTATCATTGTTCTAATATGATATCAGGTGTTTTACATAAATTGTTCCATTCAATCCCAGAATGACTCTAAGATATAGATACATGCTATCATTGTTCCCATTTTACAGATGAGAAAACTAAGTGGTAACAAAATTAGGAAACCTACTCAAGGTCAAATAACTTTCAGGTGGTGAAGCTATAAATTGAGATGGGACTTGAAATCCTGTGGTCCCAAATGCTCATCTAGATGCTGTTATATTCCCTCTGCTACAACCCTATTCTCAGTCATCATCAGATCATGCCTGTGTAGTGCCAAGAGCCTGAGAGTCCTCTGTTCCTACAGAGTTCACAACTTTCAGTGAGCTTTCTAAAACATAAATCAGACTGCATGACTTTCTTTATCAAACCATCTAGCAGCCCTCCACTGCACATAAGATAAACTGCCTGTTCTTACCCCACAAGTCCCTACGAGACCTCATCTCTGCCTCTCCAGTGTCAGTCTTCTCTCTCTGCTCTGCTCCTCTCTGACTGATTCCAATTTACACTCAACCATTGGCAATTCTTGCTTCATGACGTGGCAACTTGCTATTCTACCTAAAATGCTCTTCTTCCAAATCTTCACACAACTGATTATATCTCATTCTTTAAATCTTGTTTCAGATATGAACTCCTCAGAAAAGGTTTCCCCACACCCTTTAACCAAAGCAGCTCTCCTCTGCCCCATGCCAGTACCATGAACCAGTACTTTGCCCATGAAAATAGAAATTACTTGATCACAGAAGTATTGACTTTATGTCCTTCACTGTAAGTCAAGAACCAAGTACAATATCTGACACATCCTAAGCACTCAAGACATATCTGTTTCCTGAAATACTGGTATCTTTCTTAAAGTGCCATACTCATATGTGTATAAATACACACACACACACACACACACACACACACACACACACGCTTTTGTGAAATATGGGAGCTTGATGTCATCTCATAGAAGTGTAATGTACACCCCCCCCCAATTTTCATCTCAATGTCAAGACTAATGATGCCACATATATACCACAAAAATATGAAAATGATTGTTACTCATATAATGAGTTAATGCATCCAAAATAGAATGCCCAAAAAAGGCAAAAAATAGTAACCGTGCAGTGATGGGTCATTAGACGATTGTGATTCTTTCACTGTATAGATGTAGGTATGGATGTACATTCAATGAAAACATCAAGTTCTGCACCTTAAACGTATGCAATGTTTATTTGTTCCTTTTAGCTCAATATAATTCATAAACAATGGCATCTCTCTCTATTACAATTACCCATGATATTTGTTTGATAACCAAAGAATTCCATGCTTCCTTTAATTTGTACTTGTTTATGGAAACCACTGTGGCCCCTGCATGGTGAGAGCAGTAAAGGTGGTGAGTGTTCCATTGAACATCTTGTTCAGGAGATAGTATTTTGTGTTCTGAAAAGCAAAATGAGTCTCTGGGTTTCTCTTATTGTGTAGAACTCCAAAGAGGGTAAGGAGTGCCATGGTGAGACACTGTACTGTGGCTTTAATATGTGTAGAAAATGTGTGACCTTGATTTGCATTTTGAGTATAATTTATCGGGAGGCAAGAGATTGCGTGAGTTCTTAACCCTAAATGAGACAACCCTGGAGAAGAATTGTTTGACTTGGTCATAATAGACAGTCAGCCCAGTGGCAGTGGCTCAAAGATCTACAAAGGCATGAAGCTGAGGCCAATTGTGGCGCAGACATTCTGTGCTAAGGTAGATGCCTCATACTGGCCCTTTGCGCTGAGCTTTGGGTCCTCTCCTTTATCAGGAACATACTGATGAAGAGATGACAAGTAGCAGCTCTCAAGCAAACTCCATCAGTGTGATAGTGACGATGGCATTGGTTAAGTGAATGACCTCCCTTTGGATTTCACTGTGTGGATGCAAAAGGGCTCCCCAGGTGTCCAAGAGTTCTACGAGATGAACTCTTGTAGCAGTGTGGCATCTAACAAGGGCCTGAGAACAGGCGAAGGTACCCTTTCCTGAAGATAGGGTATGTAGAGGGCCCAGTTTCAGCTAATCCTGTAGCAAGGAGGCCTCACGCTATGCTGAGCTTGCAGAGTGCTACTTCTGTAAGCAAAGGCCAAATGGGCAGCTGGATATGGAGGGTCATAGATTCAAGACCTGAGATAGTCTATATTTCCAGGCCAGTCCAGCATGTACTCACATGTGCTGCACTACGGTCATACAGCATTGGGCCAAGGTGGGCAGTTCCCTGTATCAGAAGCCCATGAGACTAAAGGCCATCATTGGTGGTACAGAAACTCCAAGATACATGAGAGAAAGCTGCTAAAGCTTGCACAGTGACAGAGTCTCAGGGGGTGCTAATAGGAGTGACCGTTCTATGGCAATTTAGGCAGATTCTAGAAACTTTTGACACGGGGCGTCTCATTCAAGGCAGGCCTATTTGGAAGTTATCGACCAAAAATACTGTGTATATGAGGAAATGTTTCCTCCAGAATCTATAAATGTCTGAAACATGTTGGGCTTGTTTTAACAGGATGCGTACTGCTGCTGCTGCTGCTGCTAAGTCGCTTCAGTCGTGTCCGACTCTGTGCGACTTTATAGACGGCAGCCCACCAGGCTCCCCCGTCCCTGGGATTCTCCAGGCAAGAACACTGGCGTGGGTTGCCATTTCCTTCTCCAATGCATGAAAGTGAAAAAATAAAGTGAAGTCGCTCAGTCGTGTCTGACTCCTAGTGACCCCATGGACTGTAGCCCTCCAGGCCACTCCGTCCATGGGATTTTCCAGGCAAGAGTACTGGAGTGGGGTGCCATTGCCTTCTCCGAGTATGGGTACTAAGAAGCCTAAAACTATTTCTCAACACTGTGAAGACTGGAGGAGTCCAGCACTTACCAGAGTTTTCAGCAACTTCCCTGCAGTGGGGGGACTGTGTAGCATGTGTATCATAGGAATCTCCTCAAAGGGGGATGCCATCAGTGTGAGGCCCTAGTTGTGTACCTGACAAAACCAAGAGCAGGTGAAAATGTTGCCTTCAAAGACTGTGTGAGATGGCAGGAGTGGACACTGGCCCCACTGAGTAGACAAGTAAAGGTGTATTGTTTCAGTTTGAAGGTGAAGGTTAAGTGTAGCTGAGAAGTTGTTGAAATAGGCAGTGAAAACAGCATGCTAGCCAAATGTTTTGCTATGACTGAAAAGTATTTACCAGTTATTCGTTGGAAGCAGTATTTTCAATAATATAAATGGACATGTACTGAGTGGGGCCCTGACCCCAAGGGTACAATTTCACACTGAGACCCTGATCTTGTTTTACAGCTCTGAGATGAAGTAAAATGTGTCTGTAAAGGGCAGGAGTGGAGGTAAGCACACCCTCTCTAAATCAGATCAGATCAGATCAGATCAGTTGCTCAGTCGTGTCCGACTCTTTGCGACCCCATGAATCGCAGCACGCCAGGCCTCCCTGTCCATCACCAACTCCCGGAGTTCACTCAGACTCACGTCCATTGAGTCAATGATGCCATCCAGCCATCTCATCCTCTGTCGTCCCCTTCTCCTCCTGCCCCCAATCCCTCCAAGCATCAGAGTCTTTTCCAATGAGTCAACTCTTCGCATGAGGCAGCCAAAGTACTGGAGTTTCAGTTTCAGCTTCAGCATCATTCTTTCCAAAGAAATCCCAGGGCTGATCTCCTTCAGAATGGACTGGTTGGATCTCCTTGCAGTCCAAGGGACTCTCAAGAGTCTTCTCCAACACCACAGTTCAAAAGCATCAATTCTTTGGCGCTCAGTCTTCTTCACAGTCCAACTCTCACATCCATACATGACCACAGGAAAAACCATAGCCTTGACTAGATGGACCTTTTTTGGCAAAGTAATATCTCTGCTTTTGAATATGCTATCTAGGTTGGTCATAACTTTCCTTCCAAAGAGTACGCGTCTTTTAATTTCATGGCTGCAGTCACCATCTGCAGTGATTTTGGAGCCCAGAAAAATAAAGTCTGACACTTGTTTCCACTGTTTCCCCATCTATTTCCCATGAAGTGGTGAGACCGGATGCCATGATCTTCGTTTTCTGAATGTTGAGCTTTAAGCCAACTTTTTCACTCTCCACTTTCACTTTCATCAAGAGGCTCTTTAGTTCTTCTTCACTTTCTGCCATAAGGGTGGTGTCATCTGTGTATCTGAGGTTATTGATATTTCTCCTGGCAATCTTGATTCCAGCTTGTGTTTCTTCCAGTCCAGCGTTTCTCATGATGTAGTCTGCATGTAAGTGAAATAAGCAGGGAGACAATATACAGCCTTGACGTACTCCTTTTCCTATTTGGAACCAGTCTGTTGTTCCATGTCCAGTTCTAACTGTTGCTTCCTGACCTGCATACGGATTTCTCAAGAGGCAGATCAGGTGGTCTGGTATGCCCATCTCTTTCAGAATTTTCCACAGTTGATTGTGATCCACACAGTCAAAGGCTTTGGCATAGTCCATAAAGCAGAAATAGATGTTTTGCTGGAACTCTCTTGCTTTTTCCATGATCCAGCAGATGTTGGCAATTTGATCTCTGGTTCCTCTGCCTTTTCTAAAATCAGCTTGAACATCAGGAAGTTCATCGTTCATGTATTGCTGAAGCCTGGCTTGGAGAATTTTGAGCATTACTTTACTAGCATGTGAGATGAGTGCAATTGTGCGGTAGTTTGAGCCTTCTTTGGCATTGCCTTTCTTTGGGATTGGAATGAAAACGGACCTTTTCCAGTCCTGTGGCCACTGCTGAGTTTTCCAAATTGGCTGGCATATTGAGAGCAGCACTTTCACAGCATCATCTTTCAGGATTTGAAATAGCTCAACTAGAATTCCATCACCTCCGCTAGATTGGTTCGTAGTGATGCTCTCTAAGGCCCACTTGACTTCACATTTCAGGATGTCTGGCTCTAGATGAGTGATCACACCATCGTAATTATCTGGGTCGTGAAGATCTTTTTTGTACAGTTCTTCTGTGTATTCTTGCCATCTCTTCTTAATATCTTCTGCTTCTGTTAGGTCCATACCACTTCTGTCGCTTATCGAGCCCATCTTTGCATGAAATATTCCCTTGGTATCTCTAATTTTCTTGAAGAGATCTCTAGTCTTTCCCATTCTGTTGTTTTCCTATATTTTTTGCATTGATCGCTGAGGAAGACTTTCTTATATCTCCTTGCTATTCTTTGGAACTCTGCATTCAGATCTTTCCTTTTCTCCTTTGCTTTTGGCTTCTCTTCTTTTCACAGCTATTTGTAAGGCCTCCCCAGGCAGCCATTTTGCTTTTTTGCATTTCTTCTCCATGGGGATGGTCTTGATCCCTGTCTCCTGTACAACGTCATGAACCTCATTCCATAGTTCATCAGGCACTCTATCTATCAGATCTAGGCCCTTAAATCTTTTCCCACTTCCACTGTATAATCATAAGGGAATTTGATTTGGTCATACCTCAATGGCCTGGTGGTTTTCCCTACTTTCTTTAATTTAAGTCTGAATTTGATAATAAGGAGTTCATGATCTGAGCCGCAGTCAGCTCCCAGTCTTGTTTTTGTTGACTGTATAGAGCTTCTCCATCTTTGACTGCAAAGAATATAATCAATCTGATTTTGGTGTTGACCATCTGGTGATGTCCATGTGTAGAGTCTTCTCTTGTGTTGTTGGAAGAGGGTGTTTGCTATGACCGAATGTGGTCCACTGGAGAAGGGAATGGTAAACCACTTCAGTATTCTTGCCTTGACAACCCCATGAACTGTATGAAAAGCCAAAATGATAGGATACTGAAAGAGGAACTCCCCAGGTCAGTAGGTGCCCAATATGCTACTGGAGATCAGTGGAGAAATAACTCCAGAAAGAATGAAGAGATTCAGCCAAAGCAAAAACAATACCCAGCTGTGGATGTGACTGGTGATAGAAGCAAGGTCTGATGCTGTAAAGAGCAATGTTGCATAGGAACCTGGAATGTCAGGTCCATGAATCAAGGCAAATTGGAAGTGGTCAAACAAGAGATGGCAAGAGTGAATATCAACATTCTAGGAATCAGCGAACTGAAATGGACTGGAATGGGTGAATTTAACTCAGATGACCATTATAACTACTACTGTGGGCAGGAATCCCTCAGAAGTAATGGAATAGCCATCATGATCAACAAAAGAGTCCAAAATGCAGTACTTGGATGCAGTCTTAAAAACAACAGAATGATCTCTGTTTGTTTCCGAGGCAAACCATTCAATATCACAGTAATCCAAGTCTATGCCCCAAACAGTAATGCTGAAGAAGCTGAAGTTGAATGGTTCTGTGAAGACCTACAAGACCTTTTAGAACTAACACCCAAAAAAGATGTCCTTTTCATTATAGGGGACTGGAATGCAAAAGTAGGAAGTCAAGAAACACCTAGAGTATCAGGCATATTTGGCCTTGGAATAGGGAATGAAGCAGGGCGAAGTCTAATAGAATTTTGCCAAGAAGATAATGGTGACCTCCTTCAAAAGGTCCCATGCAGGGAGGGAACACAGCCCCACCCTTCAACAGATAATTGGATTAAAGATTTACTGAGCATGGCCCTGCCGATCAAAAAAAAAAAAAAAAATACCCAGTTTCCCCCTTAGTCAGTCCCATCAGGGAGCTTCCATAAGCCTCTTATCTTTCTCCATCAGAGTGCAGACAGACTGAAAACCACAATCACAGAAAACCAACCAATCTGATCGCCTTTTTTAACTCAATGAAACTATGAGCCATGCTGTGTTGCGCCACCCAAGACGATGGTTCATGGTGATTTCTGACAAAACGTGGTCCACTGGAGAAAGGAATAGCAAACCACTTCAGTATTCTTTCCTTGAGAACCCCATGAACAATACAAAAGGACAAAAAGATAAGACACTAAAAGATGAACTCCCCAGGTCGGTAGGTGCCCTATATGCCACTGAAGATCAGTGGAGAACTTACTCCAGAAAGAATGAAGAGACGAAGAAAAAGCAAAAACAACACCCAGTTGTGTACGTGACTGGTGATAGAAGTAAAATCCGATGCTGTGAAGAGCAGTATTGCATACGAACCTGGAATGTTAGGTCCATGAATCAAGGCAAATTGGAAGTGGTCAAACAGGAGATGGCATGTATGAACATCGACATTTTAGGAATCAGCTAACTAAAACTGTCTGGAATGGGTGAATGGCCTGGAATTTAATCCATTGTCCATTATATCTACTACTGTGGGCAAGAATACCTTAGAAGAATTGGGGTAGCCATCAGAGTCAACAAAAGAGCCCGAAATGCATTACTTGGATGCAGTTTCAAAAACGACAGAATGATCTCTGTTCATTTCCAAGGCAAACCATTCAATATCACAGTAATCCAAGTTTAAACCCCAAACAATAATGCTGAACAAGCTGAAGTTGAACAGTTCTATGAATATATATACCACCTTCTAGAAATAACACCCAAAAAAGATGTCCTTTTCATTATAGGGGACTAAAATGCAAAAGTAGGAAATCAAGAAATACCTGGAGTGACTGGCAAATTTAGCATTGGAGTACAGAATGAAGCAGAACAAAAGCTAACAGGGTTTTTCCAAGAGAATGCACTGGTCGTAGCAGATACCCACTTCCAAGAACACAAGAGAAAACTACACAGAGACATCACCAGATGGTCAATACTGAAGTCAGATTTATTGTATTCTTTGCAGCTAAATATGGAGAAGCTCTATACAGTCACAAAAAACAACACCAGGGCTGACTATGGCTCAGATCTTGAACTCCTTGTTGCCAAATTCAGACTTAAATTGAAGAAAGTAGGGAAAACCACTAGACCATTAAAGTATGACCTAAATCATATCCCTTACAACTCTACAGTGGAAGTGACAAATAGAATCAAGGGATTAGATCTGATAGAGTGCCTGAAGAACTATGGATAGAGGTTCGTGACATTGTACAGGAGGCAATGATCAAGACCATCCCCAAGACAAAGAAAGGCAAACAGGTAAAATGGTTGTCTGAGGAGGCCTTACAAACAACTGTGAAAAGAAAAGAATCAAAAGACAAAGGAGAAAGGAAGAGACACAACCACTTAAACGTGGAGTTCCAAAGAATAGCAGGGAGATATAAGAAAGCTTTCCTCAGTGATCAATACAAAGAAAGGAAAACAATAGAATGGGAAAGACTAGAGATCTCTTCAAGAAAATTAGAGATACCAAGGGAACTTTTCATGCAAAGATGGTCACAATAAAGAACAGAAACGGTTTGGACCTAACAGAAGGAGAAGATATTAAGAAGAGGTGGCAAGAATACACAGAAGAACTATACAAAAAAGATCTTCACAACCTAGATAATCATGATGGTGTTATCATCATGCCACTGGAGCCAGACATCCTGGAATGCAAAGTCAAGAGGGCCTAGGAAGCATCACTACGAACAAAGCTAGTGGAGGTGATGGAATTCCAGCTGAGCTGTTTCAAATCCTAAAAGGTGATGCTGTGAAAGTGCTACACACAAAATGCCAGAACATTTGGAAAACTCAGCATTGGCAACAATACTCAAAAAGATCAGTTTTTATTCCAATCCCAAAGAAAGGTAATTCCAAAAAAATGCTTAAAGTACCACACAATTGCACTCATCTCAAAAGCTAGCAAAGTAATGCTCAAAATTCTCCAAGCCAGGCTTCAACAGTACGTGAACCATGAGCTTCCAGATGTTCAAACTGGATTTAGTAAAGGCAAATGAACCAGAGATCAAATGGCCAATATCCTTTGGATCATTGAAAAAGCAAGAAAGTTCCAGAAAAACAACAACTTGTACTTTATTGACTATGCCAAAGCCTTTGACTGTGTGGATCACAACAAACTATGTAAAATTATTCAAGAGATTATTCAAGAGATATGAAAATTATTCAGCTGATGGGAATACCAGACCACCTGACCTGACTCTTGAGAAATCTGTATGCAGATCAAGAAGCAACAGTTAGAACTGGACATGGAACAACAGACTGGTTCCAAATAGGAAAAGGAGTACATCAAGGCTATATATTGTCACCCTGCTTATTTAACTGGTATGCAGAGTACATCATGAGAAATGATGGACTGGATGAAGCACAAGCTGGAATCAAGATTGCCATGAGAAATACCAATAACCTCAGATATGCAGAAGACACCACCCTTATGACAGAAAGTGAAGAAATAAAGAGCCTGTTGATGAAAGTGGAAGAGGAGAGTGAAAAAGTTGGCTTAAAACTCAACATTCAGAAAACTAAGATCATGGCATCTGGTCCAGTCACTTCATGGCAAATATATGGAGAAAGAGTGGAAACAGTGACAGACTTTATTTTGGGGGGCTCCAAAATCACTGCAGATGGTGACTGCAGCCATGAAATTAATATACACTTGCTCCTTGGAAGAAAATGTATGACCAACCTAGACATCTTATTAAAAAGCAGAAACGTTCCTTTCCCAACAAAGGTCTGTCTAGTCAAAGCTATAGTTTTTGCAGTAGTCACATATGGATGTGAGAGTTGGATTATAAAGAAAGCTGAGTGCTGAAGAAATCATGCTTTTGCACTGTGTTGTTGGAGAAGATTCTTCAGAGACTTTTGACAGCAAGGAGATCCAACTAGTCCATCCTAAAGGAAATCAGCCCTGAATATTCATAGGAAGGACAGATGGTGAAGCTGAAACTCCACTACTTTGGCCACCTGATGCAAAGAACTGACTCATTGGAAAGACCCTGATTCTGGGAAAGATTTAAGGCAGGCAGAGAAGGGGATGACAGAAGATGAGATGGTTAGATGGGATCACTAAATCAATGGACATGAGTTTGTGTAAACTCCAGGAGTAGGTGATGAACAGGGAGGTCTTTCATGCTGCAGTCCATGGGGTCACAATGTATCGGACATGACTGAATGGCTAAATTGAACTGAATTGTAAGAAATAGATAATGCTCTATTTGGCAGGGGACATTCATAGTACAGAATGGATCCTTACATTGCCATGGTAACAGAGCCCTTCTCCTTTGGCAAATGGTGTAGAGGGGTGTTAGAGCTGGGTTTAGTTGGCCCCATATCTTGTGATGTTAATAACTAAGCTGCGAGAAGCCTTCTTAAGTAACATTTTCTTGCTTAAAAAGGCAGTGGTTACCAACACTTCCATCTCCTCTTCATTTCCAGTCAATATGGCTATCTGGGGTTGACACAATGTATTTTTACAGTAGTAGAAACAACTGGTAAAGAAAATGCTCCCCAAATTGGGGAGAATACATGTTGAACTAAATGGATTTCGTGGCTGATTGGCCAGCCAGTTTGATTGTCTCTTCTTTACAGAGAGGCTTATAGAGGTTACAGGGTCACACCAGGGCAGGAGCCACTCTGATCAGGAAAGGTGGAATGGCATATAGACCATGGTCCTTCCTTCAGAGGCCTGCGGGTTGCGGGTGGGCAGACGATGGGGAAGAGCATCACTAGATGCAGTTGCTGATAATGATTAAGGACAAGGCACTGTGGTCTGAAAGTTACGAGAAGCTTCTTATATTCAAAGAAGTGTTTTCTTCCCCTTCCACATCTGTGTCCCTGCCTGGGATCGGCAGAGCATGAGGACCAATGATAAAATGAACATCCTTGATGATGTTCATTGACTGATACATGAGAATTGCCTTCAGGCATGGGAGAGACTTTAATAATGGGGGCTTTACCCTACTTTAGAGAATTCCCCAGACTTTTGGATGTCAATGTTAGAAAAATTCTTGTGTTCCTGCTTCAGTCTGTACACTGCCTTAGGCTGTGAAAAGCAGCTGAGGAAAGGAGGCCACTGCCCTTTGTATACTGTGACCTAGAAGAGGGAGGGAGTCTCCTGGGAGGCGCCCACTGAAGTTGATTGTACACCGTTGTGCTCACCTCTCCTGCTGAGATATCCCTGTGCACCATAAAGAGACAACTGAAAGTCAGCAGCTATTCTTGGTATATTCTACTGATATACCAGCCAGACACTACTTCCTTCAAAGCTCACACATCACAGGTGCCTTGCGAAAGTCTTAAAGACGGCCCAGAGTTGCAATGGCAGCATGTGGGCATGGTGAATGCTGGCTCAGGGCAAACCTTGGCTGTGGCCTGTTGTCAGAATTCTGTGTCTAATGGGGCTTGTAGAAAGTTGGATCTGGGTGGTAAGTTGGCACTAGCCTGAGTCAGAATTCTGTGTCACAGAGAGTCATGGGAAATAATGGGCCTGGGGAGAAAGTTGGCTCTAGCCTGAGGCAGATGTTTTTGTCTCAAAGAGATATGGGAAATGTTGGGTCCTGAGTATCAAATGACTCTTATCAGAGTCAGACTTCCCTGGGCCAACAGACATGGGAAATATTGGGTCCAATCGGTAAGTTAGCACTGGCCTGAGACAGACTTTGTGTTGCAAATAGCCTAGGAAATGTGGGGTTTCGGGCCTATGGTGGCTCTGGCCTGAGTCAGACTTTTCTAAAGCAAGGGTCATGGGAAATGTTGGGTCCGGGTAGTAAGTATGCTCTGGCCCGATTCAAACGTCTGTGCCACAAAGGGCATTGGAAATGTTTGGTCAGGGTAGTAAGTCAGCTCTGGCCTTGGTCAGACTTCACTAAAGCGAGGGTCATCTGAAATGTTGGGTCCAGGTATTAAATAGGCTCTTGCCTGAGTCAGGCTTCTCTGCTGCAAGGAGCATGCACAATGTTGCATCATGGGTGTAAGTTGCTTCTGGCCTGAGTCAAACTTCTGTGCCACAAGAAACATGGAAAATGTTGGGTCTGGGTGGTAAATTAGCTCTGGCCTGAGTCATAATTTGTATCACAAATAGCCTAGGAAATGTGGGGTTCAGGGCATCAATTGATTCTGGCCCGAGGCAGACTTTTCTAAAGCATGGGTCATTGGAAATATTGGGTCCAGGTGGTAAGGTAACACTTGCCTGTATCAGTCTTGTGTGCCCCAAGGTGACAGGTTGTTGTTGAGCCAGGAAAGAATGCAGGGTTCTTGGCCTCTTGAGGAGAGGAATTCAAGTCGGGGTCAGTGATGAGGCCTGATCACTCAGAGTATTTGTGTAATAAAGTTTTTTTTTTTTTTTTAATATTAAAAAAGAAAAAAAAAACTTAGAAAAAATTTAATAAGAAAGAAAATAAAAGGTTGTTTCAGCCAGGTTAAACCCGAGTCACGGCACCATAAATGTCACGCGAGTGTATGTTCCTCGGTTCTTTGTCTCGTCACAACAAAGATTTGGAGCAACGGACATTAAAGCCCTCGGCGCATCACAGCTCTCAGGTCTTGGACAAACCGTGCTACAGCTCTTAGGCAAATCAGTGTTACAGCTCTATTTTATTTATAAGATAGGAGGAGAATCCAAGACTCGAAGAGAAGAGAGTAGAGAAGTGCGTGGGGAGGGAGAAAGAGAGAGAGAGAAAGAGAGAGAGCGCGCGCATGCACGCGGGAGAGAGAGTCCCTGTGTAATAAAGTTTTATTAAAGTATGGAAGAGATAGTGTAAGCTTCTGATGTAGACATAAGAAGGGGGCAGAAAGAGTGTCCCCATGCTAGTCTTTAGTGGGAAGTTATATCGCTACCAGCATGCTGCTAATTAGAGAAAGGAAATGTCTCAAAACTCAGAGACTGGCACCAGGCTCCTCACCCACACCATGCATTTTGAGAGAGCATTGGCACAAGGTGACTTGTCCTGGGCCATAAAACCATTGACATGAATCTTGAAGAAAGGTAAGTTTCCAAGCAAAGAAATAGTCTCCTTGAACATAGCTTAAAAGAATATTTGCATGAGTAAAACATCCTGGCTTGTCAAGTCCCTTCTGAGTTTTAGGCAGAAGGAACTTAAAAAAAGACAGAGTCTAGGGTAAATACATAGTTCATTAACATAGCTTCAGAAAAACATTTCCATAAGAAAAACACATTGGTTAGCTCAGGGTTTGATAAAAGCTAAGTTCAGGTAGAACCAGATGTTGTTATGACAACACAGAAATTTCAATGAAACCACTTGTGAGTTTGTTTAGGGAAGGGGAAAAAATCTGACACTTGTAGTTTGTTTCCTCCTGCCACTTAAGGGAGAGAGAAAAAAACATCTGGCACTTGCAACCTATTTCCTCCATTTGGAGACCCCTTTCCTTCCTGCCTGCTACCCTCTCAAAGGGACATAGGACATGTGGGGTTCAGGGTGTAAGTTGGCAATGACCTGAGTCAGAATTCTAAAGCAAGGATCATGGGAAATGTTAGGTCTGGGAGTTAAGTTTCCTTTGGCCTGAGTCAGATTTCTGTGCCACAAACGACATAGGAAACGTGGAGTTCAGGGCATCAGTTGACACTCAGGTCAGATCAGATCAGTCGCACAGTCCTGTCCAACTCTTTGCGACCCCATGAATCGCAGCACACCAGGCCTCCCTGTCCATCACCAACTCCCGGAGTTCCTGAGATTCACGTCCATCGAGTCAGTGATGCCATCCAGCCATCTCATCCTCTGTCATCCCCTTCTCCTCCTGCCCCCAATCCCTCCCAGCATCAGAGTCTTTTCCAATGAGTCAACTCTTCACATGAGGTGGCCAAAGTACTGGAGTTTCAGCTTTAGCATCAGTCCTTCCAAATAAATCCCAGGGCTGATCTCCTTCAGAATGGACTGGTTGGATCTCCTTGCAGTCCAAGGGACTCTCAAGAGTCTTCTCCAACACCACAGTTCAAAATCATCAATTCTTCAGCGCTCAGCCTTCTTCACAGTCCAACTCTCACATCTATACACGATCACAGGAAAAACCATAGCCTTGACTAGACAGAACTTTGTTGGCAAAGTGATGTCTCTGCTTTTGAATATGCTCTCTAGGTTGGTCATAACTTTTCTTCCAAGGAGTAAGCATCTTTTAATTTCATGGCTGCAGTCACCAACTGTAGTGATTTTGGAGCCCAGAAAAATAAAGTCTGACACTGTTTCCACTGTTTCCCCATCTATTTCCCATGAAGTGGTGGGACCAGATGCCATGATCTTCGTTTTCTGAATGTTGAGCGTTAAGCCAACTGTTTCACTCTCCACTTTCATTTTCATCAAGAGGCTTTTGAGTTCCGCTTCACTTTCTGCCATAAGTGTGGTGTCATCTGTATATCTGAGGTTATTGATATTTCTCCTGGCAATCTTGATTCCAGTTTGTGTTTCTTCCAGTCCAGCGTTTCTCATGATGTAGTCTGCATATAAGTTAAATAAACAGGGTGACAATATACAGCCTTGACGTACTCCTTTTCCTATTTGGAACCAGTCTGTTGTTCCATGTCCAGTTCTAACTGTTGCTTCCTGACCTGCATACAGATTTCTCAAGAGGCAGATCAGGTGGTCTGGTATTCCCATCTCTTTCAGAATTTTCCACAGTTGATTGTGATACACACAGTCAAAGGCTTTGGCATAGTCAATAAAGCAGAAATAGATGTTTTGCTGGAACTCTCTTGCTTTTTCTATGATCCAGCAGATGTTGGCAATTTGATCTCTGGTTCCTCTGCCTTTTCTAAAACCAGCTTGAACATCAGGAAGTTCACGGTTCACATATTGCTGAAGCCTGGCTTGGAGAATTTTGAGCATTACTTTACTAGCATGTGAGATGAGTGCAATTGTGTGGTAGTTTGAGTATTCTTTGGCATTGCCTTTCTTTGGGATTGGAATGAAAACGGACCTTTTCCAGTCCTGTGGCCACTGCTGAGTTTTCCAAATTGGCTGGCATATTGAGAGCAGCACTTTCACAGCATCATCTTTCAGGATTTGGAATAGCTCAACTGGAATTCCATCACCTCCACTAGCTTTGTTCATAGTGATGCTTTCTAAGGCCCACTTGACTTCACATTCCAGGATGTCTGGCTCTAGATGAGTGATCACACCATCGTAATTATCTGGGTCGTGAAGATCTTTTTTGTACAGTTCTTCTGTGTATTCTTGCCATCTCTTCTTAATATCTTCTGCTTCTGTTAGGTCCATACCATTTCTGTCCTTTATCGAGCCCATCTTTGCATGAAATGTTCCTTTGGTATCTCTGATTTTCTTGAAGAGATCCCTAGTCTTTCCCATTCTGTTGTTTTCCTCTATTTCTTTGCATTGATCGCTGAAGAAGGCTTTCTTATCTCTTCTTGCTATTCTTTGGACCTCTGCATTCAGATGTTTATATCTTACCTTTTCTCCTTTGCTTTTCGCTTCTCTTCTCTTCACAGCTATTTGTAAGGCCTCCCCAGACAGCCATTTTGCTTTTTTGCATTTCTTTTCTATGGGGATGGTCTTGATCCCCGTCTCCTGTACAATGTCACGAACCTCATTCCATAGTTCATCAGGCACTCTATCTATCAGATCTAGGCCCTTAAATCTATTTCTCACTTCCACTGTATAATCATAAGGGATTTGATTTAGGTCATACCTGAATGGTCTAGTGGTTTTCCCTACTTTCTTTAATTTAAGTCTGAATTTGGCAATAAGGAGTTCATGGTCTGAGCCACAGTCAGCTCCTGGTCTTGTTTTTGCTGACTGTATAGAGCTTCTCCATCTTTGGCTGCAAAGAATATAATCAATCTGATTTCAGTGTTGACCATCTGGTGATGTCCATGTATAGAGTCTTCTCTTGTGTTGTTGGAAGAGGGTGTTTGTTATGACCAGTGCATTTTCTTGGCAAAACTCTATTAGTCTTTGCCCTGCTTCATTCCGTATTCCAAGGCCAAATTTGCCTGTTACTCCAGGTGTTTCTTGACTTCCTACTTTTGCATTCCAGTCCCCTATAATGAAAAGGACATCTTTTGGGGGTGTTAGTTCTAAAAGGTCTTATAGGTCTTCATAGAACCGTTCAACTTCAGCTTCTTCAGCATTACTGTTTGGGGCATAGACTTGGATTACTGTGATATTGAATGGTTTGCCTCGGAAACGAACAGAGATCATTCTGTCATTTTTGAGATTGCATCCAAGTACTGCATTTCGGACTCGTTTGTTGACCATGATGGCTACTCCATTTCTTCTGAGGGATTCCTGCCCGCAGTAGTAGATATAATGGTCATCTGAGTTAAATTCACCCATTCCAGTCCATTTCAGTTCGCTGATTCCTAGAATGTTGGTATTTACTCTTGCCATCTCTTGTTTGACCACTTCCAATTTGCCTTGATTCGTGGACCTGACATTCCAGGTTCCTATGCAATATTGCTCTTTACAGCATCGGATCTTGCTTCTATCACCAGTCACATCCACAGATGGGTATTGTTTTTGCTTTGGCTCCATCCCTTCATTCTTTCTGGAGTTATTTCTCCACTGATCTCCAGTAGCATATTAGGTACCTACTGACCTGGGGAGTTTCTCTTTCAGTATCCTATCATTTTGCCTTTTCCTACTGTTCATGGGGTTCTCAAGGCAAGAATACTGAAGTGGTTTGCCATTCCCTTCTCCAGTGGACCACATTCTGTCAAATGTCTCCACCATGACCCGCCCATCTTGGGTTGCCCCACGGGCATGGCTTAGTTTCATTGAGTTAGACAAGGCTGTGGGTCCTAGTGTGATTAGATTGACTAGTTTTCTGTGAGTATGGTTTCAGTGTGTTTGCCCTCTGATGTCCTCTTGCAACACCTACTGTCTTATTTGGGTTTCTCTTACCTTGGGCGTGGGGTATCTCTTCACGGCTGCTCTAGTAAAGCATAGCCATTGCTCCTTACCTTGGACGAGGGGTATCTCCTCACCGCCGCCCTTCCTGACCTTCAATGTGGGATAGCTCCTCTAGGCCCTCCTGTGCCCACGCAGACTCTAGCCTGAGTCAAACTTCACTAAAATAAGGGTCATGGGACATGTTGGATCCAGATGTTAAGTTAGCTTTGGTGAGTCAGACTTCAGTGCTGCATGGGGCATTCAAAATGAGATGTTCAGGGTGTGAGTTGGCTCCAGCTTCTGTCAGACTGCTCTAAAGCAAAGGTTATGGAATTTGTTGGGTCTGGATGGTAAGGTATTTCTGGCCTGAATCAGATATCTGTTCTGCAAAGGCCATGGGTAATGTAGGCTCTGGGGCAGAAGTTGAGAGTTGCCTGCTGTCAGAATTCTGTGCCATTGTGCAGATCAGGGGCATGATGTGAATCATGAGGTGTGTCAGCTTTTTGTGTAGGTGTGTGGTTAGATCTTCCCACATTTGCTTTCAGCACTCTTCCACTGGACACACTCTGCACATTGGTTGGAAAAATGAGGTCAGGTGGGTCTTGTCAATGAGCCGTCCTTTATAGGGGTCATTTGTTTCCCTCCGGGCATGCACCAATGAGCCTGGATGTCCAGGAAACTACCAAATCAGATGTGACGATTGGAGGATGAAGACCTTGTTTTCCTCTTGCTTGAGAGGGCTACACCCCCAGGCTGTAGCTGTCTTTGCCCCTGTGTACCTGCTGTATTTCCCCTGCAATACCCTTATATGAGATACCAGGTACCCACGGGTGTCTGTCCCCCACAAATTGTGCCTGCCACACCCTGGGCCAAACTCAGGCCACGGGGAACTTCCTTCAGTTGAACTTGATCCAATGGTTCCTCAAGGAAAAAGAATAAGTAGGATCCATTGTTCACCCTACAGCTCGATCATATTTTACCAATACCTGTGTTCTTGTGGCGAGTTCTCTGTGGTCACTTGCAGTATGAAATATAACCAGAGGCCTTGTTTGCAGACAGTTTCAGTTAGTATGCTGATATCACCAGTCTTGGCAAGTGAAAGATGTACTGTTCCGCTCATGTCAGATAGGAACAGTCGATTGTTCAAAATGTTTTAAATTTGTAAAATATTGATTTTCAATAAAATGTGTATGATGGAAAAGGTCCTGTTATACATGTTATTCTTTGTGACGATTCCAGGCATGATCGATGATAACGTGGCTTTGTGTGTGTATTACACCAGATACCGAGTGGAACTCTGGGCTCAGTAATCTGGGCATTGATGAGAGGTGGTGTGTGGCAGGGGGAGGGGTCTACAGGCTGGAACTGAAGTTCTCCCCTCGTTAAAGTAAAAAGAATGATAGGTAATCTGACAGCTCCCTAGGAGAAGTGACCCTTCTGGCCATGTCATTAGGATGCCAGATGCATACCTGGATATCATGTGTGTTGGGAGGGTGTATCTCCTATTCCGGCTGAGGGTGAGGAAACAAGCAGTTGCCTGGTGTGGTTCTGGAGAACATCAGAAGTAATGGGAACAAAAACCTGGAAGCACACAATAAGTTCCTGGTCCAATTTTTAATAGATTCCAGTCCTTTGAGTATTAGGAGTTAGCCACTACATATCACTCATTACCAGATTATGAATGAACACAATTGAACCAGTAACTAAGTGGCTGAAGTTTTTGCCTTTGAGTGGTGATTTAAAAAATATCAAAACGAAGGGACCCCCTCCAAGTGCCTGAGTGGGCAGATCTCCAGAGAAAGACTGGCCAAAGAGTCCTGATCACCATGTACAAGAGGCTCAAAAAAAGACTCTGATAGGGTCATAACTCCTGCTATGAAGGCAGGCGTGTCCCTGAACACTTGGCACTGTCAGGGTCCCTGCAAGCCAAGCAGCTGCACCACCTTCACGTTCAGCTCTCACTGGGACAGAGCTGCTAGAGGCAAAAAAAAAAAAAAAAATCTTGTGTTTATGTGCGCAGGGTCACTTCTGTTCTGTCTGACTGAAGTGACTTAGCAGCAGCAGCAGCAGCAGCAGACTGTGGCCTGCCAGTCTTCTCTGTCAGACACAGAGTTGTCCAGGCAAGAATACCAGAGTGTAATGGCCAGTACTGTTTGTCACACCTTTCTAGAGAACTGTATTTCCTGCTGCTGTAACCGCCAACCCCCCCACCCTCCCAGCCCTGAGTACCTGGTGCTACCAGAACCCCTGTCACCCAAGCAGTTGCTTGACTTCCACACCTGAACCTAACAGGCAAACCCAAGCCCTTCAGGGCAGCCTCAGGAGCTAAACCCCAGTGGACAACCCACCTGTAGAGGTGCAAATAAAACTGCAGTTGAAACCCTGGGGCACTGTGGCTAAAGAAGAAGAACCAATGCCTTCCCACCAGCTGTACAAGCTGCCGATTAAATCCACATGATCAACTAAGCTGACTCTGTGTCTATGGAATTTATAAAGGGACATTGAGAGCTCCCACAAAAGAAAACACAGTAGCTCTGATAGCTGTGGACGTTGGAGGCAAGAACACATGGGAGTAGGACCAGATTATAATCTAAGCAACCCCCACAGGCAAGTCCAGAGATCAGCACAGTGTTGGAGGGCATCCTAGGGAGGGTAAGGCGGAGTGTGGTACCCAGCGTGGGAAAGGACTCTGACAGCAGTGATTCAAGAAAAACATTTATTATTCTTATTTTTTGTAGAATTCTACAGATTCTTTTGGAATTTTTTCTTTTTTCCACCCCTCTGTTGTAGTTGTCCATTTTATTGGCACTAAGAAATCCAATTAAGTTTTTGAACATTTTTTTCTTTTTCCTCAGTCACATTTTTTATTGTTGTCATAAACCTCTGCCTCTGTGTTGGGCTTTTGCTGTTCTGTGGAGTTTTTCTCTTTTTTTCTTCTTTTCTCATTTTTTAAATTTAATTTTTAAAACCTATTGTATTTTTCAACATTTATTCATTCATTTGCCTTTCCTACTGTTTTTTCCCCATGCAGTTAATCTTTAATGTATATAAATCTTCATCTACCTCTATTTAAATTTAAATATCTATTCTTTCCTTCTTTTCTTCCTTTTCTTTCCTCTCAACATATTTGTTAGCTTGTTTTCATTGCTTTATTCCCCACTTGGCACCATTTTTTGTTTTGTTTTTGAGTTTGTGCTTAAGTTAGTTTTGTTCTTAACAAATGAATATATTTTTTATATCCTTTGTTCACTAGCTCTATCTACTGTACTGCGTTTTTGTTGGACTGGTTTCACTTTGCTTATGGGTGTTTATGTATAGGTGTATGGTCCATCATTTTAATTATTATTTGCTTGATTTTGTAACTGCCATTTGTCTGGAGTTCAACTTTGGTTTCTCATTTTTGGATATTTGCTTTTCTCTCCCTTAATGCCATAACAAACCACTTGTGGAATCTTCATTCCTGACCAGAGTTCAAACCCTGAGCCTTTGGAGTGGGAGCACTGAATCCAAGACCCTAGACTACGAGAGAACTAACCCTAGGGTGTATCAAATAGTGAGAACTTACACAAAGGAAACCACTTGATTACAAGACCTGGCATCACCCAACCACCAGTAGCACCCTGTGCAGGATGCCTCATCTAAACAACAAAGAAAGCAAAAATACTATCCCAATCATTGTCAGACAAAAATGCCACCTTACTCAGCCATGCCCATCAGAGCAAAAACAAACAACCAAACAAAATCTCAGCACAAATCTCACCCTATACGAAACTCACACAAACCACTGGACCAACCTTAGGAGGGCAGAAACCAAAAGGAAGAAAAAATTCAACCTTCTTCAAGGAAAGGTTGGACGTTCCTTGAAGCCTGCGAAAAGGAGACCTCAAACACAATAACTTATAAAAAAGTGAAAAGGTAGAGAAATCCTGCACAAGTGAAGTAATAAACTAGAAACACAGAAGTCCAAATAATTGAAGAAGAAATAGGAAAATTACCTGAAAAAGCATTCATAATAATGATAATCATCAAAGATGATCAGAAACCTTGAAAACAAAATGGAGAAAATGCAAGAATCAGTTAACAAAGACCTAGAAGAATTAAACAATAAGAATACAGAGACAAACAGCACAATTACTGAAGTTAAAAATACTCTAGATGGAATCAATAGCAGAATATCTGAAGCAGAATAACGAATCCTTGAACTGGAAGATCAAATTTTGGAAATAACTTTTGAAGAGAAGAATAAAGGAAAAAAAAATAAAAAGATCTGAGGACAGTCTCAGAGACCTCTGGGACCATATTAAATGCACCAACATTTGAATTATAGGGGTTACAGAAGAAGAAGCAAAGAAAGGGTATGAGAAAATTTTTGAAGAGATTATATTTGAAAATGTCCCCAGCATGGAAAAGGAAATAGCCCATCAAGTCCAAGAGGCACAAAGAGTCCCATACAGGATAAACCCACGGAGAAACAAGCCAAGACACATACTAATCCAACTAGCAAAGTCTAAACACAAATGAAGAATATTGGAAGCAGCAAGGGAGAAGCAACAAGTAACATACAAGAGAAACCCCATACATGTCACAGATGATCTTTCAGCAGAAACTCTGCAGGCCAGAATGGAATGGCAAGATATATTTAAAGTACTGAAAGGGAAAAATCTACAACCAAGATTACGGTACCCAGCAAGGATCTCATTCAAAATTGATGGAGAAATCAAAAGCTTTTCAGACAAGCAAAAGTGAAGAGAATTCAGTACCACCAAACCAGCTTTACGATAACTGTTAAAGGGACTTATATAGTCAAGAAATACAGCAGAAGAAAAAAGATCTACAAAATCAACCCCAAATAATTAAGAATACAGCAATAGGAACATATATATCAATAATTACCTTAAATGTAAGTGGATTAAATGCTCCAACTAAAAGACACAGACTGGCTGAATGGACACATAAACAAGACCCATATATATGCTGTGTATAAGCAAGACACTTTAGACCTAAAGACACTTATAGACTGAAAGAGAGAGGATGGAAAAGTATATTGCATGCATATGGAAAGCAAAAGAAAGCTGGAGTAACAATCCTCATTTAAGATAAAACAGACCATAAAATAAAGATTACAAGAGACAAGGAAGAACACTACATAATGATCAAAGGATCAATCCAAGAGAAAGACATAACAATTGTAAATATCTATGCACCCAACATAGGAGCACCTCAATATATGAGACAAACACTAACAGACATAAAATGAGAAATTGACAGTAACACAATAATAGTAACAGACTTTAACACCCCACTCAAACCAATGGACAGATCACCAAAAGAAAAAATTAATAAGGAAACCCAAGTCTAAAGTGATAGATTAGATGAGACAGATCTCATTGACATCTTCAGGCATTCCATCCAAATTCAGAAGAATACACCTTCTTCTTGAGTGCACATGGAGCATTCTCCAGGATAGACCACATCTTGGGTCACAAATCAAACCTCAATAAATTTAAGGAAATTGAAATTTTATCAAGCATCTTCTCTGACCACAACACTATGAGACTAGATATAAAATGCAAGAAAAAAAAACCTATAAGAAACACAAACACATGTTTGTGATTAAATAACACGTTTCTAAATAACCAACAGGTTTCTGAAGAAATCAAAACGAAAATCAAAAAAATTTCTACAAACAAATGACAATGAAAACATGACAACTCAAAACTTATGGGATGCAGCAAAAGGACTTCTAAGATGGGAGTTTATAGCAGTACAATCCTACCTCAAGAAACAAGAAAAACATTGAATACACAACCTAACCTTACACCTAAAGCAACTGGAAAAAGAAGGGGGAAAAGCCAAAAATTAGTAGAAGGAAAGAAATTATAAAGATCTGAGCAGAAATAAATGAAAAAGAAATTAAAGAAACAATACTAAAGATTAATAAAACTAAAAGCTGGTTCTTTGAGAAGATAAACTAAATTGACAAACCCTTAGCCAGATTCCTCAAGGAAAAAAAAGAGAGAATAATCAAAGGAACAAAATTAGAAATGAAAAAGGAGCGGTTAAACAGACAATGCAGAAATACAAAGGGTTATAAGAGACTATTATGAACAACTATGTGGAAATAAAATGGATATCCTGGAAGAAATGGGCATATTCTTTTAAAAGTTCAATCTGCCAAAACTGAACCAGGAAGAAATAGAAATTATGAACAACCCAATTACAAGCACTGAATTGAATCTGTGATCAAAAGTCTCCCAAAAAGCAAAAGCCCATGATGAGATGGCTTCACAGGAGAATTCTGTCAAACATTTAGAGAAGAGCTAATGCCTATCATTCTAAAAGTTATTCAAACAATTGCCAAGGAAGGAACACTTCCAAATTCATTCTATGAGGCCACCATCACCCTGATACCAAAACCAAACAAAGACAACACACAGAAAAAGAATATTACAGGCCAATATCACTCATGAACATAGATGCAAGAATCTTCAACAAAATTTTAGCAAACAGAATTCAGCAACACATCAAAAACCTCATACACCATGATCAAGTTGGGTTTATTCCAGGGAAGCAAGGATTCTTCAATATATGGAAATCAATCAATGTGATACACCATGTTAACAAATTGAAAGATCAAAACCACATGATCATCTCAATAGATGCAGAAAAAGCCTTTGACAAAATTCAGCACCTATTTTTTATTAAAACTCTTCAAGAAATGGGCATAGAACGAACCTACCTCAACATAGGAAAGGCCATATATGATAAGCCTACAGCAAACATTATTGTCTATGGTGAAAACCAGAAATCATTCCCCCTAACAAGGAACAAGACAAGGGTGTCCACATTCACCACTATTTTTGAACATAGTTCTGGAAGTCCTATCTACAGCAATCAGAGAAGAAAAAGAAATAAAAAGAATCCAGATCAGAAAAGAAGATGTAAAGCTCTCACTGTTTGCAGAGGATATGATACTGTACATAGAAAACCCTAAAGATAGTATGAGAAAATTACTAGAGCTAATCAGAGATTTATCAATGTGGCAGGATACAAAAGCAATACACAGTACTCACTTGCATTTCTATATACTAACAATGAAAGAGCAATTAAGGAATCAATCCCATTCACCATTGCAACAAAAAGAATTAAATAACAAGGAATAAACTCACATAAGGAAACAAAAGAAACGTACACAGAAAACTATAAGACACTAATGAAAGAAAGAAACAGATGGAGATATACTCCATGTCCTGGGTAGGAAGACTCAATATTGTGAAAATGACTATACAGCCAAATGCAATCTACAGATTTAATGCAATCCCTATCAAATTACCAATGGCATTTTTCACAGAACTAGAACAAAAAATTTCACAATTCATGTGGAAACACAAAAGACCCTGAATAGCCAAAGCAGTCTTGAGAAAGAAGAATGGAGCTGGAGGAATCAAGCCTCCTGACTTCAGGTTATACTACAAAGCTACAGTCATCAAGACAGTATGGTACTGGCACAAACAGAAACATAGACCAATGGAAAAAGATAGAAAGCCCAGAAATAAAACCATGCACCTATGGGTAACTTATTTTTGAGAAAGGAGGCAAGAATATACAATGGTACAAAGACAGCCTCTTTGATAAATGGTCCTCAGAAAACCGGACAGCTACATGTAAAAGAATGAAATTAGAACAGCTCCTAACACCATGCACAAAGATAAAATCAAAATTGATTAAAGACCTAAATGTAAGACCAGAAACTATAAAACTCTTAGAGGAAAACATAGGCAGAACACGTGATGACATGAATTAAAGCAGCATTCTATGTGACCAACCTCCTAGAGTAATGGAAATAAAAACAAGAGTAAAGAAGTTAGAACCGATTAAACTTAAAAGCTTTTACACACACACACACACACACACAAAAGCTTTTACACAGCAAAGGAAACTATAAGCACAGTGAAAAGACAACCCTCAGAATTGGAGAAAATAATAGCAAATGAAACAACTGACAAAGGATTAATTTCCAAAATATACAAGCAGCTCATGCAACTCAATACCAGAAAAACAAACAACCCAATCCAAAAGTGGGAAAAACACCTAAACAGACACTTCTCCAAAGACATCATACAGATGGGTAACAAACACGTGAAAAGGTACTCAACATCGCTCATTATTAGAGAAGTGCAAATCAAAACTACAGTGAGATATCACCTCACACTGGTCAGAATGGCCCTCATCAAAAAGTCTACAAAAAATAAATGCTGGAAAGGATGTGGGGAAAAGGGAGCACTCTTGCACTATTGCTGGGAATGTAAATTGATACAGCCACTAGGGAAGATGGTATGCTGCTGCTGCTGCTAAGTCGCTTCAGTCATGTCTGACTCTGTGCGACACCATAGATGAGACTGTATGGAGATTCCTTAAAAAAACTAGGAATAAAACCCCCAGATGATCCAGCAATCCTACTCCTAGGCATATACCCAGAGGAAACCAAAATTGAAAGAAACGCAAGTATCCCATTGTAATTTGCAGCACTATTTACAGTAACTAGAACATAGAAGAAACCTAGATGTCCATCCACAGATGAATGGATAAAGAGGTTGTGGTATATATACACAATGGAATATTACCCAGTCATAAAAAAGAACACATGTGAGTCAGTTCTAATGAGGTGAATGAAGGTAGAACCTATTTTACAGAGTGAAGTGAGTCAGAAAGGGAAAGATAAATAACATATTCCAACATATATATATATATACAGAATCTAGAAAAACAGTACTGAAGAAATTATTTACAAGGCCACAATGGAGAAACAGACAGACTTATGGACATGGCAAAAGGGATGAGCGGGTGAGATGTATGGAAAGAGTAACATGTAAATTTACATTACCATATGTAAAATAGATAGCCAAGGGGAATTTGCTGTATGGCTCAGGAAACTCAAACAGGGGCTCTTTATCAACCTAGAGGGGTGGGATGTGGAGTGAGATAGGAGGGAGTTTCAAAAGGGAGGGAATATATGAATACCTGTGGCTGATCCCAGGTGAGGTTTGATGGAAAACAGCAAAATTCTATAAAGCAAATATCCATCAATAAAAACAGATAAATTTTTTTTAAATGAAGATTTTGCACACAATGTATAAAATTTCTAATAGTAAATTTATAAACCCTTTGTAGAGCTGAGCATGCTGATCAAATTTTGTGAAATGGCCATTCAAGTGGCAACATGGTACAGGAATAGTAATTCAGAGAATTTTAAGATAACACTTTAATCTGCCTAATAAACATAGAACTTTTGCAGGCAGGCAAGTTGGGTGGGTCACAAGCCCACAGCTGACATGAGGTACGGATGCCAAGAGGTGGGGTTATGCCAGGCATGCTAAGGGAAGTCCCAAAAGGAGGACCTAGGCATGCAGATCCCCCAGGACATCTGCAGTCCAGCCCCAAGTCAGGTGGTGAGGGCTCAGGCTAGAGCATGGCTCATGGAGGCAGGGTTGAGGCCATGCTCCAGGCCCTTGGAGGGCTCCACTAGGGACTGCCAATTGCTTCCAGCCTCCCTGAGCAGCTGCTGGAACTCAAGGTGTGTTTACCAGTTAGGTTCAAGCACTCTGAGAGGTGGCCAGGGAGGTGCTCATTTCTCTCCTCCAGGTGGTCCAGACTTGTGTTGACCTGGTCCAACATGGGGTTGTGGCTGCCCATTCTTCTCCTTGTGCAAAGCCAATGACCTTGCCTTCCATGCGCACATCCACAGGCATGCCCTGTTCCACATGGCCACCAGCCATGGCAGGCTCGTGCACGCGCAAGGCTCATGTGAACTTGTAGTGAAGCAGCACAAGTTGGGTGCACAGACAACCTGAGGCAGGGAGAGCAGAGGGCGGTCATAAAACCTTGTACTCATTAACATTGTCCTCCTGGGGAAAGAAAGCAAGACTGTCAGTCTGTGCTGATTGAACATGTGCCCGCTGGGTCTCAGGTCTCTCCCAGATTTTGCATAAAAATCTTCAAGACTGCGGGTGTAAGCAACACACATCTTGCCATCATGGTCTAGGGGTCCCTAAAGCTGCAACTTGTGACCTCCTGTCTGAGGGCTTCCTCAGTATGTGAAGGTCGAAGAAGTTCTTCTATACTCTCATTATAGCTGGAATTTCTTTCTGTGTCCCAGTACTATGACATACTCCAGTTAAAGAAGAACTTATCGATTAAGATGTGAGCTACCCGACTTGCTATGCAAGTTCAAGTCAGCAGGCAGGAGAGAAACATGCTTAGATGTGGATGTTGGAGGGGGTGGGTCTACTTCTCACCTGTACTCCCAATACAGGATTGGTGGGTATTAATTAAATAATTAATCAATGGACCCACTCTGTGTTATATATGAGACCAAGGGATTTTGGACCTGGGGAAGACTTGAGAGGAGTGAGCATAATTTTTTCCATTTATTGAGGGCTTTCTATGGCCCAAGCTGTATGTATCTCCCTCATAACTATTGATGTGGGGATAAACGTGATGATACAAGGGCATCTATGTGAAACACAGGATATCCTAGCACTCAGAAGCAGGGTCTCAGTGCACAGGCACATTCCTGTAGCAGTGCACATAACTCCTGGACCAGGGGTGCACCTGTAGAACTTGTTATTTTGATGGAGGTCAAGGATCTCATATATGGCTAAGGCTTACCTGCCCCTTCCACACACACAGACACATATACACATACAGAGAGCAGGGGGTCCCTGCCACCTTCTATTCTCCTTTTCCCTTGAATGTGGTCTCACTTTGGAGATAAATGAGTGGGTGAGAGGAAGCTTACAGGAAAAAGGGATGAGTAGGGACCTGCCCATTCTGGGTTCCTTCTCTGCTTTTTGTTCTGATTCTTTTCCCCACCCTAGGAACGCCAAGACTTGAAAGGCTTGGAGCACCTTTCTTTCAAGAATTTGGGAGTGACTGGTGGTCATCTCATGACATTCTGGATGGATATCCTGGCACAAAAGGATTCTGGTGAGGCTTGGAGGAAGGGTGGACTCAGACTGGAAAGACTGTTAGTATCTTGGAAGACCTTGGGGCACAAGTCTCCTCCAGACAGAGGCAAATGCAGGCTAGTCTGTGCCTTACTTCCAGCACTGGTGTCCTCTCAGCCTTCCTCCCACCTCCCCATTCTTACTTCTGTCTCTGTATCCCTCCAGCGATCTATCTTTCCATCTCTATGTTTCCCAATGGAGAAGGCAATGGCACCCCACTCCAGCACTCTTGCCTGGAAAATCCCATGGATGGAGGAACCTGGTAGGCTGCAGTCCATGGGGTCGCTAGAGTCGGACACGACTGAGCGACTTCACTTTCCCTTTTCACTTTCATGCATTGGAGAAGGAAATGGCAACCCACTCCACTGTTCTTGCCTGGAGAATCCCAGGGACAGGGGAGCCTGGTGGGCTGCTATCTATGAGGTCGCACAATCAGACACGACTGAAGTGACTTAGCATAGCATAGCATGTTTCCCAAAAATACAGGCTAGGGACTCGGGCTTCGGTTTCATCCTGGTCTCCAGCCACAGTGACACAGACATGAAGGTCTGTTTCCTGCTATGTGGGGTCTGAGTTTCTCTTCTGATTGGGACAAGTGATTTGGATCAACTTAGGGCAGCCATTACTCTTCCAGATGTAGATTTACTCTCAGTGACTGAACCAAGTCCCGAGATGAACCACGACAATTTTCATACCCTGGTCTAGCCCTATGTTGTGGCAGCATAGAAACCATCTCATGAAAGGAAGGAGGAGGGTGGCAACTCTGACACTAATGATCCAGAGTTATGCTGAACTTCAGAGGTTAAGGTTACAATCGTAAGCCAGAATGCCATCCCTAAAGAAACCAGACACAAGTCTGGGTTTACCAGGGACACCATCACACTGGCCAACTGATAGATGGGCCACGTTCTTGATCAGGCAATCCACAGAGGATCGTTACAGAAGTGCAATGAATATCTGGTATAATTTTCATTCAAATGTTATTTAGTCTGCTTCAAACCAAAGAAATTAAGACATGCCTTTTCCCTGTAAGATATACAATGATGGTTGGAAAATCTAACATTCAAAATGCAGGGAAACAGGTACCTTCGTTCCATTCATGTGTGGATCGAGTTTGGGAGACATCTTTGTAGGAGGTTTGCACATATTATATAAAGTTGAGAATGTGTGTGTGTGTCTGTGTGTGTGTGCGTGTGTGTGTGTGTGCCTGTGCATGTGGAAGCCCTGGTGCAAACTACTTCAATGTGGACACTTAACCCCTTGGCAGAAGGAGGAGCATCCAAGATTTGGGCAGAAAGGCAAGGTGTGTGGGTCACAGGCCCACACCTGACCCTAGGAAGGGATGCCAGGAGTTGGGGGCATGCCAGGCCCATAAAGAGAAGT
Organism: Bos taurus; assembly: GCF_002263795.3. Lineage (NCBI taxonomy): Eukaryota > Metazoa > Chordata > Mammalia > Artiodactyla > Bovidae > Bos > Bos taurus. The sequence goes on along the minus strand of NW_020192292.1, from coordinate 9,183,081 downwards.
ACCAGAAGCATGGCCTAGGCAGGTCGATCCCCCAGGACATCTGGAGGCCAGCCCTCAGGGAGGTGGTGAGGGCAGAGGCTAGAGCCTGGCTCGGGGGCTTTTGGAGGCCTCCACTAGAGGCTGTCAATCAACTGGGGCCTCCGTACATGGCTGCTGGAACTCAAGATGCATCTGACTCTTGGATTCAAGCAGTGCTTTTGGGCGGCCAGGGAGCTTGTCATTCCTCTGCTCAAGATGGTCCTGACAGGCTAGACCTGGTTTAACATGCGGTTGACAGTTGCCTATGCTGATTCTCTGGTGATACCATGGTCCTTGCCTTCCACTCCCGCATCCACAGCCAGGCCCTTTTCCACGTGGCAGCAGCCATGGTGTGCTCCTGCATGCACAAGGCTCACATGATTTTGGAGCAAAGCAATCATGGGTGCTCAGTCTCCCTTTTCTTCTGACCCCTCTCTTTTGATCTGTTCTGCACACTGACATCCAAATGGTAGATTTGTAAATAAATTGAATCTTAATGGAATTCACCACATCAAACACATGGTTCTTTGCCTTGGGCCACTTATCTGTTTTCCCTTCTTCTTTTGCAGGTTATATCATTAACTCTCTTCTCCCATGAGGCCATAATATGTGTTCTTCGCTGAGAAGGCTATTTTCTTTCACATTCCTGCCCCTGTGCACTTGCTCATCCTAAATCCTTTAAACCAACTCCTCTCTCTCTCACACATTCTCCATCAACTCTCGGGCAACACACATTTCAGCCTTTGCATCTTTTCTTGACAGACAGACCTGATATAGTCTACCAAATCTTCACATTTTTGCTAGTTCCTCTATCAGATACCACCCACTGTGTGCCTTCTGCCAAAGCAATTAGTAGACAGTGGGGTTTATGACAATCTCAGTGGGGAATATCACTGGGGATCTCTTAATGAAAGGTACGATTTTAGTGTCTTCTTATGGGCTATTCAATCTTCATATATATTGTGCTCTATATAATTATATTATATTAGGAAAAAATGAGCTACTAAGCTGATGAACTGAAAACTGGTGGCAAAAATTTTAAGAACAAGACATACACACGAAGACATGTGCAAAAGTCAATAAGTCAACAGAAACATCAGCATAGATGAAAGTAATAGTTGTGGAACAAAATAAGTGGTGAACTGGCCAATATTTGCTAAGATGTGGATTATGTTACATGAATGCTAAGTAGGAAAAGAATCAGAGAAAGTAGACTCTTGTTGGTGAAGCTAGCATGATAAATCTTCAGAAAGCAGGGTGTATTTGACCAGAGACCTGCATGGTGATAAAACAACAGTCCTAGTTAACTTTATCTGGAAGCTAAATGTGTGTTAGTTCAGTTCAGTTCAGTCACTCAGTCATGTCTGACACTTTGCACTCCAGAGACTGCAGCAGGCCAGGCTTCCCTGTCCATCACAAACTCCCGAAGTTTACTCAAACTCATGTCCATCGAGTCAGTGATGCCATCCAACCATCTCATCCTCTGTTGGCCCCTTCTCCTCCTGCATTCAATCTTTCCCAGCATCAGGTTGTTTTCTAATGAGTCAGCTCTTCGCATCAGGTGGCTAAAGAATTGGCATTCAGCTTCATCAACAGTCCTTCCAATGAATATTCAGGACTGTTAGGCTCTGGACTAAATGCTTTGGGTGTACTCACCAAAGATCATGGCAGCATTTTGACATAGTTTTTTTATTAGCATACTCACTATACTTCTTAGGATACTGAGGTAAAAAACAATGAAGTATATTCAGCTGGTAGGATTAGTAATTGTGTGAATCCAAACAGTATACCTCAAGCCCATCTACTGCACACAGTAGATAAGAAGACATTATTTTCTGCAGACAGACCATGAACTTGGAATGAAGTATAAATGAGACAAGAATGAATAGCAGGACTTTCCTGATGGTCCAGCGGCTAAAACTCAGCACTTTAACTGCTGTGGGTCCAGGTTCCATCCCTGGTTGTGGAACTGGAGCCCAAAGTTCCATGGTGACACATGCAAAAAAAAAAGGAATAAATGGTGACCACAGATTGAGGAGACACTGGTGATACGAAAGATAGGACCTGTGTGGTAGTGGTCATTGCATGCTAGGGCTTGAGAGGGTCCAGCATATATGCATTTGTTAATACCAGTCAAAGGGACAAGCTGAATCACACATGGGGAAGACTTGGCAGATCCTGAGACAGGATTAATATCAACAGCCCCAATCTTCCTTGTCATCCCTCCCCATGTGGATTAATCAACCTTTACAGATTACTGCAGAAGGCCTGAAACAACTCTCCTGCCCTCAGGCTCTTTGTCAAAGGCTCACCCAACAACCCAAGGTTTAGAAGAGCTCACCTATAAGCTTTCTCTGGCCTTGACAAAGAGCAGCTAATCTCCAATGGAAAAGAAAATCCTCTGGGCCAATATTTGGCTGTTTCTGGTATCTTAGTTTGGAAGCCATAGTTTGGATATAGTTTTCAAGTACTTGATTTGCTGTTTCTTCCAAGTTCTATTTGAGGACTATGTAGCAAAGTTTAACAACATAAACCTGTTCCAGGTTTATCATCCAGAGTTATTCAAAGAAATAGAGCCAATAAGAGACATTTTACACCCATAAATATATGTTTATGTACATACACACACACATAGGTACTTCTACATATATATATACAAAGATGGTTTACCTTGAGAAATGTAGTTCCCTATTTATGGAGGCTTAGAAATTCCACAATCTCCTGTCTGCAAGGTGTAAATCCAGGAAAGCCAGTGATGTAACTCTGTCCCAGTCTGTAGGCCTGTGAATCAGGGGTTCTGGTGGTGTGAATCCTAGTTGAGGAAAAGAAAATGAGGAGAAATGTTCTATCTAAAGCAATGAGATAGGAAAAAGGGGAAGAATTCTTCCTTTTTCTGCCTTTTGTTCCATTTGGGCCTTGGATGATGCCCACCCACAGTGGGGAAGGCCTTCTATTCTACTAAGTCACCAATTCAAATGCTCATCTCATCTAGAAACACCCTCACAGTTACAACCAGAAATAATGATTTATTTGGATGTTCCATGACCAGCAAGCTGGCACATAAAACTGACCATCACAGTGGGTAGGGCAGCACCATGGACTGCTGCATAACACTGTGTACACCATGAAGCCTCAAACGCCCTCCTACATGATCTTTCCCATGGGAAGGACAGTGCTAGCATTAGATCATCTTTCCTAGAAGGACTGTGCAACTTGTGACCATGCAGTCCAGCTAAAGGAAACATGGGCTATGGGGTCTGCACACTCTGTAGAGTGTAGATGAGTTAAACACTCAAGGTAGTCAAGCCTAGGGGAGCTGCACCTTCCTGTTTGTACAACTCACAAATTGAGAGCAGGTGCAGAGATCTCTCAACACCAGGCTCCAGGGAAAGAAGTGGGCTTCCAGTCTCACTCTAAATAACTGAAGTATCGCAACCTTTGCAGCAGAGATATGAAGTCCTCCTATGTTTATTCCTATAGCAACAGGATAAATAATGCTTCTTGTTGGGGTGGGGACATGAATTCAGGAAAAGAGTTAGGTAAGTGATTTATGCCTAGGCCTTATAAGGAAGACATGATTTTCACAGATAGAAAAGCAGGAAAGGATATGAAAATCCTGAGAAGGGTGGTACCTATCCTAGATGCTTCTGTGAGTTAGCTTGTTGTCAGTGTTCCATGGTCTTCCCAAAATATCTGCAACCTGATCTGACTTTCCAAATTTCCAAGTGCAAACCATGGCTCCTTCACAAAGTGCCCAGCCCAGTACTCTCTGATCCCAGAGCTCATAACCAATTCCCCTGGAACTCTGCTCTGGTATATCTCCATGTCCATATCTAATATGAAGAACTCACATTATGCCTGGAAGGAGTTAAGCTTGGATGGCTTCCTGGAGAGGGATGTAATTGCCCTTCAGTTCAGTTCAGTTGCTCAGTCGTGTCCTACTCTTTGCGACCCCATGAATTGCAGCACGCCAGGCCTCCTGTCCATCACCAACTCCCGGAGTTCACCCAGACTCACGTTCGAGTCAGTGATGCCATCCAGCCATCTCATCCTCTGTCGTCCCCTTCTCCTCCTGCCCCCAATCCCTCCCAGCATCAGAGTCTTTTCCAATGAGTCAAGTCTTCACATGAGGTGGCCAAAGAACTGGAGTTTCAGCTTTAGCATCATTCCTTCCAAAGAAATCCCAGGGTTGATCTCCTTCAGAATGGACTGGTTGGATCTCCTTGCAGTCCCAGGTACTCTCAAGAGTCTTCTCCAACACCACAGTTCAAAAGCATCAATTCGTCTGCGCTCAGCCTTCTTCAATTGCCCTAGGCCTGGGTAAACTGAATGTGCATGCTTTCCAAAATCTAAGATGACAAGAAACAAAGCAAAAGATCTGTGCAAAGACCTAAGAAGTAGAGCTAGGCACTGAGGGATGGACACGGATATAGAAAGACAGGAGTAGGAGTAGAGATTTCATTACTTCAGGTGGGGCTTTTGAAACAGACAGATTCCCACCAGTAGACCTACCTGAGAGGAATGGCCAATCTCCCTGTCAATCATCACAGGCCCACCAATGATGACGTTGAGAGGTGGTGCCATGGAAACATTGTGGAGGAAGCCCTAGCATGTGAATAAGCACAGAGACTAAGCTCCCGACTGTTTGGAGTGTCCTGTGGGGCTTCCGTCTACCGTTCTCCTTGGTTAGGATTTAATGTGGTGGCTCCCTTTCCCGAGATCTCAGAAGTGTACATTTTCATTACTTTATTTGTATTTGGCTGTCTGTAGTGTGATTTGGAGAGTCGGGGAGATGGGGTGTCCTACTTGGACACCATGAGAATCATGTCTAGTGGCTCCTGGGTGGATGGCAAAGAAGGTATCTCAGGCACTTCCTGGATTGGTGTTGGGCCTTATGTAACAGCCCGATGAACCTTGACGATTTTCTTTGTTTAATTGTGGGTCTTGCAGAGCCCCTTCCCATTAACGGTGTTAATATTTTGTAGTACTTGCAGCCTAGTGTGAGGGAAGTGTGCATGCAGTTGGCTGAGTGGTGTGGGAAGGCCAGACAGTCTGGTGACCGTTGGTCATCATGGAGCTGATTCCACCTTGTATTGTAGGGTGTTTGGGCTGGATATGTTGTTGCCGGATATAGGTTCAAGTGTTGATCTTAGCCATTTCTGTGACCTTTCTTAATCATTGAGCGTGTTTCTGTTATTTTCCACGTGAAACGAGAAAGTTAAGTCTCTGAGGTAGCGGGTGCCCTGTTAAGACAGCTGACGGCCCTTGGCTGCCTTGGTGTTTTGTGTTTTATTTAACAACATGGCTTTAAGTTTAATATCATTGTTCATTAACTTTTCTAATGGTCTTCTTCACGTGTTGCCTTAAAACGGAACACAAATCCTGAGAATTTTAACATGAAAATTGAGTAAGCAGATGGCTTGATTGGCTCAGGGCTTGTTCATGGACCCTGGATGTGGTCTTCAGTCACCTTGGAAGGCTCTTTTGAATTCTGTGTGTGTTTAAGATCCTTTTATTGAATCACAAATGGCCCTTAAAAGATTTGGTGATGTTTGCAGGTTACAAATAAGAAAACAGCAGTCTCTTGGGCTGTTGCTTTCTTTCAAACCCAGAAGAGAAACAAGCACCCAGTGTTTTCCTTTCCCTTTTACTATACATTATAATGGTGTGTGCCTTTTCAGGGCATTGCAGTCATTTGACTTTGCTTAATTGTGATCCTGTTCATGTTTCACAACTACTCTGCAAATAAACATATTTTCAGTGGGCATATTGTGTATTAAATGGACTGCCTGGGTGCTGGAGTTTACACAGTCACAGTGGATGTGAATGAGCTCCTCTTGTCCGCCAAGACTGGATGCTCTTATTATTTCAATTTTACATGTTCATCTCACGGTATTCAATTAAGTTTGTTCCTGCGGCTCCTCAGAACTTTCTTTAAATGGTTTTGTGTAAATATCAATTTACAGGAAATGAACTTCACCTCTGATTATGCTTGATTTTGTATTATAATTTCTTGTTTGATAGAGTTATTTTGTTTATATTCTGATGTTGTTCCCTCTTCATAAAGCTCCTTGAGAATATACATTGGGGGATAGTCTTGATTTTTTTTTTAATTTAGTTGTCTTTTTATTTTATTTATTTTTTTAATTATTATTTTTTTTTACTTTACAATATTGTATTGGTTTTGCCATACATCAACATGCATCTGCCACGGGTGTACACGTGTTCCCAATTCTAACCCCCCCTCCCACCTCCCTCCCCATACCATCCCTCTGGGTCATCACAGTGCACCAGCCCCAAGCATCCTGTATCCTGCATCGAACCTGGACTGGCGATTTGTTTCTTATATGATATTATACATGTTTTAATGCCATTCTCCCAAATCATCCCTCCTCCCTCTCCCACAGAGTCCAAAAGATTGTTTTATACATCTGTGTCTCTTTTGCTGTCTTGCATACAAGGTTGTCGTTACCATCTTTTACAAAACATAATTATGTGACTTTGTCTTTGATGTGTTATCAGATTGATTGCATTTCATCTGACTGTGTCTGCCATTTAAAGAGTTTGGGATATTCTTTTGCTAAAGAAATTGCATTTGGTATCATTTACCCCAGTTGAAGGTGGGTCCTTGGCTGTTTCATAAGATTTCTATAAAAGTTTTTCATTATCTTCTTTGCATAAATAAGGAAAAAAATGTTCTGATTGGCTTTTTAACCCTTGTTTAACAACAGTGACTAGCGTCAAGCTGTCCACTGGTCCAAGCTGTGAAAAAAGAAAAAAGTCTTCTCTGAGACTGTCCTTCTTCAAGCAAGGGTCATGGCCTTTGACTGTAATGTTCCATAATTACTCTGTGATGTTTGGTTTAAACAGGATGAACCAGTGGTTCATTTTGAAGGGGAAGCCATATCTCTGAAGATCAGTCTCTGTCTTATGTTACCTTTCATAACATTTGGCCCAGTCTAATGGGCAGAGGTAGCATGATTGCGCTCCTGAGTTCAGTGTTTTCAGAAGCTTCTCTACATAAGGGAAATGGGGGGTTTGCCCCCCCACACACACACACCTATATGCATTTCCAAGTTACTTAATTTCCCTGCAGTTGTGCTAGTCTGAATACCCACAGGCAATCTTCTTGCAGATCTCCTTCAGGACCTATAGAGGACTGTCAACTAAAGAGTGGATGTGAAACCAACTGGCCTGATCCACCAGACAAGTAAGAGCCAACTTATGTGGGGCCACAGGTGCTGGGCAGAGGGCAGGACTTGTTCCCTGTCACCTGTAGCAAAATGGAAAATGGTGACAAAATGCTTTCCTGGGTCTCTAGGAAAACAGTGTCAAGGTCTCTCCCTGGACGCGGCTTGCTAATTCTGTGGTAGAAATCGTTAATGGAATCAGTTCATTAAACAAGACAGTGGTATCTTTGTCCAATCCTTAATCATGATCCTCTGTTCATTGTGTGTGCCAGTGTTGCAGACACATTGACTTTTAAAATGTCAGTTTTCAAAATCAAGTAATTTTGACAATTTCCCATCAAAGGGTTGACCTCTCTTTTTATTCTCAAGATGCACTTGATCGGCCTGTTGAAAATAAACCTCATGAATGCAGAATGTGTGCTTGGGTGCCCTTTTTCCTAGTATGACAACATGGATCTGAAGGTCATTGAAAACTTTTCCGTCTATGAAAAAGAATAAAATGGGGCCTGTGGACCAAGTGGGTGGTGGCGAATGGTGGTTTCCCAGACCCCTTCCATGCGTGATAAGGATCCTGGGAATACAGCAGAAGTAATCGTCAAGTCAGGAGTCAACACTCCTTCAAATTTTCACCCTTCCAGTAATTCTTGGTCGTGTGTTTGCTTGCTGATATTTCTGGGACCATACCTTGTGTTTCATCCACAAGTTGCCTCCAGTGTCTGAGTCTGAAAGTCTCTCGGCTCTCTCTTACTATCATCTTTGAACTTCACTTCCTCTCCATTTACACAATGGGATTTCTAGCATGGTGTCTTGGATGTTGTGAGAATCAAGTGTGATAACCTTTGTTAAGGACTTAGGGCACAAGTGGTGCTCAAGGAATGTAGTCCCCTATTTCGTGAATCCACCTTTTGAAGAAGAAAGGGATGGTTTTTGCTTCAACTCTTTCTTGCCACTGTTTCCTTTTCCTGCCCTAGTCCTTTGGACTTTGGCATCATTTCATTTACATGCTTGTTTCCTTTCTCAGGGCCAGCCAGTTACCTCAGGAGGTACCCAAGCATCTCATTGCAAACCAGATGTCTTTAGTCCTGCTGTGAAGCAAGAGGCAGCCCAGGACTCCAGGCTTTGCCTTGCTGGGAGTGACGTTCTTCTCTGGTCATCTCGGACACCTCACCTGGAGGATGACACGACTTCGCATCTGCACCTATGAGGATCATTTACAGACTGAATCCTGCGCAGGCCAGAGGGTGCCTGTTACCTGGCAGTGCCAGAAAGGTGTCTACTGTTTCTCTTTACACAATGTTACTACTTTTCTTTGTGGTGTTTAATTTATCAACATTTAAGTGATCGTCTGTTGCTCATCTGAAAGGGGAGGAGAAAATATGCACTATTTAAAATGTTCTCAAAGAGCCTTCTAAACTTTAGTCTCAATAGATAACACTTGTTCCCCTGCTTTCTTAGTGGTACAATTTTCAGTCCCAAGCTGGCATCACAGAAGCTGAACTTCACCCACTCATGTACAAGTTGCATATTTCCTTGTTGATGTGAAACCAGAGTGTGTGTTCTTTTCCCAGCACATTGACATTCATACTGTTTTGGTTTATATCTGTAATGCGTTAAATGACTTGAAACTCTTGGACGATGGGTTCGTTGTGGATGCCTCATGGAGTGACAAACTGAAACCTAGAATACAGAGAGAAAGGTTTCTCCTAACCTTTGTTCCTTCACCAAGAGACATGATGGTGACCAAGCTGGGCTATTTGCTAGTCAAAAGAGTTGTGAAACTTAACAATAACTGTGGCCCCTTCTCTCCTTTCCACACAGGCTTGTGCCAGCTGTGCATCGCATCACAGTTGTACTCTCTGCATTGGAGAGGGCTGTGGGGAAGGCCTCAGTGAATTGTTTCGTGGGTACTTCTGCTGACTATAGGCATTTTAGGAAGCAGTCACAAAGCAGAGTAGTTGAAAACAGTGTTTTGCCAATTGGCAGCCGTCTCAAGAACTCACACTCTTGAATAAGAGAAGGGGACACTACTCAGTATAGGTCAGATGTGACCTGGCTCTTCTGTGCTATTCCAGGTGTTGAGCCCTAGGCCTGCCTTGTCACTTAGCCTCCTGAGGCATGTATTGGATAAGTGTTTTCTCTCGGGTGGCAATGGTAATAAACTACAATGTCTTCAAACTAAGTTACCTGTATGAAGCTCATGCTTGCCCTTGATTTATGTGGGTGACAGAGAAATGGGTAATATTGGGCACTTGAAGGCAAGACCTTTTAAATGGTGTATCTTTCTTTTTTATACTGCTTTCCTGTTCTATGCAGACACTAGTATCATTAGGATAGCAGCAGTCATTTTGAGAGGCATGTTAGCCTCCTGGAAATGATGATGGTGGTGGCCATGATAGTGGTCTTTTTGGTGATGATGCTAATAGAAAACCACCACAACCACCACTGATAGAAAGATTAATAGAAGCAAGAACTATCCTCAGTTCTTTTCATTGGGTAATTGCCTAATCTTCTCAAGTCCTATGATTTGTTTACTACTGGTAAGAAATATTGAAGGGCAGGTCTGTGTTCCCTCCCTGTCATTTGAAATGAGGCCAAAATATGGTAGAGGTAATATAGATAGTGGCACTTCCTTCAAAAGGTCAAAGGCAGGGAGGGAACACAGCCCCACCCTTCAACAGAAAAAACGGATTAAAGATTTACTGAGCATGGCCAGGCCCTTCAGAACAAGACCCAGATTCCCCCTCAAGCAGTCTCTCCCATCAGGAAGCTTCCATAAGCCTCTTATCCTTCTCCATCAGAGGGCAGACAGACTGAAAATCACAATCACAGAAAACCAACCAATCTGTTAACATGGAAAACAGCCTTGTCTAACTCAGTGAAACTATGAGCCATGCCTTGTAGGGCAACCCAAGACAGATGGGTCATGGTGCAGAGTTCAGACAGAATGTGGTCCACTGGAGAAGGGAATGGCAAAGCACTTCAGTATTCTTGCCTTGAGATCCCCGTGAACAGTATGAAAAGGCAAAAGATAGGACACTAAAAGATGAACTCCCCTGTTCAGTAGGTGCCCCATATGCTACTGAAGATCAGTGGAGAACTAACTCCAGAAAGAATGAAGAGATGGAGAAAAAGTAAAAACAACACCCAGTTGTGGATGTGACTGGTGACGGAAGTAAAGTCCAATGCTGCAAAGAGCAATATGACCTAGGAACCTGGACTGTTATGTCCATGAATCAAGGCAAATTGGAAGCATTCAAACAGGATATGGCAATAGTGAACATCAACATTTTTTGAGTCAGCAAACTAAATGGACTGGAATGGGTGAATTTAAATCAGATGAACCTTGTATCTACTTTTCCAGGCAAGAATACTGGAGTGGGTTACCATTTCCTTCTCCAGGAGATCTTCCCAACCCAGGAATTGAACCCGGATCTCCTGCACTGTAGGCAGACGCTTTACCATCTGAGCCACCAAGGAAGATATTATTTTTTTTTTTCAAGGAAGATATTATTAAGAAGAGGTGGAAAGAATATACAGAAGAACTATAGAAAAAAAGATCTTCATGAGCCAGATAACCATGATGGTGTGATTACTCACCTAGAGTAATATCCTAGGGTGCGAAGTCAAGTGGGCCTTAGAAAGCATCACTACAAACAAAGCTAGTGGAGGTGATGGAATTCCAGCTGAGCTATTTCAAATCTTAAAAGATGATGCCCTAAAAGTTCTGAACTCAATATGCTAGCCAATTTGGAAAGCTCAGTAGTGGCCACAGGACTGGAAAAGGTCAGTTTTTATTCTAATCCCAAAGTAAGGCAATGCCAAAGAATGTTCAAACTACTGCACAATTGCACTCATCTCACATGCTAGCAAAGTAATGCTGAAAATTCTGCAAGCTAGGCTTCAACAGTACATGAGCTGAGAACTTCCATATGTTCAAGCTGGATTTAGAAAAGGCAGAGGAATCAGAGATCAAAATGCCAAAATCCACTGCATCATACAAAAAGCAAGAGAATTCCAGAAAAATATCTACTTCTGCTTCATTGACTATGCCAAAGCCTTTGACTGTGTGGATCACAATAAACTGTGGAAAACTCTTAAAGAGATGGGAATATCAGACCACCTTACCTGTCTCCTGAGAAATCTTTATGCAAGTCAAAAAGTAACAGTTAGAACCAAACATGGAACAATGGACTGGTTCCAAATTGGGAAAGGAATACGTCAAGGTTTTATGTTGTCACCTTGCTTATTTAACTTATATGCAGAGTAACTCATGTGAAATGCCGGGCTGGATGAAGCACAAGCTGGAATCAAGATTACTGGGAGAAATATCTATAACTTCAGATATGCAGATGACACCACCCTTACAGCAAAAGTGAAGAGTAACTGAGGAGCCTCTTGATGAAAGTGAAAGAGGAGAGTGAAAAAGCTGGCTTGAAACTCAACATTCAAAAGCCAAAGAACATGGCATCCAGTCCCATCACTTCATGGCAAATAGATGGGAAAGCAATGGAAATGGTGAAAGACTATTTTTATGGTCTCCAATATCACTGAAGATGGTGACTGAAGCCATCAAATTAAGAGATGCTTGCTCCTTGGAAGAAAAGCTATGGCCAACCTAGACAGCATATTAAAAAGCAGAGACATTACTTTGCTGACAAAGGTCCTTCTAGTCAAAGCTGTGGTTTTTCCAGTAGTCATGTATGGATGTGATAGTTGGACCGTAAAGAAAGCTGAGTGCTGAAGAATTGATACTTTTGCACTGTGATGTTGGAGAAGACTTTTGAGAGTCCCTTGGAGTGCAAGTAGATCAAACCAGTCAATCCAAAAGGAAATCATTCCTGAATATTCATTGAAAGCACTGATGCTGAAGGTGAAGTCCCAATACTTTGACCACCTGATGAGAAGAACTGACTCATTGGAAAAGACCCTGATGTTGGGAAAGATTGAAGGCAGGGGGAGAAGGGGATGAGATGATGAGATGGTTGGATGGCATCACTAACTTGATGGAAATGAGTTTGGACAAGCTCTGGGAGTTGGTAATGGACAGGGAAGTCTGGCATGCTGGAGTCCATGGGTCGCAAAAAGTCTTGACAGGACTGAGCAACTGAACTGAATTGAACTGAGAACTTCCCATAACTCGAAAACGTAGTGTAGCACTGTCTTCTACGGGTGGATTCCAGAACTACATCAGAAAGTTCTTTGAGTATATTTTTTTGCCTCGCATTTCAGCCACAGAAATAGTTACCCAATGTGCACACTTTTGATACTAGCAAGAGAAGAGAGACAAGGAAGATCTTGATTACAAGCAGGGCTAAGAGAATAAGATGTCAGTGTGACAGTCTAGTGCCTCATAGAAGTCTAAAATTTAATGGAGCAGCATCATTGCCTGGTGTGTTACTTCCACTACTTCAACAAACCACGGAAGTGTTGTGTTGCCATGTCATTCAGTGACACTGAGACTCACTCAGACACAGCCAGTTTTACTATGGGTAAGAGAATAACAGAAAATTAGGCCTTGTGGCACAGGGAGGGAGCGGGTAGACAAGTCAATGTGAGGCGGTAGATACTGGTATCAGCGGAAAACCTATTGGAGCAGCGCCACCTAGGCTGGATTCCTTGAACTGCAATAGAAAGCTTTTGGGAAGACGTTTTGCTAAAACCTTCACCCCAAAACACCTCATTGTGTAAAGGGAAAGGAAGAAAAAGAACAGAACTGTTGGGGCACAGGAAGGAAGTTGGGGAAGTAGATGTCAATGAGAACGTGTAGAGTCTCACATAACTCGAAAGCCTGTTGGAAAAGAGCCATTACTGTAAGATTACTTGAACAGCATCAGGACACCTTGGAAAAATATGTTTTCAAACCATTCAGAGACTTTGGCAGTAAACCAAGCACAACTCCTTTTGTGAAAAGAGTGAAGAGAATGGAACTCTTGGGGGTACAGGAAGGACGTAAAGTAATACATGTCAATGTGAACATTTAGAACCTCCCAGAACTTGAGTATTTAGTGGATCGGCGCCATCTACCAGTGAATTGCTTGACACTCAGAAGAAATCTCATCGGAAGATGTGTTTCCAAACCATTTGAGGCAGGGTCAATCACATGTCCCATTCTGTTTTGATAGGGACAAGGTAAAATAGATAAGAAAGGGCTCGGTGCACAGGAAAGTAGTGGGGGTAGTCGATGTCAGTGGGAGGGTGGAGGAGGAGCAGCGCCATATGCTAGTGGATTTTGGAACTACACCAAAAAGCCCTTCGAGAGTTTTTTTAATGTAACTTTTCACTCCCAGGTTTAGTCATTCAGCGTGGACAGTTTTGATACGATGAAGGGAAGAAAGAGAAGGTAGGTGTTGAGCATAAGCAGGGAGTGGGAGGACAAGCTGTCAGTGTGAGGCTGTAGTGCCTCATAGAACTCGGAAATTTAGTGGAGCAGCGTCATTTCCTGGTGGATTACTTCCAGTCAACAAGGAATGGAAATGTGTTGCCATGTCATTCAGCAACATGGAGACTTACCCGTGCCCAGCTAGTTATAATATCGGCAAGAGAACAACAGGAAACTATGTCTTGTGGCACAGGGATGGAGTGGGCAGACAAGACATCTACATGAGGCAGTAAGGCGTGTTATCACCAAAAAACCTAGTGCAGCAGAAACACCTAGGCTGGATTGCTTGAACTGCAGCAGAAAACATTTGGGAAGAAGTGTTGCCAAGACCATCGAAGTGGACATTTACACAAGCAAAACCAGCATGCGATGGGCAAAGAAAGGAAAAGAAGAGAGTTATTGGGTCACAGGAAGAGAGTGGTGGAAGTAGATGTCAAAAGCAAAGTGTAGAGTATCCCATATCTGGAAAATCTAGTGAAGCAGAGGCATCTGCTGGTGGATTACTTGAATTACAGCAGAAAGCCCTGGGAAAGATGTGTAACCAAGGCGTTCAGTGACTTGGACAGTCACCCAAGCACAGCATGTTTTGTTAAAGGAAATAAGAGAATGGATATCTTGGGGCACAGGAAGGAAGTATGGCTGTAGATGTCATGGGAACATTTAGAACCTTGTACTTACACATGAACATAATAGAGCTGTGATATCTACTTGTGGATTCCTTGAAACTCAGCAGAAATCTCACGGGAATATATTTTTCCAAATCTTTCACCAGCAGTGACAGTCACCAGTCCACAGCCATTTTTATATGGAGAAGAAAAAAACAGATAAAAGAGGGCTTGGTCCACAGGAAGGGAGTGGGGTTGTAGAAGTCAATGAAAGGGTGTAGAGCATCCTGAACCTCGAAAAAGTAGTGGAGCAGCGCCATCTTCTGTTGGGTTCCTAGAACCACATCAGAAAGCCCTTGCAATTTTTTTTTTTTTTTTTTTTTTGCCTAGCATTTTAGCCAGTTACAGTCATCCAGCACTGACAGTTTTTTTATGAGGAAGAGAAGAAAGAGAAGGTTGGTCTTCAGCACAAGCAGGGAACCGGGGGTGAAGATGTCAGTATAAGGCTCTAGTGACCCATAGAACTTTAAAATTTAATGGAGCTGGGTCATCTTCTGGTGGATTACTTCAACAACAAGCCATGGAGGTGTTGTGTTGTCATATCATACATCGACACAGAGACTCATCCATGCTTAGCCAGTTATAATATTGGCAAAAGAAAAACAAGAAACGAGGTCTCCTTACATAGGGAGGGAGTGGGCACACCAGATGTCAATGTGACACTTTAGAGTCTGTGATCACCAAAAACTGTATTGGAACAGCGCCATCTAGGACGGATTCCTTGAACTGCAGCAGAAAGCTTTTTGGGAGAGGTGTTACCAAGACCTTCATCAACCTGGATTTACCCAAGCACAACCAGTTGTGTGAAGGTCAGAGAATGAAAAAGAAGAGAGGTGTGGGCACAGGAAGGAAGTTGGGACCTAGATGTCATTGGAAGCACGTAGAGTCTCACATAACTCGAAAACCTAGTGGAGAAGACGCAATGCTGGTGGATTACTTGAGTTAGAGCTCAAAGCCTTGGAAAAGATGTGTTGTCAAGGTGTTCAGCGACTTGGACAGCACCGAAGCACAGTCCATTTTGTTAGGGGAAATAAGAGAATAGAGATCTTGGGGTACAGGAAGGGTGTAGAGTAGTAGATGCCAAAGGGATCATTTAGAACCTTGTATTACTCAAGAACTTAGTGAAGCAACACCATCTACTGGTGAATTCCTTTAATCTTAGCAGAAATTCCATGTGAAGTTGTGTTTCAAAGGCATTCATCAGCAGGGACAATCACCCATCCACAGCCAGTTTTAATATGGACAAGAAAAAATAGATAAGAGAAGGCTCAGTGCACAGGAAGAGAGTGAAAGTAATCGATGTCAATGTGAGGGTGTAGAGCATCCCACAACTCAAAAAAGTAGTGGAGCAGGGCCATCTGCTGGTAGATTTCTCAAACTACATCAGAAAGCCCTCAAGAGTTTTTTGGCCTAGCACTTCAGCCACAGGGATAGTCATACAGAATGCACATTTTTAATATGAGAAAGAGAAGAAAGAGAAAGTGAGTCTTGAGCGCAAGCAGGGAGTGGGAGGAGAAGATGTCAATGTGAGGCTGTAGTGCCTCATAGAACTCAAAAATTTAATGGAGCAGCAGCATCTCCTGGTGGATCAATTCCACTACCTCAGCAAGCCTTGAAGGTGTTGTTTTACTAGGTCATTCAGCAACATGGAGACTCACCTGTGCACAGCCATTTATAATATGGGCAAGATAAAAATAGGAAACGAGGTCTTGTGGTACAGGGAGGGATCAGGTAGACCAGATTTCAATGTGAGGTAGTCACGACTGTTATTACCATAAAACCTAGTGGAGCAGTGACACCTAGGCTGGATTCCTTGAACTGCAACAGAAAGCATTTGGGAAGAGGTGTTGCCAAGACCTTCACTGACGGGGACATTCAGTCAAGCACAGCCTGGTTTGTGAAGGACAAATAAAGAAAAGGTAGAGAGGTATTTGGGCACAGGGTGGTGGAAGTGGATCTCAGTGGGAATGTGTAGAGGCTCACATAACTCAGAAACCTACTGGAGCAGAGCTATCTGCTGGTGGATTCCTTGAACTACAGCAGAAAACTCTGGCAAAAAATATGTTGTTGAGTCGTTCAGTGACTTGGACTGGCACCCAGCACAGCCCATTTTTGTTTAGGGAAAGAAGAGTATGGAGACCTAGGGCACAAGAAGGATGCAGGGCAGTAAATGTCATGGGAACCTTTGGAACCTTGTACTGCTTAAGAAAATATTGGAGCGACACCATTGACTAGTGAATCCCTTGAAATTCATCAGAAATAACATGGGAAGGTGTGTTTCCAAGGCATTCAATGGCAGGGACAATAACAGCCAGTTTGTTTTTGTTTTTTTTACAAGTTGGATTTATTTATTTATTTTAAATTTATTTATTTTAAGTGAAAGTGAAGTTGCTCAGTCGTGTCCAGCTCTTTGCAACCCCATGGACTACAGCCTGTCGGGTTCCTCCGTCCATGGGATTTTCCGGGCAAAGGTACTGGAGTGGGTTGCCATTTCCTTCTCCATAGGGTCTTCCTGACCCAGGGATCGAACCCAGGTCTACCTGCACTGCAGGCAGATGCTTTACCCTCTGAGCCACTTTGCTTGGGTTATTTAATTGAAGGCTAATTACTTTACAATATTGTAGTGGCTTTTGCCATATATTGACACGAATCAGCCATGAGTGCACATGTGTTCCCCATCCTGACCCTCCTTCCCACCTCCTTCCCCATCCCATCCCTCAGGGTCATCCCAGTGCACCAGCTCTGAGCACCCTGTCTCATGCATCAAACCTGGACTGGCAATCTATTTCACATATGATAATATACATGTTTCATTGCTACCCTCTCAAATCATCCCACCCTTGCCTTCTCCCACAGAGTCCAAAAGACTGTTCTTTACATCTGTATCTCTTTTGCTGTCTCACACATAGGGTCATCACTACCATCTTTCTAAACTCCATATATATGCGTTAGTATACTGTATTGGTCTTTTTCTTTCTGACTTACCTCACTCTATATAATAGGGTCCAGTTTCATCCACCTCATTGGAACTGATTCAAATACATTCTTTTTAATGGTTGAGTAACTTCTGCTTTATTGACTATGCCAAAGCCTTTGACTGTGTGGATCACAATAAACTGTGGAGAATTCTGAAAGAGATGGGAATATCAGACCACCTGACCTGCCTCTTGAGAAACCTGTATGCAGGTCAAGAAACAACAGTTAGAACTGGACTTGGAACAACAGACTGGTTCCAAATAGGAAAAGGAGTACGTCAAGGCTGTATATTGTCACCCTGCTAATTTAACTTATATGCAGAGTACATCATGAGAAACGCTGGGCTGGAAGAAGCACAAGCTGGAATCAAGATTGCTGGGAGAAATATCAATATCCTCAGATATGCAGATGACACTACCCTTATGGCAGAAAGTGAAGAGGAACTAAAAAGCCTCTTGATGAAAGTGAAAGAGAAGAGTGAAAAAGTTGGCTTAAAGCTCAACATTCAGAAAACGAAGATCATGGCATCCGGTCCCATCACTTCATGGGAAATAGATGGGGAAACAGTGGAAACAGTGTCAGACTTTATTTTTTTGGGCTCCAAAATCACTGCAGATTGTGACTGCAGCCATGAAATTAAAAGACGCATACTCCTTGGAAGGAAAGATATGACCAACCTAGATAGCATATTGAAAAGCAGAGACATTAGTTTGCCAACAAAGGTCCGTCTAGTCAAGGCTTTGGTTTTTCCAGTGGTCATGTATGGATGTGAGAGTTGGACTGTGAAGAAGGCTGAGCGCCGAAGAATTGATGCTTTTGAACTGTGGTGTTGGAGAAGACTCTTGAGAGTCCCTTGGACTGCAAGGAGATCCAACCAGTCCATTATGAAGGAGATCAGTCCTGGGTGTTCTTTGGAAGGACTGATGCTAAAGCTGAAACTCCAATACTTTGGCCACCTCATGTGACGAGTTGACTCATTGGAAAAGACTCTGATGCTGGGAGGGATTGGGGACAGGAGGAGAAGGGGACAACAGAGAATGAGATGGCTGGATGGCATCACTGACTCGATGGACATGAGTTTGAGTGAACTCCGGTAATTGGTGATGGACAGGGAGGCATGGTGTGCTGTGATTCATGGCGTTGCAAAGAGTCGGACATGACTGAGCAACTGAACTGAACTGAACATTCCATTGTGTATATGTACCACAGCTTTCTTATTCTTTCATCTGCTGATGGACATCTAGGTTGCTTCCATGTCCTGGCTATCATAAACAGTGCATAGCCAGTTTTAATATTGACAAGGAAAGATAGGTAAGTGAGGTCTCGGTGGACAGGAAGGGAGTGTCAGTAGTAGATGTCAGTGGGAGGGTAGAGCATCCCATAACTCAAAAACATAGTGGAGTAGCTCCACATGCTGGTGATTTCCTGGAACTACATCAGAAAGCCCTAGAATGTTATTTTGCCTAGCATTTCAGCCACAAGGAAAGTCATCCAGCACCGGCAGTTTTGATATGAGGAAGAGAAGAAAGAAACGGTAGGTCTTGAGTACAAGCAGGACATGGGAAGAGAAGATGCCAATATGAGGCTGTAGTGACTCATAGAACTCGAAAAATTAATGCAGCAGCGCCTTCTCCTGTTGGATTACATCCACCACCTCAACCAGCCATGGAGGCATTGTGTTGCCATGTCATTCAGGGACATGGGGACTCACCCTCACACAGTCAGCTATAATATGGGCAAGAGAAAAACAGGAAATGAAGTCTTGTGTCACAGGGACTGATCGGGTAGGCCAGATGTCAATATGAGGTGATAGATACTGTTATCACCAGAACACGTAGTGAAACAGTGCTACCTAGGCTGAATTCCTTGAACTGCAGCATAAAGCATTTGGGAAGAGGTGTTGCCAAGAATTTCATCAGTGTGGTCATTCACCATGTACAGCTAGTTGTGTTAAGGGCAAAGAAAGGAATAGAAGAGATGCATTGGGGCATAGAAAGGGAGCGAGGGGAGTAGATATCAGTTGGAACACGTAGAGTCTCACACAACTTGAAAACCTGGTGAAGCAGAGCCAATGCTGGTAGATTACTTGAAGTACAGCAGAAAGCCCTGGGAAAGATGTATTGTCAAGGCATTTAGCAGCTGGAAAGTCACCCAAGCACAGCCAGTTTTGTTAAGGGAAAAAGAGTAGAGATCTTGGGGCACAGGAAAGAGGTAGTTTAGTAGATGTTAATGGGAATGTTTAGGACCTTGTATTATTTGAGAACTTAGTGGAGCTGCACCATCTACCAGTGAATTTCATGAAATTCAGCAGAAATCTCACGGGAAGTTGTTTTTTCAAGGCATTCAATGGCAAGGACAGACAATATCCCGTCCATAGTCAGTTTTGATATGGACAAGAAAAAATAGATAAGAGAGGGCTCGGCGCACAGGAAGGGAGTGGGGTCAGTAGATGTCAGTGGAAGGGTGGAGAGAATCCCATAACTCTAAAACGTAGTGAATCAGCGCCATCTGCTGGTGGATTCCTGGAACTACATCAAAAAGCCCTCGAGTGTTATTTTGCTTAGCATTTCAGCCACAGGGATAGTCATACAGCATCGACAGTTTTTTTATGAGGAAGGGAAGAGAGAAACGTAGGTCTTGAGCACAAGCAGGGAGTGGGAGGAGAAAATGGCAATGTGAGTCTATAGTGCCTCACAGAACTCGAAAATTTAATGCAGCTGTGTCATGTCCTGGTGGATTAGTTCCACTATCTCAACAAGCTTGGAGGTGTTGTGTTACCATGTCACTCAGTGACATGGAGACTCACGCGTGCACAGCCAGTTATAATATAAGCAAGAGAAAAACGGGAAACGAGGTCTTGTAGCACAGGGAGGGAGCAGGTAGCCCAGATGTCAATGTGAGGTGTTTGAGACTGTTATCATCAGAAAAACCTAGTGGAGAAGTGCCACTTAGGCTGGATTCCTTGTACTGCAGCAGAGAGCACTGGGGAAGAGATGTTACCAAGACCTTCATCTACGTGGACATTCACCCAAGCACAGCCAGTTGTGTGAAGCGCAAAGAAAGAAAAAGAAGACAGTTATTGGTGCACATGAATTGAGTGGGGGATGTAGATGTCAATGGGATTGTGTCAGTTCAGTTCAGGTCAGTCGCTCAGTCGTGTCCGACTCTTTGCGACCCCATGAATTGCAGCACGCCAGGCCTCCTGTCCATCACCAACTCCCGGAGTTCACTCAGACTCATGTCCATCGAGTCAGTGATGCCATCCAGCCATCTCATCCTCTGTCGTCCCCTTCTCCTCCTGCCCCCAATCCCTCCCAGCATCAGTCTGTTCCAATGAGTCAACTCTTCACATGAGGTAGCTAAAGTACTGGAGTTTCAGCTTTAGCATCATTCCTTCCAAAGAACACCCAGGACTGATCTCCTTCATAATGGACTGGTTGGATCTCCTTGCAGTCCAAGGGACTCTCAAGAGTCTTCTCCAACACCACAGTTCAAAAGCATCAATTCTTCGGTGCTCAGCTTTCTTCACAGTCCAACTCTCACATCCATACATGACCACTGGAAAAACCAAAGCCTTGACTAGACGGACCTTTGTTGGCAAACTAATGTCTCTGCTTTTCAATATGCTATCTAGGTTGGTCATAACTTTCCTTCCAAGGAGTAAGCGTCTTTTAATTTAATGGCTGAAGTCACTGTCTGCAGTGATTTTGGAGCCCCCAAAAATAAAGTCTGACACTGTTTCCACTGTTTCCCATGAAGTGATGGGACCAGATGCCATGATCTTAGTTTTCTGAATGTTGAGCTTTAAGCCAACTTTTTCATTCACCTCTTTCACTTTCATCAAAAGGCCTTTTAGTTCCTCTTCACTTTCTGCCATAAGGGTGGTGTCATCTGCATATCTGAGGATATTGATATTTCTCCCAGCAATCTTGATTCCAGCTTGTGCTTCTTCCAGCCCAGCGTTTCTCATGATGTACTCTGCATATAAGTTAAATTAGCAGGGTGACAATATACAGCCTTGACGTACTCCTTTTCCTATTTGGAACCAGTCTGTTGTTCCATGTCCAGTTCTAACTGTTGCTTCCTGACCTGCATGTATTGTGTGAAGCGAAGTCGTTTAGTCGAGTCTGACTCTTTGCGACCCCATGGACTCTAGCCTACCAGGCTCCTTCGTCCATGGGATTTTCCAGGCAAGAGTACTGGAGTGGGTTGCCATTTCCTTCTCCAGGGGATCTTCCCAACCCAGGGATCGCACCCAGGTCTCCTGCATCGCAGGCAGACGCTTTACCCTCTGAGCCACCAGCGAAGCCATAGCCTTGACTACATGTATTGTGTAGTCTCACATAATTCGAAAACCTACTGGAGCAGCGCCCTCTGCTGGACAATTCCTTGAACTACATCACAAATCCCTGCCGTAGTTGTGTTGCCAAGGCCTTCAATGACAGGGACAGTCAGCTGTGCACAGCCAGTTTTGATATGGACAGGAGAAGAAAGAGAAGTCTTGGGACACAGGAAAGGAGTGGGGGTAGTAAATGTCAATGTGAGGCTGCACAGCCTTTTATACTTCAAAAACCTAGTGAAGCAGAGCCATTTGCAGGTGGATTTCTTGAACTACATCAGAAAGCCCTGGTGACATTGTGTTGGCAACCCACTCCACATCATTCAGTGAACACCAAACATGGTGGCTGACCTATGGACACAGTCTGTACACGAGGACCCGTCTTTGTTAGTGATCAGCTTGATTTAGAGCTGGTCAGTCAAGCTGCTCAGTCTCAGGACCTCAAAAGGTGGGCATCTCTGACTGAAACTGAATGGTGACTTGAGGCCTACCTTTGTCCTTTCATCCTCAGCAGCAGTGAGAGGCCCTGAACCACTTATGTAGTTTATGCCTGCTTGCTACTTAAAGTGTGGTCCAGGGACCAGCAGCATCAGCATCACCTGGGAACTTGTGACTCTGAGGCCTCCACCACAGACCTACTGAATCAGGACTTGCACTTTCATAATATTCCTGGTGATTCCAGTGCACATTAGAGTTTGAAAAATACTACTCCTTGGTCGGATAAGGCAATGGCACCCCACTCCAGTACTCCTGCCTGGAAAATCCCATGGATGGAGGAGCCTGGAAGGCTGCAGTCCATGGGGTCGCTGAGGGTCGGACACGACTGAGCAACTTCACTTTCACTTTTCACTTTCATGCATTGGAGAAGGAAATGGCAACCCACTCCAGTGTTCTTGCCTAGAGAATCCCAGGGACAGGGGAGCCTGGTGGGCTGTCGTCTATGGGGTCACACAGAGTCAGACATTACTGAAGTGACTTAGCAAAGCAAAACTCCTTGGTACCTTGGGGACCAAGACTTTGACATAATTGAACTATATTTTACAAATGAACCTAGAAGACTCACAATGATGTACCCAAATCCACACAAATAAGGGGTGGAAGATCCAAAGTTAGCAACTAAATTGCCTCACTTTCAGCTCAGGTGTTTCTGCACTATTCTAGTCTGTTGTACCCTGTGGCAGATTCCTCTCTGGCCACAGAGGACAAGTTCATGCTTTGTTTTTGAGACGAAACGCCCTGTCGTATGTTTTTGCATCTAAATCCATGACTTGTGGAACTTCCCTGGTGGCTCAGTAGTTAAGACTTCACCTTCCAGGGCTTCTGTGGTGGTCTGGTGGTTGAGAATCCACCTGCCAGTGCAAGGGACATGGGTTCGATCCTTGTCTGGGAAGATCCCACATGCTATGGAGCAGCGAAGCCAGGGCACCACAACTTTTGAAGCCCTGGCACCCTAGGGCCTGTGCTCCAAAACAAGAGAAGCCACAGCAGTGAGTAGCCCAGGCACTGCAACAAAGAGTAGGCCCTGCTTACCAGGACTAGGAAAAGCCTGACCAAAGCAACAAAGGCCTGGTGAAGCCAACAAGAAATAAACAAATCTTTTTAAAAATAAAAAAGTAATTAGCCTCTAATTAAAATAAATAAATTTAATTAAAAAAATAAAGACTTTGGTTTCCAGTACAGAGATTGGGGATTCGATCCCTGGTTGGAAAGATAGGATCCCACATTCCTCTCAATCAAAATCCAAAACAAACAATACACTAACAAATTCAACAAAGACTTTAAATGGTCAACATCAAAAACAAAATCTTTTAAAAAGGACATGACTTACTACCTTACCTAACACCAAAGCTCTCCAGAACTGAGGTCAAACCAGATCCTTACCATTCCCCTCTCCTAAAATATCCCTTACTGCAGTCCTTTCTAGAAACTGTCTTTGGTGAGTCTTGTAGCCTAATGGGAATATGTCTAAGAGGGCAGGCATTCGTTGTTGTGATATCACTAAGCTGGTGGAAGTTCAACGCTAGGATTCCACCTTCTGGCAAGGACTGGGATGAGCCATGTGTGGACTTCTGTCCAATTCTTTGGACATGAGATCACCAATTACTTCTGCTTCTGCTGTTAGGCAGGACAGTTGCCACATACAGTAAACATTTCAGCCTTGTTCCTTCGAAAGGTGAATTTAAAATATAATGGATATACCAAAAATCTCTTTTTTAAATTAAGCCTAATAAAATAATTTTGTCTTTAATTTTTAAAATTATTGTTGATTTATGATATTAGTTTTGGATATACAATATAGTGATTCAATGTTTTTATAGACTATACTCCATCTAGAGTTATTATAAAATGTTGGCTATATTCATTCTGCTGTACAGTATATTCTTGTTGCTCATTTATTTTATACATTGTAATTTGTACCTCTTAATCCCCTACCTCTATCTTGCCTTTTCCCTATCCCTCCCCACTAGTAACCACTAGTTTATTCTCTGTATCTGGATAGACCAAAACATTCTTAAATAGAAAGACTTAGTTTCTTTTTTTAAATATAAATTTATTTATTTTAATTGGAGGTTAATTACTTTACATCCTGAACTCCCCTCCTCCCTCCCTCCCCATACTATCCCTCTGGGTCGTCCCAGTGCACCAGCCCCAAGCATCCAATATCATGCTTCTTGATTCCTGATCCCAGAAACACTCCCACTGAGATGAGGAATGCTTGGTGTAGTTCTTGTCATGGGGCCACACTGACATGGGGAAAAACAAGGAGCAGGGTATCATGGTGGTTTTGGTGTGTCCTGGCCCAGGACTCAAAGAATGGATTCGTCTGCAACGCCCTTGGACCCTAAGGCCAGTTGTAAGCAGGCTGGCAACATTTATTTAATTAGACTCATCATACTCATTTGAATTGCAACAGTCTACCAGAAGATGACCCAGACACAGAGAATCCCACGAGAGACTTATCCAGACCTGCCTTTGTGTGTGAGTGTCTCCTGTGGAGGCACTGGTCAGCAGTGGCCTGCCAAGGGGACAGGGCCTCTGGCTGCAACAGACCTGGGAGGTATTGCATGTGGCATAAGTCCTCTTGGAAGAAGTCACCATTATCCCTGCCACAGAGCCACCAAGCAGATGACCCACAAACTGGAGAACAATTATAGCAAAGAAGTTCTTGCACTGTTGCAAAAGTTCTAGGGCCCACAACAGATTCCCCAACCTGGGGATCCAGCAAAGGGAATTTGACTTTGAAGGCCAGAGGGATTTGATTACAGAACTTCCACAGGACTGGGGAAACAGACTGTTGGAGGGCACAGACAAAACCTTGTGCACACCAGGACCCAGGCGAAAGGAGCAGTGACCCCACAAGAGACTGACCCAGACTTGCCCGTGAGGGTCCAGGAGTCTCTGCTAGACACGTGGGTTGACAGTGGCCTGCTGCAGGCTCAGGGGCACAGAATACAACACTCCTGGGAGCTTTGGGAGGTTCAGGCATAAGTCCTTTTGAAGGAGGTCCCCATTACTGCTATTATCCCTACCATATTTTGGGCTGAGGCAAAACTACAGGGAGGGAACACAGACCCACCCATCAACAGAAAATTGATTAAACATTTACTGAGCATGCCCCCCCCCCCCTAATCAGAGAAAGACCCGGATTCTCCCATAGACAGTCCCTCCCATCAGGGAGAATCCGCAAGCCTCTTATCCTTATCTATCAGAGGGCAGACACAATGAAAACCACAATCACAGGAAACTAATCAAACTGAGCACATGGACCACAGCCTTGTCTAACTCAAAGAAAGTATGAGCCATGCCATACAGGGCCACCCAAGATGGATGGGTCATAGCAGAAAGCTCTTACAAAACATGGTCCACTGGGGAAGGAAATGGCAAATAACTTCAGTATTCTTGCCTTGAGAAGAACATGAAAAGGCAAAAGATATGACACTGAAAGATTAACTCCCCAGGTCGATAGGTGTCCAATATGATACTGGAGAAGAGTGGAGAAATAGTTTCAGAAAGATTGAAGAGGCTGAGCCAAAACAAAAAACAAGGCCCAGTTGTGGATGTGGTGATGGATGTAAAGTCTGATGCTGTAAAGAACAATATTGCTTAGGAACCTGGAATGTTAGGTCCATGAATCAAGGTAAATAGGAAGTGGTCAAATAGGAGATGGCAAGAGTGAACATCGACATTTTAGGAATCAGTGAACTAAAATGGACTGGAATGGGTGAATTTAATTCATATGACCATTACATCTACTACTGTGGGCAAGAATCCCTCAGAAGAAATGGAGTTTCCCTCATAGTCAGCAAAAGAGTCTGAAATGCAGTACTTGGTGCAATCTCAAAAACGACAGAATGATCCTGTTCGTTTCCAAGGCAAAACATTCAATATCACAGTAATCTGAGTCTATGCCCCAACCACTAATGCTGAAGAAGCTGAATTTCAATGGTCTATGAAGACCTAAAGACCTTCTAGAACTAACACCATAAAAAAGATGTGCTTTCCATCACAGGGGACTGGAATGCAAAAGTAGGAAGTCAAGAGATATCTGGAGTAACAAGAAAGTTTGACCTTGGAGTACAAAATGAAGCATGTTAACAGTTTTTCCAAAAGAATGCATTAGTCATAGCAAACACCCTCTTCCAACAACACAAGAGACTCTTTACACATGGACATCACCAGATGGTCACTATCAAAATCAGATTGATTATATTCCTTGCAGCCGAGGATGGAGAAGCTCTATACAATCAGCAAAAACAAGACTGGGAGCTGACTGTGGCTCAGGTCGTGAACTCCTTATTGCAAAATTCAGACTTAAATTGAAGAAAGTAGGGAAAACCACTAGACCATTCAGGTATGACCTAAATCAAATCCCTTACAATTATACAGTAGAAGTGACAAATAGAGTCAAGGGATTAGATCTGATAGATAGAGTGCCTGAAGAACTATGGACAGAGGTTCATAACACTGTACAGGAGGCTGTGATCAAAACCACCCCCAAGAAAAAGAAATGCAAAAAGGCAAAATAGTTGTCTGAGGAGGCCTTACAAATAGCTGAGAAAAGAAGAGAAGTGAAAGGCAAAGGAGACAAGGAAAGATATACCCATTTGAATGCAGAGTTCCAAAGAATTGCAAGGAGAGATAAGAAAGCCTTCCTAAGTGATCAGTGCAAAGAAATAGAGGAAAACAATAGAATAGGAAAGACTAGAGATAGCTTCAAGAAAAATTAGAGATAGCAAGGGAACATTTCATGCAAAGATGGGCACAAAAGGGACAGAGACAGTATGGACCTAACAGAAGCAGAAGATATTAAGAGGTGGAAAGCAAACACAGAAGAACTATACAAAAAATATCTTAATAAGCCAGATAACCACAGTGCTGTGATCACTCACCTACTGCCAGACATCCTGGAGTCCAAAGTCAAGTGGGCCTTAGGAAACATCACTATGAACAAAGCTAGTGATGGAATTCCAGCTGAGTTATTTCAAACCCTGAAAGAATGCTGTGAAAGTGCTGCACTCAATATGCCAGCCAATTTGGAAATTCATCAGTGGCTACAGGACTGGAAAAGGTCAGTTTTCATTCCGATCCCAAAGAAAGGCAATGCCAAGGAATGCTCAAACTGCTGCACAATTGCACTCATGTCACATGCTAGCAAAGTAATGCTCAAAATTCTCCAAGCTATGTTTCAACAGTACATGAAACGAGAACTTCCAGATGTCCAAGCTGGATTTAGCAAAGGGAGAGGAACCAGAGATCAAATTGCCAACATCCATTGGCTATCACAAAAGTGAGAGAGTTCCAGAAAAACATCTACTTCTGCTTCATTGACTACACTAAAGCCTTTGACTATGTAGATCACAACAAACTGTGGAAAATTCTTAAAGAGATGGGAATACCAGACCACCTTACCTGTCTCCTGAGAAATCTGTATGCAGGTCAAAAAGTAACAGTTAGAACCAGACATATATCAATGGACTGGTTCCAAATTGGGAAAGGAGTACATAACCTTTATATTGTCACTCTGCTTATTTAACTTCTATGCAGAATAACTCATGCAAAATGCCCAGGCTGGATGTAGCACAAGCTGGATTCAAGATTGCTGGGAGAAATATCAATAACCCCAGATACGCAGATGACACCACCCTTATGGCAGAAAGCAAAGAGGAACTAAAGAGCCTCTTGATGAACTTGAAATAGGAGAGTGAAAAATCTGGCTTAAAACTCAACATTCAAAAAACTAAGATCATGGCATCTGGTCCCATCACTTCATGGGAAATAGACAGGAAACAATGAAAACAGTGACAGACTTTATTTTCTTGGGCTCCAAAACCATTTAAGATGGTGACTGCAGCCAGGAAATTAAAAGATGCTTGTTCCTTGGAAGAAAAGCTATGACCAACCTAGACAGCGTATTAAAAAGCAGAGACATTACTTGCCAAACAAAGGTCTGTCTAGTCAAGGCTATGGTTTTTCCGGTGGTCATGTATGGATGTGAGAGTTGGACTATAAAGAAAGCTGAGTGCCGAAGAATTGATGCTTTTGAACTGTGGTGTTGGAGAAGACTCTTGAGAGTCCCTTGGACTGCAAGGAGATCAAACCGGTCAATCCTAATGGAAATCAGTCCTGAATATTCATTGGAAGGACTGATGCTGAAGCTGAAGCTCCAACACTGTGGCCACCTGATGCGAAGTACTGACTCACTGGGAAAGACTCTGATGTTGGGAAAGATTGAAGGCAGGAGGAGAAGGGGATGACAGAGGATGAGATGGTTACATGGCATCACTGACTCGATGGACATGAGTTTGAACACGCTCTGGGAGCTGATGATGGACAGAGAAGCCTGGCGTGCTGGAGTCCATGGGGTCACAAAGAGTTGGACATGACTGAGCAACTGAAATGAACTGAACCCAAAGATTGTGATAAGGAGGGAAGAAAATAAACCCCAGGACTTCTCCCCTCCTCCTGGGCTTTATTCAATGAAAGCTAAACATTTCACTGATGGTTTTTCCAGTGGAATAGAAGGAAATGCTGGAAGAGCAGGGGAGTCTTCTATCAAGTACTAAAGTACATTTTTCTCAACATGAATAGGATGTGGGTATAAATCAAGGGGGACTTCCCAGACAGTGCTAGTGGTAAAGAACTCGCCTGCCAATGCTGGAGACATAAGACATGTGGGTTGGATCACTAGGTTGGGAACATCTCTTGGAGGAGGGCATGGCAACCCTACTCCAGTATTCTTGCCTGGAGAATGCCAAGCACTGACGCATGCATGGATCAGGAGAGAAGCACCCTACATTTTGAAATGACTTAAAGCTTCTCTGGACATGATTTGCTGAAGTTGATAGATTTATGTTAAAGAACTGTTGTGCCTTTTTCCAAAGTTCAAGTCCATGCACTGTGTCCAATTGTGGAAGTCTGGCAACATTTGATTGTTCGTGTTTTTTCCTATACCTTTCCAGATGAGAATGTGGCTGTTTCATGTAACAGTATCTATGAATGTAAAATGCGTTCCTCTGCTGGGAAGAAAGGCAATGGTACTTATGCTTGTGAGATTAGCTGGGGTGGGTTATAGTCACCTATGGCCACTGATCAGCAGAAGCAGCTTTCATCTGACTAGTGAGGTCTGAAGAATTTGAATAATTTGAGATATCTCAGGGGTTCCTGCTGAATTTCAGCATGCAAAGCAGATGGTGACTGTGGACATGAAAGTGCTCAGAGTTCTTTGTGTCCCTTAATGTCTCTATCAGTTTATGAGAATAACAGGGAAGTGCTTGTTGAAATCTATACTGCCCTTGATTAAGCTGAGGAACAATGATCCCTTAACTAAAGTAATTTTTCCAGGCCTCTGTAAATTATGTAGGGCCACTAGTATTTGAAGGGGTAAGTAATAAGTGCTACTCTGAAAAATAAATTCTTTCCTCACAGCCTGGCCACTTTCCCACAACTTCCAAGAATGAAAGACTTCTGATTTCTGTGGATCCTTGAAGATATTTGTGAAAAATTCCATTAATGCAAAGCCCCTTAATGGTCCTGGAAGCAGGGTATCTGTTCTTAACTGGGGCCTTGGCAAAGAAAGGGGTAGGCCAAGGAAAATAGGGCAAGAGTCAGGAGCTTGGGAATAGGTTAGCTGGGTTCTCTGCCATGGATATAAACAAAGCTGCAAGTTTCATCTGAGCCTCAGGGTCCTCTTCCAGGATCCCTGGCTGTTAATAGAATGCCTTTCTTTGTGGTTTTACGACTTTCTTGCTGGGGGTCACTCTTAGCTCCTTGAGGCTTCCCACAGTTCCTTGCCAAGTGGCCTCCATATTTTTTGAAAGAGAGAAATTTAAAGGCTTGGGTAGTGATGGGAAGTCCTTGAATGGCAGGGTGAATATCTCTATAAAGCCAAAGAAATGCTGGCAGAAATGGTCAAAGTCCACTTGTTCAGAACTCTGAAAATTAACCAAAGGCTTGCAACACTCTGAGATGCTTTCATTCAAGCAAAACTGCTGAATATTATAAGACCAGTAAGAACAGCAGGGTTGGTGGCTTTTTAACTTGGGCTAGAGTTGACTCATTGGAAAAGACTCTGATGCTGGGAGGGATTGGGGGCAGGAGGAGAAGGGTATGACAGAGGATGAGATGGCTGGATGGCATCACTGACTCGATGGACGTGAGTCTGAGTGAACTCCAGGATTTGGTGATGGACAGGGAGGCCTGGCGTGCTGCGATTCATGGGGTCACAAAGAGTCAGACACGACTGAGCGACGGAACTTAACTGATTCCCATCCACTTCTCTCCAGCTTCACAGAACCCTTAAAATTCAGCAGCCTTGAAATCACAGTAGCTAATAAAAAAAAAAAAAATCAACCTGAAAAATGAACCAAAGACGCCCAAATTGGAAACAGCCTAATTGTCCTTCCATTTCTAGTGACTATGACTGGGGAGTGAGATTGAGAGACTTGCTTTTTACTTTACAGCACTTCTATACAAGTAAACTGTTAATAGAGCTACTTTAAAAATAAATAGCAGTGATAAAGATAAAACAGAGCAAGAGAGGGTTCCTAAAAATGCTCTAATGATTAAGGAATGGTAGATGAAAATTGTACAGAACTATTCATGCTGTTTCTAATTTAAAACCTAATTTAAAATTTCTAATATAAAACAATACTTTGGCCACCTGATACAAAGAGATCCTGGAAAAGATCCTGATGCTGGGAAAGATTGAGGGTAAGAGTAGAAGGGGGGCGACAGAGGATAAGATGGTTGAATGGCATCACTGACTCAATGGACATGAGTTTGAGCAAACTCAGGGGGATAGTGAAGGACAGGGAAGCCTGGTGTGCTGCTGTTCATGGGGTTGCAGAGAGTCAGACATGACTTGGTGACTGAACAACAACATATACAACATCAACGTTCTTTTTATTCAATGTGCCATCTTTAGCATTTCATTTTAGTGAAAGCCAAAAATGTTTCTAAGAGCTTTTTTTTTTTTTTAATGGGCTCCATCCCTGGTCAGGGAACTAAGATCCTTCCACTTTTAGATTCAATTCAATTCTCCCTTTCTCTAAGAGCTTTTATAAGAATACATTTGACCTTTGCTTCCTGATTCTACTTTTCCCTGTGAAGTTCTAAGTTTGCCAACTGTAAATTCTCTTACCATGATGGTTTTCAGGAGCATAAACATAGCAAATAGTGAAGAGGCATTGGGCTTTTTCTGGAAAGCTTACTTTACTACTCTTTGCAAAAATAACTATGAGTTAACTCAGCTATAATCTTTGGGGGGGGCAAGTTTTGTTGTGGTGGTTATTTTTTGGCCATGCCAAACAGCATGTGGGATCCCAGTTCACTGACCGGGGATCAAACCTTTGCAACCTGCAGCGGAAGCTTGGCGTCTTAACCACTGGACTGCCAGGGAAGTCCCAACTCAGCTATAACCTTACAAGCTAATCAAAAAGCAATTATAAGCAGCTTTCTGTTCCCAATGTTAAAGCCCCTCCTGAAGCCTGAAAATATTTTTTGACAATCAGTGCAGAATAATGCATCTTGTGCTCAAGAGGTACACTAGCAAGAAGACTTTAGATGGCTGTTCATTGTGATAACATCCTCACAATTCTGTAGGAGGCTGGTTGTGTGAATGAGCCTAGGGGAAAAAATCTACCAGGAAAAAATCCCCCACCTTCCACTCCAGACACAACAATTATCCATGTTTTGTTTGAGATGAGGAAGTAACCCTCAGGGTTCAAATTCTTCCAATGATTATTAGAAAGTATCTCTGCTTAAGACCAGGATGTAGCCAGTGATCAAATCTCTTACAATTACCTGTTCACCATGGATGGGATTCAGATAGTCTTTCATGGCCCTGAAATTGTAGGTACAATTTTGTGCTAATGTGAATTTGAGAGAGTGTCTGTCACTTTCATCAGTTTTCCTAAGGTGGCCTGTGGTCAAAAGAAATATAAGATCCACTGATCTAAAGGTTTCCTGGATTGAGACTCTGAAGTAGCAAGCTGATGAAAGACATTCCTTCACCCCTACTTCCCCCCAATTCTTCAAAGACAGCTTTGAGCCTGGGGTTGTCCATGTATCTGAAGTTTCTTTGACATTATCCAGGCAGAGGATGGAAGCACTGATGGGATGGCTGGAGGCAGCAAAATCTGATGATGGCAGAAGGGTGTTTGCAAGCTCCTAAACTGAAAGGGTCTTCAGGGAGAAAGATCTCTTCCAACTTTGAGAGTAGCCCCAGTCTTAGCCAGCTTGTGGAGCCAAGAGTAGAGGAAGTTGGATTTTCCTGGATGTGAGGATCAGGTAATGAGTAATGACTGACATGTTAGGCACCATCATAGACCCAGTCCAGAAATCTGAGTCCTTTTCTAATTGCATGCACTTGGGCAAGACCCTTAACCTTTGGAGATCTCATTTCCTTCTCAGCAGACTGATTTTTGGACTAATGGCACAAGCATGTATCATTTTGAGTTTGTAATTTTAAGTTTTGTTTATGTTTCCCAAACTTGGGAAAGCCTGCTATTGCTACTGCTAAGTCACTTCAGTCGTGTCCGACTCTGTGCGACCCCAGAGACGGCAGCCCACCAGGCTCCCCTGTCCCGGGGATTCTCCAGGCAAGAACACTGGGAGTGGGTTGCATTTCCTTCTCCAATGGGAAAGCCTGACTTAGAAGCTAATTTGAAACAAAGCAAGATGTGACTGAGGTATCACCTATAAAGAGTATCTACCTGGCACCCTGAGATGCCTCACATCACACTAGAGTAGACCTTAATGTTTCAATTTCTATCTTAGAGTGTGGAGATTTGAATGAGATACCAAGAGTAAAAGGCAAGAAGTGAAGTGATGCTCCAAAAATCACTGCCTGAAAAGAACTAGATCCATTAGTCCCTCTGGCAGAAGCAGCAAAATTGATCTAAGGGAAACTGGGAGAAGATCCATCTTGAAGGGATGATTCGTAGTCTATGTAGAGAATAACCACAGAGGATCACCTGTTCCCTCAAAGCTGAAGGCTGTATCTATGGAGTGTTAAACTTCAGAAGTAGTTGATAAAATATATGGGAACATTCTTGTATATTATTGGCAGGAATATCAATTGCTATAATCCTTTTTGGAAACAGTTTTCAAATATTTAGTAAGAGCCATGAAACTCTTTAGGGGCTTCCCTGGTGGCTCAGAGGTTAAAGCGTCTGCCTGCAATGCAGGAGACCTGGGTTCGATCCCTGGGTTGGGAAGATCCCCTGAAGAAGGAAATGGCACCCCACTCCAGTATTCTTGCCTGGAGAATCCCATGGACGGAGGAGCCTGGTGGGCTACAGTCCACGGGGTCGCAAAGAGTTGGACATGACTGAGCGACTTCACTTTCACTTTCATGAAACTCTTTGTACCTTCTAAAATTCCCATTTTGGATACCATCCTAAAGAAATGATCCAAATGATTGAAAATTCATTGTGCACAGACCGTCATCAAGGTGCCATTGCTCCTACCAGAATATGGGGAAATAATGCACAAATTATGTGAAATAACTGATGCTCACTGTCTTCTAACCTCTCCCCACACCCCCAGCCTCCAGCAGCTGCCTAGCATCCCCATGTGTCCTCTTCTTTTCATTCATTTACTTGCAGAAATTCTCCTCATCATAACATCACTGTGTCACCTTGTTGTTGTTGTTGTGCTCAGTTGTTTCTGACTCTTTGTGGCCCCATAGACTGTAGCCCGCCAGGCTCCTCTGTCCATGGAATTTTCCAGGTAAGAATACTGGAGCAAGTAGCCATTTCCTACTCCAGAGGATCTTCCCAGCCCAGGGATCAAACTTGTGTCTCTTTGCATCTCCTTCATTGGCAGGTGGATTCTTTACCTCTAGCGCCACCTGGGAAGCCCAGGTCACCCACGTTATGCCAAGGGCACTCACCCCCTTCCCAAAGGAAATAACCCAAAGTCTCATCCTTGTTTTACATCAAGCTTCAGCTGCAGTACCTCTGGATGATGATACTTATTGTTTCTTTCTGAACATGACACCTCATAATTTAAAGACCTAGTGTTAAGGATGACATTAAACATCCCCAATAGTCTCAATACAAGGTGAGAATAAGATAACAGAATATGTGCAATTCAATACCCATTTAGAAAGGAGGAAGGGAGAAACCACCCTTGCTGCTGCTGCTAAGTCGCTTCAGTCGTGTCCGACTCTGTGCAACCCCATAGACGGCAGCCCATCAGGCTCCCCCGTCCCTGGGATTCTCCAGGCAAGAACACTGGAGTGGGTTGCCATTTCCTTTTCCAATGCATGAAAGTGAAAAGTGAGAGGGAAGTCGCTCAGTCATGTCTGACTCTTAGCGACCCCATGGACTGCAGCCCACCAGGCTCCTCTGTCCATGATGGTCCCCAAATTCTCACAGACCTCATGTTCTGCTGGAGAAGAGAAGGAGGGGCTCCCTGAAGAAGGCATGAGTTACTTGGGCTACATTTCTGTTGCCCCTGGCTTCTGTTCTCTCAAAAGATCATCCTTGTCCATTTTTGTTATGGCCACATCTGAGGAAGGCATGGGGAAGGAGTCCCCTTCCGGGATGTAGCAGCCCATTTGTTGGTAGGCTACATGTGTGGTGGGGTAAGCTCTCACAGGTCCTTGATGGTGAGGCTGGAGGTTTCTCCAGCAAGATGATCCCTTTATCTACTGAGGAGATTAGACATCTCTTTGTTGTTGTTGTTCAGTCACTCAGTCCTGTCTGACTCTTTATGACCCATGGACTGCAGTATGCCAGGTTTCCCCATCTTTCACCATCTCCCAGAGTTTGCTCAAACTCACGTCTATTGAGTTGGTCCTGCCATCCAACCATCTCATCTGCTGTCATCCCCTTCTCCTCCTGCCTTCAGTCTTTTCCAGCATCAACTTTTCCAATGAGTTGGCTCTTTGCATCAGATGGCCAAAGTATTGGAGCTTCAGCTTCAGCATCAGTCCTTCCCATGAATATTCAGGGTTGATTTCCTTTAGGATTGACTGGTTTGATCTCCTTGAAGTCCAAAGGACTCTCAAGAATCTTCTCCAACACCACAGTCCAAAAGCACCAATTCTTCAGTGCTCAGCCTTCTTTATGGTCCAACTCACATCCATACATGACTACTGGGAAAACTATAGCTTTGACTATATGGATCTTTGTCAGCAAAGTACTGTCTCTGCTTTTTAATATGCTGTCTAGGTTTGTCATAGCTTTTCTTCCAAGGAACAAGTGTCTTTTAATTTCATGGCTGCAGTCACCATCTGCAGTGATTTTGGAGCCCAAGAAAGTAAAGGCAGCTTCTTTTCAAGACATCTCTTTTCTTCTAGTCAATTCTATAGACTGATGACTAAAGCAGACATTTACCAAACACTAGATTCCAGACTAGGTGATTTTGTCTCGTAGCATAAGTACTTGTTGGCTAAGCCCATTCCCCTGTTTCTGATTTTAATGACTTCCTTGGTTTATGCTTTAGGATGATTCACAGAAATACCCTGGGATGGAGGGGCTGCAGGAGGGTAATTGTTGTCTTTCCCAGGCTGGGGATGTCCAGCCTAAGGTGTTTGGTAAAAGCTGAAAGGATCAGGTTCTGGCTCCTCCAAGGCCTCTGTCTCTGCCTTTACTAGTCCTATCTTCACCTTGGGGCAGATACATTGGGCTTTGTCCATTGTGCACAATTGTCTGACTCAGCCAACTTGGAGTGTCGACTGCAGGGCTTCTATTAGGAGAGCTGTATTTTCTTCCGTCTCTGCTTTCAGACGGATCAGCTTCACCACCCAAAACTTGCCTCTTGCTTGTAGCACCTTTTTGAATGCCACAAGGAGAAACTAAAACAACACCAGTACCTCAATTCTGTACAAAATCCCATAAAGCCCTAACCTTACTAGACACAAAGTTAACAAAAAATGATCTCTTTGAAGTCACATAACTGGTTTGCCCATTTAGCAACTCAAGAAAGAGGGCTTTCACTCTCATTTAGCCAACCTAGACTTAGACTGACCACCTGACCTGCCTCTTGAGAAACCTATATGCAGGTCAGAAAGCAACAGTTAGAACTGGACATGGAACAACAGACTGGTTCCAAATAGGAAAAGGAGTATGTCAAGGCTGTATATTGTCACCCTGCTTATTTAACTTCTATGCAGAGTACATCATGAGAAACGCTGGGCTGGAAGAAGCACAAGCTGGAATCAAGATTGCCGGGAGAAATATCAATAACCTCAGATATGCAGATGACACCACCCTTATGGCAGAAAGTGAAGAGGAACTAAAGAGCCTCTTGATGAAAGTGAAAGAGGAGAGTGAAAAAGTTGGCTTAAAGCTCAACATTCAGAAAACGAAGATCATGGCATCTGGTCCCATCTCTTCATGGGAAATAGATGGGGAAACAGTGGAAACAGTGTCAGATTTTATTTTTCTGGGCTCCAAAATCACTGCAGATGGTGACTGCAGCCTTGAAATTAAAAGACGCTTACTCCTTGGAAGGAAAGTTATGACCAACCTAGATAGTATATTCAAAAGCAGAGATATTACTTTGCCAACAAAGGTCCATCTAGTCAAGGCTATGGTTTTTCCAGTGGTCATGTGTGGATGTGAGAGTTGGACTGTGAAGAAAGCTGAGCGCCAAAGAATTGATGCTTTTGAACTGTGGTGTTGGAGAAGACTCTTGAGAGTCCCTTGGACTGCAAGGAGATCCAACCAGGCCATTCTAAAGGAGATCAGTCCTGGGTGTTCATTGGAAGGACTGATGCTGAAGCTGAAACTCCAATACTTTGGCCACCTCATGTGAAGAGTTGACTCATTGGAAAAGACCCTGATGCCAGGAGGGATTGGGGGCAGGAGGAGAAGGGGACGACAGAGGATGAGATGGCTGGATGGCATCACTGACTCGATGGACATGAGTCTGAGCGAACTCCAGGAGTTGCTGATGGACAGGGAGGCCTGGCATGCTGTGATTCATGGGGTCACAAAGAGTCAGGCACGACTGAGCAACTGAACTGAACTGAGGCTTAGACAATCCTACATTATTTGACTTGCTCCTTTGCCAGACCCTACTAGGGACCAGTTTCTGCATAGGAATCCTTTAGTTGCCTATGACAGAAAAATCTAATTGCTGTGTTCTCGTGGTAAATTCAACTGAATGGGTATTAAGTAATGCTGGGTCATGATATGGAGGTGAAGGAGTGGACGTTTTCCATGCTTCAGTTTTAGTCTTTCTGATGCCTATCAGTGCTTCTTATGCTCCAATATTTGGGTAACTTGAAAGTGTGCCCTTCTGGCAATGATCACCAGGAGCACATCTGCAGTCAAAATAAGTTGTGTTTTCTACTCGTTTTGCAGTGAGGACAGATGAACCACAGGGAGAAACAATGAGGTCTTTCAGTAAAAGAAGCGTGATGGAGTTTTCCAACTATGTAGCACTGAAGGGTAAAGGAAGCCAGAAAGTGATAGTAGCAAGAAAATAATTGAAGGGTTGGATCTTGCTGTTCAGGCTCAGTAAGAAGTCGTGCCTGAAAGATAATTTTGAGAGTGGAGCAGAGGAGGACCGCAATCAACAATGTCCAATACTAGAGAGATGACCAGTAAAAAAGACAGTATTATCAAAGCTATATCAATAGAATGATGGGGAGTAAAAGTCAGATTGAAGTAGTTGAGGAGTAAATAAGTCAGATATGAAGGCAGCAAATACAGACAATTTTTTTGAGGAGCATGATCTTGAAGGAAGAAAAAAGGCCAATAGCTAAAGATGGACTGGGGACTTCCCTGGTGGCCCAATGGTTAAGAATCCACCTTTGAGGGGGTGTACAGAATGATCACTTACCCTGAAGTTTCAAAAAAAATACCCCAGATTTATAAAGAGTTATGCCAGGTAACTAGGGGCTTCACTAAGCCACTAGACTCTTTCTTATGTCAACCCAACTTTTTCTGGTGGTTGTAGGGCACCCCCAGAGAAAGCTAGGGGTTCAGAATAAAGGACTTCCCCAAGGCAACAATTTGAGGATCAAATGAAGCCTCTCTTGCTCTCACCAAACATGGCTTCAAGACTTTTTGTGTGAAACTGTAATGGCAAACAGACTTTCAGTTCACCAGAGGGTGACTTCTTTTGGCCATCACTAGGCAACAAATCAAGATGGATTTGTCTGTAACTAATTAGATGTTTGTCACAAAAAGATACTTTCTTTAGGAAGCAAACCTACCAGTTCTGTACAAGACTATACCCAAAGCAGAAATCCTTTACTTGGCTAAATACACTTTCATCCTTTGAAGTTTCTTCAGGATTAAGGCCAAAATTTCATGCCATATACTGGGTTACGTGTGTTGTTAAGACACTCATTATTGTATGAAGAGTGTCTGGTTTTGTTTTGTAAAGTGAAGATGGCAGATGACCCATTTCATTGACCTACATTCAGTCTAAATTGAAAGTGTCAACTAAAACCCATTTCATGTCACTTGCAGAGATCTGTCTTTCAAAATCGATGTATGAAAGAAAAATACTACTTCAGGTTTCCTGATAATCAACAACAAATGTCTATTGGACATCGACTCCAAAGATAAATAGGGCACAGTTCCTGCCCTCAATGTTATATGCTACAACCTAGTTGGGGAGACAGACCATGTAGATAGAAAGGTAATAATACAAAGCAGCATAGAAATGTTCTCATTTAATACCCAAAGAATCCTATGATGAAGGTACTATTATTGTGGTCATTTTACAAATGAGGAAATCAAGGCACATAGAGGTTACATCACTTGCCTAAGAAAACAGAGCTATCATCTAGTATGTCCAGTATTTGACTCCATTTAGTCTGGTTTCAGAGTCTACACTGTTAAAACTAAACTACAGTAAAATTAAATGACTCTCTTAATGAAAGCTTCTTAAGGACTCTGGGCTTCCCAGGTGGCGTTAGTGGTAAAGAACCCACCTGCCAATGCAGGAGACTCAAGTTCAACCCCTGAAGGAGGGCATGGCAACCCACTCCAGTATTCTTGATTGGAGAATTCCATGAACAGAGAAGCCTGGTGGACTATAGTCCTTGGGGTCACAGAATTGGACACAACTGAAGAGGCTTAGCATGCACACACTTAGGGACTCTAAGTTTTGGGATACAATGAGAAAATGGATTATTGAGACTTCCCTGGTGGTCTGGTGGCTAAAACACACTTCCAGTGCAGGGGTCCCCAGTTTGTTCCCTGGCCAGGGAACTAGATCCCACATGCCACAGTAAGAACTGGTTCAGTCAAATAAGTAAATAAAAATGAATATTTTTAAACAAGAAGATGGATTATTGAGATAGAAAAGCTTTTTAACAAAATTTCATTGTCAGATTCATAGAAGCTTTATTATATGCATAGCTTTTTCAAAGTACACTAGGTAGTTAACATATGAAAAAGACCGTACATCATGACCAAGTGGGCTTTATCCCAGGGATGCAAGGATTCTTCAATATTTGCAAATCAATCAATGTGATATACCATATTAACAAATTAAAAGATAAAAACCATATGATTATCTCAATAGATGCAGAGAAAGCCTTTGACAAAATTCAACATCCATTCATGATAAAAAACCCTCCAGAAAGTAGGCATAGAAGGAACATACCTCAACATAATAAAAGTCACATATGATAAACACACAGCAAACATTATCCTCAATGGTGAAACATTGAAAGCATTTCCCCTAAAGTCAGGAGCAAAACAAGGGTGCCCACTCTCACCACTACTATTCCAACATGGTTTTAGAAGTTTTGGCCACAGCAATCAGAGCAGAAAAAGAAATAAAAGGAATCCAGATTGGAAAAGAAGAAGTAAAACTCTCACTGTTTGCAGATGACATGATCCTCTACATAGAAAACCCTAAAGACTCCACCAGAAAATTACTAGAGCTAATCAATGAATATAGTAAAGTTGCAGGATATAAAATTAACACACAGAAATCCCTTGCATTCCTATACACTAACAATGAGAAAACAGATAAATTAAGGAAACAATTCCATTCCCCATTGCAATGAAAAGAATAAAATACTTAGGAATAAATCTACCTAAAGAAAGAAAAGACCTATATATAGAAAACTATAAAACACCGGTGAAAGAAATCAAAGATGACACAAATAGATGGAGAAATATACCAACTTCATGGATCAGAAGAATCAAAATAATGAAAATGAGTACACTACCCAAAACGAACTATAGATTCAATGCAATCCCTCTCAAGCTACCAACGGTATTTTTCAGAGAACTAGAACAAATAATTTCACAATTTGTATGGAAATACAAAAAACCTTGAATAGCCAAAGCAATCTTGAGAAAGAAGAATGGAACTGGAGGGATCGATGTGCCTGACTTTACGCTCTACTACAAAGCCACAGTCATCAAGACAGTATGGTACGGGCACAAAAACAGAAATATAGATCAGTGGAACAAAATAGAAAGCCCAGAGATAAATCCACACACCTATGGACACCTTGGAGAAGGCAATGGCAACCCACTCCAGTACTCCTGCCTGGGAAATCCCATGGACAGAGGAGCCTGGTAGGCTACAGTCCATGGGGTCGCGAAGAGTCGGACTCGACTGAGCGACTTCATTTTCACTTTTCACGTTGATGCACTGGAGAAGAAAATGGCAACCCACTCCAGTATTGTTGCCTGGAGAATCCCAGGGACGGGAGCCTGGTGGGCTGCCATCTATGGGGTCGCACAGAGTCAGACATGACTGACGTGACTTAGCAGCAGCAGTATGGACATCTTATCTTTGACAAAGGAGGCAAGAATATACCATGGAGAAAAGACAGTATCTTTAATAAGTGGTGCTGGGAAAACTGGTCAACCACTTGTAAAAAATGGAACTAGAACACTTTCTAACACCATACACAAAAATAAACTCAAAATGGATTAAAAATCTAAATGTAAGACCAGAAACTATAAAACTCCTAGAGGAAAACACAGGCAAAACACTCTCCGACATAAATCATAGCAGGATCGTCTATGACCCACCTCCAAGAATAATGGAAATAAAAGCAAAAATAAACAAATGGGACCTAATTAAACTTAAAAGCTTTTGCATAACGAAGGAAACTATAAGCAAGTGACAAGACAGCCTACAGAATGGGAGAAAATAATAGCAGATGAAGCAACTGAAAAAGAATTAATCTCAAAAATATACAAGCAACTCCTGAAGCTCAATTGCAGAAAGATAAGCGACCCAATCAAAAAATGGGCCAAAGAACTAAACAGACATTTCTCCAAAGAAGTCATACAGACGGCTAACAAACACATGAAAAGATGCTCAACATCACTCATTATCAGAGAAATGCAAATCAAAACCACAATGAGGTACCATTTCACGCCAGTCACAATGGCTGCTATCAAACAGTCTACAAACAATAAATGTTGGAGAGGGTGCGGAGAAAAAGGAACCCTCTTACACTTTTGGTGGGAATGCAAACTAGTACAGTCACTACAAAGAACAGTGTGGAGATTCCTTGAAAAACTGGAAATAGAACTGCCATCAGTTCATTTCAGTTCAGTTCAGTCACTCAGTCGTGTCCGACTCTTTGCGAT
Organism: Bos taurus; assembly: GCF_002263795.3. Classification (NCBI taxonomy): domain Eukaryota; kingdom Metazoa; phylum Chordata; class Mammalia; order Artiodactyla; family Bovidae; genus Bos; species Bos taurus. Next base: position 9,141,478 of record NW_020192292.1, on the reverse strand, counting down.
CCCATGAATCACAGCACGCCAGGCCTCCCTGTTCATCACCAACTCCCGGAGTTTACTCAAACTCATGTCCATAGAGTCGGTGATGCCATCCAGTCATCTCATCCTCTGTCGTCCCCTTCTCCTCCTGCCCCCAATCCCTCCTGGCATCAGGGTCTTTTCCAGTGAGTCAACTCTTCACATGAGGTGGCCAAAGTATTGGAGTTTCAGCTTCAGCATCAGTCCTTCCAATGAACACCTAGGACTGATCTCCTTTAGAATGGACTGGTTGGATCTCCTTGCTGTCCAAGGGACTCTCAAGAGTCTTCTCCAACACCACAGATCAAAAGCATCAATTCTTTGGTGCTCAGCTTTCTTCACAGTCGAACTCTCACATCCACACATGACCACTGGAAAAACCATAGCTTTGACTAGACGGACCTTTGTTGGCAAAGTAATATCTCTGCTTTTGAATATGTTATCTAGGTTGGTCATAACTTTCCTTCCAAGGAGTGAGAGTCTTTTAATTTCATGGCTGCAGTCACCATCTGCAGTGATTTTGGAGCCCGGAAAAATAAAGTCTGACACTGTTTCCACTGTTTCCCCATCTATTTCCCATGAAGAGATGGGACCAGATGCCACGATCTTAGTTTTCTGAATGTTGAGCTTTAAGCCAACTTTTTCACTCTCCTCTTTCACTTTCATCAAGAGGCTTTTGAGTTCCTCTTCACTTTCTGCCATAAGGGTGGTGTCATCTGCATATCTGAGGTTATTGATATTTCTCCCAGCAATCTTGATTCCAGCTTGTGTTTCTTCCAGCCCAGTGTTTCTCATGATGTACTCTGCATAGAAGTTAAATAAGCAGGGTGACAATATACAGCCTTGACATACTCCTTTTCCTATTTGGAACCAGTCTCTTGTTTCATGTCCACTTCTAACTGTTGCTTCCTGACCTGCATATAGGTTTCTCAACAGGCAGGTCAGGTGGTCTAGTATTCCCATCTCTTTCAGAATTTTCCACAGTTTATTGTGATCCACACAATCAAAGGCTTTGGCATAGTCAATAAAGCAGAAATAGATGTTTTTTTCTGGAACTCTCTTGCTTGAGTAACAGGCAAATTTGGCCTTGGAGTACAGAATGAATCAGGGCAAAGGTGAATAGCATTTTGCCAAGAGAACGCACTGGTCATAGCAAACACCCTCTTTCAACAACACAAGAGAAGACTCTACACGTGGACATCACCAGATGGTCAACACCGAAATCAGATTGATTATATTCTTTGCAGCAAAAGATGGAGAAGCTCTATACAGTCAGCAAAAACAAGACCAGGAGCTGACTGTGGCTCAGATCATGAAGTGCTTATTGCCAAATTCAGACTTAAATTGAAATTAGGGAAAATCACTAGACCATTCAAGTATGACCTAAATCAAATCCCTTATAATTATACAGTGGAAGTGAGAAATAGATTTAAGGGACTAGATCTGATAGACAGAGTGCCTGATGAACTATGGATGGAGGTTCGTGACATTGTACAGGAGACAGGGATCAAGACCATCCCCAAGAAGAAGAAATGCAAAAAAGCAAATGGCTGTCTGAGGAGGCCTTACAAATAGCTATGAAAGGAAGAGAAGAGAAAAGCAAAGGAGAAAAGGAAAGATATAAGCATCTGAATGCAGAATTCCAAAGAATAGCAAGGAGAGATAAGAAAGCCTTCCTCAGTGATCAATGCAAATAAATAGAGGAAAACAACAGAATGGGAAAGACTAGAGATCTCTTCAAGAAAATTAGAGATACCAGATTTCATGCAAAGATGGGCTCAATAAAGGACAGAAATGGTATGGACCTAACAGAAGCAGAAGATATTAAAAAGGGGTGGCAAGAATACACAGAAGAACGGTACAAAAAAGATCTTCACGACCCAGATAACTGCGATGGTGTGATCACTCACCTAGAGCCGGACATTCTGGAATGAGAAGTCAAGTGTGCTTAGGAAGCATCACTATGAACAAAGCTAGTGGAGGTGATGGAATTCCAGTTGAGCTATTTCAAATCCTAAAAGAGGATTCTGTGAAAGTGCTGCACTCAATATGCCAGCAAATTTGGAAAACTCAGCAGTGGCCACAGGACTGGAAAAGGTCAGTTTTAATTCCAATCCCAAAGAAAGGCAATGCCAAAGAATGCTCAAACTACCGCACAATTGCACTCATCTCACACGCTCGTAAAGTAATGCTCAAAATTCTCCAAGCCAGGCTTCAGCAATACGTGAACCATGAACTTCCAGATGTTCAAGCTGGTTTTAGCAAAGGGAGAGGAACCAGAGATCAAATTGCCAACATCCGCTGGATCATGGAAAAGCAAGAGAGTTACAGAACTGGCATAAGACCCAGCAATCCCACTGCTGGGCATCCACACTGAGTTAACCAGAATCGAAAGAGACACGTGTACCCCAATGTTCATCACAACACTGTTTACAGTAGCCATTACATGGAAGCAACCTAGATGTCCATTGGCAGACAAATGAATAAGAAAGCTGTGGTACATATACACAATGGAATATTACACAGCCATTAAAAAGAATTCATTTGAATCAATTCTAATGAGGTGGATGAAACTGAAGCCTATTATACAGAGTGAAGTAAGTCAGAAAGGAAAACACCAATACAGTATATTAACGCATATATATGCAGTTTAGAAAAACGGTAATGATGACCCTATATGCGAGACAGTGAAGGAAACACAGATGTTAAGAATAGACTGTTGGACTCTGTGGGAGAAGGTGAGGGTGGGATGATTTGAGAGAATAGCATTGAAACATGTATATTACCATATGTGAAATAGATCACCAGTCCAGGTTCAATGCATGAGATAGGTTGCCCAGGGCTGATGCACTGGGATGACCCTGAGGGATGGGATGGGGAGGGAGGTGGGAGGGAGGGTCAGGATGGGGAACACATGTACACCCATAGCTGATTCATGTGAATGTATGGCAAAAACCACCACAATATTGTAAAGTAATTAGCCTCTAATTAAAATCAAATAAATAAAAACAAAGTACACTAGCTTGTTATAGAAGGCAGCCAGTTGTTGTTTAGTCACTAAGTCGTGTCTGACTTTTGCAACCCCATGGACTGTAGCATACCAGGCTGCTCTGTCCGTGGGATTTCCCAAGCAAGAATACTAGAATGGGTTGCCATTTCCTTCTCCATAAGATCTTCCAGACCCAGGGATCAAACTCACATCTCCTGCATTCTTTACCCCTGAGGTAAAGAAAGCAGTGAGGTAAAGCACAGGGGTAAAGAATGCTCAGTGGATTCTTTACCACTGGGCCAGCAGGGAATACCAATGTAGCCAGTACTTGTTGTTGTTGTTCAGTTGCTAAGTCATGTCCGACTCTTTGTGACCCCATGGACTCCAGCACGCCAGGCTTCCCTGTCCTTCACTATCTCCCAGAGTTTGCTCAAATTCATGTCCACTGAGTCAGTGATGCCATTCAACCATCTCATCCTCTGTTGCCCCCTTCTCCTCCTGCCTTCATCTTTCCCAACATCAGGGTCTTTTCCAATGAGTTAGCTCTTCACATTAGGCAGCCGAAGTATTGGAGCTTCAGCTTAGCATCAGTCCTTCCAATGAATATTCAGGGTTGATTTCCTTTAGAATTGATGGGTTTGATCTCCTTGCAGTCCAAGGAACTCTCAAGAGTCTTCTCCAGCACCACAATTCTAAAGCACCAATTCTTTGGCACTCAACCTTCCTTATGGTCCAACTCTCATATCCATACATGACTACTGGAAAAACCATAGTTTTAACATTGACCATTATCAGCAAAGTAATGTCTCTGCTTTTTAACATGCTGTCTAGGTTTGTCATAACTTTTCTTCCAAGGAGCAAGCATCTTTTAATTTCATGCCTGAAGTCACCATCCACAGCGATTTTGGAGCCCAAGAATATGAAGTCTGCAACTGTTACCACTTTTTCCCCATGTATTTACCATGAAGTGATGGGACCAGATGCTATGATCTTAGTTTTTTGAATGTTGAGCTTTAAGCCAGCTTTTTAATTCTTGTCTTTCACCTTCATCAAGAGGCTCTTTAATGCCTCTTCACTTTCTTCCATTAGAGTGGTATCATCTACATATGTGGTGTTGTTATTTCTCAGGCAATCTTGATTCAAGCTTGTGATTCATCCAGCCTGGCATTTCACATGATGTACTCTGCATAGAAGTTAAATAAGAAGGGTGAAAATATACAGCCTTGATGTTGTACTCCTTTCCCAATTTTGAAGAAGTCTGTCTTTCCATGTCTGGTTCTAACTGTTGTGTCTTGACTGGGTATTCAGATTCCCATCTCCTTAAGAATTTTCCACAGTTTGTTGTGATCCACATAGTCAAAGGCTTTAGTGTAGTCAATGAAGCGGAAGTAGATGTTTTCTGGAATTCCCTTGCTTTTTCTATGATCCAATGGATGTTGGCAGTTTGATCTCTGGTTCCTCTGCCTTTTCTAAATCCATCTTGGACATCTGGAAGTTTCTTGGTTTACATACTGCTGAAGCCTGGCTTGAAGGATTTTGAGCATTACCTTGTTAGCATGTGAAAGGAGTGCAATTGTATGGTAGTTTGAGCATTCTTTGGCATTGCCTTTCTTTGGGATTGGAATGAAAACTGACCTTTTCCAGTCCTATGGCCACTGCTGAGTTTTCCAAATTGGCTGGCATATTGAGTGCAGCACTTTCACAGCATCATCTTTTAGGATTTGAAATAGCTCAGCTGGAATTCCATCACCTCCACTGGCTTTGTTCGTAGTGATGCTTCCTAAGCCCACTTGACTTTGGACTCCAGGATGTCTGGCAATAGGTGAGTGATCACACCACTGTGGTCATCTGGATTATTATGACATTTTTTGTATAGTTCTTCTGTGTATGTTTGCCACCTCTTCTTAATATCTTCTGCTTCTGTTAGGTCCATACCATCTCTGCCCTTTATTGTGCCCATCTTTGCATGTAATGTTCCCTTGGTATCTCAAATCTTCTTGAAGCTATCTCTAGTCTTTCACATTCTGTTGTTTTCCTCTATTTCTTTGCATTGTTCACTTAAGAAAGCTTTATTATCCAGTCAATTATAAAAATCATAGGCGAGTGCAATGAAAGCTCTCGGTCTTCCATACCTTAGTGTAGACTCTTCTCTCTGGATTCTTGTCCTAATTATTTCCATCATCATATACTGTGATGGTTGGCCATCTCACCAGTTGAGAAAATACTACCACCAGTAAGGAAATTGAAACCTTCCATTTGTATTTAAAGAGCAATGGCTATTATGACTAGCTGTGAATATAGCCAAGACATGGATGTAAGCCAAATGTCCATCAGCAGATGAATGGATAAAGAAGATATGGTATATATATATACAACAGAATACTACTCAGCCATGAAAAGCATGAAATAATGCCATTTACAGCAACATGGATGGACCTAGAGATTATCATAAATGTAGTGAGACAAAAACAAAGTATCATATGATATTACTCATGTGAAATCTAAAATATAAAATGAACTTATTTATAAAACAGAAATAGACTCACAGATATACATGTGTGTATCTCTCCTACACTTCCACAATCACTGTGAAAGGGGGAAGGGAAAATAGAAGGTCCCACAGCAAAAACTGAAATATGTCACGAAATAGCACTTCATCTCACAAGTTATTGGCCAGAGTGAGTGACATGGTCCCTCTCATTGGCAAAGGGGAAAAGAGAAATGGAATCTTCCAAAGTGCTCAAAAGATGAAAGGAACCTGCTAGACTAACAGTGGCTAGACTAATACTGGCTAGGTGAGTGCGAGACTTCTCTTAAACATATTACTTAGGATTATTGTGTGCTAAGTGAGTCCATTGGCTTATTGTGTTCAGGGAGTCAAGTATCCAAATGTTTGGGCTTAGATGGTTTTGTTACAGTTGTTACATTTTCTGGCTGGAATCTATGCCTTCATCTTGGGTTTGAGCCAACAATGCTAGGCCATTTGGCGAAGTGATTACATTACTTGAGCCACAGTATTAGTGAAGTGCTGTCACCATTTGGAAAATGTGATTTGTACATGATTTGTACATGATATTAATGAAACAAGACAAAGAGCTAAGTGGCAGATCCAGGACAGATCCACTATACTCACTAGGTCTTCTTATCTATGATTTTTGATGGGCAATTTGTTTCCTTGGATCAACCTAGTATGTAATATAAGTCATGCCTATTATCCATTTCTATCTAAAATTCCTATATACAAACTCTATGAAGTAATATATACAAGACATATGTCTGATGTGTGGTCCCAGAGTGTGTACCTAATGTGCCAGGTCCTGGAAAAATGGCCCTTGGTACTTTGTGAAGATATTTGCAACTTATGTGGAAGACTGACACAGGCTAGTAAACACTAGCTTCCTTGTTGTTGTTCAGTCACTCAGTCATATTCAACTCTTTGAGATTCCATGAACTGAAGCAGGCCAAGCTTCCCTGTCCTTCACCATCTCCTGGAGTTTGCTCAAACTCATGTCCATTGAGTCAGTGATGCCATCCAAACATCTCATCCTCTGTCGTCCCCTTCTCCTGTCCTGAATCCTTCTCAGCATCAGTGTCTTTTTCAATGGTCAGCTCTTTGTATCAAGTGGCCAAAGTATTGGAGCTTCAGCTTCAGCATCAGTCCTTCCAATGAATATTCAGGGTTGATTTCCTTTAGGATTGACTGGTTTGATCTCCCTGCTGTCCAAAGGACTCTCAAGAGTCTTCTCCAGCACCACCTAAATATGGATTCTTACCATATATGCATTGATTTTAGGCACAATAAGATATCTTTTTTGTCCATCAGAGTAGGAAAGATTTAAATGTTTGATAACATCAAAGAAGATGTGGATAAGCCAACACACTTGCTGAAAGTGAAAATTGGAATAACATTTTCCAAGGGCAATTTGATAATATCTATTAAAAAATAAATTTTCAGATCCTATGATCCAACATTTCCAGTGCTAGAAATTTATCCTATAGAAACATTGTTACAAATGCATAAAGATTTATGTACAAAGGTGTTTATTGCAGTACTGTTCACATTAGAAAAAATAGAGACAGTCCAAATGTCTATCATAAAGCAACTGAGAAAATATACAACAGTGCATTATTTTAAAAAAAAACTAGGTAAATCTACATGTACTCATATGGCCCATGTTGTACAGATAAGTGAAGAAAGTTTAAAAATAGTATGAATGGGGGTGGTCCTAAGATGGCGGAGGAATAGGACAGGGAGACCACTTTCTCTCCCACAAATTCATCGAAAGATCATTTGAACGCTGAGCAAATACCACAAAACAACTTCTGAAAACTGGTGGAGGACACCAGGCACCCAGAAAGGCAGTCCATTGTCTTCGAAAGGAAGTAGGACAAAATATAAAAGATAAAAAGAGAGGCAAAATAGTTAGGAATGGAGACCCTTCCCGGGGAGGGAGTCATAAAAGAGGAGAAGTTTCCAAACACCAGGAAACCCTCTCACTGGCAGGTCTGTGGGGAGTTTTGGAATCTTAAAGGACAGCATAACAGGGAGGAAAATATAAATAAATAAAACCCACAGATTACGCACATAACTGCAACTCCTAGCGGAGAAGTAGTCCAGATGCTCGTGTCCACCACCAACAAGCAGGGGCTGAACAGGGAGGCGCAGGCTGCATTGCTTAGGGTAAAGACCGGGCCTGATTGCCCTGAGGGCAATCTGGGGAGCTAACGAGAGATAGCAACCCAAAATGTGGGATAGCCAGAGAGAGAGAGGAAAAAGAAGAAGAAGAAAGAGAGAGAGAGAACTTTCTCGCGAAAAGCTCTAACCTAAGGCACTACCGTGCCCACTCACAGAACAAAGGACTGAGCGAATACTAGAGGAGAGCTAGCCGGCGGCAGACTGGCCCATCCCCCGCTGGAGGCAAGGAAGCAGGTGGGTGACAGCCAGGGCTGGGAGGCAAGGGGAAAACTCGGCCCCAGAGACGGCATCCTCTACCAAACTGAGAGCAGGCTTCCAGTTGCTAACCAAGTCTTCCTGGGATCCTGGATGGTTGACATCTGCCAGGAGGGTCGCAGCCAGAGATCAGCTCCCCAGAAGAGATACACAGCACACCTCAGATGGTGCTCCTGCTGCACACCTGGGAAACCAAATGGCCAGGACCAAGGAGGTGATAAGATGCACTGCCCCACCTGGGGAGAGTGTGCTCGCCAAGCACCTGGTTGCCTGAGCTGCTCGGACCTGGGAAGCGCACAAAACGCAGGCCCAACCTAGTCTGTGCCTTTGTGGAGTACCCAAGAACCTGATGGAGAAGGCGATGGCACCCCACTCCAGTACTCTTGCCTGGAAAATCCCATGGATGGAGGAGCCTGGTGGGCTGCAGTCCATGGGGTCTCGAAGAGTTGGACACAACTTCACTTTCACTTTTCACTTTCATGCACTGGAGAAGGAAATGGCAATCCACTCCAGTGTTCTTGCCTGGAGAATCTCAGGGATGGGGGAGCCTGGTGGGCTGCCATCTATGGGGTCACACAGAGTCGGCCACGACTGAAGTGACTTAGCAGCAGCAGCAAGAACCTGAACCTGAGCAGCTTAGACCTGGGAAGTGCATACAACCCAGGGCCTGCTTTAGACAGTTCCCCTGCAGAGCAACCTGGAGCCTGAGCAGTGTAGACCAGGAAAGCACACACGCTGTGAGTGGGGGCAAATCCAGTGTGGCCCAGACATTGCGAGCACTCCCCACACATGCCAGTGATATTTTTTTCCAATGTTCCTCCCTCCCCGCAGCACAATTGAACAAGTGAGCCTAAATATATGACCATCTTCACTCCCTTGTGTCAGGGCAGAAGTTAGATACTGAAGAGACTTGCAAACAGAGGAAGCCAAAATAAACAAAGAATAGGGAACCACTTTGGAAGTTACAGGTACAACAGATTAAAACCCTGTAGTTGGCATTGACTACATTGGAAGGGACCTATAGACCTTGAGAAGAAGTATAAGCTGGAACAAGGAACTATCTGAAACTGAACTGACCCCACATTACCCTCAACAGCTCCAGAGAAATTTCTAGATATATTTTACTATTAACATTTTTTAATTTTAAAATTCTTTATTGCTCCTTTAATTTTCATTTTTAAAACCTACCATTACATGCAAAAAAAAAGATCCTATTTTTAAAGCAAATTTCATATTTTTTTATATCTTCTGAGTTTTTTTTTTAATATTGTATTTTTGAGAGTCTAACCTCTACTCTAGATTTTTAATCTTTGCTTTTTGGTATTTGTTATCAATTTTGTACCTTTAATAATCCAATCTTCAGTACCCATTTTTACTTAGGAGTGTGATTACTGGCTTGATTGCACTTTCCCCGTTTGACTCTCCTTTTTCTCCCCCAGGTCACCTCTATCTCCTCCCTCTGCCTTGTCTTCTCTACTTAACCCTGTGAATCTCTTTGGGTGTTCCAGGCTGTGGAGAATACTTAGGGAACTGATCATGACTAGATTGGGCTCTCTCCTTTTGACTCCCCCTCCTCTCCTCCTGGTCATCTCTATCTCCTTCCTCCCTCTTCTCTTCTCTATGGAACTCTGTGAACCTCTCTGAGTGTTCCAGACTGTGGAGAGCAAATAGGAAATTGATTACTGGCTAGACTGCTCTCTCCCCTTTTGATTCCCCCTCTTCTCCTCCCAGTCACCTCTATCTCCCTTTTCCCTCTTCTCTTCTCCATGTAACTCTGTGAATCTTTCTGGGTGTCCCTCACTGTGGAGAATCTTTTCTCCATTAGCCTAAATGTTTTATCATTGGTGCTGTATGGATGGAGAAGTCTTGAGGCTACTGTAAGAATAAGACTGAAAGCCAGAGTCAGGAGGCTTAAATTCAAAACTTGAGAACACCAGAAAACTCCTGACTCCAGGGAACATTCATCGACAAAAGCTCATACAAAAGTCTCGATACCTAAACTGAAACCAAGCTCCACCAAAAAGCCAACAAGTTTCAGAGCAAGACATACCTAGCTAATTCTCCAACAACACAGGAACATAACTCTGAGCACAAAAATACAGGCGGCCAAAAGTCACACCAAACCCGTAGACACCTCAAAACTCACTACTGGACACTTCATTGCACTCCAGAGAGAAGAGATCCAGCTCCACCCACCAGAACACCGACGCAAGCTTCCCTAGCCAGGAAACCTTGACAAGACACCTGTCCAAACCCACCCACGGGGAGGAACCTCCACAATAAAGAGGAATCACAAACTTCCAGCATACAGAAAGGCCACCCCAAACACAGCAACCTAAACAAGATGAAAAGGCAGAGAAATATTCAACAGGTAAAGGAACATGATAAAAGCCCACCAAACCAAACAAAAGAGGAGGAGATAGAGAGTCTACCTGAAAAAGAATTCAGAATAATGATAGTAAAAATGCTTCAAAATCTTGAAAACAAAATAGAGTTACAGATAAATAGTCTGGAGACAAGGATTAAGAAGATGCAAGAAAAGTTTAACAAGGACCTAGAAGAAATAAAAAAGTCAATTAATAATGAGTAATGCAATAACTGAGATGAAAAGCACTCTGGAGGGAACCAACAGTAGAATAACTGAATCAGAAGATAGGATAAGTGAGATGGAAGATAGAATGGTGGAAATAAATGAAGCAGAGAGGAAAAAAGAAAAAATAATTAAAAGAAATGAGGACAACCTCAGAGACCTCTGGGACAATGTTAAATGCCCCAACATTCAAATCATAGGAGTCCCAGAAGAAGAAGACAAAAAGAAAGGCCATGAGAAAATACTTGAGGAGATAATAGTTGAAAACTTCCCTAAAAGGGGGAAGGAAATAGCCACCCAAGTCCAAGAAACCCAGACAGTCTCAAACAGGATAAACCCAAGGTGAAACAGCCCAAAACACATATTAATCAAATTAATGAAGATCAAACACAAAGAACAAATATTAAAAGCAGCAAGGGAAAAACAACAAATAACTCACAAGGGGATTCCCATAAGCATAACAGCTGAGCTTTCAATAGAAACTCTTCAAGCCAGAAGGGAATGGCAGGACATACTTAAAATAATGAAAGGGAAAAATCTACAACCCAGATTATTGTACCCAACAAGGATCTCATTCAAATATGAAGGAGAAATCAAAAGCTCTACAGACAAGCAAAAGCTGAGAGAATTCAGCACCACCAAACCAGCTCTCCAACAAATGCTGAAGGATCTTCTCTAGACAGGAAACACAAAAAGGGTGTATAAACTTGAAACCAAAACAATAAAGTAAATGGCAACGGGATCATACTTATCAATAATTACCTTAAACATAAATGGATTGAATGCCCCAACCAAAAGACAAAGACTGGCTGAATGGATACAAAAACAAGACCCCTATATATGCTGTCTACAAGAGACCCACCTCAAACCTAGGGACACATACAGACTGAAAGTGAAGGGCTGGAAAAAGATATTTCATGCAAACTGAGACCAAAAGAAAGCAGGAGTAGCAATACTCATATCAGATAAAATAGACTTTGAAGTAAAAGCCATGAAAAGAGACAAAGAAGGACACTACATAATGATCAAAGGATCAATCCAAGAAGAAGATATAACAATTATAAATATAGATGCACCCAACATAGGGGCACTGCAATATATAAGGCAAATGCTAACAAGTATGAAAGGGGAAATTAACAATAACATAATAATAGTGGGAGACTTTAATACCCCATTCACACCTATGGATAGATCAACTAAACAGAAAATAAGCAAGGTAAACAAACTTTAAATGATACAATGGAACAGTTAGGCCTAATTGATATCTATAGGACATTTCACCCCAAAACAATGAATTTCACCTTTTTCTCAAGTGCACATGGAACCTTCTGCAGGATATATCACATCCTGGGCCATAAATCTAGCCTTGGGAAGTTCAAAAAAAATTGAAATCATCTCAAGCATCTTTTCTGATCAAAATGCAGTAAGATTAGATGTCAACTATAGGGGAAAAAAAAAACTATTAAAAATGTTAACATATGGAGGCTAAACAACACACTTCTGAATAACCAACAAATCACATAAGAAATAAAAAAAGAAATCAAAATATGCATAGAAATGAATGAAAATGAAAACACAACAACCCAAAACCTATGGGATTCAGTAAAAGCAGTGCTAAGGGGGAAGGTTCATAGAAATACAAGAAATAGGAGATAAATCAAATAAATAACCTAACTCTACACTTAAGGCATAAGAAAGATAAGAAAGCTATGGTACATTTATACAATGGAATATTACTCAGCCATTAAAAAGAATGCATTTGAATCAGTTCTAATGAGGTGGATGAGAGAGACCAGAGCCTATTATACAGAGTGAAGTAAGCCAGAAAGAAAAACACCAATACAGTATACTAACACATATATATGGAGTTTAGAAAGATGGTAACAATGACCCTATATGAGAGACAGCAAAGGAGACACAGATGTAAAGAACAGACTGTTGGACTCTGTGGGAGAAGGCGAGGGTGGGATGATTTGAAAGAATAGCAATGAAACATGTATATTACCATATGTGAAACAGATTGCCAGTCCAAGTTCGATGCATGAGATGGTGGTCAGGGCTGGTGCACAGGGATGACCCTGAGGGATGGGATGGGGAGGGAGGTGGGAGGGGTTTCAGAATGAGGAACATATGTACAGCCATGTCTGATTCATGTCAATGTACAGCAAAAACCACCACCATATTGTAATTAGCCTCCAATTAAAATAAATAAAATAATATTAATAATAAACATAATGTTATATTAAATGAGAAAAATAGTATGAGTAGCTTATCTAAAAATTGTTTTACCTTAATAAGCACTGTTATACATACAAGAAAAATATTTAGAGAATAGAGGACACTTTCACTTTCTAGAATACTTGTATAGTTCTGTAATGCTAAAAAATTTTGGAATCAGGAAATGACATTAAATTTTTTTCTAATTTAAAAAACAATATAAAGCTTTTCTCTGAGAAAACATAAAACAACATTCTTTGAAGAAAAGCTAACTCTGAGAAATTCCTGGTTTACTCTACAGCTCAGGAAATAGATTTGACAGCTCTTAACTTGATCAGCCAAGTGTAACAGGGTGGAGTTTAGCAAAAGGCTCTGAGCAATTAAAGCTTCAGAATAACTACCGGCCATCAGAGCTTCTGATGGAACCCAGGCCTTTGCACTGTTGTCTTTGATCTGCTCTCAGGGCCTAATGGTCTAAGCACTTAGCCCCTTGGGATTGAGAGCACAGTTCACATGAGACCACCTTCTTTAAAACAGTCCATGCTACCAGTTGCCTACAGACTAAACCAAATCACTTAACATGGCATTCAAGGCCCTATGCTATTTCACAGCCTGAAGTTTCCAGCCCAGGCAAAGGACTTATACAGCATAATGTTTAAGAATCCAGGATTTAGATATTTAGTCAGATCTAGGATTGAATTTTCTGACTCATCTCCATCTCAACAAACCCTAAACCATTTGTCTTTAAAAACCAAGTTCACCTGTCCTTTCTCCATACCCTGCCCTTTCCAGATTCCCATCAGAAACCATTTGTTTTTCTCCTAAACTGCAATAGCTGTATCTATGCTGCTTTCACGGCATACACTTACACGATCTTACAGAGTAGCTTCTTGTAATGACCTCCCTAAAAAAGTCAGCCCCGTGAAGGTAAGCCCCAGAGTGCCCAGCATATTGCTTACACATGCCAGATCAGATCAGATCAGACAGTCGCTCAGTCGTGTCCGACTCTTTGCAACCCCATGAATCGCAGCACGCCAGGCCTCCCTGTCCAACACCAGCTCCCGGAGTTCACTGAGACTCACATCCATCGAGTCAGTGATGCCATCCAGCCATCTCATCCTCTGTCGTCCCCTTCTCCTCTTGCCCCCAATCCCTCCCAGCATCAGAGTCTTTTCCAATGAGTCAACTCTTCGCATGAGGTGGCCAAAGTACTGGAGTTTCAGCTTTAGCATCATTCCTTCCAAAGAAATCTCAGGGCTGATCTCCTTCAGAATGGACTGGTTGGATCTCCTTGCAGTCCAAGGGACTCTCAAGAGTCTTCTCCAACACCACAGTCCAAAAGCGTCAATTCTTCGGCGCTCAGCCTTCTTCACGGTCCAACTCTCACATCCATACATGACCACAGGAAAAACCATAGCCTTGACTAGACGAACCTTTGTTGGCAAAGTAATGTCTCTGCTTTTCAATATGCTATCCAGGTTGGTCATAACTTTCCTTCCAAGCAGTAAGCATCTTTTAATTTCATGGCTGCAGTCACCATCTGTAGTGATTTTGGAGCCCGGAAAAATAAAGTTTGACACTGTTTCCCCACCTATTTCCCATGAAGTGATGGGGCCAGATGCCATGATCTTCGTTTTCTGAATGTTGAGCTTTAAGCCAACTTTTTCACTCTCCTCTTTCACTTTCATCGAGAGGCTTTTGAGTTCCTCTTCACTTTCTGCCATAAGGGTGGTGTCATCTGCATATCTGAGGTTATTGAGATTTCTCCCGGCAATCTTGATTCCAGCTTGTGTTTCTTCCAGCCCAGCGTTTCTCATGATGTACTCTGCATAGAAGTTAAATAAACAGGGTGACAATATACAGCCTTGATGAACTCCTTTTCCTATTTGGAACCAGTCTGTTGTTCCATGTCCAGTTCTAACTGTTGCTTCCTGACCTGTATACACATTTCTCAAGAGGCAGGTCAGGTGGTCTGGTATTCCCATCTCTTTCAGAATTTTCCACAGTTTATTGTGATCCACACAGTCAAAGGCTTTGGCATAGTCAATAAAGCAGAAATAGATGTTTTGCTGTAACTCTCTTGCTTTTTCCATGATCCAGTGGATGTTGGCAATTTGATTTCTGGTTCCTCTGCCTTTTCTAAAACCAGCTTGAACATCAGGAAGTTCACGGTTCACATATTGTTGAAGCCTGGCTTGGAGAATTTTGAGCATTACTTTACTAGTGTGTGAGATGAGTGCAATTGTGTGGTACTTTGAGCGTTCTTTGGCATTGCCTTTCTTTGGGATTGGAATGAAAACTGACCTTTTCCAGTCCTGTGGCCACTGCTGAGTTTTCCAAATTGGCTGGCATATTGAGTGCAGCACTTTCACAGCATCATCTTTCAGGATTTGGAATAGCTCAACTGGAATTCCATCACCTCCACTAGCTTTGTTCCTAGTGATGCTTTCTAAGGCCCACTTGACTTCACATTCCAGGATGTCTGGCTCTAGGTCAGTGATCACACCATCGTGATTATCTGGGTCGTGAAGATCTTTTTTGTACAGTTCTTCTGTGTATTCTTGCCATCTCTTCTTAATGTCTTCTGCTTCTGTTAGGTCCATACCATTTCTGTCCTTTATCGAGCCCGTCTTTGCATGAAATTTTCCTTTGGTATCTCTGATTTTCTTGAAGAGATCTCTAGTCTTTCCCATTCTGTTGTATTCCTCTATTTCTTTGCATTGATCGCTGAAGAAGGCTTTCTTATCTCTTCTTGCTATTCTTTGGTACTCTGCATTCAGATGTTTATCTTTCCTTTTCTCCTTTGCTTTTGGCTTCTCTTCTTTTCACAGCTATTTGTAAGGCCTCCCCAGACAGCCATTTTGCTTTTTTGCATTTCTTTTCCATGGGGATGGTCTTGACACATGCCAGCGTGATAGCAAATATTCATGGAATTAAAAGAATAACTGAAGGAACCAATTTCCCTTTTAACAACGGCCCGATCATTCATATGTGCTACCAGCAGGTGGCAGTATTCTTCTTTGGCTCTTGAGCCGTTCAGCATACTGCTGGTCATCAGCGCCTAAAATCACTCTGCAAGTGGACCAAATCTCAGTTTAAGATAGTTTGGCAGAGATAAAAATTCTGAACTCAGAGTCATATAACCTGATATTTTAGCTCCAGATCTGTCACTAACTATGTGTGACCTTCAAATCTATTCCTTCACTTCCTGGATCTGTTTCCGTGTATCTTCAGAATGAAGTAGTAGGATGGGATGATTTCCATAGTCTGACATTCTATGATTTTCATACTCTGCAAACTAAAGATAACTAGAGTTATGAGATCCTTGGATGGTTGCCACCATTATTTCTAATCTATTCTAAAATGTTCTTGTGATAACAATATGGTCAGAGGCATTTCCTTAGAAGTCCTATCCAAATACTCTTGCCTTGTTTGGATATAATGGGCTACACAAGGGCCCGATCATCCTGAATCTTTGACTAGTGTTAACTCTTAGGAGGAAACTGGGTAGTGATCCTTAGAAGTGGGGGAAAGAGGAACATGAGGGGAGGAAACTCATTTCGAGAACCATGGAGTGAGTCAAAGCCTCTAATAGTGGAAAGGGACTCTGTTGTATTTATTTCAAAACTGTTTTTCTTCTGTATACTGTGTTTCAAAAATCAGATTTGGGGAGAAAGGTGTAGTTACTTCTTGTCACTACTATTATAATTCATCTATTTACATCTTTTAAAAACCACAGTTCTATATCAATAAAACACTGTTTTTGCCTTCCCAGTCAGCACATAGACAAGAGGTGGAGGAAAGTGCAGGTAGCCATAAGGAGAAGAAAAATTCTTATTGTTTAGGTCAGGTTTTAAAGACAAGAAAGGATAAAGGGCTATTAAGTTACCAAAAAATGTATATAAGTAAGGTTTTACATTTGGTTAACAGATTTAATGGGCACTACATTTAAAGTTTTGGTGTTTACAAAAATAAATTCAAAATGGAATAAAGATCTAAATGTAAGACCAGAAACTATAAAACTCCTAGAGGAAAACATGGGCAAAACACTCTCTAACATAAATCACAGCAGGATCGTCTATGACCCACCTCCCAGAGTAATGGAAATAAAAGCAAAAATAAACAAATGGGACCTAATTAAACTTAAAAGCTTTTGCACAATGAAGGAAACGATAAGCAAGGTGAAAAGACAGCCTTCAGAATGGGAGAAAATAATAGCAAAAGAGGCAACTGACAAAGAATTAATCTCAAAAATATACAAGCAGGAGCAGCGGACAGCCTCTCGCGCTGGCCCCAGGGCCTCGGCCGTCTTCTCTTCCTCCTCCAGCTGCTGCCGCCGGCGACACTCAGCCAGGACTGGCTGGACGCGCCGCCGCCGCCGAAATCTTTAAAAAAAAATATATATATATATATATATACACACATATATATATATACAAGCAGCTCCTGAAGCTCAATTCCAGAAAAATAAACCACCCAATCAAAAAATGGGCCAAAGAACTAAACAGACATTTCTCCAAAGAAGACATCAGATCAGATCAGATCAGTTGCTCAGTCGTGTCCAACTCTTTGTGACCCCATGAATCACAGCATGCCAGGCCTCCCTGACCATCACCAACTCCTGGAGTTCACTGAGACTCACATCCATCGAGTCAGTGATGCCATCCAGCCATCTCATCCTCTGTCGTCCCCTTCTCCTCTTGCCCCCAATCCCTCCCAGCATCAGAGTCTTTTCCAATGAGTCAACTCTTCGCATGAGGTGGCCAAAGTACTGGAGTTTCAGCTTTAGCATCATTCCTTCCAAAGAAATCCTAGGACTGATCTCCTTCAGAATGGACTGGTTGGATCTGCTTGCAGTCCAAGGGACTCTCAAGAGTCTTCTCCAACACCACAGTTCAAAAGCATCAATTCTTTGCTGCTCAGCCTTCTTCACAGTCCAACTCTCACATCCATACATGACCACAGGAAAAACCATAGCCTTGACTAGACAGACCTTTGTTGGCAAAGTAATGTCTCTGCTTTTGAATATGCTATCTAGGTTGGTCATAACTTTCCTTGCAAGGAGTAAGCATCTTAATTTCATGGCTGCAGTCACCATCTGTAGTGATTTTGGGGCCCAGAAAAGTAACGTCTGACACTGTTTCCACTGTTTCCCCACCTATTTCCCATGAAGTGATGGGACCGGATGCCATGATCTTCATTTTCTGAATGTTGAGCTTTAAGCCAACTTTTTCACTCTCCTCTTTCACTTTCATCAAGAGGCTTTTGAGTTCCTCTTCACTTTCTGCCATAAGGGTGGTGTCATCTGCATATCTGAGGTTATTGAGATTTCTCCTGGCAATCTTGATTCCAGCTTGTGTTTCTTCCAGTCCAGCATTTCTCATGATGTACTCTGCATAGAAGTTAAATAAACAGGGTGACAATATACAGCCTTGATGAACTCCTTTTCCTATTTGGAACCAGTCTGTTGTTCCATGTCCAGTTCTAACTGTTGCTTCCTGACCTGCATACACATTTCTCAAGAGGCAGGTCAGGTGGTCTGGTATTCCCATCTCTTTCAGAATTTTCCACAGTTTATTGTGATCCACACAGTCAAAGGCTTTGGCATAGTCAATAAAGCAGAAATAGATGCTTTTCTGGAACTCTCTTGCTTTTTCCATGGTCCAGCCGATGTTGGCAATTTGATCTCTGGCTCCTATGCCTTTTCTAAAACCAGCTTGAACATCAGGAAGTTTACGGACATACATATGGCTAACAAACACATGAAAAGATGCTCAACATCCCTCATTATCAGAGAAACGCAAATCAAAACCATAAAACCATCTCACACCAGTCAGAATGGCTGCTATCAAAAAGTCTACAAACAATAAATGCTGGAGAGGGTGCAGAGGAAAAGGAACCCTCTTACACTGTTGGTGGGAATGCAAACTAGTACAGCCACTATGGAGAACAGTGTGGAAATTCCTTAAAAAACTGGAAATAGAACTGCCTTATGACCCAGCAATCCCACTGCTGGGCATACACACCGAGGAAACCAGAATTGAAAGAGATACGTGTACCCCAATGTTCATTGCAGCACTGTTTACAATAGCCAGGACATGGAAGCAACTTAGATGTCCATCAGCAGACAAATGAATAAGAAAGCTGTGGTACATATACACAATGGAATATTATGCAGCCATTAAAAAGAATGCATTTGAATCAGTTCTAATGAGGTGGATGAAACTGGTGCCTATTATACAGAGTGAAGTAAGTCAGAAAGAAAAACACCAATACAGTATACTAGTGCATATATATGGAATTTAGAAAGATGGTAACAATGACCCTATATGCAAGACAGCAAAAGAGACACAGATGTAAAGAACAGTCTTTTGGACTCTGTGCGAGAAGGCGAGGGTGAGATGATTTGAGAGGGTAGCGTTGAAATGTGTATATTATCATATGTGAAGCAGATTACCAGTCCAGGTTCAATGTATGACACAGGGTGCTCAGGGCTGGTGCACTGGGATGATCCTGGGGGATGGGATGGGGAGAGAGATGGGATGGAGGGTTCTGGATGGCAAACACATGTGCGCCCGTGGCTGATTCATGTCAGTGTTTGGCAAAAACCACTACAATATTGTAAAGTAATTAGCCTCCAAATAAAATAAGTAAATTAATTAAAAAAAAACCATTTTGGTGTTTATAAAGTTGTCATAAAGGGATATATTCTTTTTTAATTTTAATTTTTTAAATTATGAAAGCTTGATAACACATTTACAAGAGACTTGGAAAATACAGAACAAAGTTACATATGGTTCCAGTATACATTGCAATTATTTTAAAATAGATAAAGTAAGATTTTTAGGGGAAGTTTTAATATCAAACTCTCAAAACTTAATAGAATGAGTAGACAGGGAAGTAGAGGGATATAGTAGACCTGAAAAGCACTATGAACCAATTCAACATAACTAAGATTTATATAATTTTCACACAGCAACAGGATACAAATTCTATTCAAGTTCCCATAGATTATAAACCAGAGACACTGGAACATATCCAGACACATAAAACAAGCTACAAAAATTTCATGGTCTAAAGGTATTGAAATTATATAGTCTGTTCTCTTATCACTATGGAATTATGTTAGAAATCAATATCAAAAAATATGTGAAAATAACATAAAAAGATATGTTCTTTTGACAAAAAGTTGAACTAGTGTAGAAATCTGATTGTAGCTCCAAGGGAGAATCCTCACCTTTGATGAAATTTGGTGTAAGGATCTCCTCTGACAGGGAAACTAACAGGTGGGAAAAAATTCTTCCTAGTTATAAAGCAATCTGCTTAAACTTTAACTGAATCAATGACCTTAATTCATCTGAAGAAAAGTATCTTTATAGATGATAGCAGGAGAGAGAGGGGGATATTTTTGCTACGTGTGCAGCAATAAGAGAGAGAGAGACTGAATCTCATAATATTAAGTGAAAAAACTCAATATGCTAGCAAATTTGGAAAACTCAACTGTGGCCCACAGGACTGGAAAAGGTCAGTCTTCATTTCAATCCCAAAGAAAGGCAATGCCAAAGAACATTCAAACTACCACACAATTGCACTCATCTCACACGCTAGCAAAGTAATACTCAAAATTCTCCAAGCTAGGCTTCAACAGCACATGAACCGAGAACTTCCAGATGTTCAAGCTGGATTTAGAAAAGGCAGGGGAACCAGAGATCAAAATGCCAACATCCACTGGATCACTGAAAAAGCAAGAGAGTTCCAGAAAAACATCTACTTCCACTTCATTGACTACACTAAAGCCTTTGACTGTGTAGATCACAACAAACTGTGGAAAATTCTTAAAGAGATGGGAATACCAGACCACCTTACCTGCCTCCTGAGAAATCTGCATGCAGGTCAGGAAGTTACAGTTAGAACCATACATGGAACAACAGACTGGTTCCAAATTGGGGAAGGGATACGTCAAGGGTGTTTATGGTCACCTAGCTTATTTAACCTATATGCAGAGTACATCATGAGAAATGCCAGGCTGGATGAAGCACAAACTGGATTCAAGATTGCTGGGAGAAATATCAATCACCTCAGATATGCATATGACACCACCCTTATGGCAGAAAGCGAAGAAGAACTAAAGAGCCTCTTGATGAGAGGGAAAGAGGAGAGTGAAAAAGTTAGCTTAAAACTCAGCATTCAAAAAACGAAGAACATGGCATTTGGTCCCATCACTTCATGGCAAATAGATGGGGAAATAATGGAAACAGTGACAGATTTTATTTTCTTAGGCTCCAAAATCACTGCAAATGGTGACTGCAGCCATGAAATTAAGACACTTGTTCCTTGGAAGAAAATCTATGACCAGCTTAGACAGCATATTAAAAAGCAGAGAAATTACTTCGCTGACAAAGATCTGTAAAGTCAAAGCTATGGTTTTTCCAGTAGTCATGTATGGATGTGAGTGTTGGACCGTAAAGAAGGCTGAGTGCTGAAGAACTGATGCTTTCAAACTGTGATGTTGGAGAAGACTCTTCAGAGTCCCTTGGAATGCAAGGAGATCCAACCAGTCCACCATAAAGGAAATCAGTCCTGAATATTCACTGGAACGATTGATACTGAAACTCTAATACTTTGGCCACCTGATGCCAAGAACTGACTCATTGGAAAAGACCCTGCTGCTGGGAAAGATTGAAGGCAGGAGGAGAAGGGGACAACAGAGGATGAGATGGTTGGATGGCATCACTGACTCGATGGACATGAGTTTGAGCAAGCTCTGGAAGTTGGTGATAGACAGGGAAATGTAGCATGCTGAAGTCCTTGGGTCACAAAGAGTTGGACATGACTGAGTGACTGAACTGGCTGAAGTGAAAAAAAACAGATTTCAACTTCTATACACAAAATAGTCCATTGTGCTTTATTGCAGTTTATACTCATAGAAAAATGACTGGCAGAAAATATAAAAATAGGTTAATAGCAGTTATGATGAAATGACAGGTGATAAGCAATTTTTATTTTCTTCTGTATAATTTTCTGTATCTTCTCAATTCTCTACAGAGCTTGTAGAACTTTTACAATAAAAAGTAAAATTTATGCCAAGGTCAATTATGTTAAGAGTGGAAAAGGCAGGTATGGTTAAAGTTCTATGTATCCCTGAAGTTCATCTTGCTGCCCAATTCCCACAGATTCCTAAGAGTAGGAAGAATATAATCAGCAAAGGGTCCAGGAAAGAGCCTACTCAGTACTGAATTACTGAATAGTTATGTATTCTTCTAAACTGACCTGCATTATGTGTGAGTTGAAAAGGGCAGTTTTGTCCGTTGAGATTAAAGGAATTTAGGCCAAAAGTAGGCCTCAGCAGAACTAAGGTTGTGCTGTTGTTCAGCTGCTAAGTCACGTCCTACTCTTTCTGACCCTATGGACAACAGCATGCCAGGCTCCTCTGTCCTTCACTAGCTACCAGAGTTTGCTCAAATTCATGTCCATTGAGTCAGTGATACTATCTAACCATCTCATTCTCTGCTGCCCCCTTCTCTTTTTGCCTCTGATCTTTCCCAGCATCAGCGCCTTTTCCAATGAGTTGGCTCTTTGCATTAGATGGCCAAAGCTTCAGCATCAGTCCTTCCAATGAATAATCAGGGTTGATTTCCTTTAGGATTGACTAGTTTGATCTCTTTGCTTTCCAAGAGACTCCCAAGAGTCTTCTTCAATACCACAGTTTGAAAGCATCAATTCTTCAGCGCTCAGTCTTCTTTATGGTCCAACTGTCACATCTGTATATGATTGCTGGAAAAACCATAGCTTTGACTATAACAGACCTTTGTTGGCAAAGTGATGTCTCTGCTTTTTAATTTGTTATCTAGGTTGGTCATAGCTTTTCTTCCAAGGATCAAGCGTCATTTAATTTCATGGCTGCATCACCATCTACATTGTTTTTGGAGCCCAGGCCTACCATTTTCTGCTTGGCCCATACTGCTTTCCTCTTTGGGCAAAGTCGAAGGTGCCTGCTCGTAATAGGAGGTGATCCTGGCCTTTCATGTCATAACTGCCCAGGAGATGCAGGGGTTAAGGGATAACATGGAGATAACTTACTCCACACTGAAAAGCTGGCTTCACTTCTATTCTAAAATAACTTTATTCCTCCCAGAAAAAGCTCCAGCCCCTAGTAGAGGAGGGAGAGGGGAGAAGCAGGGCCTCTCAAAGTTTGATTACAATTCCAGGACACACATAGGACAAACTCATTCACACACCTGAAACAAAATGTCCAAAGATAATACCTTCTTTTTTCCACTTTAAAAAACTGAAGTGTAGTCCATTTAGAATGTCATGTTATTAACAGTTTCAAGTGTACAACATATTGATTCAGTTATACACACACACACACACACACACACACACACTTTTTCAATCTTCCCTCATAGCTCAGTCAGTAAAGAATCTGCCTGCTATGCAGGAGACCCAGGTTCGATTCCTGGGTCGGGAAAATCCCCTGGAGAAGGAAATGGCAACCCACTCCAGTATTCTTTCTTGGAGAATCCCATGGACAGAAGAGCCTGGCAGGCTACAGTCCATGGGATTGCAAGAGTCAGACACGAGTTAACTACTAAACCACCACCATTCTTTATTAAATTATTTTCCCTTATAGATTATTACAAAATACTGAGTGTGGTTCCATGCGCTATACAGTAGGTCTTTGTTGATTATCTATTTTATATATAGCAGTATGTATATGTTGGGGGCTTCCTAGGTGGCACTAGTGGTAAACAGCCCACCTGCCAATGCAGGGGATGTAAGATGAGGGTTCAATCCCTGGTTCAGGAAGATCCCCTGGAGAAGGGAATGGCTGCCAACTCCAGTATTCTTGTCTGGAGAATCCCACAGACAGAGGAGCCTGGCAGGCTACAGTCCATAGGGTTGCAAAGAGTCGGACATGACTGAAGTGACTTAGCATTCACACATGCAGTGTGTATATGTTACTCTCACACTCCTAATCTGTCCCCCCCAAGGCCCTTCCCCCTTTGGTCACCATAAGTTTGTTTTTGTTTTCAAGGCACAGACAATACCTTATAATCAGGGCTGGCTACCTAGGCATGTGGCCTCTCAAGCAGCACAGGGCTCTGTACTTGGGCCCACACTTAGTTTCATATTCTGCTGTCACTGTGTGTGTTTGAACTTGTGCTTTGCAAGTGAAGTCAGACAGAACAGTGGAGCGTGACTGTGAGCAGATGCCATCCGGGTAGTGCATGTATATGCTGCTATCTCTTGCTGCCCCATTGGCACACAGTGTTCGTGATGCCCCGTGAGCCAGGAATTGCCTGGGCCCACATTGTGTGGGAGTTCAGCAAGACTGAAAGGAAGGCCAAGGTCAGCGTTCTGAGGGAGGCTGGGCCGGGGCGGGGGAGCAGTGGTGGTAACAAACCAAAGACGTCCTCCTTGCCTCTCCAACCAGAACTTGTTTCCAGTGCAGAAAGAATGCAATAGGGTCTGAGAAACATGAAGGCCAGGGAATCGTATCACCTCCTATTGTGTTATTTCCCTGTATTAGCTAACCTCTTGTGCTGAAAACGATGACAGAGAAGGAAAGGGGACAATAAGCCAAGCCGTTTCCTCTCATCGTCCTTTACTCATCAGTCAGCTAAAAGGAGAGTGTGGGTAGAAGTCTTGTGTGTGAAGCAGTGAAATAAAATACGGTTGAATTACTTTTGTGCAGCATGCCCACTGTTCTGGTAAGAACAACATACATAATATACATGCTTGTATGAGCTGAAGAATGACATGATTTTGGTGATTTTGCATGTAAGTTAGATGCTCTTACATTTGTGTTTATTTTATTCTTTAATATTTATTGGAGTATAGTTGATTTAAAATGTTGTGGGAGCTTCTGCTGTACAGCACAGTGAGTCAGTTATAAATGTATATGTATATAACTAAACTTTAATAAATAGGTCATTACAGAGTATTGACATTTGCATTTTAAGACATTGAAGACACAAAGGTCTTGCAAGACATAAAGATGGAAGGTAAAATTCATGTTAATAATGAAAAACAGTTTTTTATTTAGGATGATAATCAGTAGCAAATGGAAAAATACTAAAATAAGTGAAAAAAGGAAAAAAATTTCTATTTGAATACCTTTAACCACATTTTTTTCCTACTTTTTGATCAAGAACTCCCACATTGCCATTTTGCTTTGCAAATTCTGTCACCAGTCTTCCTTATAATGTGTGAGGCCTTGTGATACTTGCTGTTTGGGTCTCCTCTGCTTGTTTTCTAATGTTGCTCAGGATCCACTAAATTGATTTCCTGACCCCTGAAGGGTTGTTATGGGCACTTGGGAGAACACTGAGTTAGAGGTTAGAGTGCATAGTCTACATTCCCCCAAACATAATTCCTCTCAACTAAAGCAAAGGACTTAACAGCCAGGCCTGGGGTCAGTCAGAGGTGGTACTGGTCCCCCTTGAGGGAGATAATCAAAGGTATCAGAAAGAGTCCTGCCAGCACCTTCACAAGCCTACTTGATTCATTATTGCCATGGCTTCTAGAACCAATGAGATGAGGTGCTTTGGTGCCTCGAGGCCTTATACATGTCTCTTTGATCTTACCTTAGAAGTTTCTGTAATCCATCAAAGTAATGCTTCAGTTATTTTTATCCAAAGCTATTTCAGGTACTAGGTCAAGAAGTCACCCCCTATTCTATTTTCCATATAAAATCATGCATGATTCTTTGATCCCAATAAGGTCATCAGACAGGATTATACAATGTGCACCAGATATTAATACCCTGCAGAAGACACTACATTTCTAACAAAACTAATACTACGGTGCATAGAGCAGAGCTTAGGCATCAATTAAATGAAGATACTGATCCCAGTTCTGCTATTCTATTAGGCATGTGACTTAACTTTTCTGTGTTTTCATATCCTCATCGGTAAGACGGGAATATTAATATCTACCTCCTAGTCTTGATGTGAGGATGAAATTAGCTTGTGTTTACAAAGTGCCTAATAAGGCTTAGTAAATGATAGCTGTTGTTGTCATTTGTATTTTCAATTTAAGTAAAGTTACCTACACATCCATATTCCTCACACAACTTTCATCCTGAATTGTTCAGTCCAGCCAAAAGGGTCTTTCCAGAATGTCTGTTCAGTAGCTCTAAATCAGGGATGACTTTGCCCCACCAGATGATATCTGGCACTGTCTGGAGACATCTTTTGTTGGCATGGGTTGGGGAGGTGCTATCTAGTGGGTTAAGGTCAGAGATGCGGCTAAACATCCTACAAGGCACAGTATGCCTCCTGCCCACACACAACAAAGAATGATCCAGTGCAAAATATCAAGAGAAGCAAGGTTGAAAACCCTGGACTAACATCTATAGGAAGGTATAGAGCTCCTTCAATGCCTCCACAATTGGATTATACCAGGCCCACCACTCCAATCTTTCAAAGTTCCCAGAGCTATCAGAACACTTGGCATATGATGTAGTATCAAAGAATATTCAGAATTATCTGAGAAAGTTATTAAAATCTTCCTCTTTTCCCCAACTTTGTGTTGATATAAATTCTGAGTATTTTCCCATAATGTAACCAAAACAACTGACTGAACACAGAAACAGATATGAGAATCTAGTTGTCTTTTATTATTATTGTTGTTTAGTTACTAAGTCACGTACGATTCTTTGTTACTCCATGGACCATAGCCTGCCAGGCTCCTCTGTCCATGGGATTTCCCAGGCAAGAATACTGGAGTTGATTGTCATTTCCTTCTCCAGGGGATCTTCCTAACTCAGGGATCGAACCTGAGTCCCCTGCATTGGCCGGCAAATTCTTTACCACTAAGCCAGCTTGGAGGCACTACCAGACGTTAAAGAGATTTTTCAAAAATGCACAACAATGTCACTTTTCTCTCTATTTTTTATTTTGGAAAATGTAACTTTTAAAAATTCATTTTACCAGTTTTGAAAAATACCTATATGAAATTAAAATTGCAAATGAGACACAGCCCTCGCTGCCTACCTGGATTACTATCAATCACATCTAGGAATCATCATTCCAGGAGGAAAGATATCCTAAATAAGATTCTAGTTGGCTTTTATCATCTGTTTTCTAGGGATAGACACAACTGGAATGAGAATATGAGGCTTCCTGGAAAATGTAACTGCTTGGGATAAAAACAGAAGAGGATTCCCATAGAAAAGGTTAAAAGATTTTATGGAAAGGAATTGATACATAGAAGGGTAATAAGATGTGGAATTTGAAGTAAGAAATGATAAGATAGTGAATTGAAGCTGGATCTTGGTCTACTAATGAAACTGGAGACAGGCTGAAAGTTAACTAATGAGAAATCACTCAAAGTTTCATTCACATGATGATGGGTGACAAATTGTAGCACATTCATGTGATGGAACACTGTTCAGCAACAGAAAGAATGACTCTCCACAACATTGTGATGAATGAAACAGGCTAGACACACAAAAATATATACAGTGTGACTCCATTTACATAAAGCTTCCCAGGTGGCACTAGTGGTAAAGAACCCACCTGCCAATGCAGGAGACATAAGAGAAGTGGCTTCGACCCCTGGGTCAGGAAGATCCCCTGAAGAAGGAAATAGCAATCCACAGTTGGTCGCTCAGATGGTAAAGAATCTGCCTGCAATTCGGGATACCTGGGTTTGATCCCTGGGTTGGGAAGATCCCTTGGAAAAGGAAATGGCGACCCACTCCAGTATTCTTGCCTGGAGAATCCCATGGACAGAGAAGCCTGAGGGGCTACAGTCCATAGGGTCGCAAAGAGTTGGACACAGCACACAAAGAACAGACAGAAATAATTGATGGTGATATGATTCAGGACAGTGAGTACCTATTTATGAGGTGGTATGCCCTGAAGGAGGCACAAGGGGATTTTCAGGGGTTACTTGGGTAATAGTAACAAGGATATTTACATTTTTCAAAGGTCATAAGACTGCACACTTAAGGTCTATGTCTTTAAATGAATAAAATTATACATCAATAAAAAATGAAAATAAGGTAATAAACCCAGTAAACCTATGGCTGATTCATGTTGATGTTTGGTAGAAACCAACAGAATACTGTAAAACAATTATCCTTCAGTTAAAAATTAATTGGGGAAAAAAAGGATCTGTCACTGATTTCACCTAAGATGCTAGTTTCTTTCCAACTGAAATGGTTGAAGCAAAGCTGTCACCCCATGCTGTGCTCTTGTGTGCTGAAGACAATCCCTACCCCCATCCTAGAGTATTTCTAGCCTTATGTTCATGTATCCCTGTGTTCTAACATGGAGCTTTACACCATTTCTCATTCTCAGAGTAGAGAGAGGGTCAGAGTCGGGGAAAAGACTAGTCTTTTTCTAGCAAAAACATCCCAAATCCTCTATTTCTCCCCATCTTCACTACCCCACCAGGGTGCACTAGGAACCTCCCATGGGAGCCCCTGCTTCCCATCCTGCCTTGCTACGATGTTGGTTTACACAGCAGCTGCACCAATCAGATTATGCCATTCCCTTGCCCCGCTCCTCTCGCAGACCTTCCACTGGCTTCCCACCACATTTAGGAAGAAACCAAGCTCCTTCCTGTCTCCTGCAAAGCCCTGCCTGAACTGCCCCTGTCCTCCTCATTAGCCACTCCACCATGTGTTACTGTGTTCCAGCTCTACTGCCCTTCTTTCAGTTAAAAAGCACCATTGTTCTTCCTAACTCTGAACACTCACAGGAGCTATTTCTTCTGCCTAGAAAGCTCTTCTCTGCCCCTCTTCAACTGACAAACTCTTGAACACTTTGCAAATCTGCTGGAATGTTGCTTCCTCAGAGATGGCTTCCCTGATTCTCCAGTCTGTTAGTGTTTCCTGTTAGTCATCCTTACAGCATATTGCATTCTTTTCTTTCACAGAACTTCTCAATATTTATAGTTATATATTTATTGTGTGTTCATTTGTTTATTGTATGTATTACCTATTAGAATGTTGTTTCTTCAGGGTCTATTGATTATTCATCAGTAAAAACTTGGTGAATGAATGAATGAATGCTTTCATCCTGCTAACTACCTTGAAAGTGTTTCATCATGGAGCACTTTGGAGGGTGGTTATGAAGACTGGATTAATGAAAAGGACAAGAGAACATTAGTAGAACTACTCTGGACAGAGTAGAAAGAGCAATAGGGAAGGACATCCATTGTTTCAATGACTGATTCTGAAGCAGATGATCCTAAACTGGGACTTGTTATTTTTTTTTTATTTTATTTTATTTTTAAACTTTACATAATTGTATTAGTTTTGCCAAATATCAAAATGAATCCACCACAAGTATACATCTGTTCCCCATCCTGAACTCTCCTCCCTCCTCCCTCCCCATACCATCCCTCTGGGTCGTCTCAGTGCACTAGCCCCAAGCATCCAGTATCGTGCATCGAACCTGGACTGGCAACTCGTTTCTTACATGATATTTTACATGTTTCAATGCCATTCTCCCAAATCTTCCCACCCTCTCCCTCTCCCACAGAGTCCATAAGACTGTTCTATACATCAGTGTCTCTTTTGCTGTCTCGTACACAGGGTTATTGTTACCCTCTTTCTAAATTCCATATATATGTGTTAGTATACTGTATTGGTGTTTGTCTTTCTGGCTTACTTCACTCTGTATAATAGGCTCCAGTTTCATCCACCTCATTAGAACTGATTCAAATGTTTTCTTTTTAATGGCTGAGTAATACTCCATTGTGTATATGTACCACAACTTTCTTATCCATTCATCTGCTGATGGACATCTAGGTTGCTTCCATGTCCTGGCTATTATAAACAGTGCTGCGATGAACAGTGGGGTACACGTGTCTCTTTCCCTTCTGGTTTCCTCAGTGTGTATGCCCAGCAGTGGGATTGCTGGATCATAAGGCAGTTCTATTTCCAGTTTTTTAAGGAATCTCCACACTGTTCTCCATAGTGGCTGTACTAGTTTGCATATAGGCAAAACACTCTCTGACATACATCACAGCAGGATCCTCTATGACCCACCTCCCAGAATATTGGAAGTAAAAGCAAAAATAAACAAATGGGACCTAATTAACCTTAAAAGCTTCTGCACATCAAAGGAAACTATTAGCAAGGTGAAAAGACAGCCTTCAGAATGGGAGAAAATAATAGCAAATGAAGCAACTGACAAACAACTAATCTCAAAAATATACAAGCAACTCCTACAGCTCAACTCAGAAAAATAAATGACCCAATCAAAAAATGGGCCAAAGAACTAAATAGACATTTCTCCAAGGAAGACATACAGATGGCTAACAAACACATGAAAAGATGCTCAACATCACTCATTATCAGAGAAATGCAAATCAAAACCACTATGAGGTACCATTTCACACCAGTCAGAATGGCTGCGATCCAAAAGTCTACAAATAATAAATGCTGGAGAAGGTGTGGAGAAAAGGGAACCCTCTTGCACTGTCGTTATTATTTTTTAAATATTTATTTGGCTGAGTCAGGTCTTAGCTGCAGAACGTGGGATCTTCAATCTTGTTGTTGGAGTCTTAACCACTAGGACCACCAGGGAAGTCCCAGGTCTCATTCTTTAGTTAATGTGTGTTAACACATAATTAACATGTAATTAGCACTGGGTGCTGGGGAGAAGGCAATGACAACCTACTCCAGTACTCTTGCCTGGAAAATCCCATGGACAGAGGAGCCTGGTGGGCTGCAGTCCATGGGGTCGCTGAGGGTCGGACACGACTGATCGACTTCACTTTCACTTTTCACTTTTATGCATTGGAGAAGGAAATGGCAAACCCACTCCAGTGTCCTTGCCTGGAGAATCCCAGGGACGGGGGAGCCTGGTGGGCTGCCGTCTCTGGGGTCGCACAGAGTCGGACACAACTGAAGCGACAGCAGCAGGCAGCAGCAGCAGCTGGGGGAACAGCAAAGAACTAGATGATAGTCACTCCCCTCAAGGAGTTCACATTCTAGTGAGCAACTGACTGTCTAATACAATGTGCTCAAGTTGTTACAGTAGTCCTTTCCCCTCCATCTCCACTCCTGCAATTAAAAGCCAAGCAAGGACTGAGAATACCACCCTGGCCTGATCATGTTGCTTCTCTCTGCTTTCTCACTATTTTAGACTAATTCCTGACCAGGTCATTTCCCTTTCTGTTTTCACTGTGTATCCCAACCATGACTGCACAACAAGATTGTTTAGGGAGCTCTTAAAAATACTGACATTCTGGGCTCTCCTCCCTCAGACCTTCTCTGGCGTGTGATTTGGGTTATGTGGACTTTTTAGATTTTCCAAGGTGATTCTAATGTGTAGGCAAGATTGAGATACCTCATTAGAGAGACTACTGCAAGACACAGTAAGGCCTGTAGCTGCGATTTTTAATAAGCCCTCCCCCTTGCCCGAATTTCAACCCTAACCAGAAGTTCTCCATGTGCAGTACTCTGAGTGCCTGAATCTGCTAGAGAACTTGTTAAATACAGACTTCTATATTCTACACACAGAGTTTGAGATGAAGGCCATGAGGCTGCATTGAAACAAACATTCTCCATGGTTCTTAGGCACTACAAACCAAGAACCTTGGATCCTAGAGATAGACCACTCCTACCAATTGTGGGTCCAAAGTCCTGTTTTAGGTGATGTGGTGAATTACAGAAAGAAAGAGTACACTAAGGACCTCACAACCTAGGAGAAGAGAGGAAAACTGGGCAAGGACAGCTGAAAGTCTAGGGATGACATAGTAAAGATATTTAGGTAGAAAAACATGAAATTGATATTCAAACATTTTAAAGATGGGCAAAACTTTAATAGGTCAAAATAGGGCTGGAAAAGGCAGACCCAGACATCCTTACCATCCCCCTTTTCTGATTTGGTGCACTGGGTCTCAATACCCAAGAGTGGCACTTACCATGGGTAATATCATGTCTATGTTTTTAAGAAATTTCCCAACTATTTTCCAGAATGGCTGTAGCACTTTACATTCTCATTCACAATGCATAAGTGATTCAGTTTCTCTACATCCTGGTCACCATTTGGTGGTGTTAACTTTTTTGTTTCAATTTTAGCTATTCTTATAGGTGACATTTCATTGTTGTTATAATTTGTATTTTCCCAATGGCTAATGCAGTGAACTCCGGGAGTTGGTGATGGACAGGGAGGCCTGGCGTGCTGCGATTCATGGGGTCGCAAAGAGTCAGACATGACTGAGTGACTGATCTGATCTGATCTGAATGGCTAATGATATTGAATATCTTTTTATTTACTTGTTTTTCCATCTGTGTATCCTCTTCAGCAAAAAGTCTCTTCATGTGTTTTACCCACTTTCTAATTAAATTATTTGCTTTTGCTTTTTTACTGTTGAGTTTTGAAATTTCTTTATACATGCTAGACACTAGTCCTCTGTCAGATGTGTGCCTTGCAAATGTTTTCTTTCAGTCTGTAGCTAGTCTTTTCATTGTCTTCACAGGGTCTTTCACAGAGAAAAAATTTTTCTCTTTGATGAAGTGCGATTTATTTTTCTTTTATGAATCATGAATCATGTTTTGGGGGTCATGAGTTGACATTTGTATAAGGTATGAGGTTTAGATCAAGGTTAATGGTTTGCCTGTGGGTATCTGACTGAACTATTACCATTTGTTGAAAAGGCCATTCTTCCTCCACTGCATTGCTTTTGCAAATTTGTTTTTAAAAAGTCAGCAGGCTATACTTAACATAGGGCCATTTGGGGGTTCTTTACGTTGTTTTGCTGATCCACCTCTCAATCAACACCACTCAGGCTCTATTAGTGTAGTTTAACAAAATACTCTTCTTCCCACGTGGCACTAGTGGTAAAGAATCTGCCTGCCAGTGCAGGAGGCTCGGGTTCGATCCCTGGATCAGGAAGATCCCCTGGACAAGGAAATGGCGCCCCACCCCAGTATTTCTGCCTGGAGAATTCCATGGCCAGAGGAGCCTGGTGGGCTACAGTCCATGGGGCCACAAAGAATCCAACAAAATTGAGCACACAACATAACACACACAACAAATATTAGCAAATAGAATTCAGCCATAAGTAAATATTTTATATCATGAAGTTGGATAGAGAATTCCTCTCATTTTATTTTTCTTTTTCAAAATTATTTTGGCTATTCTGATTCATTTTTCTTTCCATACAAATTTAACAATAATCTTGTTTATATTTGCAAAAAAAATCTTACTAAGATTTTGAATTGTGTTAAAGCTATACATCAATTTGAGGAGACCTAAAATATTTACTATGTTGAGTCTTCCAATCCATGAATACAATATTTCTCTCCACTTATTTAGATCGTCTTTGACTTCTTGATCAGTCTTACGTAATTTCAATATACAAATTTCAGTCCTTTTGTTAGAGTTACACTTAATTATTTCATTTTTGAGCAATCATAAATGGTACTGTATTTTTAATTTTTGTGCTTACATAGTCATTGCTAGTATATAGAAATGCAATTAATTTACATGCCTATCTTGTATCCTGGGAACTTGATGAACTTACTTATCAGTTCTAAGGGTTTTGGGTAGATTCCTTGGGATTTTCTACATAGAGGATTTTATCATCTGCAAACAAAGACAGTTTTATCTCTTCCTTTCTGATCTATATGCCTTGTTTCCTTTTCTAACCTCATTGAATTATAGAGAACTTCCAGTACTATGTTGAATGGCCATGATAAGAGCAAACATCCTTGCCTTGTTCACCATCTTAGGGGAAAATATTTATTCTTTCCCCGTGAAGCATGATGCTAGCTGAAGGCTTTTGCAGATGTTCTTTATCAAGTTGAGGAAGTTACCCTCTATTTCTATTTTTTGATAGTTTTAATTTAAAAAAATATATATTTTGGGCATGCCGCAGGGCATGTGGGATCTTAATTCCCTGACCAGGGATCAGGTTTGCACTCCCTGCATTGGCAGCTTGGAGTCTTTACCACTGAACTGCCAAAGACGTCTTGATAGTTTTTTAAAAATTATAAATAGGTATTGGATTTTGTCAAGTTTTTTCTGCATTGATTGATACGATCATGTGGTCTTTCTTCTTTAGCCAATTATTATAGTGGATTATGTTCAGTCATTTTTTAAAAATTATTGACCCATCCTTGGAAAAAATGTCATTTGGTTAAGGTATAGAATTGTTACATATCAAGATTCTGTTTGCTAATATATTCTTGAGTATGTTTGCATCTAAGTTCATGAAGGTTATTGGTCTACAATTTTTGTTTTTGTGTCTGCAATCTCTTTGATTTTGATGCTTCACAGGTGGTTCTGTGGTAAAGGATCTGTCCTCCAATGCAGGAGACCCAGGTTCGATCCTTGGGTCAGGAAGATCCCCTGAAGAAGGCCATGGCAACTCACTCCAGTATTCTTGTCAGGGAAATCCCATGGACAGAGGAGCCTGGAGGGCTACAGTCCATGGGGTGGCAGAGTCAGACATGACTGAACAACTAACACTTTCACTTATGGTCTATCTTGGTATTATGTCCCATGGGTGCTTGAAAAGTACATGCATTCTGTTGTTGTTGGATGCAGTTGTCAATAAATGTTGATTCGATCCTTTTGGTTGATAGTATTGAGCTTTTCCATATCTTTGCAGATTTTCTGCCTGGTGGTTCTATCAATTGTTGAGAGAGGAATGTTGAAATTTCAACTATAATTGTGAATCTATTTTTTCTTTCAGTTCTATTCTCTTGTTGCTTCACAAATTTCTCAGCTCTGCCATTTGGTGCATACACTTCGGGGATTCTTAGTGGATTGACTCCTTTATCATGTCACAAGTGTTAGTCACTCAGTCATGTCCAACTCTTTGCGATCCCATGGACTGCAGCCCACCAGGCTCCTCTGTCCATGGGATTTTCCAGGCAAGGACACTGGAGTGGGTTGCCATTTCCTTCTCCAGGGGACCTTCCCTTTATCATATAATAATCCTCTTTTCCTGCTACTTTTTTCTGTTTCATTGTTCCTGCCTCCTTGTAGGTTTTTAAGACATTTTTTAGAATTCTGAGTTACCTACAGTGTTTTCAGTGCATCTCTTTTCACAGTTTTTCTAGTGGCTGCTTTAAGTATTTTGCTATACATACATAGCTTATCACAGACTACTGGTATCATGTTACCAGTTCAGGTGAGTGTAGAAACTTCATTTCCCTTTCTGTCCCTTTAACTTCCCCTATCTATAATATAATTGCTTTAAACAATTGACAACCAGGTCAAGGTAGTGTTGTACTTTTTGCTCCAATCATTAAACATAATTTAGAAAGCTCCAAAGGAGAAAAAAGTCCATTGTATTTACCCATATTTTTTGTTCATGCCATTATTCTTCCTTCCTAATAATCTGAAACTCCTTTTATTATTTCCTGTCTGTTTATAAAAGTTTCTATAAACGTCTTTTCCACTGGCATAGCATTCTCTTACTTTATCTTCATCTAACACTGTTTTGATTTCTTCTTCATTCCTGGAAGATATTTTTGCTGAATATAGAATTTTGAACTGCCAGTTCTTTTCTTTCAGCACTTGAAAATGTTGTCACTTCCTTCTGCCCTCCATGGTTTCTGATGAGAAACCTTAATTGCCTTGAATTGGTTTTCCCCTATTTGTTAGGTGCAATTTCTCTCATTTTGGTTTCAAAAATTTCCTATTGTATTTAGATTTTTTTTAATTTTATTTTTTAACTTAACAATATTGTATTGGTTTTGCCATACATCAACATGAATCCGCCACAGGTATACACGTGTTCCCCATCCTGAACCCTCCTCCATCCTCCCTCCCCATACCATCCCTCTGGGTCGTCCCAGTGCACCAGTCCCAAGCATCCAGGATCGTGCATCAAACCTGGACTAGCGACTCGTTTCATATATGATATTATACATGTTTCAATGCCATTCTCCCAAATCATCCCACCCTCTCCCTCTCCCACAGAGTCCAAAAGACTGTTCTATACATTAGTGTCTCTTTTGCTGTCTCGTATACAGGGTTATATAAGGTCATAAGGTTACCTTATGACCCAGCAATCCCACTGCTGGGCATACACACTGAGGAAACTGGAATTGAAAGAGACACGTGTACCCCAATGTGCATCGAAGCACTGTTTACAATAGCCAGGACATGGAAGCAACCTAGATGTCCATCAGCAGATGAATGGATTATAAAGCTGTGGTACATATACACAATGGAGTATTACTCAGCCATTAAAAAGGATACATTGGAATCAGTTCTAATGAGGTGGATGAAACTGGAGCCTATTATACAGAGTGAAGTAAGCCAGAAAGAAAAACACCAATACAGTATACTAACGCATATATATGGAATTTAGAAAGATGGTAACAATAACCCTGTATTTAGTTTTTATTTTGATTTATCTTCACCTGAATTTCTTTGGATTTATCTTGTGTGGGGTTTGTGCAGCTTCTTAGAGTTGTAGGTTTGTTTCTTTTGCCAAATTTTTTTTGCAATTTTTCCTTTAAAATAAAGAAATTTTTCAGCTCCTCCCTCTTCTCTGTTGAGACTCTATTGACATAATTTTTAGATCTTTTTTATAGTCCTACATGTTTCTGTTACAAGTTTTTAATAAAAGGAAATTTCTGTTGCTCTATTTTCAGTGTTTCTTTCCTCTATCCCGCCCATTCTGGTGATTGGCCATCAATTGCAATTTTATTTTTGCTTTTGTATTTTTCAATTCTAAAATTTCAGTTTGCTTCTTTTTTATCTATTTCATTTATTTTCTGGGATTTTCTATTTGTTTCAAATGTGTCCATAATTGCTCCTTGAAGCATCTTTATGATGACTCCTTTAAATTCTTGGCTGACTAATTCTAACATCTCTGTCATCTTGGTGTTGGCATCTTTTCCCTTTGTGGAATATCTTCCTGGTTCTTTGTATGACACGCGATTTTTATTTTGTCATGGACATTTTTTATTATGTTGTGAGACTCTGGCTTTTATTTAAACCTTCTGTTTTAGCTGGTTTCTTCCAACACTGCTCTGGCAAGGGAAGGGAAGACAGTTCCTCCTAATGGACAGGTAGAGGGAAATAGGTTCTCTGCTTTGCCTGAATTGACACCTGGGGTGGCTCCTCATTACTGTTATGCAGGGATGCTAGTTCTGCCTCCTCATATGGTCTCTACTGATAGCTGTTTGGCTGGGAGAGGTCAGAATGCCTTGTTACTGCTCCTCACGTGGCCTTTACTGACATCGCGGAGGTGTAAGTGATGTGGAGTGACCTATTTTCTACTGGGCAGTGGTAAAGTCCTGACTCTTCACTAGGTTTCCTCTGACTTCACCCTAGCATGGGCACCAGGGTAACTTCTTATGGCCTGTTGAGGGTGGATGTCTAGGTTTACACTAGGACTTCCCTAGCATAGTGGGTTGGGGCCACAGTAATTTCTGTGGGGTTTGGCTGGAGTAGAGTGGTTATTGTCTAAAAGGTTTTTGTCTTGCTAGGCTACCCCTCTGCTTGCCTTTTCGCTGGAGAGAGCAGGCTTTCCTTGGGGATTTTCTGTCTGTGCCTTTGGAATTCTGGGTCTCCAGCTTCTCCAACACCCACTCTAGGATCTAGGAGCCAAAAAGAAAACCAAGAGAATCCACCATTGTCTAGAGCCTTGCATTCCCCAGGTTCCTGCTCCTGCCTTTTTCTCTCCACCTTTCAGCGTCTTCTTGGGTTTGTTATTTTATTTTTACTTTGTATTGAAGCATAGCTGATTTACAATGTTGTATTAGTTTCAGGTGTACAGCAGAGTGATTCAGTTATACATATACCCCTATCCTGTTTCAAATTCTTTTCTCATTTAGGTTATTACAGAGTACTGAGCAGAGTTCCCTGTGCTTTACAGTAGGTCCTTGGAGGTAATCTATTTTATATATAGCAGAGTGTGCTGTTAATCCCAAACTCCTAATTTATCCCTCCCCTTTCTTAGTCCATAGAGTCAAAGTTATGGTTTTTCCAGTAGTCATGAATGTATGTGAGGGTTGGACCATAAAGAAGGCTGAGTGCCAAAGAACTGATGCCTACAGAATGTGCTGGAGAAGACTCTAGAGAGTCCCTTGGACTTCAAGGAGATCAAACCGGTCAATCCTAAAGGAAATCAACCCTGAATATTCATTGAAAAGACAGATGTTGAAGCTCCAAAATTTTGGTCACCTGATGCAAAGTGCTGGCTCACTGGAAAAGGCCCTGATGCTGGGAAATATTGAGGGCAGGAGGAGAAGTGGGTGACAGAGGATGAGATGGTTGGATGTCATCATCAACTCAATGGACATAAGCTTGAGTAAAATCTGGGAGAGGGAAGCCTGATGTGCTGGAGTCCATGGGATCACAAAGAGTTGGACACAACTGAGCAACTGAACAGCTTCTTGGGTTTGTTTTTATAAAACATCCAGAGGTTTTAGCTGTTTTGTGGGAGGAATAGAGGAAAGCAAATCTGCTCTATCTTTATGGAAATCTATTTTGAAATTCAGATTTGGGGGGATTTTAAGATAGTGATTGGATGCATAGTAGCTCTCACACTTCAGTGTGCACCAGAATTACCCAGATCAGATCAGATTAGATCAGTCGCTCAGTCATGTCCAACTCTTTGCGACCCCATGAAGCGCAGCACGCCAGGCCTCCCTGTCCATCACCAACTCCTGGAGTTCACTGAGACTCACGTCCATAGAGTCAGTGATGCCATCTAGCCATCTCATCCTCTGTCGTCCCCTTCTCCTCTTGCCCCCAATCCCTCCCAGCATCAGAGTCCTTTCCAATGAGTCAACTCTTCGCATGAGGTGGCCAAAGTACTGGAGTTTCAGCTTTAGCATCATTCCTTCCAAAGAAATCCCAAGGCTGATCTCCTTCAGAATGGACTGGTTGGATCTGCTTGCAGTCCAAGGGACTCTCAAGAGTCTTCTCCAACACCACAGTCCAAAAGCGTCAATTCTTCGGCGCTCAGCCTTCTTCACAGTCCAACTCTCACATCCATACATGACCACAGGAAAAACCATAGCCTTGACTAGACGGACCTTTGTTGGCAAAGTAATGTCTCTGCTTTTGAATATGCTATCTAGGTTGGTCATAACTTTCCTTCCAAGGAGTAAGCGTCTTTTAATTTCATGGCTGCAGTCACCATCTGTAGTGATTTTGGAGCCCAGAAAAATAAAGTCTGACACTGTTTCCACTGTTTCCCCATCTATTTCCCATCAAGTGGTGGAACCGGATGTCATGATCTTTGTTTTCTGAATGTTGAGCTTTAAGCCAACTTTTTCACTCTCCACTTTCACTTTCATCAGAGCTTATTAAAGCATGGTTTTCTGAGTGCATCTTCTAGATATTCTGATAGGGGTGATGTGGGGTAGGGTTTGGAAATTTAAATTTCTAAGAAGTCTTGGCCAATACTACTGGTTCAAAGACTACATTTTAAGACCACTCCCTTAGGGGTATCTAGCCTGATTATTGTCAATTCTGGCTACCCATTAAAATTGCTTGGTAAGCTTAATTAAAAAAAAAAAAGTCCAGTCACCATCTATCCCCCCACCTCTCAGGTATTTTTATCCCATTGGTCTGGGGTAAGAACTGAGAATTTAGTAGTTTTAAAAGCTTCCCAGACATGAATGTTCACAGCAACATAATAGCCAAAAGGTGGAAATAACCCACGTATGTTCAGTTCAGTCAGTACAGTCACTCAGTCATGTTCGACTCTTTGTGACCCCATGGACTGCAGCACATGAGACTTCCTTGTCCATCACCAACTCCCAGAGCTTGCTCAAACTCATGTCCATCAAGTCAGTGATGCCATCCAACCATCTCATCCTCTGTCGTCGCCTTCTCCTCCTGCCTTCAATCTTTCCCAGAATCAGGGTCTTTTCAAATGAGTCAGTACTTCACATCAGGTGGCCAAAGTATTAGAGCTTCAGCTTCAGCATCAGTCCTTCCAATGAATATTCAGGACTGATCTCCTTTAGGGTGGACTGGTTGGATCTCCTTGCAGTCCAAGGAACTCTCAAGGGTCTCCTCCAACACCACAGTTCAAAAGCATCAATTCTTTCAGTGCTCAGCTTTCTTTATGGTCCAACTCTCACATCCATACATGACTACTGGAAACACCAGAGCTTTGGACTTTACAGACCTTTGTCGGCAAAGTAATGTCTCTGCTTTTTGATATGCTGTCTAGGTTGGTCATAGCTTTTCTTCCAAGGAGCAGGGTCTTTCAATTTCATGGCTGTGGTCACCATCTACAGTGATTTTGGAGCCCAAGAAAATAAACTCTGTCACTATTTTCATTGTTTTCCATGTCTTTGCCATAAAGTGATGGACCAGATGCCATGATCTTCATTTTTTGAATGTTGAGTATTAAGCCAGCTTTTTCACTCTTCTCTTTCACTTTCATCAAGAGGGTCTTTAGTTCTCTTCGCCTCCTGCCATAAGGGTGGTGTCATCTGCATATCTGAGGTTACTGATATTTCTCCAGGCAGTCTTAAACCCAGCTTGTGTTTCATCCAACCCAGCATTTTGCCTGATGTACTCTGCATAGAAGTTAAATAGGCAGGGTGACAACATACAGCCTTGATGTACTCCTCTCCCAATTTGGAACCAGTCCCTTGTTCCATGTCTGGTTCTAAACTGTTGCTTCTTGACCTGCATACAGAATTTCTCAGGAGACAGGTAAGGTGGTCTGGTATTCCCATCTCTTTAAGAATTTTCCATAATTTGTATGTATCAACTAGTAATTAAAATGTTAAAAAAAAGTGTTACATCCATACAATGGAAGAATATTCAGCAATGAAAAGGATAAAGTACTGACGCATACTACAACATGGATGAACCTTGAAAATACTATGTAAAGTGAAAGAAGTCAGATACAAAGGGCTATATATTATATGCTTCCATTTATATGAAATATCCAGAATGGGCAAATCCATAGAGCCAGAACTTAGATTAGTGGTTGTCAGGGCCAGGGGAATTAGGAAGAAATGGGAAGTGACTGCTAATGGCCATGGGGTTTCCTTTTGGGGATGATGAAATATTCTGGATTTAGAGAGTGCCGATTATTGCGCTATCTCGTGAATATTGCTAACTGCCACTGAATAGTACTTTTTAAAAGGATTAATTTTATGGTATGTGCATTATATCTCAATTAAAAAGCATTCCTCCTGGGACTTCCCTGGTTGTCCGGTGGTTAAGACTCTGCACTTCCTACTGCAGGGGCTCAGGTTTGATTCTCAGGGACTAAGATCCCACATGCCTTGTGATAGTGGGGCCTAAAAAAGTAAAAATAAAAATTAAAAAAAAAAAAACATTCCTACTGGTTAGTATCTAACATGTTCCAACAACCGGAAGCATTGTACTTCACATGAAGTTGCAAATGCTGACAGGAGTCTCAGAGAGTTTTTAAGTGTCCAGGTAAAAGGTTTGTATTTATATCTATAGATCACAAATTTAGTTTTCTGAATTTATATAATTAGAAAAATCACCTGAAAGCTTGTTAAAATTACAGAATTCCAGATCCCTTCAATGAGGATTTAGATTCTGGGTCAAAAATCAGATTCGGGCCTTGGGTGTGCCTGAAAATCTATTCTTTTAAACAATACCTAGAGTAATTTCGACGTTCAAACAAGTTTGGGTAACCCAGTCTTAAGTGATGGGGAGTCACTAAAGGTTCTTTTTTCTCTTTTAACTGAAAATTATGTTATTTCTTAAATGTCTGATTGTTTCAGCAGCTTCTTTGAATAGTGTTAATTTAATCAGAATTTTATTTACTACAGATGTTTGCCAAAGAGCAAGGAAGTGTTCTTATATTGAGCTATGTTAAACAATGGGGAATGGTCTGTGTATTTGTAAGTCCAGTTTGATGTTAAGTCTAATTATGTCTCTGTAGTTAGTTCCCACAGTTAACAGATGTGAATTGATGTCAACTGTAGATTTTTAATTGTTTTCTCATTGTTTCCTCCATCATGTTCCTTTTTTCTTTTATCCATGTGTAGCACATTGTTCAGAGAAGGCAATGGCACCCCACTCCAGTACTCTTGCCTAGAAAATCCCATGGATGGAGGAGCCTGGAAGGCTTCAGTCCATGGGGTCACTGAGGGTCAGACATGACTGAGCGACTTCACTTTCACTTTTCACTTTCAGGCATTGGAGAAGGAAATGGCAACCCACTCCAGTGTTCTTGCCTGGAGAATCCCAGGGATGGGGGAGCCTGGTGGGCTACCGTCTATGGGGTCGCACAGAGTCGGACACGACTAAAGCGACTTAGCAGCAGCAGCAGCAGCAGCAGCACACTGTTAACACATCATTCATGCAGTGTTTTTCTGATGAAAAATACCTCTTTTCTGTAAATATTAGAACAAATTTTTTAACTATAAAGTTCTACACAGATGTGTTTACTTCCTAGAAGGAACTTCTATTAAAGCTGTAGTATATATACTTTCAGACACTTTATGCATATATAAGAAGATAGAATCATACTACGCCTTCTGTCCTTTTCACTTAGTTTGAATAAACAATTTTTTTTAAAGCTGTCTACCTTATCTATCTTGATGGCTATCTAGTATGAACGTACACATTATAGTTTACTTAATCAGTACCTTTTTTAGAGACTTAAGTTGTAATCTGTTTTGTTGCTAATGTGATTTCTTTTTTGGCCTTTGGAATAAAGATTTAAAACACTTGAAAAATAAAATCATGAATGTATTAGGAGAGAATATAGAACTTTCTTCATAGTCATGGATTAGAGAGAGTTTCTTAAATCACAACAATAAACCCAGAAGTCATAAAGAATATGTCAATCAAATTTGACAGCAGAAAAGTTATAACACTTAGCAGACACCATGAACAACGTTAAAACTCATATTGGCAGGTTGGATCAAATAGTGACAACACACAACAGAATGAAGAGTCATCCTGAATAAAAAGCACATAGAAAGAATTAAGAAATATTGAAAATTCAGTAGAAAAATGGATAAAGGATGAGTCAGTTCATGGGAAGGGAAATATAAGTGGCCTATAAACTTGAAAAACTATTCAACTCCATGAATTAAATAGATACAAATAAAAACAATGCAGAAGTGTGTTTGCCTATTAGCTTGAAACAAATACAAATAATTAATAGCATCTGTTTTGGCTAGACTGTGAGAAATGGGCACTGACACACTGTTACGAGGGTGACAATAGGTACAACAACCACATTAGAAGGACAGTTTAGTGTTCCTCATCAATTCATAAATTGTCCATACCCTGTGATCCAGTGGTTGCATTTTCTAGACTCTAATCTACAGAATTGGCACAAGTCCATAAAGATATTTGCACAGCAATACTCATTGCAGCACTATTTGAAGCAAAATGTAGAAACAACCAAATGTTTTTCAATAGGGAAATGGTTAAATAAATTATGTTGCAATACTGTGCAACTTTTAAAATGAAGTAGATCTGCATTGGGCTGTCATGAGGAGATAACCAGAAAGCCGTATCAGGTAAAAAACAAAATTGGAGAACAAGATGTGTGTTATGATCCTATTTTTGATAAACAATGTTTCTTAAATGTATCTATCATGCTGCTGCTGCTGCTAAGTTGCTTCAGTCCTGTCCGACTCTGTGCAACCCCACAGACGCAGCCCATCAGGCCCCACTGTCCCTGGGATTCTGCAGGCAAGAACACTGGAATGGGTTGCCATTTCCTTCTCCAGTATCTATCATGTATGTTTACATAACATGGAGTTCTATCTCTGTCTCTTTCTCTCTCTCTGTCTTTCTCTCTCTCACACACACACTCCCATACATCCCTAGAATACACACAAACACATTTACCTAGAAAAATGTCTGGAATGTAACATAGCAAATGTTAACAGTAACTACATTCACTGTTTCTGCACATGTCTGTATGTAACAAATCAGAATTTGTTACAATGAACAAGCAAAGTATTATTTCTGTAAACATATGTAGACAGAATATGTATGTATCTAGATTATATATATTCTAGATGGATTTCTAGAATTCACCTAAAAGTGTATTTCTGTGAAAGTTGACAGTTTTAGAGCAGGGTATGAGAATGATTAGAGCTGGGCTTTGGTTTAATGTGGAGAGAGACAAGTACTGAGGAAAAGGATGGATGGCAGAGACAGTGTAGAAAGGAAAATCTATAGGACCTGACAACTAATTATATGTAAGTAGACAGATAACTGTGAGTTAAAATAGCTCTGTCACTGAAAAAACTTGGAGATATCATTAACCTGGGGAGGGAAACTGGAGGAGCTGATTTTGAAGGGAAAATCATAACTTTCAGAGTCTAGACAGATATATTAGTTATCTACTGCCTCCAAAATTTAGTGGCATAAAATAACAATAATCATGTATTATCTCTACGGTTTCTGCGGGTTGGGATTTCAGACTAGACAGAGTAGGGAAAACTTGTTTTTTGCCCCATGACATCTGCTAGGAGCTGGAATCATCTGATGGCTCTTTTGCTCACATGTCTGACAATTGATGCTTGGTGTCGGCTGGGGGGCCAAGCTGGCAGTGTTTGCCAGAACACCAACATGTGGCCTCTTCATGTGGCCTTCCTCACAACATGGCAGTTGAGTTCCAAGGATAATCACCCTAATAGAGAGTAAGAGGATCCATCCAGGTGAAAGCCATTGTCTTTTATGACCTTGCCTTGTATATCTCCCAGCATTGCTTCCATTTCATGGCATTGACCAGTGCAGTCACAAACCCCTATCCCCAGATTCAACAGCAGGAAGCACAGACCTCCTCTC
Source organism: Bos taurus (assembly GCF_002263795.3). Classification (NCBI taxonomy): domain Eukaryota; kingdom Metazoa; phylum Chordata; class Mammalia; order Artiodactyla; family Bovidae; genus Bos; species Bos taurus. The sequence goes on along the minus strand of NW_020192292.1, from coordinate 9,097,010 downwards.
ACAGTGGGAAGAATATTAGTAACATTGTAGAGCATGCAGGTGAGATAAATAATAGGTATGACTATCTTTGGAAAATACAATCTCTCATACTCCACTGTATTTTAAAGTGAATGAGACTATTAATATTAATGGCTCTAAGTAATGAATTATCACTTTCAGAGTGATTTGTATGTAACTAAGAACCCCAGTAGTCCCCACGCCCCAGCGTAAGTGAATAAGTCATTATAGGTGAGGAAGCTACATCATTAAAGGTGGGGAGCATGATTCAAAGTATTTTTGTCTTTAACATAAAGACAATATCAAAAGACTTAATATAAAAATTAAAAAGACTCAAAGTCTTTAATATGGCACACAAGATTCTCTATGATCTGGTTCTTGCCTAATTCTTAGATTTAATCTTCCAATTATGTCTTCACTCACATCCTAAATATGAAGCATGTCAAAATATCGAGTAATGCCAAATTTCAAGAAGTTCATTCAAACATACTCTCCTAGCGTCAGGTTTCCCTGAAAGAGCTATCTCAAGAGGAAGGGCGAGGGAGAAGCAGGGTAGGACAGGGAATGGAGCTAAGCAAGAATGTGGTCTCATTTGGAGTCCAGCTTTGGGCCAGATCACTAAGGCTGTGAAGCACGAATGACACCACAGGGTGATCCCATTCTGAGGCCAGGGGGCTGTGTCATTGGCTGCAGTTTGGGGGAGGGGAGTTGGGCAGGCTGCCCACGTGGCATGGTGCCTTACCTCTGAGCCCAGGTGGCTCTCCCTCCTGAGGGGACTTTTCCGGAGCAGGGGAAGCAGCTGTGAGCCTGCAGCAGCCCATGTTCACAAAAGGGGACCTGGGCCGGGCACCAGCAGGGACCACAACACACATTCACCTGTTTCAAGGCCTCAGAGCTCCTTTATCCTGAGATAAAACTGCCTCTCCTTTTCTTCGCTGATATCACCTCCTCCAGGAGGCTTTCCCTGATAACTAGCTGACTTGCAGCCTACCCTTCTTGGCTCAAATAAAATCCAGTTACAAATTCTTTTCAATGTTTTCCCCCCACACATGTCCTCAAACAAATACTTCCCAGTTAGAGAAAAGGGAATAATTCAAAAGTGTTAATTAAAGCTAAACAAGAATTATAGGGGCAGGACTGCCTATCGATTATTGTGCTTAGGATGTTAATTTGACTATTTCTGGTTGGACCTATGCTATAATATATAAGATTTTAAAAATCTAAACAATTTCACTTATTAAGTATTGTAGCAAATGTTTAAAACAATTAACTCTGAAAAATACACACACCACGCACACACACACAAAACCCGGTTGCAACTGTCTCTCTAGCTTAGTATCTACCATATTGTATTGAAAGTATCTGCTTTATATAACCAGTCTTCCCCAGTGGAGGAGACGCTCAGATGAACAGGAACCATGTCTGTTCATCTTTTTGCCCCAGGCACTTAACAGAGTGCCAAGCAGAGGAGGCTGAAGTAGATATTCTGATAACCAAAACACCAGTAAGTAACTTCCTGGGTGGTGGTACAAGGCCCACCAGCTCTACTCAAAAGATATCTTCCATCCCCATGTGGAAGGGGGATGAAAAAACCTGGCAATATTTAGGACAATTAAGTGATTTACAACAAGGAAAGTAGCTGTAGAGTTTCTTGATACACCTAAGTTACAAGTACAGTTCTAGCATTGTTACATTGTAAAAGATATGTTCTAACATGGTTTAAAATGCCGTAATGCCCACAGCCTAGAAGGAGAGGGAAGAATTATGAAATCTGTGCCTTAGCAGGAATAGAAATGTTTCTCCTTTTTATGAGTGGAAATAGCTTGGTGCAAGAACTGTTGAAGAATTTTTCTACAGCATTTAGCCTCCCCAGAAGTTAAAAAAGAAACTAGAGCTAAGATGCAAAGGGCATAAACCAAGGGAAAAGGAATGAGATGAATTTGACTAATACCTGCAAGGTGAAACTCCTCAGTACCTGACGCCCTGGTGCATGTGGGGAAAGAGGGGGCAGAGGGCTCTAGGTGGTTGGAGGCCAGAGAGGCTGAGGGCTGGTAGTGGTGGGCACTGCCTTCTCTACCGCTGTTCTGGGCACTCTCCCCCAACCCCATGTGTGATGTGCCCCCCGCGGAGCTCCACAGACTTGCCTTGTGAGTTCCTGAACAAGTTTCGTACCACAGGTAACATGGGGTGGTGGTTCTCAGGGTGGTGAGATAGAAGGAGGGGAACACCACAAAAAGATCTGAAAGAAAAAGAGGGAGGTTCCAAGATCTCCACCCAGGGACTTCCCTGGTGGTCCAGTGGCTAAAATTCCGAACTCCCAATGCAGAGGGCCAGGGTTCCATTCCTGGTCAGGGAACTAGATCCCACACGCCACAACTAAAGATCCATCATCGCCACAATGAAGATGGAAGATCCTGAGTGGCCACGACTAAGACCTGGTGCCATTGAATAAATTGAAAAATACAAAGAAAACAAAAACAAAAAATCTCCACCCAGAGGCTCCTATGCCCTGAGTGGTGACGAGAGGTTACCCAAGTGGCAAAAGCCCTGGGAGCTTGTCTGGGGGCTTGCCTGGGCCAAGTTTCATCACCAGCTATTTTTATTTTTAGCCTATGCCGCCTTCTCAGTGTCACCAGGTCTATAAATGTCCATATGATTTGCTGTGCCTGGGCCAGGGCAGAAGGGAGGCAGCTAAAAAGTCTTGTGCTAGGCCTTGTGCTGAAAATTCACTGCCCTCGACTGGCATACGCCTGTATCTTCTGGTGCCCCAGGTTACCTCCATAGGGCACTTCCCTCAATTCTCTGGGCACCCCACATGGCCATCACCCCTTCACCAGCTCTCCTCCAATCAGGCTTCAGAAAGAGGGTTCCCTGAACACAGGTAAAATCAACAGGTGTCAGGAGCGCAGATAATGGCGAAGTCAGGTCTCTCACAATCCCACAGGGTGGCTTATCCAAAGGCCAGTCTTTTGGGGAATGAGAGAGCAGTCTCCAGGCCTGTGGTGGCTGCCTGAAGCTAACGGACTCCCTCCACCCTCCTCTCTCTTCTGGCCACTCTGCACCCTGCTGGGCGAGCTACTTCCACACTGGGCTGCTCTGAAATGTGTGTCTGGGCTCTCGGGCATCCCACACATCCCTCTCATTCTGGTGTTATTCCTGCAGAATTGAGGGGAGGGGAGCTTGAGCTGCTACATTGGGTGGGCTGACCAGCTGAAGGAATCTGTTTCCCCCCTTGCCAAAATGGGAAAGAAGACGACTAGGCCTTACCTATACGGAAGCTTACCCTTGCACACTGTGATTTAAGAAAATGAAGGACTCATCACTCTAGTGTATTCCCCTCCCCCAGATCTGCCAGAGTGGGGCAGCTTGTGCCTACTGAGAGACTTATTTTTCTGCTTTCCTCAGTCAGCTTGTGCCCTTCCACGCAGACTGACCATTTACTTTCAATATTCTCTCCAGCCTCTTGTAACCATGACGGTTTGGCCGATTGAAATGAAAGAGACAGACTCTTCACTTGTCTTCTGTATTCTGTTTTTTACTCTCATCTCTCCCATTTCACCATGCTGAACACGATCGAACAGAATCATCCTATGGTTCCTCATTGCTCCAAGGCTAAAATTCCAACTCCTCAAACAGGGCCTGGTAGGCCTTGCATGACCTGACTCTTCCCACCTCTGCAAGCTCATCCATCTCTAGCCATCTCCCTCCCATTCTGTTCCCCCGCCCCCAGCTACCCTACATTCCAGCAATATAGAACTTTCTTTTTTCCACTGGGTTCTTTCAATGTCTCACCATCTGACCACCTCACCATTGCCTACCTAGAACATTCTCCTCCTCCCTGGCCCCGTTTTCATTTCCACCAGCTAGCTCTCTATCACCAGGCTACTTCTCACATTTCCTGCAGGTCAGTCCTTCAGAAAACGTTCTCTGTATATTCCCCCTCACCTCTCCAATTCTTCTAGAATATACATTCTTTCCCAGTGCTCCCAGAGCACTATGCATTCCTCTCTCATAGCAACTTAATATAGCATTTTATCTACACTTTTTTCCCCACTAGAATGTTACCTATGTGCCCATGGACTATATCTATTCTTTTATTTAACACTTACATAGAACTGGACTCTGTACTAAGCACTTCTGTAAACATTTTGTAAACATTAATTCATTTAATTCTCATAACAATTCTTATGAGGTACTATTGTTATTGTCATTATGCAGATGACGAAGCTGAGACAAGAGTTAACTAATTTTTCCCAAGGTCACATAGCTAGTAAATGGCAGAGTTGGGATTTGAACCCCGAAATCCAAGTTCTTCACTGCTATAATATGCTGTGTCCCTTGTTCACCAAATGTATTCTTGTTGCATCTCATATAGAAGATCCACCCAAGGAATATTTGGATAAAGAAACCAATAACAATATTGTAAAGTAATTAGCCTCTAATTAAAATAAATAAATTTTAAAAAAATTTTTAAAATAAAAAAAAAGAAAGAATGGATAAATGAATAAAGATTGTGGAAATAACAAAGTCCTTAGTGGACCAGTGGGAGGAAAAAGCGGTAGCCACAGACTGAGACAGAAATTAAATTTAGGATTCAGAGAAGTTGAAAGCAAATAGTCCAAGCAGTATAGGAAAGATTGCTGGGAGAAGTGGCCAAGTGATGAACAGGCAAGTGGCAGGTGCAGGAGGAGCTCAGAAAGGCAAGGGACAAATGGCTCTACAGTCAACAAAGAAAATATAACACAGACAATTAGATTTGGCCAGGAACTTGCCCCTGGATCCTCAGAGCAGTTTCCAGAGTTGCTGGGGAGAGAAATCAGGTGCATGGCCTTGAGGAAGGAGTAGATGGTGGAAAACCAGACAGTGAGACTTTACTCTTCTCTGAGCAATGAAAGGTAGAGTTTTGGGAGGGGATAAGTAATTCAGGTTAAGGAAGGTCTTTTTGTCAAGATGTGGTGATTAGGGCTTGCTTAAAGGCAAAACGTAACAAATCTTTGGCAAGTCAGAAATTAAACCAACTCTCACCAAAACAGAGAGTCTGCTGTATGGGAGTGGACCACACCACAGTCAGCCACATGAAATGGAAACATGGCAAAGAATGCTAACATTCGTTGTGAAGGGAATGAAGGCCAAGAAGAGCAGTGCTTTGTAGGAATGCCTTCCTGAGAGATGTCCGGTAACCTCGGACATGAGGGTAGAAAGAGGTCTAGAATGAGGGACTATGGTGAAGTATTAAAGTCAACTGATTTAGAGAGTACAAGTGGAATAAAAGAGTAGAGACATGAATAAAAAAGAAGAAACTATGTTCAAAAGTGCAGGAATTCAATTCCTTCCCACTCAGTGCCTCATCTAGGAAAGCTCTTGAACTTCTGGACTACTGGACCACTGCTCCTACTTCACCTTTTATTTGTATTACTTTTGTCCCTGATTCATATATTGCTTTATGTGGCCTCTTCTGAAATGTTATTTTTATGAAAATGTTATTGAATATGTATTTTTAAATATCTATTACAAGGGAACATAGCAAATGAAGTCATAAACACACTTTAGTTCAGGACTCCATGTTGTGCGCAGCATAGTGCTGGGAATACACACCTTCATGTTTAAAATCTGATTACATGAAGCAGTCAGCCAAGCGTGACTGGCCACTCATTGAGTCTCTCCCTAGAGCCACACCTGAGCACATCCCTCAGTGCTTCCTCATTTACCTGAGCTGCACTTTCCTTTACTGAAAATTGAACATAATGCCACCTACCACAATGATTTCAAAGACTAAACGAGACTAATGTGGATGGCTGACACTTCATAGGTGCTCAATAAATTTGAGTTGAATCAGAAACCAGGTTGGCAAACCTTCCGTGTGTAAAGGCTGCAGAGACACAACAGTAGGTAGAATCATCACAGGCAGGCCAATACTTTGAAGTGCTCAACGAAACTGAAGAAGCTTGTGCACACAAAACGCCAGTTTAGGTTAACTGTGCTTTAGTTTCCTTTCTAAGTAGAGATACGTGGAATGCAAGGCCAGCAACAGACTTACAAATACTGACCAAGAGTGGGGAGGGATCTGAAGGAATGGCAAGTAAGTCTTGCCAGGAAAGAAGTTTGCTGCTTCTGAAATGTTTCGGTCTTAGCCACTGGCAGGATTGATCGATTGCAGTAAGCAGTTTTCTGTGCAGCCTGTCCAAGCATCTGTTTCTGTACTTCTGCACAACTGTTGCTCAAATTCACTCTTCTTTTCGAATTATCATCTTTAAAGAGCAAGCGAAAAATCCATTCAAGCCACCCTAAGTATCCTAACAGCTTCCAAGTCCTCTAAAGGAGGGTCCTTAACATTTCCCCTTACCCCCTGCCTGGGTTCAAACTTCAACTCCCAAGGTCCGCCCAAGTCCCTCCCCTTGCCCTGTCATCTAATGAATATGCAAATACCACATAATTGGCAGCCAATGGCGTGGGTTCTGGTCACATGGTGCCCATGGTAGGTGAGCGGACAGAAGTTGTGTGTCGGTGAACAGAGACAGCTCTCAGTCTGGGGCGAGCGCTTCAGTGAGCGTGGACGGATGCTCGGGTAGTAGTCTCTGCGGCAGCAGCAGCGGCAGTAGTGGTGCCAGAAGAGAGGAAGGGGGAGGGCCCCGAGGGCTACACACGCTCACATTTTCAAGTTCCCTTGTTGGGAGAAGAGGTGGGGCTGCAAAAAGAGGAGGCCAGGAGCAGTTCCATCCGTCCCGTCCCGTCTTCCTCTTGCTCCCTGCACCCTGGCTCTGCGAGAGTTGAGGGTTCAGGTGGCAGTACGCGGCAGTGAGGGCAAGAGGGCCAAGAGAGTGGGGAGCGGAGGCCAGGGGTGTGGGGGAAGATGCCCATCCTGCTGTTCCTCATAGACACGTCCGCCTCTATGAACCAGCGCACTGACCTGGGCACCTCCTATTTGGATATTGCCAAAGGCGCTGTGGAGTTATTCTTGAAGGTAAAGGGAGGGGAGGGGAGAGATGGGGGAGAGTTCCCGAAGGATGGGGTTGGTGGTGGATTTAGGTGCTTCTGTAACGCTGGTATCGCCCCCTCCACCCCCTTCCCTTCGCGGCCCCTCCGTCATCCCTCGTCCTGTAGCTGCGTGCCGGGATCCGGCCAGCCGCGGAGACAGGTACATGCTGGTCACCTACCGCGAACCCCCGTATTGCATCAAGGTAAAGGGCCATCCAGGGGGTGGGGCCGGGCGGGAAGCAGGAGCCAGTCGGCCTGGGCAGTCGAGACCCCTGCCCCCGCCCGAGGCGGTCCTGCGTCGCCAGGCGGGGCGGGCAGGGCGGGGGTGGGGTGGGGGCGAGGGCGGGGGGAGTGGTGACTCCGCAGCTTCCGAGGAGCCGCGGCGCCTGGGGTCGGGAAGGCGGCCGGGGGAGGGGCGGCCCGAGGAGAAACCGCAGGAGAGCCGGGCTGGTGGCGGCGACGGGCACAGCTGCCTCGGAAGATGGCGGACATTTTGCTTTTGTATGAACCGGAGAGGGAGACCGAGGGCGCTGCTGAGATGGAAAGGAGGGAGGGGAGGGAGGAGAGGAGAAGGTGGGCACGAGACGCGAGGGAGGCTGCGGACGGGCCCGCCCCTTCGGGTCGCACCGCGCGCGGCGGAGGCCGAGGGGCCGAACGGCGCCGGCTTCTCCGCCCCGAGGTGCTGCGGACTCGCGCGCGGGTTTTCCTGGCGCCCGGGCTCCGCCCCCGGCCCCTCCTCCCCACTCCTCCCGCCCTGCGCTGCTTCTCCTCCCTCTCTTCCTCCCGCTCCCCTCCCTTCCTGCTGAGAGCGTGGCAGAGCCGGCCGCCGGCCTTCAAAGATTAGACTGCTGCTTTTGTGCGTCTGTGGTCTCTAACCCACCCCCACCCAATGGAAAATCAGTCCGCGGAGCCAGCCTCCCAACCCCCCGGCCCGCAGAAACAGTCCTGTTCACTGCTTCTCCTGTGTCGGTCCGGTTAACCCCGGTCTGTTACCTTAGCTACTGTTAGTGTTTCATTGTAGAATTCCACCCAAGCCGCGACGGGGTGGGGCGGGGAGATACCTAGTCGGAACCCGCGGGACAGAGCTTTTGGGGGACCTGGCCTACCTACTGACATCATAAATTAGGTTTGTGTTAGTCACGTAGGGATTTGTCCAGGGAAGAGAAAGGAAGGAAGGGGAGGACTAGCTGTGCGCAGTTACAATAGCCAAATTCGATGACTTGATCCACGGGGTTCTGACCTGCAGGAGAGAAGTAGGGAGCATTTCACCTTCCAGACCTCATCCTAATGGTGCGGAGATAAAGAACTGCTTTGCCTGCAGTGGCCCGATAAAATAGAATTCAGACTATTAATGCAACCTGCTTAAGAGTCCTGCTTGCATATTGAAATTTTAAACATATATTACCATAATCCTTGACGTCTATTGCTAGATGCCCTCTTTTTCTCAAATTCTCTTAACAGAGCCGAGGAGGCACTGAATGTGTTATAATCCGTTTTAGCCGAGTGAGGTGTTTAAAAGAATGGAACCTACCAAACTGAATAGTTGGCTAAAGAGAGCTTCCTTCAGAAGTAAAACCGAAGAGAGACTTTACTTTTGTAACTCGTATCTTCGGTTAACAGTTTGATTATTAGGTTCCCCTGAAAACCATTCTGGTTTTAATGCTTTATTTTCTGTTTTTGATTTATCTATTTAGAAAAATGGAGCAAGTAGACATCTTTAAGAAGGCCATAAGTTTTTTAACATGTCAGTTTCCTACAAGGGTGTGACCATTTTTTTTCCACATAGAAAAGCAGATGTTTGTCCATCCTAAGTATGAAAGTCTACACCCTTGGAGTACTAATACAGATAAGAACCCACTGTTGTACTGTGGCCATTTGAAATCCTCCTTATTTTGAAAATAGTAAACAGGATAAATTACAAAGCAGTAGACGTTTTTTTCTTTAAAGGAGTAATTTAGTTAACATTTTGCTGAACAATATTGTAAAGTTAAATAAAATTAAAAACATTTTGCTGAACACCAAGACTCATAGATGAAAAATTATTTTTGATCTATAAAGCTTTTATGGCAATATTTACAGAATCTTTGGAAAGGAAAAAGAAAGTCTGGCCCCCCTCTTAACCATCATCACAGCTTTTTTTTTTTAACCTAGCATTGTAATCAGTGTACTATATTACTTTTGAATTCTACCTTTCCCATCTGCTTTGTTCTATGAATTATTCCAGTAGCCACATAGTCTTCATACTTAAAATTTTTCGTGGCCGTGTAACTTACCCATGGTATTTTAGATGCTCCAGGTAGTTCTGTGGGCAGAGGGGAAAAGTTGAATTTTGTTTTTAGTGGAAATTTCATCTGTCAGCTTTTTATCTTGCAATCTTGTACACTACATTTTATCCTGAAAGTAAAAAACATTCTTCTAAGCTGGCTTTGATCTTTTTTTATGTGGACAGCTATGTGAAGACACTGTGATTAACACTTCCAATTGCTAATCATGAGCTATCCTCTTCCTTACGCTTTTCCAAAGTCATTCAGGTTTTTTCTTTTTAATCTTATATGATACCTACATGTGCTGGGGAACAATTACTGATTTTAGTGATGTTTTTGTCATTTTGCTGTCTATAACTGAATTGCTAATGATATACCATTCTTGGTAGCACTTTCTTTCTCTGAGTCCCTTTCAGTCACTCTTCAGCCCACCCCATCCCTCCCCTCAGCATGTGGTAACTATTTGTTCTTCTGCTTCTAGGACCTAGCCATTTTGGAAGGTCTGAAATTTTAAGAACATCTGGTGAATTTTTCTTAAAAATTTAATCTAATCTTTCACTTGCTGATAGCTGGGAGCCATAAATGTCTGTTTTCTGTCACACCAATTATCAAATAGGTCTTTATTGACTGTCAGCAGGCGTCTTAGTTCCTACTTAAAACTTCACTCTTCCCTAGGAGTCCTGAGGTCCTTTCAGCAAAGTAATGTTAGATGAAGTTTATTTGTAACTTATTTTTCTGCAGAATAACGTGAAGTGTATTTTTGGGTTTCTCTACAGTTGGAGGGCTTTATCTCTTGTCAAAGAAACTGCTTACTTATTTCTCAGGTCTTGGTTATGTCCAACTGTAAACACTGCAAAACTGATTTTTTCCTAGTAGAAGATTCAATTGTATTGGTGGTGTAACAGGCATGAGTTGTGCATTTGGTTGGAAGGTTTATTCCCTAACAGGCGTGGAACTATCCCAGTATATCCACTTACAAGCTCTGACAATAAATCTTGTTGTGAAAAGTTACTGTGACTGGAATTCTTCACTAAAGTGTACTGTTAAGCATATGAATATAGTATTTCACCCAGGACTTTCGTAGCTTCTTACTGCATAGCTCTTTTAAAATTAGTCATACCTGTTACTTGCAGTCGCTTGACATGGGTGGAAGTAAGTTTTGATTTGGGGAACCGTATTAAAAGGCATACGAAATGCAAGTATTTTGTGCTACATCTGTTTCAAGTGTTGCTTTGTAGACACATTTTATACATAGTGTCACAAGTGTTAACACTACATTTATACAATGGTATCTCTAGTGTACATAGCTAGGTTGAAGCTGTTTAATATTTTAAAATTTCCAGTGTATCCTATAAGACTAATACATGGTTTTAAGAAGTGGGGTGGGTTTCTTTTCTCTTTTTTGGTATAATAGTTCTTAATAGATTTGGCTGAGGTTCTGCTGTCTTGTATGTTTGTTTGCTATGAGTCATAATTTCCTTTTATTCAGTGAATAGCAGAGGTAAGCTGTCACTACTACTAAGTCTGAGCAAATTGAGGGCGTCAAGAAGAAAGTGAGCCATGAGACTGGAGTAGATAATAAGTATTCAAATAGTTTGATGTTTGAAGCTACTTTCTTAAAGTGATTTCTTTTTATTGAAGGCAATACTATTTTTTTAAACTAAAACTGAGTCAGTTTTCTAGAATAGCTGGAACACATGTATACATCGCAGACAGACATTTTTTTTTAAAATATAAATAGTGGAGAGATGTTTCCAAGAAATATCCCAAGTCTGTAATTCGAAACAGAGAGCATTTGTAAAAGTAAAAATTTCCCTTGAGTGTTGCTTTTCACATCCTATAGCCAGTCTTGCTTACTGGTATCTGTGTGCCTCTGTCACATGTATCAGCAAAAGGCAGCATTTTGGCTTACAGATTTAGGAAGTGAACCTATGCTTTTTAAAGTGATCTTTGTGCAAATATTACTGGTATTTTAAACTAAGGCTTAACTTTGTCATATGCCCATGAGTATATTTTGTGGGCCTAATTTGGAAAAGGAGTGACTTCTAGGGGAGCCTTTCACTGTGGTTGGAAGCTAAGAAAGTGCTTTTGGGTGAAACAGCAGTAAGTAGCCCTGTGAGAACAATCAGAGGCAATTGCATCGAAAACTCAAAATGCTACAAAGGTGGTGCGTCTACTTTTATGATTAGTTGTTTCTTCCCTGACCATGTTCCTTTCACCTTCCTCACTAGCCATTTGAAAGCATTATTTTGAAATTGAAAAAGAGGGAAAAATCACACAAAAGAAAAGACAACCTGCTGAATGGGAGAAAATCTTTACAAATTATGTATCTGATAAGATGTTACTATCTAAAATCTACAAGAACTCACATAACTCAATAGCAGAAAAAAAAACTAAACAATCTGATTTAAAAATGGCAGAAGATCTGAATAGGACAGTTTTTCAAAAGAAGATACACAGATGGACAGCAGGCTCATGAAAAGATTGCTCACCATCACTGAATCATCAGGGAAATGAAAATAAAACCACAATAGGATACCACCTCAGGCCTGTTAGAGTAGCTATTATCAAAAAGACACAAATAACAAGTGTTGGAAAGGATTTGGAGAAAAGGGAACCTCTCTGCTGTCGGTGGGAATGTAAATTTGTGCAGCCCACTGTGGAAAGCTGTATGGAGGTTCCTCAAAGATTAAAGCTAGAAGTAGCCTATGATCCAGCAACTCTACTTCTGGGTATTTATCTGAAGAAAAATAAAAACATTAACTTGAAAAGAATATGCACCCCATGTTCACTGCAGTTTATTTACAATAACCAAGAAATGGAAATAACCTAAGTGTTCATTGATGTGTTGAATAAAGAAAATTGTAGGTATAATACATACAATGAAATATTATTTCAGCCATAAAACAGAAGGAAATCTTGCTATTTTGTGACAACATGAATGAACCTTGAGGACATTATGCCAAGTGAAATAAGTCAGACAGAGAGAGACAAATACCATTATGATCTCACTTAAATGTGGAATTGAAAACAAAACAAAAAAAGAACAAGCTCATAGATACAGAGAACAGATTGGTGGTTGTGAGAGGTGGAAGGTGGGGAAAGTTGGTGAAGGATGTCAAAATGTACAAACCTCCAGGTATGAAAAAGTCATGAGATGTAATGTACAGTATTGGTGATGATAGTTAATAATATTGTATATTTGAAAGTTGCTAAGAAAGTAAATCTTAGAAGTTCATAAGAAAAAAGAAAAAATGTTTGTAACTTTGTGTGGCAATGAGTATTAACCAGATTTATTGTGATCATTTTGCACTGTATACAAATATCAAATTATGTTGAAACCTTAAATGAATACAGTGTTATATATCAATTACACATACATACCTAGAAGGTGAATGCCTCCAGATTTTTATCCAGCCTATAAATTAAATATATTTTACTCGAAGGAATTTTAGGAATGAAGTACTCTGACTGATAGCATTTTTTCTTTATATAAGAGTAAAGGATGGAGGAATTAGAACTTTTAGTCAGTCAGTTTAGTTGCTCAGTCGTGTCCGACTCTTTGCGACCCCATGGACTGCAGTACACCAGGCCTCCCTGTCCATCACCAATTCTCAGAGTTTACTCAAACTCATGTCCATTGAGTTGGTGATGCCATCCATGATGGCATCAGGATGGATGAGGATGCCATCTCATCCTCTGTCATCCCCTCCTCCTCCCGCCTTCAATCTTTCCCAGCATCAGGGTCTTTTCCAATCAGTCAGTTCTTTGCATCAGGTGGCCAAAGTATTGGAGCTTCAGCATCAGTCCTTCCAGTGAATATTCAGGACTTATTTCCTTTAGGGTGGACTGGGTGGATCTCCTTGCGGTCCAGGGGACTCTCAAGAGTCTTCTCCAACACCACAGTTCAAAAGCATCAATTCTTTGGTGCTCAGGTTTTTTTATAGTCCAACTCACATCCATATATGACTACTGGAAAAACCATAGCCTTGACTAGATGGACCTTTGTTGGCAAAGTAATGTCTCTGCTTTTTAACATGCTGTCTAGGTTAGTCATAACTTTTCTTCCAAGGAACAAGCATCTTTTAATTTCATGGCTGCAATCACCATCTGCAGTGATTTTGGAGCCCCCAAAAATAAAGTCAGCCACTGTTTCCACTGTTTCCCCATCTTTTTGCCATGAAGTGATGGGACCAGGTGCCATGATCTTCTTTTTCTGAATATTGAGCTTTAAGCCAACTTTTTCACTCTCCTCTTTCACTTTCAAGAGGCTTTTGAGTTCCTCTTCACTTTCATCAAGAGGTTCTTTAGTTCTTCTTTGCTTTCCGCCATTTAGAACTTGAGTAAAAGCTTATTACAGAGAACCCTCCACCAGTGATGTGTATACCACCGTATTTATGTGCACTTTTGTTTGTTGTTTAGTTTTGCAGCGAATAAAATATTCCTTGTTTTAAAGAAAGAGAGAGAAAAGTGGGGAAGTTTTGGTAGAAGACTAGCTCTGTGGTCAAGGGAATTAAGCACTGCTATTTTCAGATTAGGTTCAAGCTGGAGGATGACTGTGGAATGCTGAGAAAATTAGGGAGTCCTGTCTGTTTCTGTATTCTAAGCCTCTCTTGTGTCCATTTATTCTTTTTTTCAAGTTTCTATTTCATTCATTTTAATTTTATTTATTTATTTTTGACTGTGCTGGATCTTCGTTGCTGTGTGCAGGCTTCCTCTGGTTGTGGTGAGCAGGGGCTACTCTCTAGTCATGGTGCATCGGTTTCTCATTGCAGTGGCTTCTCTTGTTGCAGCTCACAGGCTCTAGGCAAACAGGCTCAGAGCAACTAAGTCCACACCACAACTACTGAGAATAAGATCGAACTTGTGTTCCTGCATTAGTAGGTGGATTCTTAACCACTGGACTACCAGGGAAGTCCCTAGCCATTCGTTCTTATTTGCTCCTCTCTTGTTTCAACTTTCAACAATCTTCACCTGGACCATTGTGGCAGCAGCCACTCACTTGGTCTCCCTACTTCTGGTCTTGCTCACCTCTGATTCTTGTGACCTCATTGCCACTAGCTTGCTCATTCTTAAAGTAAAATAAAACTCATTCCCACACTAAAAATTCTTCACTGACTCCCCATTATATTTTCAGAATAAAATCCCTGCTCCTTAGTTTGTCTTGCCCACAGTGTCTCCTCACGCTTTTTTCTTGGACCTCAGGCTTCAACCACAATAAGAACTTGACCATCTTCTTCAGACTCAATATGCCTCTGCTTCTGTATCATTGCTTATGTGGTTCCCTCTGCTTGGTTAGCCTGATGTGCCTCAATTATTCATTCTACACTCTCAAAAGTCATCCTGCCCCTCTGCCCACTCCTACTGCAAACAGTGTAACCAACTTCCACTATGATCCCTTAACCGTCTGTAACCGTCTGTCCAGAAGATGCCGCTTGCCTTCTTACAATCACTTCCTCCCTGAAGGTAGCCATTGGTTCTAACTTTTACCACTATTTGGTGATATGACCAAAATAGTGTTCTGGAAGAGAAGTCTGACACTGGACTGCTACTACAGGCAATCTAGGCTTTATAAACCAATGTTCAATGAACACCCTCTGTGACTATTACTATACTGTAACTTGGAGCCTAAGGTGACTCCAAGAAAAACTTGGCCCAAGGGAAGATTGGAATAGTAAAAGATATAGTCTTAATCCTCAGGGTCTTGAGAATAGTCACTGGAAGAAGGTGACTGGAAAATGTGGAGTAAGGTATGGGGGGATGTCAACAACAGTGGATTCCTTAACCAACAGATTGAAGTCCATTCATTCCAATGGAAGGAAGGGAGGGAAGATTGACAAGACACAGTGTTAATTCAGTTTATCCAGTCCAGATTGCAACTAGCTGAGATTGGATGCAAAAGGGCTTTGAAACCTACAAGCTAGAGTTTGTACATTTCTCCTGAAAGAAAGAGCTATGAGGTGGATTTGAAGACAAAATAGGGTAAGGATTCGGAGAAGGAAATGGCAACCCACTCCAGTACTCTTGCCTGGAGAATCCCAGGGACAGGGATCCTGGTGGGCTGCCATCTATGGGGTCGCACAGAGTCGGACACGACTGAAGCAACTTAGCAGCAGCAGCAGCAAGATAAGGATGTGTGCTGTTTGATGATAAGGCAGAAGCCTGTGTTGAGATGGGCTGGGGAGAGGGGAGGATGAAAGGTGGAGAGATTTAAAATATGTAGTTGAAGTTGCCGCATTTTGCATGAATGCTAGTCACTTGATGAGCTTTTGACTTTGAGGTTGGGATGGGGGGTAGGAGGGACTGCGGAAGGACAGGGCACAATATGGAAAGGGCACATATGTCCTTTACATTTTGCCTTTGCTTCAGGAAGACAACTGCTCCGAATACAGGGTTCTCACTTTCACAGAGTGTTCCAAAATGACAGGTCTTCTACATTCAGGAACAAATGTGCTTTCTAGAGAAGGGCAGGATTGAAGGATGCTCTGTATTGTGGGGAAGAGAGGACAAGGATGAAGAAGGGAACCAATTGGTTTAATTTAAGTACCTTAAATAAGCAAGTCTCTGTAAACATGTCTTTCAGCACCCTTTTACCAAGAGTGTAGATGAGAGATCCAGGCAGTCCCTTTGGTGTGCCTATTGGAAGCTTGGAACACACTATCTCCTGGATACAGTGTTCTAAATGGTGATTAGGTTCCCAGACCTTCCTCCCCAGGAAAGCCTATTAACCCTTAATGCCACTTATCCATTAAACTATTGGTGTTTGCTATTGTTTTCTACTGGGAAAATGGAGTTTGGGATTCCAAGGTGCTTTGTTAAAAACACATCCTTTCCCCTCTTCCTCCTCATAGCTCCAGGTGGACTAGTGGTCCCAGAGAGGGGTGGGACACTGTTAGAGCTCCAGCAATGAGGGTCAAGAGCTGAGGTGCAGTGAGGGCCGGTATGTCTCTTCAGATATACCAGTCATTACGTGGATGGTTGTATTGCATCATTCAGGACAGCATCCGCTAGCCACATGTGGTTATTCAGCACTTGAATAGGTGGCTAGTTGGAATCAAGATGTCCTGTAAGTGTAACTAAATGTGAGATTTTGAAGATTTAGCACCAAAATTGTATAAAATATATCATTAAGAATTTTATATTGACTACAAATTAAACAATATTTTTGATGTACTTGGTTAAATTAAATATTTATCTCACTTGCTTGTATTTTTTAATGTGGCTTCATATGTGGGCTTACCCTATATTTTTATTAGACAGCACTGTGGTCTTTATTTTCTTCATATATTTATGACGTTCATGTCCTAGAAATTGTTTCTGAACGAAGATCCTCTCTCTCAAGTTCTGGTTTAAATGAGCACTTCCATAATGGGTCATTTGTGCATGAAAGGTTATCATACAGTTCAGCGTTGATGGGTTGATAACCCTTGGCCCTGGGGCAAAATATGAAAGCATCCCATTCTTGTTTGTATTGAAAGCCATTTGGTTGCTTCGACTTTTGGATGTACGTTTGGTGATCTCAACTGGTTGGGTTGGGAAGTTTTTCTGGGCTAAGTACAAAAGAATATATATGTTGAACTCCTAAATGATATAGTAATTTAGAATTCTGTTTGTAATATGTGCTCAACCAGTGGCACGAAATGTTCCATGATTGTAGTGTATTTAGAAATATGTAACATATCCCTTACTAGATTTACATAGCTACTTGGCCCAAGAATTCCCAAGAACAGTATCATCAAGAAAAAGAGGAATAAAAGATAAATTCTTTAGCTTGGCATAGTGTAAAACCTAAGAAACAAAGAAGGGTTTGTATCAATTGCTCTTGTTGAAGGCTTTCTTGGAGTTCCTAGCAAAGCTCTTGTCTTGTATTATGGGAAGTCATCAGTAGCATTAAAAGGAGGGGGGTTGTCAAGTGAAGCCAATGGAGGGTTCCCATAATTATTACTTTCTCTAAGCTCAGTATTCCTAAAGGGGGTTACAGGAGTGACAGTGTTATTTTTTGTTACTGTAATGGGCCCCATTTAAGGAATAAATACCAATATCTAATTCTGAGCCTGAGTGAGAGTACAGATATGCTGATGAATAACATGTATATTGGAGAAAGGCATGGCAACCCACTCCAGTATTCTTGCCTGGAGAATTCCATGAACAGAGGAGCCTGGTGGGCTACAGTCCATGGAGTTGCAAAGAGTCAAACACGACTGAGTGACTAACACACAACATGTATATGATGTGGAGCCATTTTATAGCCCTAGTTATAAATCCTCCTGAAACCTTATAGTCAAAGATACTATCTGACTTTCATAGATATGACTTGACTTATATCTACTTCCTTGTAATAATGAACAATAATATAATATCTTTCTAATAATAGCTGTTGACATTATTGAGTAATGCTGATGTACAGGGCAATGTGCCAATGAATGTACAGTGCTTATTTCATTATCTTCCCAACTAACCTAAATCACAGGTACTACTATTATCCCCACTTAGCAGATAAGGAAACTGGGGCCCAGAGAGGTTAAGTAACGTGGTGAATAGTAACTTAGGTCTCTGTGTATCTCAGAGTCTTAAAGTAGTGGGCCACTTCACTTTTTATCAATTATGGTAGAATATTCCTTTTAATAACTTCTCAGTGATATTTTCTAATTGTGGGGATATGTCCTAGAATCATGTATTTTTAGACAGAATTATCAATGCTATTGTTTATAGTTGTTTTTGATAACAATGTATGAGGTTGGCCAAAAAAATAGTTCAGGTTTTTCTGTAACATCTTGTGGAAACCCGAACAAACTTTTTGGCCAGCCTGATATTAGAGCAAGTACTCGATGAATGAAAATTATTACTGCTAGTGTTACCATTTTGACTATTTCTCTGACTCTATGTAGGTGAATATCATGGTACATTTTTCTGTGAAACACTTTGGTCTTTGATTATGCCCCCACTGAGGGAAAGATATGGAGTTGTTGGGACTCTCAGTTGATGGAGCTTGAGATAGTTGGGAGTAGAGGTTGAGGACTGGGGCCTAGGCTGAGTAGGTCCTGTAGGAAGAATGATAGGCTTGAAAAAACAACAGGGTGGTCTTTGGCTATTTAGTGGTCTCCAGAAACTGATATGTCATCTTTACTCTGTCAGTCTCCTGATAAATGTTTTTCTTGTAGGAGAACAAAAGACAGCCAATGTACTACACAGTAGCCATTTAGTTGCCTTTAATCCACAACCTGCCGGAGAGGCAGAAGTGGTTTTGTAAAAAGCCTGAATGCACCCTACTGCCTTCACAGAGTTTTATCTATCAGTCAGTGCCTCATCTCCTGGTTCACTCCTCATTTCAGCCAGATCTCCCATTCTCTTCAAGCCACTCCTCTGCCATAGCCAGATAGCTTTATCCCCCCGCTGCTTAGTTAGGTTGGTAAAAGGTGAATTTCAGAAGATTGGAGGTGCTACCCAACTAAGCCACTGGGGTCTTAACAGGAGAAAAGTTATACCAAGACATTTGTGCTGATGTGCCAGATGTTCATAGAAAAAGTAGAGTTTTGTATCTTCAACCATATGTCTGATAAATTGCACTTGCTCTTTTGTTAGGTACATCTGCTCTGTAAGACACAGTTCAGGTAAACTTAGTACTAAGAGTACTCTGGACTTGGATGTTATTAAACAGAAGAACTCAAAACATTTATTTGTGCAATTAGGAGTAGTACTATTGAGGGAAGTAAAAATATAGTTTATTAAGGTCTTCAGACTTATTGTGTGTGTGCTCAGTTCCCCAGTTGTGTCTGATTCTTTGTGGCCCAGTGGACTGTGGGCCACTAGGCTCCTCTGTCCATGGGATTTCCCAGGCAAGAATACTGGAATAGGTTGCCATTTCCTTCTTCAGGGGATCTTGCTGACCCAGGGATCAAACCCATGTCTCCTGTGTCCCCTGCATTGGTAGGGTGATTCTTTACCACTGAGCTGCCTGGGAAGCCCACTATATAGCTACTTGGGCTTAATTTACTAATGTTTATTCTTTTTGTCCTTGCCTATATTTGAAACTGTTAAAGCTCCTTTCTTCCAGAAACTTATCACCTCCTCCATTCTGTTTTTCCACCCCTCTTTCTGATAAGTGTGTCCCTATCTGCAAAATTCTTTCCCTTGGTGAATGCATTCTACATCATTCATGGTTTCAAATATTCCTTTTACTCTCCATCTTCAGCTTCTCACCCGGGCATCTCAAGCTCATGATGGGACATCTCCACTTGACTATCTTTTAATTTTAATTTGTTTATCTTTTAGCCATGCTGCAGCCCTGTGGGATCTTAGTTCCCCGACCAGGGACTGAACGTGTACCTCCTGCATTGGCAGTGCAGAGTCTTCACCACTGGACCACTAGGGAAGTCTCTGCCTATCTTTCCATCAGCTCACAGCATGTCAAACAGATCTCCTTATGGCTCTAAAACTATCCTGTCTTCTATGTTCCCCATCTTTTAGTCACCCAGGATTGCAAGCTGGGGATTATTCACCTTTGATCCTATCCTTCCATCTTCTAAGGCCCATGCCTTTGAATATCCCTTATATATGTTCCTTCAACTCAACTTCTGGTGCCATCACTTCAGTCCAGGTCCTGACTTCCATGTTTTGATACTTCTTTTTCAATAACATCCAAATCCAGTACCATGAGTGCTAAGTTGCTTCAGTAGTGTCCAATTCTTTGCAACCCCACGGACTGTGGCCCACCCAGCTCTTCTAGCCATGGGATTCTCTAGGCAAGAATACTGGAGCGGGTTGCCATTTCCTTCTCCAAGGGATCTTCCTGACCCAGAGATTGAATCTGCATCTCTTATGTCTCCTGCATTGGCGTGTAGGTTCTTTACCACTAGCACCACCTGGAAAGCCCCCTTATATATGTTCCTTCAACTCAATTTCTGGTGCCATCACTTCAGTCCAGGTCCTGACTTCTATGCTTTGGCCTGTAACAACCTTCTTCTGGAATCTCCCAGTGAGTTCAGTTCAGATGTTCAGTCATGTCCGACTCTTTGTGACCCCATGGACTGTAGCACGCCAGGCTTCCCTGTCCATCACCAACTCCCAGAGCTTGCTCAAACTCGTGTCCATCGAGTCAGTGATGCCATCCAACCATCTCATCCTCTGTTGTCCCCTTCTCCTCCTGCCTTCAATCTTTCCCAGTAGTGGAGTCTCCCAAGTGCCTCCCAAATTCCTACTCTACCCACACCAAGTGCTAACTTTCTAAAAAAGCTGATTTCATCCTATCACTCCCCTGCTCACAACCCTTCAGAGACTCCCCAGTGCCTATGGAATCAAGCCAAAATTGCTCAGTCTGCCATTCTGAGCTCTCTAGGGCCTGCTCCATGTATCTGTATAAACGTATTTCCCCTCATTTCCCCACAGGAGCCCTGCCCTTCAGCCAGACCTCTCTTCTACCACCTGAGTTTGTGTCCTTATTCTTGATGCCAACTCTTAGACCATCAGTTAACCGGAGGGGAAGAGATAGAGAGCCAGAGGAGCCAGAAGCCCAGGGGAGGAGAGAAAAATGCACTGAAAGCATGCCAGTTAAGGTTGTGACTTGAGGAGAAGGAGGATGTGACAGAAGATGCTTTAAATGCTGTTGTAATGATGAGAATTTGCAGTAGGAAGGGGGAGAGAGCTGAATTCTGACCTTTAGTGGTTGAGTAGCCTGAACCAGACCAAGATGTTTAGATTTAAATTGGCCTCCAGTTGCCAAGAAGCCCTGCTGTTTAATCAGAAGCCCCACACAACTAGATATTGAATAATGGAATTCTAGGGAGAATATCTAGCCTTTTAATACAGCCGCGACATTGGAAAGTTGGGGGTCCTTCCTGTTGTATGTCTTGTAGAAGAACATGCATCATGTTTGGAGCCCAGTGCTCCATTTTTCTTAAAAGCTGACATGTGTTTAGACTTTGTAAATCCCATTTCATCAGTGAAGCTGTATGTTAGCAGTTTATTTCAAGTCTTTCTAGGTACTTTCATAAAAATTAGATTTGAAAAAGTGGTCACAGGATAGCCTGTCTGTTAGATCTCACCATCCACAGTCAAGTAAGTCTGGCAAGTCATGTCTCTTTGGACTGGGAGGTAGAGACCAGGATTCTTTAGGCACAGTCTGCTACTGATTAGATACATGACCCCAGACAAGTCACTTAACCTTTTAAGGTGTCAGTTTTCTTATCTGTAAAATGAAGGGATTAGACTAGATTATTTCCACTCTTCCTTCTGAAAAAAGTCCAGGAGAGAATTGTATAACTGAAAGGCAAGAAGTGGAATAATTCAGGCTGGTAAGTTGGGGTGATTTCAAACTTGCTTCAAATTTTAGAAAACAGTTTCTGTAAGTGGTTAATGTGCTGTATCACATATCTACTGGTTAGATCAGTCACTCCAACTTATTGGTAAATGTCACTTCATTTTATTGGAGTCATTTCTGTTTGCTGCCAAACAATTTAAAGTTCAAGACAGATTCCTAGCCATGGTTACCTCTAAAGAGTGGAATTGACAGTTTGGTGAAGAGATAGACTAACTTTGTACTTCTGTTGGGATTTTTAACGATGAATGTGTGTTACTTTTTATAATGTGAAAAACAGCTTATAAAATTTTTTGAAAGAATTTTAAACAAAGAAGTAGTCTGGAGGAAAGAGATGCCATAAGATCTTTAGAAAGTAAGGAATGGCCATTGTGCTCTCTCCTTTGTTAAACACTTGCTGTAATGTTTGGGTGGCTTAATCTCATTCCCGTCCCTGCGTATTTTTTTTCCAAGGCCACTTTTGTTGATTTTTATCTTGTGTGTGTGTTCATAAAATGTCTCCTATCAGAACCCCAAATCTAAACAGTTGAACATGAGCCTTGCACTATGCATTTTTTTTTGGTTTGGTTGGGTTTTTTCTTTTTTTAATAATGGCTATTGGTCAATAGGTACAGTTGAAATGGATAGGGAGTGAAAGAGGAAACTTAACATTTATATCTGACCACATTTGGTAATTCTTTGCAACTCTATGGCATTTTTCTTTCAGTAGCAGTTCAATTGCTTCTTGGACAGAGGAAAAAATTTGCTTTCTACACGTTAGCATCCTCTGGTGGAGATCAAGTTTCTTTTGATCTTATGCTTTCTCTGAGAGGTGTGCTACTTTATAGTTTTATTTTAATTCTCCAGGGTAAGAATTGAAAAGTCATAAATGAATTTTGCAAATATTTTAGGCTAATCCCTATGATTGTTAATCCACCAAAAAGCCCTCAAACTAGGTATCTTAAAGAGACCAGTGACACAAAAATGGTAAACTTTGTAAGGATGGAATCATGTCTTTGCCCGGTTTACTTAAAAATTTGTGGTTATGAGAGTCTTTAACCATCTGCTGAAAAAAAAAAATCCAGCAGGCCACAGTCTGTCAAATAAATTTCTGCAATGTACTAGGAAATCAGTTTCTAAGAACTTCTTTAAAAAGTAGAAGACTCAAGTAAGCCAGATTTCTTTTACATGGTCTTGGCTGGTAGTATTTCCTGAAGCTTGTGGATGAAAATTCATGGACCGAAGCACAGAATGATAGTATTCAGAGTTCTCTGGGAGAGAACTGATGTAATCAAATAAAATGGACTTCAGGCATTTTACCAAGTTCAAGACACTAAGGAGTGCCCCTAGGGAAGTAACTTTGACAAAAAGGGATCCAAGAAAACTGGATGTTCTTAAAACAAGTAATTTTACAACAGAAAGCTGTATTGGTACACATAAAACACAGAATAATAGAATGCCTCCTTTGAACCTAGAAGTGTATCAGTACCTTGAGTCAAGTGAGAAAACCACACTCACACAAAACAGTGAAATCAGACCAAATTACTAGAGTATTAAGGGGAAAAATTGTATCAGATAGGGTCTGAAAATAGAATGCAAAATAGAGAGTTTTTCAAAGTTGATACAAGAAGGAAGATAATCCTAAAATGATACAGTGTCTTCCTAATGTATATTTCACAAGTTTAACAACCTTCTTTATAGGTGTGCTAGCTGTAAACATGATTTTAAACGACATTTGAGCATATTAAAGTGATTTCAGCTTACATGTTCTGTTTACCTAAGAGGGTAAGTAAACCTCGTCTTATATGTATCAGAATTGGAGTCCATTTTAGTTGCTAGAAGATAATTCTCAAAGTTGAAGACTTTTAACTTGCACAAATATTCCATATAAGGCTAAGGGCAAAGACCAAGGGAAAAGTCATTTGTCTTCTCAGGAGACAGAGTTGATTAGAAAAGCAGGGCTTCTTATTTTTCATGTCATCCTGTCCCACTGATCAGTTTACCAACACAAGAACAGTTTGTGATGACAAAGATGATAGAATGGTAAATTGGAGAAGAAGGTTAAGTTGGTTGAAAAGATGCTGTTGAAGTTGATTTATTCAAATTGTCTGGGATGTTGCAGAACAAGTTTCTCCCAAACTGTGGAGAGCAGATGGAAAAAGGAAAATAGTTTATCTTTAAAGGAGAGAAATGATGGCCCTGCTAAATTTAGACTCTTTGGCCTTAACTTGCAGCATCTGGGAAAATACTCAAATCTGTTCATCATCTTGTTTGTACCACCTAGAAGAAGAGCTCAAAGTTCAGGATAGTCCTCTGTATGGGTTTATGAAGGGCACATATAACCAGGCTGATTTCATTTCCTTTCATTAAAGTTAAAAAGTCTTGTCAAAGAGACGGAAACATGTATTTTCTCTCTGGAATCCAGTGAGGCTTTTTCTTCATTGTGATGCATTTGCTAATCAGCTAGGAAGCCTTGGACTGAATTGAACTGCTCTTCAGGGCAGGGTCCAAATAGGCTTTTGGGTACATGTGCCCAAAATGGGTTTGCACAGTGGCTCAGCACCCAGTCAGAGGGACAGAGCATGTGATGCTCCTTCAGTGAGAGAGAGCCTGGCTTGTGACAATCTGTAATATAGAAGGATTATTTTTGCTGTTTGAAAAGATTCACTGCCATTCATTCCCTTTCAGAAGCTGTCACCCTAGAGAATTTTAGCTATTTAACTTTTTAAATTTATAAATATTCCATTTGTAAGGTCTTTTAGGGGACGTTTCTCCTGTGGAAAGTTAGATACAGCTGCCCTAAAAAAGTGTTTTTCAGTTACCTTGGCTGGAGAAACCACTAACACATTCATGAAATCTTCACTATATACTAAATCTAACATGATCATTTATAATTTGGAAAAGGATTACAGGTGACCTTTAGAGATAGAACAAGGGTTTACAGAACAAGCTCTAACACCACTCCCACATCCCCTTCAAGGACAGTTCATCTGTTTTTTCTCTCTTTTTCTTGTTTATGCTTCCTGGCAAGATTTCCTTGGAGGAAAAGGGGTCTTTATTTTAAAAAATAAAAATAAAACAAGCATCAGTGAATCAGAGAAATGGTCCTGCTGAAATGGGATGGAGGTCAGAAAGGACAAGTGTTAGGATACTGAGGTTTGGAGGAGCCATTAAATAACGTCCCTACCTTTCCTTCCTCCATTGAAACCAATGGAGAAATAAGGCAGACACAGGAACCAGCCAGTGTTCTAAATAACAGCCTTATTCCTGATAAAAGCTATACTGGAGGGTGGAGCCTAGATGTGTGTTCATGAAAAGCTTCCATATAGTTCGCGTGTGTTGACAGACCTCCACTAAGGTCTGTTGTAGGGGCAGAACCTGCCCTTTAAGCACCTTATGGTTATCGTCAGAGGACAGACCAGATAAGAAGATGGAAATAGGGGTGCGGAGGGTAATAGAAAATATTTCTTTTAGGCTTTACCTTTCTGAGGAAAGAAATACAAACTCTTTCCTTTCTGTGCTGATATTAGTGGGGAATAAACAACTAGTGGGCTAGTCTGTAGAGCTGTGGGGAGAACCCAAGGCACTGATAGACTAAAAGGCCCATGCTAATTCTGCTGATATTCAAAGATGTCTTTAGTTGGCTATACACATGTAAACCAGGCCTGAATTCGCATTTTTATTAACATATGAGGCATTTTTCTTTCTGTAAGCCAGATTTTTTTTTAACAAGGTCACCAGTAGAGAGTGACTGGGGGCTATTTTATTTATTTATTTATTTTCGGCTGTGCTCTGCAGTGTATGGGATCTTAACTTCCTGACCAGGGATTGAACCCATGCCCCCTGCATTGGGAGCACAGAGTCTTAACCACTGGACCATCAGGGAAGTCCCTGTAAGTCAAATTTATATAAAGGACAAATACAAGGTATGGAATAATAGAATATAAAGGCTGAAAAGGACCTTAGAATTGGTTTTCAATATTTTCATTGCTTAAATGAGGAAACAGCCTCAGTAAGGGGTAAACAGTTTACTCTGGACCACTTGTTTTGCTAGTTAATTATGGCCAGGATTGGACCAGGGTCTTCCAAATGCCAATTCACTGCTCCCCACACCCAACTGTTCTGCGTTCTGACATCAGGGAAAGTAGGCTTAAATTAAATGAAATTTGGAAATTCTATTAAACTTAGGAACCTTTAAGCTAGTATAACAAGACATGTCAATGCGTTGAATATGTGGAATATGTAGAAGAATCTCTAGTATAATGGTTTACATTGGTGGGTTCTCCAGTTAGGCTGTGCTGTGTGCTGTGCTTAGTCACTCAGTTGTGTCCAACTCTTTGTGACCCCATGGACTGTAGCCCGCCAGGCTCCTTAGTCCATGGAATTCTCCAGGCAAGAATACTGGAGTGGTTGCCATTCCCTTCTCCAGGGGATCTCCCAAACCCAGGGATCAAACCCAGGTCTCCCACATTGCAAGTGGATTCTTTACCATCTGAGCCACCAAGGAAGCCCACAGTTAGGCTACCTGGGTTCAAATCCTGGCTGTGTCATTTACTAGTTGTTTTGACCGAGACAAGATGCTTATCCTCTCTGAGCCTCAGTGTGCTCATCTATTAAATGGGAAATAATAATAGTACCCACTTTGTAGGGTGGTTATGAGGCTCAAATGAGAAGGATACATATAAAATATTCTGTTTAGCATAAGCGAGTTCCTGACACATAGGCACTGATAAATATTGCCTGTGATTATTATTTGTTATCATATCATTATCCTCATTTTACTTCTGGGAGACTTTAAAAACTTGATCTGTGAACACAGCAAAGTCTTAGTTTAGAATTCCCCCCACCCCAGCTTACTCCTTTGTCCTGAACATCTATTCTTCAGTGCTCTCAGGTTAGAAGTTTTGTAATCATCTTTTACTCTGTCTCCTTTAGGCCTATTGTCTGTCTGTCACCAAGTCCTATTTTGGTGGTTCAAATGTTTCTCAATTAACCCCTTCCTCTTAATTTCTATCCTGATTCAGACCCTGATTCCCTCAGACCTGGATGCCTATTCAAACCTCCTAGCTTCTTTTTCCTAGCTACAGCTTCTTCTTCTCCAGTCTATCCTATAATTCACTGCCAGACTGACCTTCCTGAGATGCTGTTTGATCCTGTCTCCCCCTGCCCTGAAATCTATAATGAGTCTATTTTCTGCCAATGCAAGGCCAAGTTCTCCTGCCTGACCTTCAGCTCCCTCTAGATCATCTCTACCTAATAGGTATATAATGCCAGCCATCCACAACAGTTCAGATTTTCTAGTAGCCACATTAAAAAGTAATCTCGAGTCAGACTGGCCATGTTTCAAGTTCTCAGTGGCCCCATGTGGCTGAATAGTGCAACTCCAGACTTCCTCTCTGACTGTCCCCATTCTCCAAACAAGACATACCCACATCTTACTTCCTCCTGGCTTATGAAAACAAAATAGGGATGGTAATACCATGCTTATTTTATAGGATTGTCTTAGGCAAATGTGAAGTGTGAAAGCGCTTTGTAAGCTGTAACGCTCCATAAAAATCTATGAAAATTACTGTCAGAAGTAAAGGCTTTACTGTGGGAGATTGGATACATGTATAGATACATGTATATGTATGGCTGAGTCTCTTTGCTGTCCACCTGAAACTATCACAACATTGGTAATCAGCTATCAGATCAGATCAGTCGCTCAGTCGTGTCCGACTCTTTGTGACCCCATGAATCGCAGCACGCCAGGCCTCCCTGTCCATCACCAACTCCCGGAGTTCACTCAGACTCACATCCATCGAGTCAGTGATGCCATCCAGCCATCTCATCCTCTGTCGTCCCCTTCTCCTCTTGCCCCCAGTCCCTCCCGGCATCAGAGTCTTTTCCAATGAGTCAACTCTTCACATGAGGTGGCCAAAGTACTGGAGTTTCAGCTACTCCAATATAAAATAAGGAGTTTTAAAAGAGAAAGATTTTACTGACATAAAAGTAGGATATCTTTGGAGTAATTTGAAATAAAAGACTTTATTAAGAACAACGAGCTGTCCTGAATTCATTTATGAAGAAATCAACTACAAGCAGTGACTGAAGAATATAAACATCTACTCTCTCCCACTGGCTCTAAATAATTATCTTTTGGGAAGAATTTTTCACATTAATAAGACTCTACAGATATTTAAATTCCTCTTTAGGCCTTTTTTCCCCTTCAGCATTTTGAGGACTGGATTTAGGGGCATTAATTCTTCTCTAGAAGAAACTAAACTGCTACCAGGAAATTTATTGTTTTGGGTAGTAAATGTAGCCCATACACTTTTAGTACTGAGATAGGCCTAGCATTCAAATCTCATGTATTATCTAATTCATTGCAAAGGATTGGAATTGGCCTAAAAATTGAATGCCGGTGATTCAGGTGTAGAAGCAATTTGTAAAACGTTTTCAACTCATATGATAAAGGAAGTTTTAAGGAGCAATTATTCTGACAGGTGGATTAGTGACAATTTGTACACAATATTTGAAACACTGATGAGTTATAGGGTGCTTGCTTAGATGGTACTCAAACCTTATCCCAGCCCTTTACCAGATTAAATAGTTCACTATTTTTTTCTTTAGTTGTGCCTTGAATTATCCGGTGGGTCTCAGGAGTTCAACACTCACTGCAGAAAGAACTAAGATTGCAGTGTAGAAGTTAAATTGCTAAATGAAGTCATTCTGGGAAAAAAAAGTCTATAAAGTGCCTTCTGGGTGAAAGACACCACCATTCACAGGTTTGCCCAAGCCAGAAAACTCAGCCTAATGTATGACCCTTTTTATCCCTCACGCATCCCCCTAATTAGCTACTAAATCCTTCTGACTCCACCCACCTCTGAAATACTTCTTTAATCTGCAGCCTCCTCTCCATCTCCACTGCCCTCGCTCAGGCTTTCATCACATTTCTTGTAAGTTATTGCAACATTCCCCAAACCAGTTTCCCTACCTCAAGCTTCAGCTTCCCCTCCACCCCACAATTTATTCTCCAACTCCCAAGAGAATGATCTTGCTAAAATACAGATATGATCATGCCACTCCCTAATTAAAAACTTCAAGTCATTCCTAGGGCCGACAGATAAAATCCAAAGTACTGAGCACAGTGTACAAAGCACATTACAGTCAGAGCCCAGCTTATCAGCTTTGCCTCCCACCGTGTACCCAGAGCGATGATAATCAAATTACTTGTGGCTCCTCAGGAAGCCCTAGCCTTTTATAAACTCTCTATTCTCTTCCTTTGGACTGCCCCCTCCACTCCTCACATCAGCGTAGGGATCCCGTGATCATCTTCTCCTGCCATTGTGTGTGTGTGTGTGTGTGTGTGTGTGTGTGTGTGTGTGTTAGTCGCTCATTGGTGTCCAACTCTTTGGGACTCCATGGACTGTAGCCCACCAGGCTCCTTTGTCCATGGGATTCTCCAGGCAAGACTACTGGAGTGGGTTGCCATTTCCTTTCCAAGTCTTCTGCCATTAGACTTCTTCAAATGCCCAATCTTCTGCGACAGGCTTCCCTAACTCCCTGGTTATTTGTTCTTTCCGTCCCCATATCTGCATTTCTTATTCCTTTGCGGCTTGAACTCATCAAGGGCTAATTCCTCTCAACATCTCCAGCATGTAGCATTCTGCCCAGCATAGCATAGTTGGTCCATAAAAATTGGTTGGATAAATAAAGGAAAGAATTGATACTATCTCTCTCCCAGACCCCCAGCTGTAGACCTTCTCTTCTACTTCAAAGAGTTAGTTTTTAATTCAGTGTGATTTATAATCATCTGATATTTCTAAGTATTTGATGAGGACAGTTGAAATAATAATCCTTGCTTTTAAGTAAACTGATAAGATATTCCTTGGGCCAAAGGAATACATGGATTTGACCTTTAGATGCTTTGACTTAATAGTATATGTTAGCAAACACACACACACAATGCACATTCTTAACTTCACAGAATCCAGAGTGTTGGACTGGAAAAGATCTTAAATCAGGATCCCCTTCACCTTGAATGGTTATGAAGGTTGGGTGCTGTTCAAACCTAGGGGGCACCATTCTCGTTTGAATGGCTCTACAGGGTTGTAACATATACAGCCTCACACAGTATCCCTGTTTATCTAAATCTCTTCATTTTCAGATAATGAAATGTAGGTCCTAAAAGCCAACAAATTTGCTCAAGGTTATGCAGATTCTTCATAGTAGGGTACAGGCAATCTCTTCTGCCTCTCAGTCATTCTGACCCAGATTGCTTTAGAAGGCTATAAAACTAAAAGATAATGTTTGCTCTAGTTATATGGATAATGGTCTTTAGCTAAATATGAAACTTCAGTCACTTCATTTAGCTTTGCATTATTTGCTCTGGCTTTCCACCTCCAGCTGTACTGATCTGGTGGGCATGATTCAGCTTTCAGCATATTACACGACTGCCCTTAGGGCAGTTGCCGTTTGTCCCACCAGGTTGCCAGGCTGTGCTGCCTGCCCTCTACCTTGCTGGTCTACTCCTTTGTGACCTGTTAGCTGCCATCTTCTTTTTGCTTCTCTTCTTGGCATTTCATGCTGCTTTGTTTTTATAGCCGCATTGCTGACCAGTCAATGTGGTCCTTTCCTTCTATTCTACAAACCATTCAACCACAGCATATTGGCTGTTGACCTTGAGTTTTTGGTTCTTTGCTACTGTTCATACCAGCTAAGGGTGCCTAGGCTATGCTGCTTCTTTGCCAAATGTTTTTGTTTCTTTTCTTTCTCCCTTACTCTAGACTTGGGGCTTTCTGAATGCTTAAAGATGCCAGACAGTTTGTCTCCAGATACTTGTGACTTTATTCCTATAATTCTCCTTATACTTTCGTTTAAAGTGAAAGTATTGTTTGGGAAAAATTATCTTGGTTAGAAAAGCTCAGGTAGGTCAGATGCTGATAATAGTTGATTGTCTGTATCAAGGATGATGCATTTAAAAAAATAACTCCTTCCTCTCCCCCTTATTCCTTGTTCATCCTCAGTGTCAAACTAAAGTAAATACTGTGGTGTTTTGGCAGGTTTGATTGAGCCTGAATAGAAAACTAGCAGACTTCTTGAGCCAAAGCCCACCAGCCACAATGGACTGAATTCACTGTTTGCATCTTTGGTCTTGATCATCGAGGGTGGCAGATCTTTCTCAAACTGGTTGCTTTCTTTAGTTCCACTTGATCAGTCAATATATAGAATATAAAATGAACTATTGGGCTTCCCCAATGGCTCAGTGGGTAAAGAATCTGCCTGCAGTGCAGGAGATGTGGGTTTGGTCCCTGGGTTGGGAAGATCCCCTGGAGAAGGAAATGGCAACCCACTCCAGTATTTTTGCCTGGAGAATTCTATGGACTGAGGAGCCTGGGAGCCTACAGTCCATGGGGTTGCAAAGAGTCAGACAACTGAGCAACTAAGCACACACATGCACACAAGGAATTATTGATTTGTTAGAGGTTTGATACTTGTTATTTAGTGGTTGTTTGCATTTTATATATTGTTCATTGTGTAATTGGGAATTTTTTGTAAATGTTTGGTTTTCAGGCTGGTTGGAAGGAAAATCACGCAACATTCATGAGTGAACTAAAAAATCTTCAGGCTTCTGGACTGACTACTCTTGGTCAGGCTCTAAGATCCTCATTTGATTTGTTAAATCTCAATAGATTAATATCTGGAATAGACAATTATGGACAGGTAAAAAATTCTTTGAGTGAGTATAGCTAATTTATTTTGGTGACTTGGGGTAAGAATTTAAAATTGAGCATGGCAGCCAAGTTTTCTGCTCCTTTTCATAACATCCAAAAGGAGGTCCATGTGTAGTTTAAATATATCCTTTAACAAAAATCCTTTAGGTAGAGTCTTTTATGTGCTTTGACCATAAAATGGTTAAAATTGCCTACCCATCAGATCATCAGTTATAATGGGATGAATAAATTGCCGAAAAAAATTGAACAAGACAATTGAAGAGAAACTTTCAGAGTCCTTAAGTCCCTCATCCCTCCCAAGTTATGAAAAAGCTCTATCATAAGAGGAAGGCAGAATAGTGTTTGCTGCAGTGATCATTGCACTTTTCTACTGTAAAAACTGCTCACAATAACCAGAGTCACCGTCCAGGTTACAGATATAAGTCACTTATATCCCCCTTTCTGTGCCAAGATTCTGAATGGAATCATGGGTGTGGCTGATGCTGCCATTGTAATGTCTTTAATATCTTTCATGGTTACCTAGAAAGCAGAGGGTGGGGGGATTTGGATGTTATAGTTTGAGAGGTTCCCGAATTATAAGAATTCCTCAGTTTATTCTGAATGTTACCTCTGTAGAGATTGTTATTTTGATCCCCACCCACTTCAGTCCCTAATCTTTTCCTTCTTATTTATCCAGGCAAATTTTATCACACACTTGAGAGATCATAGGCAAGATAAATGTAAAAATTGAAATATAATTTTATTACTTTACATGGCTCTAATACTTTTTAAATGTATTTTAGGGACGAAATCCATTTTTTTTAGAACCATCTATTTTAATTACCATCACAGATGGAAACAAGTTAACAAGTACTTCTGGCGTTCAAGAAGAGGTGAGATTTCATTTTTTTTAATCTCGTTTAAATGGCAGAGAACATGCAGCTATTTCTGCATGTGGGAGGCATACATTCCCAGTTAAGAATAAATTTAATCAAACGTTCCATCTTGGGAATCCTTGAAAGATTGCCTCATTTTATTGACAACATCAAAGAAAAGTGAACCCTTTAACTCTTGAATTGTCTTCATTTCTGTATGAGTTGTTATGATGAAACTTTTACAATTTTGCCTTATCAGCTTCATCTGCCTTTGAATTCTCCTCTGCCTGGAAGTGAACTAACTAAAGAACCTTTTCGTTGGGATCAAAGGTTGTTTGCCCTGGTGTTGCGTTTGCCTGGATTGGCTTCTACTGAACCAGAGCAGATAGGGAGTGTACCAACTGATGAATCTGCCATCACACAGATGTGTGAAGTCACAGGAGGTATTGGCGGATATTTGCTATTTCTAAAGCGAAGAATTCAGGGCAGCAGAGTACCACTTTCCCTAAATGCCATATCCTAGCTTTACTTTTTTCCCTTCTGTATCTTTTAACTCTGCTGCTTAAGCTCATCATTAGTGTGAGGTTTGCCCCCCCGTGTGAGCTTCCCTGGTGGCTCATAGTTTTGATTATTTTGAGTTGTATTTTAGGATTTCAAATGCTTGTATTGTTAAGTAGTATTTTATTTGATCAACCTTGTACTATTTGTTTTTCCTTCTGGTTTAGGTCGCTCCTACTGTGTTAGAACACAAAGAATGTTGAATCAATGTTTAGAATCTTTAGTTCAAAAAGTTCAGAGTGGTGTAGTTATTAACTTTGAAAAAACAGGACCAGATCCACTTCCTATTGGAGAAGGTACAGTAGATCACCTTTTTTTCTTTTAACCTTGAAGTGTTTACATAGGAGAGCAATCTGAGACTGAGAAAACATTAAACTAATCGTAAGAGAATACTGTCTTCACTAGCCACCCACATTCAAGTGGTCACAGACATGCATCCAAACAACTGCCATTCATCCGTTGCCTGTGGCTACCTTTCTAGCTTTAATTCAATGTCAATTCTTCCTCAGAACATTCTTCCCTTTCCCTGCCCATTTCATATTTCTGGTCCTAGTGTTAGGATAACACTGAATTCTTCACTTCTCTAGTCATAAAATAGCTGGATATTCACGACAGAGTGCCACTTAGCCAGCCATCTGGTTTTGGTCTTGTGAGCGCCAATGTGTCAAACTATCTTGATAAAATCTATATTTGTTACTACACATCAGCAAGAGGTTGTGAATGTTTAGCCAGGACCTGCTAGTATTCTATAAGATCCTACACCAGTATTTTCCTGGCCACTGTTCTTTTTCTGGGGGGTGGGGGGAAGTCACGGAGGGCTCCACGTGGCTTGTGGGATCTTAGTTCCTTGACCAGGGATGGAACCTGGGCCCCTGCACTGGAAGGGCAGAGTCTTAACCACTGAACTGCAAGGGAAGTCCCTCTTGGCCATTTATTAACTGCAGAACCTTTTGTCTTCAAATGAGATTTTATAGAAACGTCAACATCTCAAAATATGAAAGCAGAGCTGCTTTTGTATTGGAAAAGGGAATCATACCCCATTGCATGGCTCCCTCAGAGCTCTGGGCTTCCCTGGTGGCTCAGACAGTAAAGCGGGAGACCTGGGTTTGATCCCTGAGTTGGGAAGATCCCCTGGAGAAGGAAATGGCAACCCACTCCAGCACTCTTGCCTGGAAAATTCCATGGACTGAGGAGCCTGGTAGGCTACAGTCCATGGGGTCACAAAGAGTTGGACATGACTGAGTGACTTCACTGAGAGCTCTGTTCTAGGCCATAGCTTGTCTTCATTCCTGTCGGTTCATGCACAGCACATATACCCGTGTGTACCTAGACTCCATCATCACCGCAGTGCTTGTCTGATCTGATTCATACATTTTAATTGTTGTGGCCACAATTAGTGGTAGCTGCCTGGAGAGCAAAAGGGTAAGTGCAAAGGGGCAGAAAGACACATTTCTTGCTGAGTCAGTGGATCCTATGATTCCTGAATTTTTTGCTTTTTAGTCTCTAAAACCCTTTAAGAAGCTAGTGGAAAAATAGAGACCCCTCTCTCCAGAAAAAAGTACATGGACAACACATGCACACATAATTTTGTATTTCATTTCAGGGGTTCTTGGACTCCAATTAAAAAACACACAGATAATGGACTTGGGGACACAGGGTGGGAAGGGGAGGGTGGGGTGAAGCGAGAGAGTAGCATTGACATATATACACTACCATGTAACCATGTATGAAATACATAGCTAAGGGGAAGCTGCTGCATAGCAGAGGGAGCTCAGCTCAGTGCTCCGTGATGACCTAGAGGGGTGGGGTGGGGCGGGGAGTGGAAGAGAGGTTCAAGAGGGAGGGAATATATGCATGCTTATGGCTGCTTCACATTGTTGTACAGTAGAAACAAATACAGCATTGTAAAGCAATTATCCTCCAATTAAAATATAAGTTTTAAAAAACATATGTAGAGGTGGCCTAGAACTTCTATGAATAAATTTATAGAACTCTACCAAGAGAAACAAAAAAGTCTATATTAAATGGAGAGGTACCATGTGCTTGACTGGGAAGAATGGATAGTGTGAAGTTATTGCTTCTCAAATAAATATAAATACATATATATACACATATATATTTCATGTACTTTGATCTAAAAATTTTTAACAGGATTTTTGGGAAACATAAAAGATGACTTTAAAGTCCATTAAGAAATAAAATAATAAATGTTAAATACCTTAAGAAACACCTGCTATAGAAGACTGAGGCCTCACAGCCTATTTCAAAATAATTAATTGTAAAGGAAGGACATGTTGCATTGGTAATGATAGACCACTCAAGTCCATAATTTTGTGTTCATTACCTTCCCGTGAGCTGGGAACTTTCCTACTGAAAACCAGTTAGATCGTGCCATATAAATAGCTCAAACATTCTTTCTAGCTCCATTTTCCCTTTGTCCAGAGTTCTTAACCTTTGAGATTCTGATGAAAGCTAAGAATTTTCTCCTAAAAAAAACCACATCCCCAGAACTGTGAACTAACTCAACTTCAGAGGGGATCTTTTGGTTCCCTGAAGCCATTATATGTATTCTCTATAGTTTCATGGACCTCAGTAAATCCCCTGCTCTAAAGTAATTACTTGTTTAAAGTAATGCTTAAATAAGTAAATCAAATGGTATGTAATTTAAGAAAAACATGAGACTCAAATCATTATCACGTATTTTTTACAATTATAATTTAGACTAATGAATCATAACATTAAAGGTTATGTAACTCTGCCTTGCCCTGTTTTCAGGGGGCAAATGAAATACACTAGCTCAAATAATTAAAATACACTCAGGGTATATTATTCAGCATTATATGATGCCCAGTTTCCATGGGATTTTAATATGGGTGAAGAAGGAAATTATAATGAAGTAGTCCATATAAACTTGATGCATTCACTTTGTATTCCCTCCCCAACTATATACATAGATTGATTGTATTGTCATCGTTCCTTCTACCTTTCAGTGAATTTGCCTTTGTGGTCATTGGGTCTAACTGTTTAGTAAAGAATACTTTTTTAATCTAGTTGAAAATAGAAAAAAAATCTAAATGGATTTTATGACTTATTCTGTCAGATTCCAAAAAAGTGAAACTATACCAGGGAATGAACAATTTTCATACGCCTAATGTGAAAAAATAATTGTTGTGGTTTAGTGTGTTTAATTTGTGTCAAACCTCAGAAAATTTAAAACTAACTTTATGACAGTTTTCCATATAACTACCTATTTCGGTTATAGTTAAGGAAGAAGGGTATGGGATATCAGATTAGAGGAGTTGGATTAGATGATGAAAAGAGTTGCGATTGTAAAGCAACTGCACTCCAATAAAAAAAGTAATGATAAAAACAAAACAAAAAAACAAAAACAGAAAAGAGTAGCCAGAGAAAACATTTAGAAAGTCTAGTGGAGTCACTTTTTTTCTTCCATCTTTCATGAATCACTGTTTTGGTCTTGTTTTGTACTTTGCTTTCAACTGAAAAATCTGTACAAGGAGATCAGTGGCTGTACAAAGAAATTCATGCCTTATTCTGTCTTTTGTTTAATTTTCAGATGGACTTATGGATTCATCCAGGCCAAGCAATTCATTTGCTGCTCAGCCATGGCATAGTTGTCATAAGCTCATTTATGTGCGGCCTAACTCTAAGACTGGTGTTCCTGTTGGGCATTGGCCAATTCCAGAATCTTTTTGGCCAGATCAGAATTTGCCTTCACTAGTAAGTGTCATAAAACAAAAAGGTAAACATCATTCTGGATTTTCAATTAGCTGATTACAGAGAACTGTTTAAAATAGCTTGGAAACTTTTAAGCTGTGCCTTCTATCACTTACTGGAAAGTCTAGCTTGTACTAAAAGCAAGAGAGGACTTCCTTTCTGTTAGGGCATTCTTTCTCTCAGTTGCCTTTGCCACTTAATCTACCCTCTTTAGATTTTAAAATATTGTTGTTTTTGATGCTGTTGCAATCTGTGGCTTGGTTTTTATTTCAGAGCCGCCGACTGAATTTCTGTGGTAAACACAATGCATGAAAAGGGCAGGCACTGATTTTCATGTACATCCTTGGGAAATTAGAACTTAGTTTACACTGTGTATAGGTTCTAGAAATGTATTCAAAGCAGAGATTCATCCATTCTCTGAGGGAGCCATTGGACATGTAGTGGGACTTTGTGGGCCTACTTTTCAGTATTTTTATAATCAGTGGACTTGAGTTCCTTGGCAGTGTACTTTTCGGTTCAGTTCAGTTCAGTTGCTCAGTCGTATCTGACTCTTCGCAATCCCATGGACTGCAGCATGCCAGGCCTCCCTGTCCATCACCAACTCCCAGAGTTTACTCAAACTCATGTCCATTGAGTCTGTGATGCCATCCAACCATCTCATCCTCTGTCGTCCCTTTCTCTCCCCGCTTCAATCTTTCCCAGCATCAGGGTCTTTTCCAGTGAGTCAGTTCTTCTCATCAGGTGGCCAAAGTTATTGGAGTTTCAGCTTCAGCATCAGTCCTTCCAATGAATATTCAGGACTGATCTCCTTTAGGATGGATTGGTTGGATCTCCTTGCAGTCCAAGGGACTCTTAAGAGTCTTTGAATGATGAGTAATTAAGCAATATTTTAAAAATTATCTTTAAGCAAAGATTTATCTTTTTGTTCACCATATTTGGTGGAACAGGGTTTGATATTGTGGTTGCTCCATGTGAAACCTATTCTCCTTTTCATCCTCCTCCCTCCTCCCAGCCAATATAAAAAGGCCAGAGCAATCCTTGGGGCATCCAGGTGTCTCAGTGGCAAAGAATCCACCTGCCAATGCAGGAAACGTGGGTTCAGTCTCTGGGTTCAGAAGATCCCCCAGAGAAGGAAATGGCAACCCACTGCAGAATTCTTGTCTGGAAAATACCATGGACAGGGAAGCCTGGCCGACTTCCATGTGACAGTTCATGGAGTCACAGAGTTGTACATGACTTAGTGACTAAACGGCAACAACAATCCTTGCTAGGGGTGGGGCGGAGAAAGAGGCACAAAATGGTCACTGCTTTTCCACTGCCTTCCAGATTCAGCCAATCTATAGTCTATCTAAATTTTAGACATTTCTGACATGAACTGGATTTTTCTCCTGATTGCTATTTTGAGGTTCCTGCATTTTTTTCAGAGGTGCCCATGGAAGGCCAGAATATACGACTGAAGAGCCATCCTCAGTCCCTGCAGTGGGTGAGGCTCCATCTCCTCGTCTGTCCCTCAGGACACTGAGGTGGCATGCTTGTTAAACCTCAGAGCCCAGTTACTCTCAGCTCCTTCAAACCCCAGAGTGAATGTTTTAGTTACAAATCTGCATCATTATTGCTGGTGACGGGGTTTCACTTATGTCTTTTTATAGATTTCAATCTAATAAGTCAGAAATATTTCACAAGTTTGATTAAAATTAAAATCAGGGAAAAAAACAGAATTGAAGAAATTCCAGGTAACTCACATAGCTTGTGTTACTGTTCCTCCAGGTTTTTTTTTTTTTCTTTTTTTTTTTTAAATTTTGGCCACATGACAGGGCGTGTGGGATCCTAGTTCCCCAACCAGGGACCGAACCCATGGCCTCCACATTGGAAGTGCAGAGACCCAACCACTCGACCACCAGGGGCAGTCCATTTCTCCAGCTTTAAAAGCACATTGGAAGGCTATTTTTCTCAGTCCCCAAAACATCTTGTAGGTTTGTAAATCATAAAGGCAAATTAGCATGTTTTTCCCTTTTATAAAGAAAAGGAGATGTTTTATCATATTCACATCAGCCTTACAGATCTCTGAGCAAGAGTACACAGAGCCACGTCTCACTCTTGACCTTGTGACTTGTCCTGTCTCTTTCTCTCTCCGTTTGCCCTTGCTGCCACCATTTCTCTCACTGGTGCTCTCCATCCCCACAAGCTAAACCCGTTAATAAAATGACTGCTCCATCAGTCTGCTCTGGTACCCCAGGTACACGGGCCTTTCAGCCCAGCCAAGAGCATCCCCATCTCTAGCTGTTCAGTAAGTGTTTGGGTGTGAGAAATGCTATAAAAATTCAGCTGCAAAGAAAATTTCAGCTAGGCCCTGGAGTTGTGACAGGCTCATTTTCAGTCTCTGTCTTGCCTTTTCCATTCCTTTATAATTGTTCATCTTGCTTGTTAGTGGCTCCAGCTCTGTCATTACCTCATTTGAAAGCTTCATGAATTTCCTCTTTCCTAGCAGTTTCTGACTTATCTGAAACCTTACATACAAAGTAGTGAAGGGAAGATAGTCCTTGAATGTCACAAAGTGGATCTGAATTTCCGGGTTCTTAATATTCAAGGCAGTTTTATTTTTTACTTCCCTAAAACTGTAGTTATGAGTGTTATAATTTACCTTTCTTCTTCCCAATGCCAAGTAGATGGTAGAGCGAAAGAATCTGAGTCCCCTCTGCCATTGATGACACTTAGAGCTCAAGAGCCATCTTTCGCAAAACAGCCCATCTATATATCTCAGCGATGGTTTAACAAAACATGAAAGAGTTGCATGTAACTATGGCTGATTCTTGTTGATGTATGACAGAAAACCACAAAATTCTGTAAAGCAATTATCCTTCAATTAAAATTGTTTTTAAAAATGAATGACCAATAAGGACTTAAAAAGAGCTTCAGAGTTGTCAGATATATCAACTGTCTTGATAACAGATTGTATTTTCCCCTCTTGTTTTTTAGCCTCCACGAACATCTCATCCTATTGTGAGGTTCTCCTGTATAGATTGTGAGCCAATGGTAATAGACAAACTTCCCTTTGACAAATATGAACTTGAACCTTCACCCTTAACTCAGTACATCCTGGAACGAAAGTCGCCCCATACTTGCTGGCAGGTACTTCCCCTTTGTTGTTAGCCAAATGTCTGGAACCACTCAGAGATCTGGGAATTGTTTAAAGAACTTTCAAAGGTTAATCTGGGAATAGTTGGGCTGAGTCTATTAATAATGTTTCTCACAAATGCTATCAAGTAAGCAACATGGCTAAGCAAATAACTTCAGGCTGAAGTTAGCCTACCATACACATTGCCATTTAAGGAACCTGATGAAACCTACATATTTGGAGGACTCCCCTGAAGCCTATCCAGGGACCCCAGGTTAAAGGCTGTGGCTATGGCTTCTGCAGCTGAAGCAATGTTCTCAGTCCTTATTGTGAACTTGACAGATTGGACAAAGGTTTTTTGTTTTGTTTTGTTTTTTTGGTCAAACCACATGACTTGCAGGATCTTAGTTCCCCAACCAGGGATCAAACTCACGCCCTCTGCAGTAAAAATGTAGAGCCCTAACCACTGGACTGCCAGGGAATTCCCAGTACAAGACATTTTTGACAAACAAAACAAAACAAAAACATAAACCTGAAATTACTTTATGTATTAGTGTAATGTAATCAAGCTCTTCTTGTAGTTCAAACCACACTGGTGTGTGTGGTATGGATTTTCCTTGGATGAAGGAGATGCATAGGCAGATGTACAACACTGACCCTTCCAAGAGGTACACTTCAGCCAGGAGGGCTTGCTTATTTGTTAATAGACTCACCTTTGGATTTTAATTTGTGAAAATCCATATATGGTAATCACAGCTATTTTATTTGAATATAATAAGGAAGTCCTACACTGTAAGAATGTTTGTTCTATTTCTAAACTACAGCAATCAGTAATTGTTACATTTTACTTACGCTAGGGACACTTTCAGACCACCATCTGTTTCAACCTACAATGTGAAATCATTGCTACTAGTTGTCTTTAAACTACTTAAATTCTACAAAGATGCTAAAACTGGGTAGACAAAAAGGAACAGGTGTAAAGCAAGGATGTAAAAGTGCAAGAAACAGAGTGATCTCATAAATATAATACTGAGCGAAAGAAGCCAGACATAAAAGATCACATATCATATGATTCAACTTTATATAGTTCAAAAAGATGTAAGATTGCCTTTTATTTTGTTCAAAGTCAGGAGAGTGATTTCTCTTGGGGGTACAGAATGGTGACCAGAAAAAGACACGAAGGGTTTTCTGGTCAGGTTCTATTTCTTGATCCAGGTGCTGATGACACATATACGTTCATTTTTTGAGCATTCATTGAACTGTATACTTATAATTCATGCAATTTTGAATGTATGTTTATATTTCAATAAAATACACCAAAATGTGCTAGAAATGTAGATATAGGGATGAGAGCATGCTAAGTTAAAATCAAGGTAAAAGCTTGAATTTATGAATTGAAAAACATTTTGGAATACAAGCATATAAAATTACAAATTACAGTTTTCCCCCCAAATAAACCCTTTATTCTATATAGCATCTTCCTTGTAAATCTTCTCCAAAGGAACTTAAGAAATCCTGTCCTCGATCCTTGCAGCACCCCTTAAATTTGCCATATGTCTTTCTCTTGCATCTTATGTTACTTTGGTTTAGAGTAGTTTAATGCGATGAATTAGTGGGAATGAAAAAGAATAAGATGAACCAGGAGCCAGGAAATTTTGGAAAGTCATAATGGAAACTGGATTCTAACCCCAGCTTTCCCACCAACTATGTGGTTTTTGGACCAGACACTTTCTCTAGACTAGATGATCTCTAATGATCCCTTTGAACCTCCAAATTCTGTGAATCTGCAGGTGATAAAGAATTTGGAAAAACTCAATGGGCTTACGGGAAGGAAGGAAGGTATGAGGGTGGGAAGGGAGGGAATAAAGACAGAAAGAGAGTGAGCAAGGAACAAAAAAAACAGTGCTTCTCCTTTCAGAAGAGTTATAGGTATGATCCTTGCTGGCTGTAACTTTTTTATCCTTTGTGATGATTTCCCCTCTTTCTATTATACACACTTAGGAAACAGGAGGAAATCCAACATGTGGTGAAAGTCGCTCAGTCGTGTCCGATTCTTTGTGACCCCATGGACTGTACAGTCCATGGAATTCTCCAGGCCAGAATACTGGAGTGGGTAGCCTTTCCCTTCTCCAGGGGATCTTCCCAACCCAGAGATGGAACCCAGTTCTCCTGTATTGCAGGCAGATTCTTTACCGGCTGAGCTACCAGGGAAGCCTGGGTCCAACATGTTTTATTACAATTGTCTGTTTCTATTAAGGTTCAGATTAAGAGATGAAATCTAGTAGATGAGTCATGTTTTAACACAATCCATTGTTTTGTGGAGGCATCCATTACATAGGAAAGATTTATTTTAAGCTACAGCTAAGTATAGAAAGAATTCAGTGAACTGGTAGGTGATGTTGCTGGTTGAACAAGAATTAGCAAAGTAAGTGGGTTCTGTTCACCATCAGGATGTGACTTCTGTCTTAAATATCCTGCTGAAGGATGTTAGAAAAGGTAAAGAAAAGGTCTAGGTCCATAAAATTATATACTAATGTCCTGATTTGGCCAAAGAGTGAACATGGAACACAGAGAAATCATGATAGCTAGAGGACTCCAGAATAGCATATCAGGCGAATGGGACCTGAAAATATCATATCAAATCAGGAATAAGGAATAAGATGCTAGTCATATGTAATAAAGATTAATGTTCTCATTTTTATTGAATGTTTGTTCCACCAGGATTATTTACAAGAGAAAATGCCTTCCAGATTGAACCAAAGCATCTCCTTGCTCAATATAATTGTCTCAAAATAATTAGCACCAGTGCCTGGCTTGTAATAGACTCCTCATAAATATTTATTGGATGAAAAATGAATAAATGGGTAGGGAAATGGGGCATCAAAGGGAAGTAGAGCAAGACTTAATAGTAGTTCACATAAGGAGTGTTAGCATAATCCTTTAAATGGGCTTTGTTTTTGTAATTGCATGCTTTAGGCATGGGGCCATGTTCCATTTTCCTAAAGTCTCCACTCTGGTCACCACTTGTTCTTTTGAGAAGTCAATTTGTTTTAATGGCTGGTATCACTTAGTGGTATTTCAGCCTAATTTTCCATTGTGCTAACTAAGTAAATATTTGGGTATTGTTGTTGCAGCCTGTGGTCTCCAAATGGTTATTTCATTTACTAACACAATTTATAAAAGAATTGCAATCTGAACATTCTATTTTTTGACATAAATATAGAGAAAGCAGTATTCCCATTTTAAAATTACAATTGTGCCAGAGATGCTGGTATAGCATGTTGCTGTGAGTTTGGTTTGACATAAAATCCTTATTGTCATAACTGTATATTACTTCATGATCTTCTCAGGTATTTGTTACTAGCAGTGGAAAATACAATGAACTTGGATATCCATTTGGTTATTTAAAAGCCAGTACGACTTTAACTTGTGTAAACCTCTTTGTGATGCCGTACAACTACCCAGTTTTACTCCCTCTTTTAGGTAAGTCAAGTATGTGCCATTCAGTCATCTTTTCAGTGTGGTGGTAGTTTAGTTGCTAAGTTGGGTCTGACTCTTTGTGACCCTAGGGACTATAACCCACCTCCTCTGTCCATGGAATTTCCCAGGCAAGAATACTGGAGTGGGTTGCCATTCCCTTCTCCAGGGGATCTTCCCTGCCCAGGGATTAAAGCCGGGCCTCCTGCATTGCAGGCAGATTCTTTACCAATGAGCCACCAGGGAAGCCCTTAGTCATCTTTAAAATACAGCAGAAAAGAAAAGTTGATGATGAACTAAGCATTTTAAATGTATCCAAAGAGTAATGGGTGTCAGGATATATAAAAGTCTAAAAACTGATTAAGAAAGATAGAATTGGCATCCTGCTTTCTGTTGTGTTCGTTTTCCTTTTGTTGTTTTTGCATCAGACAGAAAAGACTCTTCACCTGGGAAAGTGGAAGTATTAGTCACTTAGTCCTGTCCGACTCTTTGTGACCCCATGGACTGTAGCCCACCAGGTTCTTCTGTCCATGGGATTCTCCAGGCAAGAACACTGGAGTGGGTTGCCATGCCCTTCTCCTGGGGGTGGGGTGTGATTCTTATGCTGCTCTTTGGTTTGCAAGCTCTAGTGTTGTCACCCCTTTTCTTTTCTTTTTTTAATATGTGTGTGTACACACTTCCTTGTTTTCTTTTTGTTTCATTTATTTACATTTATTTTATTTTTGGCTATGCCACAAGGCATGCAAGATCAAACCTGTGGCCCCTGCATCGGAAGTACAGAGTCCTAACCACTGGACGGCCAGGGAATTCCCACTTTTCTCTGGTTTTAAGTGCACTTGGCTTTTGGTAAACTAGTTTGGGCACCCCCAAAATTGATTGTGGTTGACACTTCAAGAATCTGATGGCTTTTTCAGAAAATAGGGCTTCCATGGCATTCCTGGATTGCAGTTAGTTCCTCTACAAAAGAATAGGAAACGCTCTTGAGGCATCTGTTTTAAGCAAGGTAGCAAGTTAAAGTAATAGATACAATAGTGACTTCTGCAGTAACTGCAGTTGTAGAAGCTGTGGTTTCCATGGCAAAATTCTAAAAGGAACAACTCCAGAAGCTGTTACTCAGACATCACTGAAAATGTGTATGGAGATTTTTTTTCCTCTCATTTAAGGAGCCACGTCTGTTTAGAGTAATATAGTACCGCACAGTATCCTCCTCCTTGTAAAGTTACGAACATTTTTAGTTGCTGAGGTTTCTTAATTTTTGCAAAAAGGATCAAACCTTTACCAAGTTTTAATATAGTCATTAAAAGCGTAAGATTTTTTAGTGCTATAAATAGTCTATGTATCAAATGTCCTGATAAAGCAGTTCTTTTAAATGTTGCAAATGAAGATTAAGAGTGGGTCATCATAAATGATTGTTTTGGCTAGCCTATTTACTTTATTTCTTTGTCTACTCTAAAAATATCCTCTAAGAGGTGATTGTCACTTATATAAAATATAGATTATGTCTTTGATATTAATAATACTACCAATAAAAGGTATTTTGTGGGTTTATTTACCCTGTCTTATTAAATATACCTTTATGACCTCTGGTTTTCACATCTATAAAATGAAGGATCAAACTAGCTAATCTTCAGTTAAAC
Source organism: Bos taurus (assembly GCF_002263795.3). Lineage (NCBI taxonomy): Eukaryota > Metazoa > Chordata > Mammalia > Artiodactyla > Bovidae > Bos > Bos taurus. The sequence continues at coordinate 9,052,390 of NW_020192292.1, read as the reverse complement.
TGTTAAGAATATTATTTTTCTGTTTTTTAAGTACACTTTTTATTTTGAGATAATTGTGGATTCACATGCAATTGTAAGAGATGATAAAAAAGAGACAACACCAAAAGTGCAGACAACAGAAGCGAAAATAAACACATGGGACTACATCAAACTTAAAGACTTTTGTGGATCAAAGGATACAGTAGAGAGCAAAAGGAAACCTATGAAATGGGAAAAAAAATGCAAATCGTCTACCTGATCATTTGGGGGAGGGCTCTATCCAACCCTGCCTGCTGCTGCTGTTGCTGCTGCTAAGTCACTTCAGTCGTGTCCGACTCTGTGTGACCCCATAGACGGCAGCCCACCAGGCTCCCCCGTCCCTGGGGTTCTCCAGGCAAGAACACTGGAGTGGGTTGCCATTTCCTTCTCCAATGCATGAAAGTGAAAAGTGAAAGTGAAGTCGCTCAGTCGTGTCCGATTCTTAGCGACCTCATGGACTGCAGCCCACCAGGCTCCTCCGTCCATGGGATTTGCCAGGCAAGAGTACTGGAGTGGGGTGCTATTGCCTTCTCCCCAACCCTGCCTAGACCATCATTATCCCTTTGCAAACATTCCAAACCAGAAACCCCAGAGGCATCTTTGATTTCTTCCCCTTCCCTGATCCCACACATCCATTTGAGGTTCACCTCATTCTTGACTCAGTTCGTATTCTTCTCTTTGGCTTCAAATATCCATTTGAAGACACAGGCTTTTTTATAACCTGTGTCTTCCAAGGAGCATACACCCTTTGAGGCTGAGGTCCTTGTGCCCTTGAATCCCTAAGTTGGGTTTCATGTTGAGGTTCTGCAATAGTTTCCAGCCATACTTCTGCCATTACTTCGCTTTCTGGGTTGCGTGGTTTCCATAGAGATTTGGAGTCTGAACTGTAGGGTATAGCTGCCCTGATAATGAATCCTGGCTCTGCTGTTTGTTTGTTAGCTTCATGACCCTGGTTAAGATACTTAACCTCTATGTGCCTCAACTATTTCATCTATAAAGTGGGGATAATAATAGTACCTACCTGAAAGGGATTTCATTGGTGTTAAATGAATTGTGTTAGTCGCTCAGTCATGTCTGACTCTCTGCGATCCCATGGACTATAGCCCACCAAGGCTCCTCTGTCCATGGAATTCTCCAGGCAAGAACACTGGAGTGGGTAGCCATTCCCTTCTCCAGGGGACCTTCCTGACCCAGGGATTGAATTCATGTGTCCCACATTGCAGGCAGATTCTTTACTGTCTGAGCCACCAGGGAAGCCCTTAATACAGTTAAATTGCATTGAACTTACCTGGCAAAAAGTAAGTGTTCAATAACGCTTTCAGTCATTATTGTCTGATTAATAATACTGTTCTCATTATTAATATCTATGTTATCTTAGTAGCTCTTGAAGTCCCTGATATTCCATATAATATAATTATATATTTTAATTATATATAAGGATATAATATAAAGATATAGAACAGTTTTGTAGTTTTAGTAGGCAGTTCAGTTCAGTTCAGTCGTGCGGTCATGTCCGACTCTTTGCAACCCCATGAACTGCAGCACACCAGGCCTCCCTGTCCATCACCAACTCCGAGAGTTTACTCAAATTCATGTCCATTGAGTTGGTGATGCCATCCAACCATCTCATCCTCTTCTCCTCCTGCCCTCAATCTTTCCCAGCATCAGGGTCTTTTCCAATGAGGCAGCTCTTCGCATGAGGTGGCCAAAGTATTGGAGTTTCAGCTTTAGCATCAGTCCTTCCAAAGAACACCCAGGACTGATCTTCAGAATGGACTGGTTGGATCTCCTCGCAGTCCAAGGGACTCTCAAGAGTCTTCTCCAACACCACACTTCAAAAGCATCAATTCTTTGGTGCTCAGCTTTCTTTATAGTTCAACTCTCACATCCATAAATGACTACTGGAAAAACCATAGCCTTGATGAGACGGACCTTTGTTGGCAAATTAATGTCTCTACTTTTTAATATGCTGTCTGCTGCTGCTGCTGCTAAGTCACTTCAGTCGTGTCTGACTCTGTGTGACCCCATAGACGGCAGCCTACCAGGCTCCCCCGTCCCTGGAATTCTCCAGGCAAGAATACTGGAGTGGGTTGCCATTTCCTTCTCCAGTGCATGAAGGTGAAAAGTGAAAGTGAAGTCGTGCAGTCGTGTCCAACTCTTTGCGACCCCATGGACTGCAGCCTACCAGGCTCCTCCATCCATGGGATTTTCCAGGCAAGAGTACTGGAGTGGGGTGCCATCGCCTTCTCTGATTATGCTGTCTAGGTTGGTCATAACTTTTCTTCCAAGGAGTAAGCGTCTTTTAATTTCATGGGTGCAGTCACCATGTGCAGTGATTTTGGAGCCCCAAAAAATAAAGTCAGCCACCGTTTCCACTGTTTCCCCACCTATTTGCCATGAAGTGATGGGACCGGATGCCATGATCTTAGTTTTCTGAATGTTGAACTTTAAGCCAACTTTTTCACTCTCCTCTTTCACTTTCATCAAGAGGCTTTTGAGTTCCTCTTCACTTTCTGCCATAAGGGTGGTGTCATCTGCATATCTGAGGTTATTGATCTTTCTCCCAGCAATCTTGATTCCAGCTTGTGTTTCTTCCAGCCCAGCGTATCTCATGATGTACTCTGCATATAAGTTAAATAAGCAGGGTGACAATATACAGCTTTGACGTAGTCCTTTTCCTATTTGGAACCAGCCTGTTGTTCCATGTCCAGTTCTGACTGTTGCTTCCTGACCTGCATACAGATTTCTCAAGAGGCAGATCAGGTGGTCTGGTATTCCCATCTCTTTCAGAATTTTCCACAGTTTATTGTGATCCACACAGTCAAAGGCTTTGGCATAGTCAATAAAGCATAAATAGATGTTTTTCCGGAACTCTCTTGCTTTTTCCATGATCCAGCGAATGTTGGCAATTTGATCTCTGGTTCCTCTGCCTTCTCTAAAACCAGCTTGAACATCTGGAAGTTTACGGTTCACATATTGCTGAAGCCTGGCTTGGAGAATTTTGAGCGTTACTTTACTAGCATGTGAGATGAGTGCGATTGTGCAGTAGTTTAAGCATTTTTTGGCATTTCCTTTCCTTGGGATTAAAATGAAAACTGACCTTTTCCAGTCCTGTGGCCACTGCTGAGTTTTCCAAATTTTCTGACGTATTGAGTACAGCACGCACTTTTAGGATTTGAGATAGCTCAACTGGGATTCCATCACCAGGGCATTTAGTAAAAAGTCGTGAATTTAAGTCATGTACACTTTGATGTCTGGAACATCCCTGTGGTTCTGCAGAGTACAATAACTGTCCATAAAAGTGACCCCTGTTTCCTGTTTATTAATTAAAGATTTTCATCAAAAGTATTTAAGAAAAGTTTAATTATTTAAGCACCAAAATTTACCTGGGTGAGGCTTAATTGGATCAATGAGCTACCATAAGAATCATGTCAGTAGGGTGGTAACCGGATTATTACAGATGGAAAGATTCTCTCTCAATTGAGAAATTAGGAATTTTTTTTTCTATTGAGGGTCATTAACTAAAGCATTTGTAGCAACTTGTCTTTTTGTCCTCTTCTTAAATATGCCACATTCAGTCACTTATTTTGAAAAAATTAAGAACTGGGAACTTGTGTAAAGAATAAAGTTCATCTCCATCTTAAGACCAGTTATTATTAGGAAGAGGAAAAGAGAATAATTGGAAAAGGATAATTTGATATTTATTTATCACTATATATCCAGTGCTTTTCAGTTTATGCTATTTATAAATTTTGGATATTGTTTTCACATCCATAATCTAGTTACTCAGAACAATCCTATGGGGTAAGGTGATGATCATTAAACTCATTTTATGGATGAAATGGAGGCACAAAATGGTGAAGTGATTTCCTGAAGCTCACTGAGCTAAGTACATAGCATGTGTCTGAGCTTGGACTCAAACCCCACCTTTTTGGAGCTGGAAATGGGGAGAAAGGAACTGGAAGAGAAAATATCTGTAGTTTTTGAGGTGCTGAGAGTGTCGTTTTACTCTTCTTCCACACTCTCACCTCCTCATCTTTCGAATGTGGATGAGCTAATTGTTCATGGTATCTTTACCACTCTGCAGACTCCAAGTGAATAGAAATCTAATACCATGGAAATCATTTTCTGAGCAGCAAAGATAGTGACTAAAGCAGTGTAAGCTTCCCTGGTGGCTCAGATGGTAAAGCGTCTGCCTGCAATGCGGGAGAACTGGGTTCGATCCCTGGGTTGGGAAGAAGATCCTCTGGAGAAGGAAATGGCAACCCACTCCAGTACTGTTGCCTGGAAAATTCTATGGACGGAAGAGCCTGGTAGGCTACAGTCTATGGGGTCACAAAAGCAGTGTCACCCTAACTGCTCTCTACCCTTGACCTAGTCAGTGGAAGATTTTCTTCCTCTCACCCCCATTAAAAAATAAATCCAACAAGAAATAACTAGACTAAATTAGCTCCTGGGTAGAATCATTGTAATTGGCATTGTTAGAAATATTAAGACTATTATTGACTCTCATTATCTAATCTATTTATACTAAATGTCTCTTCAGTCTGGTGGTATTTAAATTTGTCAGTTTCCAAAATCTGCCAAATTCCCCACAGACTTCACACAAAGACATGGTATAACAGGATACTTCTACGGTCTATCATTCCTTTCTGTCAAGATGTGAATGGTCTTTAAGGACCTGCATGCTGCAATGAGCCAGAAATCTCTTCAGATCTTTTTCCCTTTGTTCTTTCCACCCTGTACCAAAAGAAGAAAAGACCTACGTTTTATGGCTTTGTAAATTCATTTAAATTAGCTTCAGCAGGAGTGAATAATTTACTATAGCAGTAAAAGGAAGAAAATATGTAGTTGCCTTTCTTAACCAGAGTAATTCATAATTTCAAAGAATACCCCTATTTGTAGAGAAATTATGCATACAGCATAGAAATGGTTTTGTTCCTAGAAGTAAAGCATTTGTTTTTTGGATAAAAGCCAATTAAACCTGAAGAAACAATATAGAGAATGAATTTATAATATCTTTGCTATTTATAATAAGTGTAGCAGGTTCATGTTTGTTGATGTCTGGGGATATCAACTTTGAATTATTATATTAAAAATTTCTTACCCTTGGAAGGAAATAATGAGACATTTTGGGAATTTTTCATGTAGTGTACATAATGCATTTAAGTTATTTAAATTATTAAATTTGAGTGTGAAAATATAGGGAATATCTGCTTATTTAAAGAATATCTTTAGTTCTATTAATAATGCACATGATATTTAAGAACCATATTTATTGAGGTATAATTGACATTCTGTTAGCTTCAGGTGTGCAATATTGATGCAATAGTTGTATATATTTGTGCAATAATGATGCAATATTTGTATATATTGCAAAATGATCATCACAATAAATCTACTTAATATCTGTCACTGTACATAGTTCCAGTTTTTTTCTTGTGATGAAAAAATTAAGATTTACTTTCTTAGTAACTTTCAAATATGCAATACAGTGTAGTTAACTATAATCATGCTGTACATTACATCCCCATGACTTATTTCTCTTATAACTGGAAGTCTGTATTTAAACCCCTTCAAGCATTTCAACCCCTCCACCCCTCACCTCAGGCAACTACCAATCTGTTCTCTGTGTCTATGAGTTTGTTTTGTTGTTGTTTTAACATTCTCTATTTTAAAAAAATAAAGAAATATTCTAGCAACCAGTGACCATAGATTCATCCTTAGGTGAAAATTACTACAGTAGAATTACCAATACATAAGAGGCCAGAAGGGCTTCCCTGGTGGCTCAGTGATAAAGAATCTGCCTGCCAGTGCATGAGATGCAGGTTTGATCCCTGGGTTGGAAGGATCCCCTGCAGGAGGGCATGGCAACCCACTCCAGTATTTTTGCCTGGGAAACCCCTGAACAGAGGAGCATGGAGGGCTACAGTCCATGGGGTTGCAAAAGAATCAGACACGACTTGGCAACTAAACAACAAGAGGTCAGAGAAATATTTCACATAAATCAGAGTCAGTGTTTTAATATTATGCTATGTGGCTTCACAGATGAAAGATAAATATGTAACCTGAGAATTTATATCATTTTCTAGAAAATTACTATATATAATTTTGGTACACAATACCCCCCAAATCAAATAAACTCGAATGAAATAGTCATCTAATGTACTTGAAACTAGAAATTTCTAGGGAATGGTATAATAGATGTGTGTTGCTTGATTTAGATCTTGGAATTTAGAACTGGAATAATGTAATATTTTCTTGGATTTTCTCTTGCAGATGACTTGTTTAAAGTTCACAAGCTTAAGCCAAATCTGAAGTGGCGACAGGCTTTTGACAGCTACTTAAAAACTCTGCCTCCATACTACTTATTAGTATGTATTTCTGTATATATATATATGTATTAACTCTATCCATGATGATTCCTGTCACAAAAAAATGTCAATGAATCAAAAACTTCACCCCTGAAATAAGATTTTCTTTAATTTATAAATTTGAGTCGCCATTGTCTTTTCAAATTATGCCTAAGAGCCTGGAGATGTCAGGGCGGCACAAAAGAGAACTGCTTATTTTATTTCCTTTAACTGCCATGGTTATTGTTATAAAACACATCTATATTTCTCTTATAAAAATTAACTTTATGATATTATAATTTTGGAATTTAAGAAAAATGAATTGGATTCATGTATTATATTAGCCTCCCTTTTTAACTCTAGAAATTCGAAGTATGGGGTTTTCCTCTGGAAAAAACAAAACAAAACCTGACAACATTATATTTACTTATTGCTTGTTAAACGTGTCCTAGACACAGCATGAAACAGAGGCACTGATTGAGGGGAATCCCAAAAAAGTAAAAAGTGACTTGGTGTCATTTGGATTTTTACAATTTGAGAAAAATATTCATAATGATTTTGAACTGGTCATATAATCTAAATCGAGATTATCAAAATCGTTTCAGAGGTGGATGTGGCCAACTGTAAGCCAAGTTTCTAGAGGTGAAAAGGCAGAATCTCAAGTGGTACCATTTGTGTCACTGGGAGGAGAAATTGGGGTGTGTTAGTATTTACCATGGCAGGAACGGGGTGCACAATTAAATGTAATGTGAAATGATTTTATGACTTGGAAATTAAGACTGAAAGCAATTTGCCTGTTTGAATTTGCTGTTACTTGCTCTTCTTATCCCACTCTCTTCTGATTTTTTTGCTCTCTGCTCCTTACCTCTCTGCTATTTTCATTGCCACTTTTTAATGTTCCATGTTTGGTTTTATGTGCAGCACCTTGACTTCTAAGAAATGAATCATGTCCCTTTGCCCCTTATAACTGAACTTTGAGTATTTTAAGATTTATTCTATTCTTACTGTTGTGTATTTTGTTTCCTTATAGCCATTAAAGAAAGCACTAAGGATGATGGGAGCTCCAAATCTGATATCAGATAATTTAGATTGTGGACTTAGTTACAGTGTTATCTCTTACCTTAAAAAACTCAGCCAACAGGTAGTATTGGTAAAAACAAACAAACAAAAATCCTTTGCCCTCAGAAGTGCATTTCCTTATTCTTTAGTGTAACTGTAATTTTCAAATTAAATGTGTATATATTTCTACACTTTATGAATTAGTAGTAATGTGATTCTCTATGGCTTCTGGCTTCACCATTAAACTGCAGTTAAGGGTCTGTCAGTATCATTGGATGCTGTGCCATTTCTCCTTTTGCTTGCCAGTTTGTTTTACCCCAAGCTGGTTGATACTTTGTGGCCTAAGAGGGGCAGAGGCTTAATAGATTTATCTCATGGGTCACATTTTGTCTATCCTCAACCTAGTTTCTCCTCAAATCACATTGGGCTAGAGCATCCCCCGTTTTAGGTCAGCACACTGAGGCATGGTGTGATTAAATGACTTGCCTGAACTTCGTTTTTAGGCAATAAATATCAGCATGCTTTTTCTTGGAGAGGGGGAGATGAGACCAGTGTACCTCACACTGGAGGGTGGCAGGCCCTCCCTCTGTTCCTTTACACCCCCACCTCATTTACCATTATTCACCTTGTCCCTTGCCTGCCCCTCTCTATTAGTACCTCATCCTCCACTCACCCCTACTTATCATACTTCTCACCTCTACTTAGCCCATTCTTGCAAGGTGAAAATGCTTGAGAACTACTGAGTTAGAGCTTTACTGCCATACAAATGTGTTATGTTATATGACAAATTAATGCAGCAGCTTAACTTTGTTCTTATGCACAAATGTATTCCCAGGTAGGGACTAGTAGTAGCATTTGCAGTGACAATAATACTTCAAGTTGGATATGTTTCAAAGCTGGGCCTTTAGAAAACAGAGAGTAGTAAGTAAATAAGTGTCAGATTTCTGACACCAGAGAACATAGATGACTCTGCAGTTTGGGATGCTGACACACCTTGCTAGGAACTGGCAAAAACTTAAGTATAGTCTGGAGTTTACCAGCTCCTACCAGTCCAGTGTGCTTATACATGCAAAAGAGAGTAAAGCAAACCCAGATTTCTGATCTACCAAGCATCCCCTTAACTCCGTTCCTCTCTGCTAATAGATTTTTGTTGGTGGTGTTAATGTTTTGTTTTGGTTATTTATTGATTGATCTCTTGATTTATATTTTTTTATTTGATGTTTGCCTTAGGCCTTTAAGGCTGGGTCAGCAAGGTATGGCCAGAAGGAAGAATAGTGAACAGACTTGAAACTCATGCAAGTTCTGGGACCTTCTGGGACACATTGCTTGTATAGTTTTACAAATGGGCTTTTAGGACCCTTTGTGGAAACAGACTCTTCATTTGCTCTTATCCCCTATTTCATGACTAAATTTTTAAACAGATAATAAATATACCTCATTCTAATAATTAAAGAAAATTAATGAATATCTCCGACCAAATCACAAGAAATTCAGAATTAATTTGGGCTTATAAGACATTGGTGGAATTCTACCTTTTAGAAAAAAAAAGATCATTACTAATTTATACTAGCTCTAATTACTAATTTACTTACTAATTTAATAATTCTATGTCACCAGTGTTCTTTGAACCATCTCAGATGTATGTAAATCAGAAAATATGCCCAATATACTGCTATAATACACTCTCAAGCAATATTTATCAATAATGATATAATAGTATCTATTAAGAGAATTTTTTGTTGTGAATTATAAACTTGAGTACTATTATAAATTATTTACTTGTTAATATTTGTTAAATTAAGTATCACATTTTTGTGAGTGGTCTGATATTAGAAATAAACACTATAAGTTTTTTCAGATATAGTGCCAATGTATGTAATCTGAATTTCAGCACTAGTGCAATTTTATAAATGCAGACTTTTACCTTTTATAACTGGGTTCGAAATGAGTATGTTGACTTAGACTAAATTTTACAGTAACAAAATGTGATTTTAAATATCTATGAATATAATTCTTACCCACTGTTTTCATTCTTTCCATGATTCTGTCATAATTTTGACACTAGAGAAGAGGAAAAAAATGTATTATTGGTCTTTCTAGCCCCCTCTGTTCTTTGTGGTAGTACAGAGAAGCACAGGAAAATGTTTAATTATCTGTTTTTCTGTGATTTGTAATTTAAATTTGTTCAGTGGGGTTCTTAAAGTATCATCTTTCTTAAGTAGTAAAAACAACAGTGATAATATAGCTCTTTTTATAACATACTATATACTTTCATTTTAGACCAAACTAGAGTCAGAACGAATACTAGCATCCGTGGGGAAGAAACCTCCCCAGGAAATTGGAATCAAAGTGAAAAATCATTCTGGAGGTGGTGTTTCCTTGACTCACAATAAAAACTTTAGAAAACTATTGAAAGAAATCATTGGGGATACTGCACCGAGACTGACAGAATTGAACACCAAAGAATTTGCCGGCTTCCAAGTAGGGCTCTTAAACAAGGTAAATTGTGACATAAATAGCTTGTTGGGAGTGGTGGGGAGAAATAAGGTCTGTGAAAGACAAAGGGGAGAAGGAATGGGAACAAACAAGGAGAGCTTTCAGATCCCTTGCAGAACATTTGGTCCTATCCAAAATATCCATAAGACATGTGAAAGTGAAAGTGAAGTCGCTCAGTCGTGTCTGACTCTTTGAGACCCCATGGACTGTATCCTATCAGGCTCCTCCATCCATGGGATTTTCCAGGCAAGAGTGCTGGAGTGTATTGCCATTTCCTTCTCCAGGGGATCTTCCCGACCCAGGAATCGAACCTGGGTCCCCTGCATTGCAGGCATACACTTTACCGTCTGAGCCACCAGGGAAGCCCAAATGAACATCAGAAGGGGCACCCGGATGACATGTAGTCCACATGAAAAGGCCCTTGGAATCCGGTCCAATCATATTTGGTTCATGCCAAATGGACAGAACCAAGTATCAAGGACCTCTTGGTATGTACTACATGTCTTATGAACATTTTGGACAGCACCAAGTATAACCAAATATCAAGGATCCTTGGGGAGGACCAAATGTCTGCTAAACTTCAGATCACAGTGCTGAACTAACATTTGTGAGAGGATGGGGAAAGGAAGGAGGAATGGGTATAAAGAGCTTCAGGCATCAGTATAGCTTGTAGAAAGTCTTGGCCAGCCCAACAGGGAAACCCTGGCACCACAAGATCCCATAGAGGAGGTCCATATTGGCAGAACTGGCCAGGCCTGAACATCCCCCATCATTCTCAGTCACTGGCTGGGGGCAGTCTGGAAAGAGCACAGCCTCTGTCCCAGCGCTGCCCCAGATCCTGAAGGCACTGTGGCTGGAGGCGCTCAGATCACTATACCCCTTGTGGATCAGCCATTGCTTCCTGGACGGACATCCCATCAGCTCCTCTCCATGGCTGCCAGGGGAGGGCATCTAGATTATGAATAGTGGGCCTGCAAGGCTGCCACAGGCACAGATCTCAGGATCTGATGTTTTAAATGGTATACTTGAAAAGGGTGTACACAATGGCTTTAAAGCTACGTGGATGTAGTAGAATTCAGAACATGGCCAGCAAAGGCAAATTTTCCACTGCAAAATTGTACTGAAGTCAGTTATAATGAATATCCCTCTCTTTGCTAAGATTTTAAGAGGATTAGGAATTACATTTCTATATTAAAAGCCTCAGGAGTAACTGAAATTGTTTCATTTCAAATAGGATTTGAAACCTCAGACATATAGAAATGCTTTATGATATTCCACGTAGAGATCTTTTAGACCAGTTTAACCAGAATGCGATCCAATCTGCTGAAAACACACAAGTTTATTGTTGGACAAGATGAAGGTAAGTGAACAAAGAAGTACTTTTGTTGATAAAATGTCAAGTCTGACTAACATGAAGGTGTTTATTGCATAAAGCATACATTATTTTGTAGTACTTTAATATTTATAATACGTATTTTCTCTAAATCCCTTCATCTACTAGCACAAGTTTATTGTTCTTGGGTTTAAGGGGAAGTGGGCATTAATTGGCATGTATATTACACTACACATGCTTTAGCTCTTGTAAGTCTCAAAACAACCCTGTGAGACAGATACTGTTTTTTATGCCCATTTTTATGGACATTGGAACTCAGAATGAGCGTTTTAATAGCTTCCCCAGTTCTAGTGAGCTGGAAAGCAGCAGAAACTAGGTCTATCAGAATTCGGAAATTGTACACCCCTGACACTGTACCACCTAGCCTGCTCTGATAAGTTCAATCCAGATTCCTCCTTACAGGAAAAGAATGAACCTGAAATACTGTCGAGGATAATTGATGGTGATGTACAATTACCCTTGATTCCATTTTGTTCATTTTAAACAGTGTCATTTGTCCATTAAATGAGCAAATCTTAGCTTGGCCAACCTCCTGAAATTATGTCAGTATTTTTTTTTGAGGGGGGTAAGATCTTTTTTGGGGGGGGGGGTGCTTAGAAAGCCTGTAGATCTAATCAAGTTTTCCAAAAGGGTATGGCCCACTAACCAAGATTCTTTAGATGATAAGAGAAAGCCAGAGAGCTAGGCTCTTCAAAACACAAAATATTGGGTTTGAGTTGGGATGTGGTATAGGGAATGTCAGCCCATTCTCAAACCTGTGATGAAGAGTGAGGGAGTTGTTCTTGGTCTAGGGATTTGAGCTTGTAGGCCGTGGTGATGTTAGACTGAGTGATGAATGGGATGAAGAGAGATGATTTAGATCCTAGAATGCTAGATTCAAGATTTTAGCCTATCGGTTTGCTGAGATACGCAATGCTAAACCAGACTATGATCATGTCCTCTCAGAAGAACCACACACACTTCAACTACAGAACATGTATAGAGCATCTGTTTGTCTTCTGGTGACTTTGCAGATTCCTCTTCATAGTGTTCCAGTCGCACAAATGGGTAACTATCAAGAATATCTTAAAGACATTGGCTTCTCCACTCGAGAGATTGATCCAGATCAACCAAAAGACTACATACTTTTGGGCAATCCATTTAAACAAAGATAAGAAGGTGGGATACCCAGTTCTATGTCTGCATAAATCATGATATTCTTGGAATAACTCCTTCCTTTTTGGCAAGGTGTATATAAGTCAGAGCTTCTGTTTGTTTAAAAGATAAAATATGTCTCCAGGGCTCTTTGTGAATGGAAAGTGGGAGCCTCCTGATGGAAGAGTATGTTGGTTAAAAAATGGTAGCTGGCATTTAACTGCATACGTAGTAGGAGCTGATGTTTTAAATGATAACATTGAATGCACACAACCATTCTGCAGATGAGTATAACTGTCTGCCCTATAATATGAAGAAATCAGAGCTCACTGTGGTCAAATGACTCACCCTGAGTGACATAGCCAGTTAGAGCCAAGATTTGAACCTCCATCTTTCCAGCTCCAGTCTGTATTTACTCCCAGCTCCACACACTAATTCCTGCAATATTGAAATCACCATTTATTTCCTTTGTTTACATTATTCAGATCTTTAGTGCTCTATCTAGATAGTTATTAAGTGTTCTTCTTGAAATATGAAGTACTAAGTGATGTTGCTCTATTGGCTTTATATACAAGAGATATAAACATGAGATGTGTGTGCACACGCATGTGTGTGTGTGTATGTATCGCTGTGTGTGTATGTGAGAGATATGCTGACTTGATGATATAAGCGTGAAGACAAATAAGAATTATATCTGCAATCATGGAAGAAACCATTGTTACAAAGGTGCAGAGCATGCAATAATGTCTTCTGGAACAAAACTGGACCAAAAGTGTTCTACTTTACCTGAATCCTCAGTTAACTAGAGTTCTTAATCTTCTGTGTCTTGGTTTTTGTCACTGGTAGCACTGGCGATAACTATGACATCTAACTAATAGAGCTCTGTGGAGAATTGAGTTAGTACCTGTACATCAGTTAGAACATTACCCGACATGTGGTACATGCTCAGTGAATATGTTTTCCTCTTTCTGTACTGTTTTGCTATGGGGAATACTTTGGAAAAGTCATTTATCGTGGTTTTATTCAAATAATGGGAGTGCATCTTCCTAGGTTATCCTTGGATGAAAACAGCTTTTAGTTAACCTTCTGTACTGCTGTCTCTCATCTTTTATTCCCAGGGGTGAAAAGCCCCCTCCTTCATTTGTGTCCAGCACCAAGGTGAATATATATGAATCTCTGTGAGGTTGCTACTGAGGGAATGACATTTTCCATCTACCTATCTGTCACCATTTACATGCAGCATTCTGTATAGTGATTATCAGTATTTCTTAAGGATGCATTTAAATCACACAAAAGGGAATGATTTCCTTACCAAGGGTTGATGCAAAATGGTTTGTAGCTTCTTCAGAAGGGTAACTGTGGGTTAATTTCCATTTTGGTTGATGAGAGTTTCTTATTCCCCAGGCTTTCAGGTTAATCATGATTGTGTTATGTTTGACCGTAAAACAAGTTTCCTCCTTGTTCTACTTAGACTGGATTAAAATTGAGTAGTGTTTTCTGAAAAGTCTATGTGAGGCATGGCAAATCTTTGGCCCATGATTAAGATCTATATTGTTGACATAATGCATGATCATATATGCATGTGAAGAGTGTGTGCAGTGTTCTCTTTAATGGAATATGTTCATTGATGTTTTCTAGGGAATGATGATCGATGAAGCAGATGAGTTTGTAGCAGGGCCGCAAAAGAAAGTGAAACGTCCTGGAGAAGTCAACAGTGCTTTGTCATCTAAGAGAAGGCGGAGTATGTCCCTGCTGTTGAGGAAACCACAAACACCACCTACTGTAACTAACCATGTGGGCGGAAAGGGACCACCCTCAGCCTCGTGGTTCCCATCTTATTCAAACCTCATAAAACCCACCCTTGTATATACAGGTATAGAGTAGTGGTTGTGATTTCCTTATGGCCCCTAGAGGACTAAGACACTAAACAATTTTCTTTTATATTCATTTCTTTTGTATTCAGTTTTTGTTCATTAAGTAAGCCATTATTTTTAATCATCCATGTGGTAGGTACAAAGCACCCTGTGAGAGGAGAGACCTTGTTTCAAGGATCTCCATCTATATGAGGGGAGGAAGATCCCTACTTACATAGTAGTTAACACAAGATGGAGAAATGTTGGAAGATGTGCCTGTTGACTTTGTCAAGTCAAGGCTGAAGAAGGTGCATCAATTTGGAGTTGCTGCAGAAGTCAGTAGGAGCAAATGGGCTCAGTATGGCTGGGTCTGCACTGGGTCAGTAAAGGCTGGTGCTGTCTGTGTGCTCATCTCCTCTCCTTACTCCAGCCCAGCACAGTCTGGCCCAGCCTCCTCCACTCCACTGGATGGTGCCAAGTATAAATCCCACACCCCACCATTCTTCTCCATTCCTCTGATCTATGCTGCCATCGTGTCACCAAGATACTCCAATAGTTTATTTTTCTACTTTCCAACCTTCTCATCTAACTCATTTTCTGACCTGCAGCCAGAGTGATCATATCAACATAGAAATCAGATCACACCACATCCATGCTGAAAACGCCTCATTACCTTTCCTAGGCACTCAGAGCACAATATGAGCTCCTGACTCTGGTCCACTGGCTCTGCACGACCTGGGCCCAACATCCTCTCCTAACATGTGTCCTCTGCATGGGCACAGGCCGGCTCTCCCTCCTCCTCCATCCTCTGCCCAAAGGACACCTGCTCAGAAGGGATCTGCCTGACCTCGTGATCCACTGGGGCTCCCCCTCCTGCTCTCTGTCCCCTCCCTGCTTGCTTCTCCCCGAACACGAATTTGAACTGTAATTGTTTTGTTGGATCATAGTACACTTCCTGCCTGGCCTTCCCATGAGCACGGACATTCCATTAGGGTGGGGATTGTTTCTATGTGTGCTGTTGGAGGCTGCCCCCAGCTCCTGGCATGGTGCCCAGCACAGAGGACGATGAGTCAATGGAGGAGAGGTGTCAGACCTGGAGTAAAAAGAAATTCACTTTTCTGAGACAGAAAAGATGAATGAGGAGAATCATGTACTGGCAGAGAATTGGGGTGATGAAGTACATATAGAGCTTTCAGATCTAGTGGTCACCACCTCTGTTTCCTCAGAACTTTTAAGGAAGAGAGGGTGGAGTTTGAGGAGGCGGGGCACACGTAGTCTGGTGTCAAGCTCAGTAGAGCATGGCATTTCATATAATGAAATAAAATTTCATTTCATTTCATATAAATGACAGAAACCATGACATCATGTGAGACTTGCTGCTTTTCAGCTTGGAAAGCACAAGCTGCAGCTAAGCCCTCAGTGCCAGGGATCTGAGACTGTTTATTAGTTGTTCTGTCTTGTTTCCATATATATTCTTGGTGCCATGGAGATTACCTTCCTGAGCTCAACTTGAGGGGTCTTGAGCTCCCTCTGGTACATCCTCTTGCTTTATGAAACCATTTCCTCAAAACTGAGGAGCCCCATGATATCCCTTTGGGGTTACTATAACACACCTACCCCACAGCTCAACTTCTCATTTTGGTTTCCAGGTGTTACTGTCACTCACGATGTTCATGAGGAGAAGATGGAAAATGGTCAAATCTCACCTGATGGCTTCTTGTCAAAATCTGCTTCACCAGAGCTTATGAATATGGCAGGAGATGGTATCCCCCCTGACCAAGTGGATTCTCTATCTGACGATTTCACTAGTCTCAGGGAAGATGGCCCGATGCACAAACCTGGAAGTAATGCACTTCCAGGAGAAACCAAGAACTGCAGCGTCTCTGTGGATGATCAGAAAGTCTCAGTAACATCTGCTTTGGAGACTGTGCCAAGTACATTGCAGATAACTCCTGCTATGGCACAAGGAATCAATGCTGATATAAAGCACCAGTTAATGAAGGAAGTTCGAAAATTTGGACGAAGTAAGTAGTAGAAGAACATCTATCGGTAATATAATGGGGAGATCCCTTTCATTTTAAGATTCAAAATAGATTCAGGATAACTCTTAAGGTGCATTTTTGGGAAATATTGGACTTTCACATAATTGAAAATGATTCCTCTTGTTTTACCTAAACAACTCAACACACCTTTCTGGTTTTCCCCCCTTACTTATTGTAATAATCTCCTTTTGCTGCTATAACAAGTTATCACAAATTTTGTAGCTCAAAACTGAATTTTCTTAGAGTTGTGGAAGTGAGATTTGAACTTCTTTTCATTGGGCTAACATGAAGGTGTTGGCAGGCTAGCATTCCTTCTGAATGCTCAGGGGGAGTCTGTTTCCTTACCTCTTCCAGCTTCCACAGGCTGCCTGTGTTCCTTGACTCATGGCCTCTTCCTCCATCTTAAACCAGCAATGTAGCCCCTTCTTAAGCCAGCAGTGTAGCTCCTCTCTAACCTCTGCCCCCACCCTTACATCTTTTCTCCCCGACCAGCTCTACTGCCTCCGTTTCCTAAGGATATTTGTGATTAGATTGGGCCTCCATGTATAAACCTGGATAATCTCCCCAGCTCCAGATCCATAACTTAATCCCATCTACAAAGTAGAGTCTCTTTTGCAAGATAAGGTAATATGTTGACAGTTTCTGAGAATTAGGACATGGACAACTTGAGGGGTGGGGCATCATTCAGCTGACCACATTTGATTAGTGTTTACAGGTTTCCCTAGCAGATAGTGCAGATGTCTTGATGATTGTTGAGGATGTATAAATATTTGCATTTTATTTTTCATCCACATTTTTAACAACAATAATATTTTTAATATCTTCAGAATATGAGAGAATTTTCACTTTGCTTGAAGGAGTACAAGGACCTCTTGCAGTCAAGAAACAATTTGTTGAATTTACCATCAGGAAGCTGCAAAGGTGGGTGTGAAGAGGAACTCTTCATTGTGTTTTTTGTTTATTTAATTATTTTGGTTACGCGGGGTCTTCTTTCTGTGCTCAGGCTTTCTCTAGTTGCGGCACACAGGCTTGTCATTTCAGTAGCTTCTCTTGTTGTGGAGCACGGGCTCTAGGGTGTGCAGGCTTCAGCAGTTGCGGCATCTGGGTTCAGTAGTTGCAGCTCCTGGGCTCTAGAGCACAGGCTC
Organism: Bos taurus; assembly: GCF_002263795.3. NCBI lineage: Eukaryota > Metazoa > Chordata > Mammalia > Artiodactyla > Bovidae > Bos > Bos taurus. Next base: position 9,034,897 of record NW_020192292.1, on the reverse strand, counting down.
AGTAGTTTGGGTGTGTGGGCGAGTTGCCCTGAGGCATGTGGAATCTTAGTTCTTGGACCAGGGATCAAACCTGTGTCCCCTGCACTGCAGAGCAGATTCCACTAGACAACCAGGGAAGTCACTTGCGTGTTTTCTGTGAGCATAAGGACCCAATGTAAGACAGGCAGAGGATTGAGTCTGCCTTTCTTTTGTAAGCCCTGGCCTTCATGCATAGTTATAGCTATCTCCAGAGGCATTTAGATTGCTATTATTCGAGTCCAACTCATTCACCCAAGTCTATGGGAGCTTTCTGGACTCTTCACAGTCTGAGGCGGGCTTGGGGCTCTCAGTTGGTACTCTTGGTATTAGCTAAGCCCCATCTTTACATGAAGATACATTTTCTATTTCCCATGTAGGATTGTCAGTTCCACCTGGTACCCCACACAGTGCTTTAAGGACCTTTTGGTTAATAAAATTCCTCTTTCTTTTTTAGGTTCAAAAGACGAGTCTTAATTCAGTACCTTGAGAAGGTACTAGAAAAAATAGAATCCTATCACCTTCTCAACAATGTTAATCACATCAACAGCAGTCATGATATTAACCGCAGAGACCAAAGAAGGAGAAAAGAACAAGTTCTCTGTGTTGTAGGACAGAGCGGGAAATTGTTGAACATCCAGGATGTTTTACTCAAGGGAACTGGCTTCCAGAGGTTAAGAAAAAGCAATGACAGCTTTCATTTTCTGACTCTCTGGCAGTAAAAAGCTGGCTTTGCCCTGTTTTCTTTGAAAGTACTTAACTAGTTGTTTTTTTTGTTACTTTCCCAATTGAGGAAGGTGATATGATTAATCCAGCAGGTTCAGTTCAGTGAACACACACAAGTGACAAGGGTTCACTCTTGAGTTCAGTCCATCCTGGCATGTCCAGAGTGACTAGGGGCCCACCTGCAGGCAGAGCACTACCTTGATGCTCTTACTATGTCATTTAGAAAGAAGAGGGGTTCAGAGTCCACCTGCTAATTGTGTGTGTTCTGAACGAAGTTTTTCAACAATTCCTAGTTGTGCCTTTAAAACCATGCAATATTCAGGACAGTTTGGATCAAAGAGTGAGAAAGCTGCTATTTGGGTAACTTATTTCTCCATGGGAGGGGGCAGGGAGAGTCACCAAATGATCTACCTCCAACTGTCTTCTATTTTGTCTAGAGACATTACAAAGTACGCCTGAGGCCACCCCCACCCCTGACGTTTGTTCTTGCATGTGATGCCAGAAAGGCTTCAGGTGGAACTTGTGCATTCTGTGCTTCAGAAGCACTAAAAAAAATAATGTAGATATTTCCTTTAATGTTTATACAAAAGTTTTATGGAGCAGTATTGTTATGTTTGTATTTGCAGAAATTTAAGTGTACAAAGAGATTTTGACTTTTCATATATAAAATAAATCATTTTATTGATTTTTCACAAGGTCATTGACGCTTGAGAAATTTCTAGTTTTGTCTTTCTTCTGATTTGTAACTCCTTTCAGAAAAAAATGCCCACTGTAATTAAGATGTTAGCAGAATGATGTAAACTTCAAAATGTCACTCACCGAACTGATACTGGTGAAACTGGTGGAGTGGGGTACTCCAGAAACACCGAAAACACTGGGGAAAATGATTGGAATCAAGTTTACTGGGACTCTGGAAGATAGAGGTTTACAGCAACCAAGTGAATGTTGAGTCAGAAGAAGACCCATTGAAATGTGATAGGAGAATCTGGTAGCATTTTAACTTATTCTTGCCTCATTCTCCTCCCCAGTATAACAGTGGTCTTGAAGATGTCAGCCTGCATTCCAACTGAGGGTTCCTGGCTCAAGAGGGAGGAGGATAGACCTTATTCCCAAGGAATTGTGTTTGTTTAAACCTGTCCCAGAGGCCTCCCTGAAGGACTGACCAATGGGATTGATTGCTTTTCTTTTGTCTAACTCTAAACTCTCTTATAAGGACTTCCTTGGCAGTCCAGTGGTTAAGATTGTACTTCCACTGCAAGGAACACAGGTTTGATTCCTGATGCAGGAACTAAGATCCCTCATGCCATGTGGTACACAGCGAAAAAAAAATTTTTTTTTTAACTTTAAAAAATAAACTGTTATAGTAGAGAAGCAGCTATGTGAAGGTTGTTCCTCAAAAACATTGAAAGGCAAGTAAGGGGCTTCCCTGATGGTCCAGTGGTTAGGAATCCACCAGCTAATGCAGGGGACAAGGATTCAGTCCCCGGTACAGGAGAAGTCCACATGCCACAGAGCAGCTAAATCCATGTGCCACAACTACTGAGCAGCACTCTAGAGCCCAGGAGCACAACCACTGAAGCCCGAGTACCTAGAGCACATGCTCCTAAAAAAAAAAAAAATGAAAAGGCAAGTGAATAAGCTCCTGATGCTTATGGCAAGTAACGTGTTAGTTCCTCAGTCATGATGGTGGTTTTTGTTCAGCTGCTAAGTCTTGTCCAACTCTTTTGCGACCCCATGACCTCCAGCATGCCAGGCTGCTTTGTCCTTCACTATCTCCCAGAGTTTGCTCAAACTCATGTCCACTGAGTTGGTGATGCCATCCAACCATCTCATCCTCTGTCGTCCCCTTCTCTTCCTGCACTCAATCTTTCCAACATCAGGGCTTTTCCAAGGAGTCAGCTCTTCACATCAGGTGGCCAAAGTATTGGAGCTTCAACTTCAGCATCAGACCTTCCAAGAATATTCAGGGTTGATTTCCTTCAGGATTGACTGGTTTGATCTCCTTGCAGTCCTAGGGACTCTCTAGAGGTCTTCTTCAGCACCACAATTAGAAAGCACCAATTCTTCAGCACTTAGCCTTCTTTATGGTCCAACTCTCACATCGGTACATGACTACTGGAAAAACCATAGCTTTGACAATATGGATCTATGTCAATAAAGTGATGCCTCTGCTTTTTAATATGCTGTCTGAGTTTGTCATAGCTTTTCTTCCCACCTGGCACTAGTGGTAAAGAATCTGCCTGCCAGTGCAGGAGATGCAAGAGACACAGGTTCGAGCCCTGGGTTGGGAAGATCCACTGGCGTAGGAATGGTAACCCACTCCAGTATTCTTGCCTGGAAAATTCCATGGACAGAGGAGCCTGGCAGGCTACAGTTCATGGAGTCACAAAGAATTGGACATGACTGAGCACATACACATCTTAGATTTCATATATATAAGTTATATGTGATATTGTTTATCTCTTTCTGACTTGCTTCACTCTATATAATAAGCTCGAGGTTCATTCACCTCATTAGAACTGACTCGAATGTGTTCCTTTATATGGCTGAGTAATATTCATTGTATATATGTACCACAGCTTCTTTATCCATTCATCTGTCGATGGGCATCTAATTTGCTAACATGTCCTAGCTATTGCAAATAGTGCTGGGAGTGAACATTGGTGTACATGTGTCTTTTTCAATTATGATTTTCTCAGGGTATATGCCCAGTAGTGGAGTCATTGGGTCTTATGGTAAGTTTTATTCCTAGTTTTTTAAGGAATCTCCACACTGTCCTCTATAGTGGCTGTATCAATTTACATTCCCATCAACAGTGCAAGAGGATTCCCTTTTCTCCACATCCTCTCCAGCATTTATTGTTTGTAGACTTTTTGATGATAGCCATTCTGACTGGTGTGAGGTGATATCTCATTGTAGTTTTGATTTGCATTTCTTTAATAATGAGTGATATTGAGCATCTTTTCATGTGTTTATTAGTCATCTGTATGTCTTCTTGGAGATATGTCTTTTAGGTCTTCTGCCCACTTTTTGATTGGGTTGTTTGTTTTTCTGGTATTGAGTTACATGAGCTGCTTGTATATTTTGAAGACTAATCCTTTGTCAGCTGTTTCATTTGTTTTCACCTTGTTTATAGTTTTCTTTGCTGTGCAAAAGCTCTTAAGTTTAATTAGGTCCCACTTTATTTTTGTTTTATTTCCATTACTCTGGGAGGTGGGTCATAGAGGATCTTGCTGTGATTCATGTCATATAGTGTTCTGCCTATGTTTTCCTCTAAGAGTTATATAGTTTATGGTCCTACATTTAGGCTGTTCATCCATTTTGAGTTTATCTTTGTGTATGGTGTTAGAAGGGGTTCTAATTTAATTCTTTCACACTTAGCTGTCCAGTTTTCCCAGTACCACTTATTGAAGACACTATCTTTTCTTCATTGTATAGTCTTGCCTCCTTTGTCAAAGATAAGGTGCCCATAGGTGCATGGGTTTATCTCTGGGCTTTCTATCTTGCTCCATTGGTCTATATTTCTGTTTTTGTGCCAGTACCATACTGTCTTGATAACTGTAGCTTTGTAGTATAGTCTGAAGTCAGGAAGGTTGATTCCTCCAACTCCATTCTTCTTTCTCAAATAGCTTTGGCTATTCAGGGTCTTTTATGTTTCCATATGAATTGTGAAATTTTTTATTCTAGTTCTGTGAAAAATACCATTAGTAATTTGATAGGGATTGCCTTGAATCTGTGGATTGCTTTTGGTAGTATAGTCATTTTCACAATATTGATTCTTTCAGCACAGGAACATGGAATATCTCTCCATTTGTTTATGTCATCTTTGATTTCTTTCATCTGTGTCTTAAAATAGTAAAACAGTTTTAGGATAAGATAGTTCTGTAATGGTTGCACAGCATTGTGAAGGTACTTTATGCCATTGAGTTGTACATTTTAAAATGGTAAACTTTAGGGAATTTCCTGGCTGCCTAGTGGTTAGGATTCCATGCTTCCACTGCCAGGGTCCTAGGTTCGATCCTTGGTCAAGTAACTAAATCCTGCAAGCCACGGCATGATCAAAAAATAAAACTAAAAGGGTGCTGTCACCTCAACAGAGGTAGGGAGGAAAACTAAAACCACAAACATGACCTAGAACCGCGTAAGGACAGACAAATACATCTCCGTTATTGTGGCCTCTGATCCTGGTGACAAAATATCTGCAGAAACCAAGGCTCTACTTCACGGAGTTAAACATAAACACCTGGTCCAAAAGATAGAGATACCGAGAGTGAATCTGGGGGAAGACAAAGAAATTGCAGACCCAGCTGCTGCTTCATGCCAAAAGGTGAATCTGCAGATCAGCAACAAGATGTGGGAGCTGCAAAATGGTGGCTGCTTCTCTTCCACCACAGTCTCCAACCTCCCAGAGTCCCTCTGTGGCACCCTCTGACCGAAAACATGCAGGAAGTAGAAGTGTCTGTGATGTGAGTCACCTAACCAAAGTGACACTTTACAACGGGCACCTCTTGTCATCTTACTACTTATGAACATCTCTCTAAACCATACTTCATCTTTAAATAGAAACAACAAAGACGTGATTCTGCCTAACCGGATACATTTCTCCCACCTACAACCAAGAGAGCACTAACACATCTCTGAAAGAGGGCACAAAGTCATATCTTTTAAGTCTTATTCATTCTTTACCTGATTCACACCCCAGTTTAATATTGTGTACCTTAAAAACTGAAAAATAAAATTAACTAATAACACATCTTGTGTTAGAAATTATTTGGTTAATGTATATGTGAGTCGATTTATACAAAAATAAATGATACTCATAATCATTACAGTCCTTGTTTCTGCATATGGTTATGTGGTTACTTCTACATCCCGTTCCACATTTTCTTACCCTCACAAGTCCTTTCCCTGGTGATTGTCCTTTCCATGATGAAGTGACCCAACCTCTCACTCTTGAGGTTCATGGCCATTAACGCTCCTAAATGAATTAGGGTGGTGTAGTTTCCATTCACGGAGAAGGCAATGGCACCCCACTCCAGTACTCTTGCCTGGAAAATCCTATGGGCGGAGGAGCCTGGTGGGCTGCAGTCCATGGGATCGTGAAGAGTCGGACACGACTGAGCAACTTCACTTTCACTTTTCACTTTCATGCATTGGAGAAGGAAATGGCAACCCACTCCAGTGTTCTTGCCTGGAGAATCCCAGGGACAGGGGAGCCTGGTGGGCTGCCGTCTATGGGTCGCACAGAGTCGGACACGACTGAAGCGACTTAGCAGCAGCAGCAGCAGCAGCAGTTTCCATTGACTTTAATCAGTGGGCATGAGAGTACTGAGAGGTGCCTTATAGCAGCTCCTGCAGTGAATAGAAGGGGTGATGGTGGGCATCCTTGTCTTGTTTTTATCTTAAGAAGAATATTTCCAGTTATTCACATAGAAATACAGTATGCTATGGATTTCTGATGTGTAACCTTCTTAGCAAATGCTTTCAAATTTTTCTTTATGATAAGTTGTTGCATCTCATCCCATGTGCTGTCTGCATTTACTAGGCTAATCTTATGACTTTCCTCTTTTAAACTGTCAATAAAGTGTGATGGTTCAATTGCCTGTAAGCTCCCAATTCCCCTTTTCGTCCTGCTCTGTGAAAATGTTTTGGGCCCTTGCCATTTTTTCCCTGTGGCAGTTGTTACTAAAGTTTACCACTGGAGAGCGCCAGAGACAGTAAAAAGCAAGAGATTCTCTTCTGGTTCTGGGTTGGGGGCACAGCCATCTTGTGCAGAGCACCAGGCTTCTCCAGCGCCAGGCTCTGCCCCTCACATGGCTTCTATAGGGCCCGACTGGTGCAGAGCAATGTGGCCAACACCACTCCATAGCCAGAAGCTTCCTTTAGACTTCCCTCAGGCAGTATTATTTGGGTTGGCCAAAAAGTTCCTTCGATTCTGTCTGTAAGCTATGATGGAAAAACCTGGATGAACTTTTTGGCAAACCCAATATATCAGAGTGTTTCTAGTAAGACACTTGCTCATGTACAACATTGCCAGTCACCTCAGAGAAAGATTTCCAGCAACTTTCAGAGGGCAGATTTCCAGATAGTTCCACTAGTGTGTCTCCACTACACAGCGACCAGTAACGCTGAAGAAGCTGAAGTTGAACAGTTCTATGAAGACCTACAAGACCTTCTAGAACTAACACCCAAAAGAGATGTCCTTTTCATTATAGGGGACTGGAATGCAAAAGTAGGAAGTCAAGAAATACCTGGAGTAACAGGCAACTTTGGCCTTGGAGTACAGAATGAAGCAGGGCAAAGGCTAATAGAGTTCAGCCAAGAGAACACACTGGTCATAGTGCCTTCCAACAACACAAGAGAAGACTCTACACATGGACATCACCAGATAGTCGACACTGAAATCAGATTGATTACATTCTTTGCAGCCAAAGATGGAGAAGCTCTATACAGTCAGCAAAAACAAGACCAGGAGCTGACTGTAGCTCAGATCATGAACTCCTTATTGCCAAATTCAGACTGAAATTGAAGAAAGTGGAGAAAACCACTAGACCATTCAGGTATGACTTAAATCAAATCCCTTATGATTATACAGTGGAAGTAGAAATAGATTTAAGGGACTAGATCTGATAGACAGAGTGCCTGATGAACTATGGACAGAGTACAGGAGACAGGGATCAAGACCATCCCCATGGAAAAGAAATGCAAAAAAGCAAAATGGCTGTCTGGGGAGGCCTTACAAATAGCTGTGAAAAGAAGGGACGTGAAAAGCAAAGGGAAAGATACACCCATTTGAATGCAGAATTCCAAAGAATAGCAAGGAGAGATAAGAAAGCCTTCCTCAGTGATCAGTGCAAAGAAATAGAGGAAAACAACAGAATGGGAAAGACTAGAGATCTCTTCAAGAAAATTAGAGATACCAAGGGAACATTTTATGCAAAGATGGGCTCGATAAAGGACAGAAATGGTAGGGACCTAACAGAAGCATAAGATATTAAGAAGAGGTGGCAAGAATACACAGAAAAACTGTACAAAAAAAATCTTCATGACCCAGATAATCACGATGGTGTGATCACTCATCTAGAGCCAGACATCCTGGAATGTGAAGTCAAGTGGGCCTTGACAGCTTCTTCAGCGTTACCGGTTGCTGTGTAGTGGAGACACACTAGTGGAACTATCTGGAAATCTGCCCTCTGAAAGTTGCTGGAAATCTTTCTCTGAGGTGACTGGCAATGTTGTACATGGGCAAGTGTCTTACTAGAAACACTCTGATATATTGGGTTTGCCAAAAAGTTCATCCAGGTTTTTTCATCATAGCTTACAGAATCGAAGGAACTTTTTGGCCAACCCAAATAATACTGCCTGAACAGTTCAGGCCAACAGGAAGCATCACTACGAACAAAGCTCGTGGAGGTGATGGAATTCCAGTTGAGCTATTTCAAATCCTGGAAGATGATGCTGTGAAAGTGCTGCACTCAATATGCCAGCAAATTTGGAAAACTCAGCAGTGGCCATAGGACTGGAAAAGGTCAGTTTTAATTCCAATCCCAGAGAAAAGCAATGCCAAAGAATGCTCAAATTACCGCACAATTGCACTCATTTCACACACTAGTAAAATAATGCTTAAAATTCTCCAAGCCAGGCTTCAGCAATACATGAACCGTGAACTTCCAGATGTTCAAGCTGGTTTTAGAGAAGGCAGAGGAACCAGAGATCAAATTGCCAACATCTGCTGGATCATCGAAAAAGCAAGAGAGTTCCAGAAAAGCATCTATTTCTGCTTTATTGACTATGCCAAAGCCTTTGACTGTGTGGATCACAATAAACTGTGGAAAATTCTGAAAGATGGGAATACCAGAACACCTGATCTGCCTCCTGAGAAATCTGTATGCAGATCAGGAAGCAACAGTTAGAACTGGACATAGAACAACAGACTGGTTCCAAATAGGAAAAGGAGTACGTCAAGGCTGTATTTTGTCACCCTGCTTATTTAACTTATATGCAGAGTACATCATGAGAAATGCTGGGCTGGAGGAAGCACAAGCTGGAATCAAGATTGCCGGGAGAAATATCAATAACCTCAGATATGCAAATGACACCACCGTTATGGCAGAAAGTGAAGAGAGACTAAAGAGCCTCTTGATGAAAGTGAAAGAGGAGAGTAAAAAAGTTGGCTTAAAGCTCAACATTCAGAAAACGAAGATCATGGCATCTGGTCCCATCACTTCATGGGAAATAGATGGGGAAACAGTGGAACCAGTGGCTGACTTTATTTTTGGGGGCTCCGAAATCACTGCAGATGGTGATTGCAGCCATGAAATTAAAAGACATGTACTCCTTGGAAGGAAAATTGTGACCAACCTAGACAGCATATTACAAAGCAGAGACATTAATTTGCCAACAAAGGTCCATCTCATCAAGGCTATGGTTTTTCCAGTAGTCATGTATGGATGTGAGAGTTGGACTATAAAGAAAGCTGAGTGCCGAAGAATTGATGCTTTTGAACTGTGGTGTTGGAGAAGACTCTTGAGAGTCCCTTGGACTGCAAGGTGATCCAACCAGTCCATCCTAAAGTAGATCAGTCCTGGGTGTTCATTGGTAGGACTGATGTTGAAGCTGAAACTCCAATACTTTGGCCACCTGATGGGAAGAGCTGACTCATTGGAAAGGACCCTGATGCTGGGAAAGATTGAGGGTAGGAGGAGAAGGGGACGACAGAGGATGAGATGGTTGGATGGCATCACCGACTCAATGGACATTGGTTTGGGTGGACTCTGAGAGTTGGTGATGGACAGGGAGGCCTGGCGTGCTGCTGCTCATGGGGTTGCAAAGAGTCGGACATGACTGAGCTGAACTGAACTGAACTGAACTACACGTTTTATTGACATTTTGTGGATTTTTGCCAGGTTCCTCCAGCCAGGTGAGAATTTCAACAAGAGGAACAGGAATCCTTTTCCTTGGGTGGCAAAGTATCTCTTGTGTGGTTTACTTGAGTATTTAATTTCAGCCCTGTAGTGAGGCACTGTCTCCAGTGACTCCTATCTCAGTCATATTTCAGGAGGGACTTTTCCCTGGGTGACCTATCTCAGCCCTGGGCCAAGGGATGTTGCTTTGGGTGCTTTGTCTCTAATTTCAGAAGGTGGCACCACAAAAATTCTCTGCCACACACTGAATCACAGCTGGCCCTCTCCAAAAAGATCTAGACTTTAGCCCTTGAGGCATAGTGAGAACTTGCACTGGTCCTCCATATCAGCCTGAGGGTGGTGACTCTTCCTGGAAGAGGGCTCATACATGAGTGCACTACCCCAATTCAGGGGTAGATGGTTCCTCACGGGCTCTGTCTCATAATCTCTGTGAAGTGTGGCTTTTTCTGAGGTGCTCTATCTCAGCTCAAGAAGAGAACTTTCTATAAGTTCTCTCTCTCTCCCTCAGTCCTGAGGGATGACATGTTCTTGGGGGCTTGATCTTGCCCTTGAGAAGGAATACTTTTCCTTGGATGCTTTATATCAGTGCTGTGGAGGACCTGGTTATGTTGGGGTGCTTTTCTTGGTTGCTCCATGGGAGCCATTGAAGTGGGGCAGCTTCTGTGGACGCTCTATCTCTGTCCTGGGGTGGGGGTGACTATTCTTTCTTTAAGTGCTGTATCTCAATCCTGTGGGGGACCCTTCCTTGAGTGCTCATTACAGTGAAGTTGGAGGGTGGTTGCTGGATGCTGGACCTCAGCCTGGGTCGGGAACTCTTCCTTGGGAACTCTGCTACATAGTTAGGAGGGCAGATTTCTAGAAGATTCTGCTGCTGTTGTACCACAGTGCATTCTCTGCCATTCAGTGATCCACACCCTGACTTTTCCAACCAGGCATGAGTCTCAGCTTGTGGAAGGTGCAGTGGGATTCTCATGGGTGTTGTATCTCAGCCCAGGAGGAGTACTATTTCTTAGTGGCTTTATATCATGTTCCAGAGCATGGAGTTCAAGCAAATTCCACTGGTGTGACACTACCAACACCTTCTCCACCATTCTGTGAGCCACAGCTGGGCTTCTCCAACATGGTGTGGATTTCTGCCCATGGAATGGAGGGAAGTGGCTTTCTCTAGTTGGGAGTGCTCTTCCTTGGGTGCTCTGTCCTCCATTTGGGGTAGGAGGACGTTTCTTTGGCTGCTGTTTATCAGCACTGCAGGTTGTGGCTTCTCCCTTGAGTGCACTCTCTCAGCTCCAAGGTGGAAGGGGAGTTTTCTCTAGATGTTCTCCCTCAGTCTGAGGGGGGTGGCTCTTCTTCGTGAGCTCTCTCAGCTGTAGGAAGGCTCAAGGCAGTGGCTGCTTTCTTTTAGTCTTGGAGCAAGCTGCTTCTTCTTTTGTTGCCCTGTGTCAGCTCTTCAGTTGGAGTGGGAGGGGGCGATACATCCTTGGGAGCTCTGCCTCCACCTTGGTAGGGGCAGACTTTCCTTGAGTGTACCATTTCAGCCAAGGAGGGATATATACCGCAGATGTTCTATGTCAGCCGGGATGATGGCTCATCATTACCATGCTTTGTAATAGTTTTGAAGTGGGAGCTCTCACTGTAGTTTTCTTTCTCAGTTCTGGCAGACAGCTTTTCCTTGGGGACTGTCTCAGCCTTGTTAGATACAGGCTTTTCCTTGTGCCTTGTCATTTGTATTCTATTTCAGCATTGTTGTGATTTTTCTCAACTCTGAGGGATAGGACATTTCCTTGAGTGCTATATCCCCTTGGGAGATTCTTCTCTGTGTCCAACTCTTCCCTGGGAGGACCTTACTTGGTGCTCTGTCTCAACTTGGAGGGGGAAGGAGGGTGGAGAATTGTACTTCCGTTTCCCTCTTTCCCATGAGGGGTTTGAAGTCTTCTTCATAGAACTCATCCATAGAGAGGGCTCTTCTTTGGGTCTCTATCTTAGCTCTGTGGGAAAGACTCTTTAGGAGCACTATCACAGCTCTCCCTGGTGCAAGGACAGTGGGGAGGGACTATGCCTTGGATGCTGTATCTCAGCCTGTGGGATTTTTCTTTGGGTGCTCCGTCTCAGTTCTGAGGAGGACAGACTTACTTGTGGGATCCAACTCAATCCTCGGGGCCTTCAGCCTTGAGTGCTTTAACTCAGCCAAGAAGTGGGGATGGCTTTTCCTTGAGTGTTCTAGCTCAGCAATGGCTGGACATAAGGGTAAGGGGATGAACTTCCTTGGGTTCTATAAGGAATTACTGTAGATTAGGTGGCTTATCAACAACAGAAATTCATTTTGTACAGTTCTGAAGGCTGGAAGTTCGAGATCATGGTGCCAATATGGACAGATTCTGGTGAGAGCTCTCTCCCAAATATGACTCCACTTTTTTCCATGTGACTATCCTGAACATGGTAAAGAGCTAGCTAGCTCTTTGACCTCTTCTTATGATGGCACTAATTCCATTCCCATGAGAGCTCCACTCTCATGACCTAATTACTTTCCCCAAACCCCACCTCCAAATGCCATCACATTGATATTAGGGTTTCAGTATATGACTTTTGGGGATTGGGTACAATCAATCCATCGCAGGTGCTCTATTTCAGCTTTGGAGATAGGGACAGCTACTTATATCTTCTCTTTCTATATTTAGAGTGCTCTTGACTTCTTACTAACCAATCTCTTTTTACTTTATTCCCCCATTACAGGCAATAATTCTTTATATTAAATGTTCACTGTTCAAATCACTGTGTGGTTTCTCTCTCCTGATTCAGCACAGTCTGAAATAGAATTGGTGCTGTGAGTAGTCCCTAAGGCAGGCCCTTGGGGACTTCTTTGATTGTGCCTTTGAGCTTGAGTACAGTGCTCTGCTTCTTGCTAATGGGAAATAGCATGAAAGTAATCCATGGCATGAAGCGACATCACAATTTGTAAAACTGTCATGATGGATGATTGCCATAAAGTGCTAACCAAAGTACTGGGGAGCTGAAGTATCAAAATGGTTCCAGCAAAGCATGAGAGCTCCTCTTGTATCATATCCTCACAAATGTGTAGTGTAGTCTGTCTTTAATTTAGACATTTTGGTGGACATTATGGCTTTAATTTGCATTCCTTTGATGATTAGATTTGGAGCACCCATTTATAAGTTTAGTAGCTATTTGAATATGTTCTTATGAAGTAACTTTTAAGATATTTTGCTCATATTTGAGTTGTCTTTTTCTTATCAACTTGTGAGAGTTCTGAATTCAGCTCCTTTGCTGGATATATATATACTATGAGTATCTTCTATGAGTCTCTGGGTTACCTTTTCACTCTCTTATTAGTGTTTGTTGATGAAAAGAAATTCTTAATTTAATCAAATCCAATTGATTAATCTTGAGTTTTTTGATATCCTGTTTAAAAATCTATTCCTACCCCAAAGTTATGAAGAAGATGTCCCAAGTTTTCTTGTAGATCTCTGGCCCATCTCAAATACCATTGTGTATGCAATGAAGCAAAGGTTAGTATTCATATTTCCTGTATGGTTATCTAGTGGATTTATTTTAAAAATGATTATTTCCACATAAATATGCAGTTAAGTTTTTCTGTAAATTTGTCTATTTCACCTAGGTTTTCAATTTTAATATGAAGTTGTTCACTGTGTTCCACCCACCTTTCAAAATCCTTGCTGGATCCATAGTTAGGTCTCCTTTTTCATCCCTAATGTTATTTATTTGTGGATTATCTTTCTCTTGACAGTTTCACTAACGGTTTGTCTATGTTTTTGTTGCTTTCAAAGGACAAACTTTTGGTTTTGTTATTTTTCTCTATTGCAGTCTTTTATTGATTTCTTCTTTATTTTTACTACCTCCTTCTTTCTATTTTCTTTGGGTTTATTATACTCTTCTAACACTGGACACATATCATTAATTTTCAGGCTTTTTTTTCTCTTCTAACATACAAATGCAAGGCTATGAAGTTCCAGCGAAGGTCCACTTCCACTGCATCCAAAATGTTTTGATATGTAATATTCTTCTTCATTTCCAAGTATTTATTTGAAAGAGTGTTTTAAAATCCTTGAATACATTTTGTTGTTGCTGCTACTGACTTCTTTTTTTTGAGCTGGTTGGAGAGTATGGTTCATGAAATTATTAATAAGTATTTTAACATTGTTGAGACTAAAGATCATTTTTATGTGCATGCTTGAGAAGAGCTTATATTCGAACTGTTGGATACAGATTTCTGTAAATGATTGATTAAGCTTGTTAATTTTGTTGAAAATATTTATGCATTTACTAATTATTTTTTATGTTTGAACTAACAACAATTTAGAGAATTGTGTTAAAATGTCCCACAATAAAGGTGGATTTTCCAGTTTCCTTCAATAGTTCTACTTATTTTCTCCCATTATAAATGTTAAGGCTGTTTTATTATTAGGTGCATTCAGATGTACAGTTGTTAAATGTTTCTGGTGAAATAAAATTTGGTTATTTTATAGTGAGCTTTTATACTCCACTTATACATTTTTTAAAAAGTCTCTTTTGTCTGATATTAGTATAACTACCTCAGCTTTCTTTTGGTTAAATTTTGCCTTTTATAAAATATTATTTCTTTACATTCAATCATTCTATGTCCTCAAGTTTTAAATCTTTATCTTAGCATAAAACTAGAATTTTTAAAAAATCCATTCTGACCACCTTAACTGGCAATGTGGTATATTTACATTTATTATCATTACACATAATATTTAGATTTGCCTTTAGCAGGTTGCTTTGTGCCTTTTCTTTGTACTTCATGCTTATGTTCTTCTTTATTACTAATTTTTTAATTTAAATTTTGACAATGAAAGAAAGCATGAAAGTGAAAGGTGGTCAGTCGTCCAGGCCAGAATACTGCAGTGGGTAGACTTTCCCATCTCCTGGGGATCTTCCCAACCTAGGGATCGAACCCAGGTCTCCTGCATTGCAGATTCTTTACCAGCTGAGCCACACAGGTCAAGAAGCAACAGTTAGAACTGGACATTCAACAACAGACTGGTTCCAAATCAGGAAAGGAGTACTTCAAGACTATATTTTGTCACCCTGCTTATTCAACTTATATGCAGAGTACATCATGAGAAGTGCTGGGCTGGAGGAAGCACAAGCTGGAATCAAGATTGCCAGGAGAAATATCAATAACCTCAGATATGCAGATGACACCACCCTTATGGAAGAATTCAAAGAAGAACTAAAGAACCTCTTGACGGAAGTGAAAGAGGAGAGTGAAAAAGTTGGCTTAAAGCTCAACATTCAGAAAACTAAGATCATGGCATCTGGTCCCATCACTTCATGGCAAATAGATGGGGAAACAGTGACAGACTTTATTTTCTTGGGCTCCAAAATCACTGCAGATGGTGACTGCAGCCATGAAATTAAAAGACGCTTGCTCCTTGGAAGAACAGTTATGACCAACCGACAGAGCACATTAAAAAGCAGAGACATTACTTTGCCAACAAAGGTCTGTCTAGTCAAAGCTATGGTTTTTCCAGTAGTCATGTATGGATGTGAAAGTTGGACTATAAAGAAAGCTGAGCACTGAAAAATTGATACTTTTGAACTGTGGTGTTGGAGAAGACTCTTGAGAGTCCCTTGGATAGCAAGGAGTTCCAACCAGTCCATGCTAAAGGAAACCAGCCATGAATATTCATTTGAAGGACTGATGCTGAAGCTAAGCTCCAATACTTTGGCCACCTAACGTGAAGAACCGACTCATCTGAAAAGACCCTGATGCTGGGAAAGATTGAGGGTAGGAGGAGAAGGGAACAACAGAGGATGAGATGGTTGGATGGCATCACTGACTCAATGGACATAGGTTTGAGTAAACTCCAGGAGTTGGTGATGGACAGGGAGGCCAGGCATGCTGCAGTCCATGGGGTTGCAAAGAGTTGGAAACGACTGAGCCAGTGAACTGAACTGAACTGAACTGAAGGCATGAATGAATGCTGTGTGGATTTTTTTTTTTCTTTTCTGATCACGAAGCCTATTTGTAGTTGGCATTTGTTATTTGCTTACACTGGGTCCACTTTGGCTTGATGTTTGTATTTGGTGTGAGAAATGTGTTCAACTTTATTTTTTTTGCATGTAGACATCCAGTTCTCCAGGCAACATTTGTTGGAAAGACTATTCTTTTCCCATTGAATAGGCTTAGCACCCTTATCAAAATGTGATTGACCATAAATTAAGGTTCTAGTTCTAGACTCTTAGGTTTGCTCCTTTGACCCATATGTCAGTCCTTATACCAGCACCACACAGTCTTGATTATTGTAGCTTTGTAGTAAGTTTTGAAATCTGGAAATGTTTGTTCCCTTACCTTGTTCTTTTTCAGTGTTTTGTTTGTATTTTGGCTATTTACTTCCTTGTGGATTTCAGAGTTACTTTGCCAAATTCTGCCAAAAAAAAAAAACTAGGTAGAATTTTGATAGGGATTATATTACATCTGTAGATCAATTAGGAGAGTATTGCCAACTTAACACGTTTTCCAATCTGCAAACATGGGAAATCTTTCTATTTATTTATGCCTTCTTTAAATTCTTCCAGTAATGTATAGTTTTCAGAGTACATGTTTTCTACTTTTTAAATAAATTTATTCACAAATATTTTATGCTTTTAAATGCATTGTAAATGAGATTGGCTCAGCTAAATTTTCTTATTGGTTATTGATTTTTTAAATTTATTGCTCTTATATCCTGCAACTGTACTGAATTTATTTATTAGTTTGGATATATTTTTAGTGGATTCCTTAGAGTTTTCTATGTACAAAATCATGTTATATGCAAATTGTGATGGTAATTCCTCCTATCCAGACTTGATGCATTTTATTATGATTTCTTGTCTAATATTCCCTGCTAGAACTTCTAGTACAGTATTGAAAAGAACTGTTGAGAACAGACATCCTTGCCTTGTTTCCAATAGGAGTTTACATATCCAATACTATAGTTTACATATTTCATACCAATGTTAGGTCTAGGATTTTTGTAGATGCTTGTTATCAGATTGAGAAAGTACCCGTCTATTCCAAATTTATTGGGTACTTTTATCATGAAGAGATTTTTATTTTGTCAAATGCTTTTTCTGTACCTACGGAGGCAATCATATAGTTTTTTTGTCATGTTTTTTGTTAATATAATGTATTACATTAATTAATTTTCAGATATTAACCCAACTTTCATTCCTGGCATAAATGCTGGTTGATCTCAGTGTACAACCTTTTTTATATGCAGATGGATTTGGCTTGTCAATATTGTGTTGAAGATTTTTCATCTATAGTTATGATATTATTTTTCTTGTTATGTCTCTTTCTGGCTTTGGTATGAGGACTAATACTGGCCTCATAAAATGAAGTAGGATTCCTTCCTCCTTTCTTTTTTTGAAGACATTGCTAAAGATTCGTATTATTTCTTTCTTAAATATTTGATAGAATTTACAAGTAAGATCACCTCATCTGGGCTTGTATTTGTGGGGAGATTTTTAACTTCTAATTTAATCCTTTATCTTAGTATAGTTCTACTTATATTTTTTTTCCTTGAGTCATTTCAATAATATGTGTCTTCCGGGAATTTTCAAGTTTCATCTAAATTGTCTAATTTTTTGACATAAAGTTGTTCATAATATAATCCTTTAATTTCTGTAAGGTCAACATTGATGTTCCCACTTTTCTGATTTTGATAATTTGAGCATTTTCCCCTTGACCGGTCAAACTGAAGGTCTGTTATTTTTTTTATCTTCTCAATGAACTGACTTTTGATTTCATTGATTTTCCTCATGGTTTTTCTGTTTTATAGTTCATTGATTTTCCACCCTAATCTCCATCATTCCCTTCCTTTTGCTTGCTTTTATTAAGTATATAAATTTAAAACTTTAGGGGTAACTAGGGAGGAGCCAAGATGGCGGAGGAGTAGGACAGGGAGAACACTTTCTCCCCCACAAATTCATCAAAAGAGCATTTAAACGTCGAGTAAATTCCACAAAACAACTTCTGAATGCCGGCAGAGGACATCAGGCACCCAGAAAAGCAACCCAACTCTTCGAAAGGAGGTAGGAAAAAATATAAAAAAAAAAAAGAGACAAAAGAGGGAGGGACGGAGTTCTGTCCTGGGAAGGGAGTCTTAAAAAGAGAGAAGTTTCCAAACACCAGGAAACCTTCTCACTGCTGAATCTGTGCCGAGCTTTGGAAGCACAAAGGGCAACTTAACAGGGAGAAAAAAATAAATAAACAATTAAAACTAGCAGATTGCGAGCCCTACAGTAACTCCCCCAGCGGAGAAGCAGCGCAGACGCCTGCACACGCCATTGGCAAGTGGGGGCTGGGAAGGGAGGCGCGGCGCGGGCTGCATCGCTGAGAGTAAGAATCTGGCCTGAATACCCTGAGCACTATCTGAGCGAAATAATTTGGGCTAGCAAACCAGACTGTGGGATATCTACCACGCGAAAAGCCAGCCCCAACCTAAGATACCGCCAGGCCTGCACACGGAACAAAGGACTGAACAGAGATAGCCGGCTGCAGACCTTACCCCTCCAGTGACAGGCAGCCAGAGCCGGAAGGGGGCAATCGCAGCCCCAGAGAGACATTATCTATAAAACTGTAAGCAAGCTTCTTTGCTAACTAAAACTTCTTGGGGGTCTGGACGGTCAACATCTGCCTGAGAAGGTGCACCGGTTTTACACCCAGATAACCGAGTGGCAGGGAGGCGATAAGTCGCAGCATTGGCGCTTGCCAAACACCTCATCACCTGAGCTGCTCGGACCTGGGAAGAGCACAAAACGCAGGCCCAAATGAGTCTGCGCCTCTGAGGACTACCCGAGTGCCTGAACCTGAGCGGCTTGGACCTGGGAGGTACATGCAGCCCAGGGCTGGCCTCGGATTGTTCCCGGTGGAACAACCTAGAGCCCGAGCAGTGTGGGCAGGGAGGCTACACGCGCCGTGAGCAGGGGCAGACCCAGTGTGGCTGAGGCACTGCGAGCACACGCCAGTGTTATTTGTTTGCAGCATTCCTCCCTCCCTCCCCACAGCGCGTCTGAACAGGTGAGCCTAAAAAAAAAAAAGTGTCCTCCACCATCCCCTTTGTGTCAGGGCGGAAACCAGACACTGAAGAGACCAGCAAACAGAAGAAATTATAACAGAGGCAAACGCCTCGGAGATTAAAACCTTGTGGTTACTACGGACTACATAGGAAGAGGCCTATAGATCTTGAGAAATAATAAGTCAGACCAAGGAACTAGCCAAAAATGAACTGAACCCACAATACTCACAACAAAACCAGAGAAAGTCCTAGATATATTTTTACTATTTTTACGATCATTCTTTCTTTCTTTTTTTTTTAATTAAAAAAAAATTTAAAGTCCTCTATTGTTCCTTTAATTTTCACTTTTATAACCTATTACTTTGTAAAAAAAAAAAAAAAAATACCCTATTTTTTTCTTCTTCAGCAAACTTCATATATATATATATATATATATATATTTTATAATTTTTTGACCTTGTCTTTTTTTTTTCTTCTTCTTTTCTTTAACATTGTATTTTTGAAATTCCAAACTCTACTCTAGATTTTTAATTTTAGCTTTTTGGTATATGTTAGCAATTTTGTACCTATAGTTTTCTTTTTATAATTTCTGTGACTTTTTTTTTTCTCTGTTTCTTTCTCTTCTTCTTTTATATAACATTGTATATCTGAAATTCCAAACTCTACTCTAGATTTTTAATTTATGCTTTTTGGTATTTGATATCAATTTTGTACCTGTATTTTCTTTATAATTTTTGCGACATTGTTTGTTTTTCTTTGTTTGTTTTCTCTCTTTATTTTTCTTCTTCCTTTTTTTTTAACATAGTATTTTTGAAATTCCAAACTCTACTCTAGATTTTTAATTTTTGCTTTTTGGTATTAGTTATCAATTTTGTACCTGTATTTTCTTTATAATTTTCGCGACCTTGTTTGTTTTTTCTCTCTTTCTTTTCCTTCTTCTTTTCTTTAACATCGTGTTTTTGAAATTCCAAACTCTACTCTAGATTTTTAATTTTTGCTTTTATGTATTTGTTACCAATTTTGTACCTTTAAGAACCCAATCTTCAGTACCCATTTTTCACTAGGGAGTGAGATTACTGGCTTGACTGCTCTCTCTCCCTTTGGACTCTCCTTTTTCTCCACCAGGTTGCCTGTGTCTCCTTCCTAACCCCTCTCTACTCTACCCAACTCTGTGAATTTCTGTGTGTTCCAGACGGTGGAGAACACTTAGGGAACTGATTACTGGCTGGATCTGTCTCCCTCCTTTTCATTCCCCGCTTTTATCCTTCTGACCACCTCTGTCTCCTTCCTCCTTCTTCTCTTCTCTGTATAACTCCGTGAACATCTCTGAGTGGTCCAGTTGTGGAGTGCACATAAGGAAGTGACTACTGGCTAGCCCACTCTCTCCACTATTGATTCCACCTCATCTCATTCGGGTCACCTCTAACTCCCTCCTCCCTCTTCTCTTCTCCATGTAACACTGTGAACCTCTCTGAGTGACCCTCACAGTACAGAAACTTTTCATCTTTAACGTAGATGTTTTATCAATGGTGCTGTATAGAAGGAGAAGTTTTGAAACTACTGTAAAAATAAGACCGATAACTGGAAGCAGGAGGCTTAAGTCCAAACCCTGACTCCAGGGAACTCCAGACTCCAAGGAACATTAATTGACAGGAGCTCATCAAACACCTCCACACCGACACTGAAACCAAGCACCACACAAGGGCCAACAAGTTCCAGGGCAAGACATACCAAGCAAATTCTCCAGCAACAAAGGAACTCAGCCCTGAGCTTCAAGATACAGGCAGCCCAAAGTCACCCCAAAACCATAGACATCCCATAACTCATTACTGGACATTTCATTGCACTCCAGAGAGAAGAAATACAGCTCCACCCACCAGAACACCGACACAAGCTTCCCTAACCAAGAAACCTTGACAAACCACCTATACAAACCCACACACAGTGACGAAACGCCACAATAAAGAGAACTCCACAAACTTCCAGAATACAGAAAGGACACCCTAAACTCAGCAATTTAAACAAGATGAAGAGACAGAGGAATACCCAGCAGATAAAGGAACAGGATAAATGCCCACCAAACCAAACCAAAGAGGAAAAGATAGGGAATCTACCTGATAAAGAATTCCGAATAATGATAGTGAAATTGATCCAAAATCTTGAAATCAAAATGGAATCACAGATAAATAGCCTGGAGACAAGGACTGAGAAGATGCAAGAAAGGTTTAACAAGGACCTAGAAGAAATAAAAAAGAGTCAATATATAATGAATAATGCAATAAATGAAATTAAAAACACTCTGGAGGCAACAAATAGTAGAATAACAGAGGCAGAAGATAGGATTAGTGAATTAGAAGATAGAATGGTAGAAATAAATGAATCAGAGAGGATAAAAGAAAAACGAATTAAAGAAATGAGGACAATCTCAGAGACCTCCAGGACAATATTAAATGCTACAACATTCAAATCACAGGGGTTCCAGAAGAAGAAGACAAAAAGAAAGACCATGAGAAAATACTTGAGGAGATAATAGTTGAAAACTTCCCTAAAATGGGGAAGGAAATAATCACCCAAGTCCAGGAAACCCAGAGAATCCCAAACAGGATAAACCCAAGGCGAAACACCCCAAGACACATATTAATCAAATTAACAAAGATCAAACACAAAGAACAAATATTAAAAGCAGCAAGAGAAAAACAACAAATAACACACAAGGGAATTCCCATAAGGATAACAGCTCATCTTTCAGTAGAAACTCTTCAAGCCAGGAGGGAATGGCAAGACATATTTAAAATGATGAAAGAAAATAACCTACAGCCCAGATTATTGTACCCAGCAAGGATCTCATTCAAGTATGAAGGAGAAATCAAAGGCTTTTCAGACAAGCAAAAGCTGAGAGAATTCAGCACCACCAAACCAGCTTTCCAACAAATACTAAAGGATATTCTCTAGACAGGAAACACAAAAACAGTGTATAAATTCGAACCCAAAACAATAAAGTAAATGGCAATGGGATCACACTTATCAGTAATTACCTTAAACGTAAATGGGTTGAATGCCCCAACCAAAAGACAAAGA
This sequence comes from Bos taurus, assembly GCF_002263795.3. NCBI lineage: Eukaryota > Metazoa > Chordata > Mammalia > Artiodactyla > Bovidae > Bos > Bos taurus. Next base: position 9,013,095 of record NW_020192292.1, on the reverse strand, counting down.
CTGGCTGAATGGATACAAAAACAAGACCCCTACATATGTTGTCTACAAGAGACCCACCTCAAAACAGGGGACACATACAGACTGAAAGTGAAGGGCTGGAAAAAGATTTTCCATGCAAATAGGGACCAAAAGAAAGCAGGAGTAGCAATACTCATATCAGATAAAATAGACTTTAAAACAAAGGCTGTGAAAAGAGACAAAGATGGTCACTACATAATGATCAAAGGATCAATCCAAGAAGAAGATATAACAATTATAAATATATACGCAACCAACACGGGAGCACCGCAGTATGTAAGACAAATGCTAACAAGTATTAAAGGAGACATTAACAATAACACAATAATAGTGGGAGACTTTAATACCCCACTCACACCTATGGATAGATCAACTAAACAGAAAGTAAACAAGGAAACACAAACTTTAAACGATACAATAGACCAGTTAGACCTAATTGATATCTATAGGACATTTCATCCCAAAACAATGAATTTCACCTTTTTCTCAAGCGCACATGGAACCTTCTCCAGGATAGATCACATCCTGGGCCATAAAGCTAGCCTTGGTAAATTCAAAAAAATAGAAATCATTCCAAGCATCTTTTCTGACCACAGTGCAGTAAGATTAGATCTCAATTACAGGACAAAAACTATTAAAAATTCCAACATATGGAGGCTGAACAACACACTGCTGAATAACCAACAAATCACAGAAGAAATCAAAAAAGAAATCAAAATATGCATAGAAATGAATGAAAATGAAAACACAACAACCCAAAACCTGTGGGACATGGTAAAAGCAGTCCTAAGGAGAAAGTTCATAGCAATACAGGCACACCTCAAGAAACAAGAAAAAAGTCAAATAAATAACCTAACCCTACACCTAAAGCAACTAGAAAAGGAAGAAATGAAGAACCCCAGGGTTAGTAGAAGGAAAGAAATCTTAAAAATTAGAGCAGAAATAAATGCAAAAGAAACAAAAGAGACCATAGCAAAAATCAACAAAACCAAAAGCTGGTTCTTTGAAAGGATAAATAGAATTGACAAACCATTAGCCAGACTCATCAAGAAACAAAGGGAAAAAAATCAAATCAATAAAACTAGAAACGAAAATGGAGATATCACAACAGACAACACAGAAATACAAAGGATCATAAGAGACTACTATCAACAGTTATATGCCAATAAAATGGACAACGTGGAAGAAATGGACAAATTCTTAGAAAAGCACATCTTTCCAAAACTGGACCAGGAAGAAATAGAAAATTTTAACAGACCCATCACAAGCATGGAAATTGAAACTGTAATCAAAAATCTTCCAGCAAACAAAAGCCCAGGTCCAGACGGCTTCACAGCTGAATTCTACCAAAAATTTAGAGAAGAGCTAACACCTATCCTGCTCAAACTCTTCCAGAAAATTGAAGAGGAAGGTAAACTTCCAAACTCATTCTACAAGGCCACCATCACCCTAATACCAAAACCTGACAAAGATCCCACAAAAAAAGAAAACTACAGGCCAATATCACTGATGAACATAGATGCAAAAATCCCTAACAAAATTCTAGCAATCAGAATCCAACAACACATTAAAAAGATCATACACCATGACCAAGTGGGCTTTATCCCAGGGATGCAAGGATTCTTCAATATCCGCAAATCAATCAATGTAATGCACCACATTAACAAATTGAAAAATAAAAACCATATGATTATCTCAATAGATGCAGAGAAAGCCCTTGACAAAATTCAACATCCATTTATGATAAAAAACTCTCCAGAAAGCAGGAATAGAAGGAACATACCTCAACATAATAAAAGCTATATATGACAAGCCCACAGCAAACATTATCCTCAGTGGTGAAAAATTGAAAGCATTTCCTCTAAAGTCAGGAACAAGACAAGGGTGCCCACTTTCACCATTACTATTCAACATAGTTTTGGAAGTTGTGGCCACAGCAATCAGAGCAGAAAAAGAAATAAAAGGAATCCAAACTGGAAAAGATGAAGTAAAACTCTCACTGTTTGCAGATGACATGATCCTCTACATAGAAAACCCTAAAGACTCCACTAGAAAATTACTAGAACTAATCAATGACTATAGTAAAGTTGCAGGATATAAAATCAACACACAGAAATCCCTGGCATTCCTATACACTAATAATGAGAAAACAGAAAGAGAAATTAAGGAAACAATTCCATTCACCATTGCAACGGAAAGAATAAAATACTTAGGAATATATCTACCTAAAGAAACTAAAGACCTATATATAGAAAACTATAAAACACTGGTGAAAGAAATCAAAGAGGACACTAACAGATGGAGAAATATACCATGTTCATGGATTGGAAGAATCAATATAGTGAAAATGAGTATACTACCCAAAGCAATTTATAGATTCAATGCAATCCCTATCAAGCTACCAACAGTATTCTTCACAGAGCTAGAACAAATAATTTCACAATTTGTATGGAAATACAAAAACCTCGAATAGCCAAAGCGATCTTGAGAAAGAAGAATGGAACTGGAGGAATCAACCTACCTGACTTCAGGCTCTACTACAAAGCCACAGTTATCAGGACAGTATGGTACTGGCACAAAGACAGAAATACAGATCAATGGAACAAAATAGAAAGCCCAGAGATAAATCCATGCACGTATGGACACCTTATCTTTGACAAAGGAGGCAAGAATATACAATGGATTAAAGACAATCTCTTTAACAAGTGGTGCTGGGAAATCTGGTCAGCCACTTTTAAAACAATGAAACTAGATCACTTTCTAACACCATACACAAAAATAAACTCAAAATGGATTAAAGATCTAAACCTAAGACCAGAAACTATAAAACTCCTAGAGGAGAACATAGGCAAAACACTCTCTGACATACATCACAGCAGGATCCTCTATGACCCACCTCCCAGAATATTGGAAATAAAAGCAAAAATAAACAAATGGGACCTAATTAAACTTAAAAGCTTCTGCACATCAAAGGAAACTATTAGCAAGGTGAAGAGACAGCCTTCAGAATGGGAGAAAATAATAGCAAATGAAGCAACTGACAAACAACTAATCTCAAAAATATACAAGCAACTCCTACAGCTCAACTCCAGAAAAATAAATGACCCAATCAAAAAATGGGCCAAAGAACTAAATAGACATTTCTCCAAAGAAGACATACAGATGGCTAACAAACACATGAAAAGATGCTCAACATCACTCATTATCAGAGAAATGCAAATCAAAACCACTATGAGGTACCATTTCACACCAGTCAGAATGGCTGCGATCCAAAAGTCTACAAATAATAAATGCTGGAGAGGGTGTGGAGAAAAGGGAACCCTCTTGCACTGTTGGTGGGAATGCAAACTAGTACAGCCACTATGGAGAACAGTGTGGAGATTTCTTTAAAAACTGGAAATAGAACTGTCTTATGATCCAGCAATCCCACTGCTGGGCATACACACTGAGGAAACCAGAAGGGAAAGAGACACGTGTACCCCAATGTTCATCGCAGCACTGTTTATAATAGCCAGGACATGGAAGCAACCTAGATGCCCATCAGCAGATGAATGGATAAGAAAGCTGTGGTACATATACACAATGGAGTATGACTCAACCATTAAAAAGAAAACATTTGAATCAGTTCTAATGAGGTGGATGAAACTGGAGCCTATTATACAGAGTGAAGTAAGCCAGAAGGAAAAACACCAATACAGTATAATAACACATATATATGGAATTTAGAAAGACGGTAACAATAACCCTGTGTACGAGACAGCAAAAGAGACACTGATGTATAGAACAGTCTTATGGACTCTATGGGAGAGGGAGAGGGTGGGAAGATTTGGGAGAATGGCATTGAAACATGTAAAATATCATGTATGAAACGCAATGCCAGTCCAGGTTCGATGCACGATACTGGATGCTTGGGGCTAGTGCACTGGGACGACCCAGAGGGATGGTATGGGGAGGGAGGAGGGAGGAGGTTTCAGGATGGGGAACACATGTATACCTGTGGCAGATTCATTTTGATATTTGGCAAAACTAATACAATTATGTAAAGTTAAAAAAAAAAAACTTTAGGGGTAACTAAAAATATTTGCTTCATTTAAAGTGGGATTTGAGACATCAGACATATAGAAATGTTTATGATATTGCACATAGCAGTCATTTAGACCAGTTAACTAGGAGGAGAGCCAATCTGCTAAAAACAGATAAGATTTTATTTAGAACATTTGTTGATGAGTGAAATTTCAAGTCTGACTTGCATGAAGGTGTTTATTGCATGAGTAGGTTATTTAAACAATCTGATCACATGTACCACAGCCTTGTCTAACTTAGTGAAACTATGAGCCATGCTATGTAGGGCCACCCAAGATGGACAGGTCATGGTGGAGGGTTCTGACAGAACGTCCACTGGAGAAGAGAATGGCAAACCACTTTATTATTCTTGCCTTGAGACCCCCATGAACAGTATGAAAAAGCAAAAAGATAGGACACTGAAAGATGAACTCTTCAGGTTCCATGGGGTTGCAGAGTCAGACACTACTGAGCAACTGAACTGAACTGAGGTTATTTTGTAGTACTTTAATATTTATAATATTCATTTTCACTGAATATTTACATCTAACTAGGTCCAAGTTTATTTTTTTTAGCTTAAGGAGAGGTGCATTTTAATCAGCACACATACTACCCACTTTATGTTTTGCATCTTGTAATAACCTTTAAAACAGTCCATAAGGTAGATAATTTCTACATATTTTATGGAAATAGCAACTTCTAGTAAGCCTTTAAGTAGTTTCCCCAGGTTTAACCAATTGAAAAATGGAAGAATCTAGATGCATAAGATTCCAGGTACTGTACACTTATATATCACAGTGCCTATAGCTATGGGTTCAGCAGAGAATTCCTTGTTTACATGGAAATATTGAAACTGATAGTATCCGGGATAGTTGGTGTCAGTTTATAAAGCCTCTTTTTTCAATTTTGTTGATTTTAAGCAGGATCATCTGTTCATTAAGTTGAGCAGCTTTCACAGCTGGACACAGCCATGAAATTATATTCCAAGATTCATATATAAAGTGACTTTTCTGGGAAGAAAGTCTGTACATTTAATCAAATTACCCAAAGAGGGCAATTATCAGTGCCCACTATCCAAGATTCTCTGGGGAAAGAATGCCATGGAGCCTAGGCTCTTGCAAATAGGGAAGAAGAATGATCATTTAGTTGGGATGGTGCTATAAGGGAAGTCAGTCCATTCTCAAACTTGGTTTGCAACATAGGGGAGTTGTTCTAGACCTAGTTGTTGGAGCCAATAGGCAGTGGTAACGGTGGACTGATAAATTACTTAGATGAAGGGAGATGATTCTAGATCTTAGAACATGATGTAGACCCTAGATACGAGATTCTAAACTCTGTTTGGTGCAGTGGTATAGGTTGCTAACATAGTCTATGACCATGTCCTCCCTAGAGGATCATTCACTTGAGCTGTATAACATCAATTACTTTTCTAGTGCTTTTCCACTTTCTCACCAAGGTATTCTCATGCAAAGAGTTAGCCATGAGGAAGATCTGAAGACACGGGCCTCCCCACCTCAAGAGATTGATCCAGGTCAACCTAAAACAGTTTATACTTTCAACTCTATGTTTAAAAATGAGAAGGTCTGTCCAAATTTTTATACTTAGTATAAGTATTTTCTTCTTCCAAGGATAAATGTAAATCTCAGGCTTTACTTCTTTTTATTTAAAAGATAAAATATGACATAGTGATTCTTGTGTAAACAAACTGGGAGCCTCCTGGTACAAGAATGTGTTGGTTGAACAGAAATAATAGTTGTTTTTTATTGGACTAAGACTTGGGGGTTTTTATTCTTTTTTTAAGTGACATATATTTAATTTACAATGTTGTATTAACTTCAAGTGTACAGCAAAGTGATTCAGTTATACATATGTTCTTTTTCAGATTCTTTTCCATTATAGGTTATTACACTATATTGAGTATAGGTCCCTGTGTTCACAGTAGGTTCTTGTTTCTTACCTATTTTATATATAGTAGTGTGTTAGGATCTGGTGTTTAAATTATAACATTTAATGCTCACAATTGTTCTGTATATGAGTATTACTATCTTCCCTTTAATAAGAAGAAATCAAGGTTGACAGTGGTCAAATGCCTTGCCCTGAGTTACACAGCTAAGAGATAGAGCCAGGATTTGAATCTATATCTTCCTGGCTCCAAAGTCTATATTCTTTCCCACCCCTATAGTAACTCTCTTAATTCCAGATTATACTCTACTTCCTGTTTCTATTATTCAAGCCACTAGTGCTCTATCTAGACAATCACTGAATGTTCCTCTTGAAAAATGAAGTACTAGGGACTTCCTTGGTGGTCCAGTGGTTAGGACTCTGCACTTCCACTGCCGGGGGGTTGAAAGGTTGTTGTTAACCCAGGAAGACACCGGGATTCTTGGCCTCCGGAGGAGAAGAATTCAATCTGGGGCCAGAGACGAGGCTTGATCGCTCAGAGCTTTTGTGTAATACAGTTTTATTAAAGTACAAAGGAAATAGAGAAAGCTTCTGACATAGGCATCAGAAGGGGGCAGAAAGAGTACCCCCCTGCTAGTCTTCAGCTGGATGTTATATAGTCACTGCTGCTGCTGCTAAATTGCTTCAGTCATGTCCAACTCTGTGCGACCCCATAGACGGCAGCCCACCAGGCTCCCCCGTCCCTGGGATTCTCCAGGCAAGAACACTGGAGTGGGTTGCCATTTCCATCTCCAATGCATGAAAGGGAAAAGTGAAAGTGAAGTCGCTCAGTGGTGTCCGACTTTTCGCAACCCCATGGACTGCAGCCTACCAGGCTCCTCCGCCCATGGGATTTTCCAAGCAAGAGTACTGGAGTGGGGTGCCATTGCCTTCTCCACTAGCAGTCTGTTAATGAAAGAAAGGAATGTCTTAAAACTCAGAATGGCACCAGGCCCCTCATCCATAAAATGTATTTTGGGATAATCTTGGCACCAGAGGATTCATCCTGGGCCATAAAATGATTGACTTGAATCTTGTAGAAGGGTAGATTACCATACAAATAGTTTAATTTACATAAATTAGGGGAACAATATCTGAGTATAACATAATGGTTTGTCAAGTAGGTTCTGAGCCATTAGGTGGAACCGACTTGAAGACAAGAGTCTGGGGTAAATGCATAGTACATTAACATAGCTTAAGACAAACATTTCCATAAGAAAAATGCATTGGTTAACTCAAGGTTTGAGAATAGTTAACTTCAGGTGAGACCAGGTGTCATTATGGCAACACAGTATTTTAAGAGAAACCTTCTTTTAAATTTGTATGAAAAGTGAAAGTGAAGTCGCTCAGTCGTGTCCAACTCTTTGCGACCCCGTGGACTGTAGCCCACCAGGCTTCTCCATCCATGGGATTCTCCAGGCAAGAATACTGGAGTGGGTTACCATTTCCTTCTCCAGGGGATCTTCCTGACCCTGGGATCGAACCCAGGTCTCCCGCGTTGGAGTCAGGGGTTTTAACCTCTAGAAAAGGAAAAAATATCGCTAGTTTGTTTCCTCCTGCCTCTTAAGAGAGAGAAAATGTCTGACACTTGCAGCCTATTTCCTCCGTTTGGAGACCCCTGGCCTTCCTGCCTGTTACCCTGTCAGGGTCAGGTTTGGACCCTGGTTAGGGAACTAAGATCCCACAAGCATGAGGCATGGCCAAAAAGAGAGAGAGAAAAGAGAAATAAAGTACTAGGTGATGTTGCCATGATTGGATTACCCTCATGAATGTCTTATGTGAGAGTGTTTCGTGTGTAAGAGAAAGACATACTGAGTTGATCATTAAATCATGAAAACAAAGAGAATTATATCTGCACTCATAGAAGAGATCACTGATATAGAGGCACAGAACATGCAGCAATCTCTTCTCTAACAAAACTAGAGTAAAACCTATTCTACTTCACCCCCAAAATTCTCCTTAATTGGAGTTTTTTTAATCTTCTGTGCCTTAGTTTCCTCAACTTAAACAATGGAGATAACAATCACACCTAACTTATAGGATTTGGTGACGGATTGAGTTAATACATGGAAAGCATTTAAAACAGTACCTGGTAGAGACAAATGTTCAATGAAAATGTTTTCACGCATTATGGGGTATTTCTTTATGGGAAATGCAAATATGGGAAAGTATTTTTGTCACAGACGTATTCAGATAATGCAAAGGCATATTCTTGGGTTATCCTTTGACGAAAATAACTCTTAGCTAACCTAATGTTCAAGCTGGTTTTAGAAAAGGCAGAGGAACCAGAGATCAAATTGCCAATATCCACTGGATCATCGAAAAAGCAAGAGAGTTCCAGAAAAACATCTATTTCTGCTTTATTGACTATGCCAAAGCCTTTGACTGTGTGGATCACAATAAACTGTGGAAAATTCTGAAAGAGATGGGAATACCAGACCACCTGATCTGCCTCTTGAGAAATCTGTATGCAGGTCAGGAAGCAACAGTTAGAACTGGACATAGAACAACAGACTGGTTCCAAATAGGAAAAGGAGTACATCAAGGCTGTGTATTGTCACCCTGTTTATTTAACTTATATGCAGACTACATCATGAGAAATGCTGGGCTGGAAGAAACACAAGCTGGAATCAAGATTGCCAGGAGAAATATCAATAACCTCAGATATGCAGATGACACCACTCTTATGGCAGAAAGTGAAGAGGAACTAAAAAGCCTCTTGATGAAAGTGAAAGTGGAGAGTGAAAAAGTTGGCTTAAAGTTCAACATTCAGAAAACGAAGATCATGGCATCTGGTCCCATCACTTCATGGGAAATAGATGGGGAAACAGTGGAAACAGTGTCAGGCTTTATTTTTCTGGGCTCCAAAATCACTGCAGATGGTGACTGTAGCCATGAAATTAAAAGACGCTTACTCCTTGGAAGGAAAGTTATGACCAATCTAGACAGCATATTGAAAAGCAGAGACATTACTTTGCCAACAAAGGTCCACCTAGTCAAGGCTATGGTTTTTCCAGTGGTCATGTATGGATGTGAAAGTTGGACTGTGAAGAAAGCTGAGCGTTGAAGAATTGATGCTTTTGAACTGTGATGTTGGAGAAGACTCTTGAAAGTCCCTTGGACTGCAAGGAGATCCAACCAGTCCATTCTGAAGGACATCAGCCCTGGGATTTCTTTGGAAGGAATGATGCTAAAGCTGAAACTCCAATACTTTGGCCACCTCATGCGAAGAGTTGACTCATTGGAAAAGACTCTGATGCTGGGAGGGATTGGGGGCAGGAGGAGAAGGGGACGACAGAGGATGAGATGGCTGGATGGCATCACTGACTCGATGCACATGAGTGTAAGTGAACTCCGGGAGTTGGTGATGGACGGGAGGCCTGGCGTGCTGTGATTCATGGGGTCACAAAGAGTCGGACACGACTGAGAGACTGAACTGAACTGAACCTATTATACCCTTCAATTTCATGTTTTATCTGCCACCAACACTGAAAAATACTCTGAAGACCTGCCCAGCCCCAAAGGTGACATATTTGAATCTTCATAGGTTAGAAATGTGAGGATTTACATTATCAGTACTGTAACTTTCACCATCAACATGTACCATTTAATAAAGTGTTAATCAGTGTGTTAATAGATTTAAAGCACAAAATGACAAAAAAAATTTTCCTTTTTTCCTCCCCAAGAAGAGCTAAAACAAAATGGTGTGTATTTCTCTAAATTTAGGGATAACCATGTATTTATCACTTTGGTTAATGAGAACCACTCATTTCCCAGCATTCTTAATAATCAGAGTTGTACCATGTTTGGCTTTGGCCAACACCTCCTATTTTACCTTCTCCTTATTTCACTTAGACTGGATTGAAATTGGATTGTGTTTTCTTTTTCTTTTTTTTTTAATTTTATTTTTAAACTTTAAAATATTGTATTGGTTTTGCCAAATATCGAAATGAATCCGCCACAGGTATACATGTGTTCCCCATCCTGAACCTTCCTCCTCCTCCCTCTCCATACCATCCCTCTGGGTCATCCCAGTGTGTGTGTTAAGTGACAGTAAATCTTTGACCCATGATTAAAACCTCTTTTAATGATATAAATGCATGGCTGTATATGCATGAAGCCTGTGACTGCATTTTGTCTTTAATGGAATATGTCCACTGATGTTTTTCAGAAAATGAAGCATGATAAAGCAGTTCGAGTCACAGCAGGGCATGAAAAACAAAGGAAACATCCTGGAGAGCCCAAGGGCCACTCATCATCTAAGAGAAGGAGAAGTATGTCACCACGGCTAAGCAATCAAGGAGAGGGGAATTCTATCTCTCGGGTTTAGTCATGTCAAAAGAAGCTTATAGTTATGTCCTTGAAGGATGGACAGATATGAGCATACTTGCAAGTAGAGGGGCAAGGGACTAGTTAGGTCTAATCATTTGGAGTTGCTGCAAGAGTTAATAAAGCAGCTACCTGAGACAGAAGGAGATGAAGGGCTAAATAAGTGGACAGATCTGCTCACATTCTTCCTGTGCTCACATTTTGTTCATGCTCTAACTAAGTGTAGTCTGGCTCCTTCTTATGGTACTCCAATGAAACAGTGTCAAAGTCACCAGTGTCTGCTACACTTTGGCATTAATTTCTCAGCAGCATGTGATACAGTTGTTCACTCCCTCTTCCATGGAAAATTTTTAGTGTCCCCAGACACCACATTCTCCTAGATTCCTTGCCCTTTTATTAGTGACTTATTTTTTTCCTTCCTTTTCTGTCTTCTTTCCCACCTCTAAGTACTGCAGAGACCCAAAGCTGAATATTGGGCTCCTTTCCCTTCAATCCACCATCTCTGTAGATGATCCCATGCAGTCTTACAGCTTTAAACATGATTCACACTACAAAAATTCTTACTTTTATTCCTCTAGACCACAACTTGCTCCTGAACTTCAGACTCATATACAACTGCCTACATGGTATTTCCATTGAGTATCTATTAATACTAAATATCTAAAATTCAACTGGTTCTACATGTATGATCTTCTGACCTTTTCCCATTTCAAAAATGCTCTACTTTTAGCCATCTGTATCTCAGCTAATAATACCATTCATCAGATGTAATGTACATAAATGTATAACAACCTGTTATCCACAGGTACAGGGGACATGGAAGGGTTTAGAAGTCCTAGTATTTAAAGTTTGCAGATATCCGTAGCATAAGTAGTCCCACCATGGCCTAGGTCAGGCCACCAATGTGAGGTCACTGAACTAGAATCAGGAAAGGTTGGCCACACTCCATTCTTGCGAGCAGTTGCTTAATACCTGCACACACTTGCTCTATCCAGTAGTTCAGACTAAAATATTCGGATTCACTCGAGATTCTTATTCTTTTATTATTCTTTCACTTATATTGCTTAGCAAGTTCAGCAATTGGATACTAAGTATAAATCTCACATCCCACCATTACTCTCCATTCCTCTGATCTATGCTGCCATCGTGTCACCAAGATACTCCAGTAGTTTATTTTTCTACTTTCCAACTTTTTCATCTACCTCATTTTCTGACTTGCAGCCAGAGTGATCATACCAACACAGAAATCAGATCATACCACATCCATGCTGAAAATGCCTCATTACCTTTCCTTGGCACTCAGAGCACAATATGAGCTCCTGACTCTGGTCCACCAACTCAGCACAACCTGGGCCCAACATCCTCTCCTAACACGTGTCCTCTGCATGGGCACAGGCCAGCTCTCCCTCCTCCTCCAGCCTCTGCCCAAAGGACACCTGCTCAGAAGGGATCTGCCTGACCTCGTGATCCACTGGGGCTCCCCCTCCTGCTCTCTGTCCCCTCCCTGCTTGCTTCTCCCCAAACACGAATTTGAACTGTAATTATTTTGTTGAATCGTAGTACACTTCCTGCCTGGCCTTCCCATGAGCACAGACATTCCATAAGGGTGGGGATTGTTTCTTTGTGTGCTGTTGGAGGCTGCCCCCAGCTCCTGGCATGGTGCCCAGCACAGAGGACGATGAGTCAATGGAGGAGAGGTGTCAGACCTGGAGTAAAAAGAAATTCACTTTTCTGAGACAGAAAAGATGGATAAGGAGGATCATGTACTGACAGGGATTTGAGGTGATAGACTGTGGATATCAGACATCTTGACATAGAGTGAGACTTTCAGCTTTTCAACTCATACAGAGCATTGAGGAGACATTAAATCATGAGTGCCAGGGCTCTATGAATGTTTGCATAGTAGTTGAACTGTTTAGATACATTACTGTATGTATTGAGAGTGTCAAGAGAGAAGAAGTGGTGTGTTGTATGCTCCTTGCTCAGTCCTATTTGGGGGATCTATTTCCACTTGGAACATCCTCTTGCTTTATGAAATAATTTCTTCAAAACTTCAGTGCACAGGGATGTCCCTGTGGGGGTGGTAAGATGCATCTAACTCACAGCTCAATCTCTTAATTTGGTTTGCAGCTGCTACTGTCACTCACGATGTTCATGAGGAGAAGATGGAAAATAATCAAACTCCACCTGGGGGCTTCTTTTCAAAATCTGCTTCATCAGAGCTTATGAATACGGCAGGAGATGGTATCCCACTCAACCAAGTGGATTCCCTGTCTGATGATTTCACTAGTCTCAAGAAAGATGGGCCGATTCTCAAACCTAGGAATAATGCACTCATAGGAGGAACCAAGAACTGCAGTGTCTCTGCAGGTGGCTCCAAAGCCGCAGCAATGTCTTCAAAGGGAACTGTGCCAAATAAATTGCAGATTAGTCCTGCTATGGCACAGAAAATTAATGATGATATAAAATATGAATTAATGAAAGAAGTTCGGAAGTTTGGACGAAGTAAGTAGTGAAAGAATATCTATTAATAAAACCATAGGAAGTTGCTCAATTTAGAGTAAACTGAACCTACATCTTGAACTCATCTTTTGATTGAATTGGGTTTTTACATAATTTACGATAGTTTGCCTAAAAATTCCTAATACCCCTGTTAGTTTTTTTTGTTTTGCATGGTTAATATTTACAGCAATTTCCTTAGTAGAGATGTACAGGTGTTATAATTCATCACTGGAAAGGCATGTGTAACACTGTGAAATAGACTGTAACATTGTAGCCCATGAAGAATGGTTGCTGAAGTGGTAGATGCACTATTCTCATCTCTTTAGAAATACTTATTTTTTTTAATATCTTCAGATTTTGCAAGAATTTTCACTCTGTTTGAAGAAGTACAAGGACCTCTTTCAGTCAAGAAAAAATTTGTTGAATTTACCATCAAGGAAGCTGCAAGGTGAGTATAAAAAAGAACTTCTCAGCTTTTTTAATGCAGTTCTGCCCAATGCTGAACAGGGGCAGGAACAGGCCTTGTTTATGCCAAACTCTGGCCCTCAATTACACCTTATGCTATTTCCATAGGTATTAGATGACTATTATTTTAGTCTAACTCATCCACAGAGCCTTCAAAGCTCACTATAGTCTGGAGTGGGCCTGGGCCCTTGATTGCCTCTCTTGGTATTTTCCTAGACCGTATCTTTCTATCAGGATATGTTTTCTGTTCCCATGTAGATTTCAAGGTCTATTTTCTATTTATTACTGTGCCTTACACATCATAGATGCTTAAATATCTTCTGGTTAATTCAATGCCTCTTTATTTTCAGGTTTAAAAGAGTAGTCTTAATTCAGCAACTTGAAAAGGTCCTAGAAAAAGTTGAATCCGACTGCTTGAGCAAAAATAGTCAATCACAAGAAAAATAGATAACCGTGTTCTTGCAAAGAACAATGAGAAGCAAGTACACATTTTCTATGCTGCATGGTGGGATGAGATGCTGCTGAAGCTTCTTAAAATATTGTTGTCAAGAAAACTGCCCTTCTAGAGGCTAAGAGAAAAAGCAGTGGAGCCTTTCAATTTTACGGTTCTCTGTCAGTAAAAGCTGGGCTATTGCCCTAAGAATTTCCTGTGAAAGTATAGCTTGTTGTCTGTCTTTGTTCTCCTACCTGAGGAGGGGGATGTTATTAACACATTAAGCTAAATGTACAGTCCTGGGAGCAGGTCCAATAGTTGTAGCTGGTAGTCATAACTGCTCTCTTTCACTACTCATTTCTTATTCCTTTTGCCCAGAGGCAGCCCTACAGTTGGTCATGGTTCTTTGCCTTGTAGGATGATTAAATCTTAATTGTTGAAGGGTCTGGGCTAGATGTCCTGCCTTCAGTGGGTTATCGTTTTCCATAAACTTTAATCAGAAGATGTGAGAGTAGTCAGCTCTTTAGCAATGTTGGGTATACTCCTCTTTAGCCCCTTGTATATAGTAGTTCCTTGTATAGTAGGAACCCCCAAACCCTTTGACTGTCAGCTTCCACTACCCAAGCCTGTAGGGGATCCCCTTCTTCACCTCTTGATGGAAAGGGATGAGGGGACCAAAATGGCTAGCTGACAGTTTGAATTCCACATCAATGTCATCACTGTTATGTTCCTTAGTGGACTAAGATCTCTGGTTCACTAAAACAAAGTAACAGGGATGGGAAGCATTTTAGGGATAAGTAGTGAGAGGAGGCACTTCCATCTCCACCCCTTGATTTCAAGACCTATGAGTCGACTATGGCAGAAAAAACAAACTGCTTTCTAGAATTACTTCAAGCATAATCTCCATCCCTGCCACCTTGGCCACTTGGTTCTTGAGCCCACTGGATTATGACCTGAATGCTGGATAAGGAAGCTGATTGAGGTCTAGATGATGAATACCTATCCATCAGATTATTAAAATTCTGCTCTGGTAAGCTTATTTATGGAGAATTCTCACAAGACACAAGTATCTTCATATCATGTATCCATTTGGACAGGTGCATCCATGTACTTTTCCCCTGGACCTCCTTGTCCCAAATGTTCAACTATGTATCCTCAAAGCCCTCGACCTCTAGGCCAATGAAATGGACGTGACCTAGGCATAGCTATGCACTCATACTTGTGGCCATCTCTCCTGGCAGAAGGAACGACAGGTGCACTGCTCAAAGTTCTTCCCTGGGAGGATTACCCTTCACCATGTCCTTCCAGGCTGTCCCGAAGTGGACTGGACTGATGCAGCTGTCCACTTCTGGCTTGAGTAGTAGGCAGGATTCTCAATGTGCCCTTCAAGATTCCAGTCTTCTGGTTATTTAATCAGTCTCTAACATGAGTGCTTCTGCGGTGGGATTTTTTTTAATGCAAAATAAAGTTTATTTTTTGGTGCTGAAAGAAAAACAAGCAAAATAACAGTATTTCTACATTGAGGTGAAAGCAATGTTTACAGTATCTTAGCAATGAAATATATTCCAAAAGAAAGTATGTTTCATGAAGATCCCAAAGTACAGGTGAATCTTAACACAACAGTACAGGAATCTGTAATACTGAAGATGACTCTCTTCTACAGGATGTTTAACAAACATATTTTAAAAATTATAAAGGCAGTGAAGCAATCCCTTTTAAATAACTGTGTCAAGAGTGATATGGCTTTTTCCATTAATACTCTAACAATCGCATTTTAATATTTTTTACTGCTATGACAATTTTATTTAACACATAAATTCTGCTGTACTGATAAACATTGTAATTAAACTTAAAAGCTTTTGTAGAGCAAAGGAAATCATAGACAAAATAAAAAGACAACCTATGGAATGGAAGAGAATATTTGCAAATGATGCAACTGCTGCTAGGTCAATTCAGTCGTGTCCAACTCTGTGCGACCCCATAGACGGCAGCCCACCAGGCTCCCCCGTCCCTGGGATTCTCCAGGCAAGAACACTGGAGTGGGTTGTCATTTCCTTCTCCAATGCATGAAAGTGAAAACTGAAAGGGAAGTCGTTCAGTCGTGTCCGACTCTTTGCGACCCCAGGGACTGCAGCCTACCAGGCTCCTCCATCCATGGGATTTTCCAGGCAAGAGTAATGGAGTGGGGTGCCATTGCCTTCTCCACGATGCAACTGATAGGGATTAATTTACAAAATATATAACAGTTAATACAGCTCAATACCACCCCTAAAATACCCAATCCAATAAAAAACTGGACTGATGATCTTAATAGACATTTCTCCAAAGAAGACATACAGGTGGCCAACACACACATGAAAAGATGTTCAATGTCTCCAACTATTGGAGAAATGCAAATCAAAACTATGATGAGGTTATCACCCCACACCAGTCAGAATGGCCATCATCAAAAAGTCTACAAAAACAATTCTGAAGAGGGTGTAGAGAAAAGGGAACCCTCCTACACTGTTGGTGGGAATGTAAATTGGTGCAGCTACTATGGAAAACAGTATGGAAGTTCCTTATAAAATGAACAGTCAGGCTACCATATGATTTAGTAATCTCACTCCTGGGCATATATCTGAAGAAAATCATACTTCAAAAAGACACATGCACCCCAATGTTTATTTATAATAGCTGAGACATGGAAGCCCTAGAGGAGGGCATGGTAACCCACTCCAGTATTCTTGTCTGGAGAATTCCATGGACAGAGGAGCTTGGTAGGTTACAGTCCATAGGATCACAAAGAGTCAGACATGACTGAAGTGACTTAGCTCACACACAAGACATGGAAGCAACCTAATCTGTCCATCTACAGATAAATGGATAAAGAAGATGTGGTATGTATATATGTATATATATACAATATTCCATTATCTATATATTTATAATAATGGAATATTATTCAGCCATAAAAATGAAATAATGCCATTTGCAGCATCATGAATGGGCCTAGAGATTATCATATATCATACTAAGTGAAGTAAGCCAGACAAAGACAAATATCATGTTTTATCACTTATATGTGGAATCTAAAAATAAGATATAAATGAACTTATTTACAAAACAAATAGACATCAAAAACAAACTAATGGTTACCAAAGTGATAGTGGTGGCAGGGGAGCAGGAGGGTATAAATTAGGAGTTTGGGATTAACATATACACACTACTATATATAAAATAATAAGCAACAAGGACCTACTGTATAGCACAGGGAACTCTATTCAATATCTTGCAATAACCTATTACGGAAAAGAATCTGAAAAAGAATGTGTGTGTGTGTGTGTGTGTGTGTGTGTGTGTGTGTGTGGAGTGAAGACACTGGGGTATAAGTCTGGCTTCAGCTGACAACCAGTTCTCCTGACCTTGGGCAATGACATGAACCCTGAAGGACTTAAGTGTAAATCATGGCCCTGACTCAAGAGATACTGCCGGGGTGAGGTGAGCATGAAGGTGAGAAGCCACAGCCCATCCCAGCACGTCTTATTAATATGTTCTCAGTCACCATTCTCCCAGGCCTTGGTGCTGCATATAGGAAATGGTCACGACCCAGTACCTAGGAAAGGCAGCAAGGCCTGGGACAGAGAGTTCAGGTGGGTCATTCACTGATGATTAGTGATCTAATTTGGGGGACAGAGAAAACAGATTCTATGAGCCAGAGATTAACTGAATGAGAGAAGTTTCACCAAGCCTGACAGGACAGCAGTTACTGAGAGTCATCAGAGCTGAAGGGCTGAGGCAGATGACACCTAGATCCTCCCTCCCCTGGGTACCCCTGTCAGGGAAGGAAGGTGAGCAGAGCATGTGATGTATCCAGGGTCACATGACAAACACGGACCAATGGGATGCTGTGGACCAGGGAAGCCTAAGCCTGCAGTCTGAGGGCAGCACGGAGGACAGGAAGAAGCTTGAGCTCAGGACAAAGCTGCGCAATGAGTCATAGATCCAGGGAAACCCTGATGTGCTCATGCTCTGGGCTACTTAGCTAACCTCTTAATGTTTCCACATCCTCTTCTGTGATCTGAGGGTCATGACAGCATTGACCTGTTAGGCTTATTGTGAGGATTTACAAAATAGCTCATTTAATGTTTATTAGATATTTTCAAAATACCAGGCACTTATCTAGGTGTGAAATCACAGTGAACCAACACTCCGTCATGGATCTTACTTTCCAGTTGGGAGATAAAGACACCAGACAACCAGAGCTTCTGTCAAATGCTCTGAAAAAAGTTGAAGTCAGGTGAAGAGGAGGAAAACAAGTGAATGGTACTGTGAATTTGGTAGTCAGGGGAGGCCTTTCTGAGGAGACACCTAAGCTGAGAAAGGAGGAAAGTGCTTGAGTTCTGCCAGGCTCAGGTTTCTTCAAAGTATCCTCTTTGCCAAGGTCAGAGCAAAGGAAAAGATATGTGTCTTAATTAAATCTTCATGGGGAGTTCCAGCTCATATATGTGGGGTTCAGCCACATGAATGTGGCTTTCTTCATGAATGTGGCTTTCTTCATGAATGTCTGAGCTGCTTCAGCGTCAGATGAAGAGACAACAGTTTTATGGAGATGGCTGAACAAGCTCCTACCATTGCATAAGTCAGTCCTCTGTGATGAATCCATACAACACATGTGTGCGTGTGCACGCACACACACAGACACACGCACACACCTCCTACTGGTTCTCCTTTTCTAGCTGAAGCCTGACTTATAGATTTTGGTATTGAAAGAGGTTCTAGAGAACACATATTAAGGGTGAATTCTCTGAGATTGTTCTATGTTTCTGGAATTCCTTCTTTAATCAGATTAAAGTCATTAGTAACTTTTATCCTGAGTTTTAAAGGGGACTGGTAGTACATTGCAATAAGTAGCAAAGGGGTTTCTCAAATTACCATATTTGGATACCTATAATCAAGTGCCTATGAAAGGCAAAGGTACAAGTGAGCAAGTAGATGCTATTTGTGACCATTTCAATCAAAATAAGGAGTGTAATGGAGATGACTGGCTGCTTCTAAATCTGCTGGATATTTTAGGGAAGAAAATAATATGCTCAGGTCCTTAAAGTCTCCTTTGAAGATCTACATAAAGGACCCGAAAGTTTCTACTAACTACTATAATCTCTCGTAGCCCCAGGGCCAAAAGGTGGGAAAACCAAACCCAAAGTCTAATGCTATGGTTGGCTGAACTACAACACAAACTGAATTCTCAAGTTCTCAAGATCTCCTCTGTTAATCTTAGGGCACTAGTTAGAAATGAATGGGACCCCGAAAAGTGGAATGGGACACAGGCACAGACTCTGATGAAACTGGGTACTTGGAACCCCTAAATTCTGTGAGGTAATTTGCCAGTAGAAGCAAAACTTCTGTCAGAGGTGACTTTTCCTTTGCTTGAAGAATCAGTGATCCTCTGGCCTGAAGGAGCAGCCTTGCAGGGCATTGCTGATCTTCCTCAAAAGTTGCATCCACCACCTCTCTTTCCTTCCAAATCCTGTGAGAAGCCTCACACAGGCCACCAAGTATGATGTAAAGTGTGACCCTTGCAGAGGTACAGAATTTGCCAAAAGAACTACATAAATTTCAAAATGTGTACAGACAGAATTCTGTGGAATTCGTGTGTAAATAGTTCTTTACAGTGAGGTGGAGGTAGAAGGAAAATACAGTTTAATCAGACCAAAATTTTCATACATGGGCTTATTAACCTGAGACTCTGGATTAAATGTTTTGGTGTCAGGGGTTAAGAAAGCCTCTCAGAGTTTGTGAAGCTGGTGCCTTAGTCTATTCACAATGCTCTAGTAAAATACAAAAGGCTGGATGGTTTGCACAACAAACATCACAGGTCTGGAGCTCCCAAAACCCAAGATCAAGGCGGCAGCAGCTTTGGTGTCTGGTGAAAGTCCACTTCCAGGTTCGTAGAAGGCCCACTTCTCACTACATTCTTATGTGTTGGAAGGGGGAAGGGAGCCCTCCAGGGTCTCTTTTATAAGGTCAGTAATTCTATTCATGAGGGCTCCTCCCTTGTGACCCAATCACCTCCCAAAGGTCCCACCTCCAGATACCATCACATTAGAGGTTAGGGTTTTGACATTTTCTTGGGAGGTACATGAACATTTACTCCATTGTAGTTAGTTGATTGAAAAAGCCCTAGAGGACTCAGAGAAATTCAGGAACTTCCCTGACATACTGCAGAGTGAGACATCCAAAGGCTTAGGGAGACTGGAACATTAGAGTGAACTTATCACATAATATGTGCTCATTCACCTCAGGATATCCAAAGAACACAACTTTCACCAAGGCAGTGGTATACTGATTTCCAAGGGGAGCCTAGGCATCTGTAAAGAGCTCTGTGATGGGTCTTCTCTGTTGATCATAATGACTGCAGCTTGCCCTTGAGGAAGGCCATGCTACACTGCCAAATATCACTGTCCCAACTTTCTCTAAATGGACCTGTGGCCAGTGACAAGGAGGCTGTGCAAAGGTGGAACTTCAAGTCATCAGAATTCTAAGAGATTATTCGGTACCAGCTCTGAACTAATAATGAGTTAATGAGAAATTACAACAACTCAACTCTGGGAGGACATCTAATGGTCCAGACTCTTTTGTAATTGAGGTTGGAGTCCTCCCTCAAGCCAAGCACCAAAACCAGCTGAGTTTTGCCTCAGTGCTGCCTCAGGAGGAAAAATAAGAAATGGATAGGGAAAGGGTGCAGTAATAAATACCAGCTACACATGGTGACATGCTGAAGAAACCAGAACTGTAACAGTATTTACTGGGTGATTTAATAACACCCCCACCTCAGGTGAAAAGACAAACAACAAATTATTCATTCAAATAAAATGCTTAGGGCAAATGCCCAGCTTTTACTAACAGAAATTTATAACATTAAATTTCCAGTGCTTTTTCTTAGCTTCTGGAGACAATTTTGTTAACCAAATACATGCTGAGAGGCTTTGACAACATTCCCTTCCATCCAGAAGATGGCAATCTGGTCATTATTTCTTATTGATCATGATGATAACAGGATTATATGTTTAGAATGCAAATGTCTTTGTTGAGAAAATGGTCAGAATCTATTTTTTCTAGTATTATCTTAAGGTGCTTGATTAAGTGCCCTCTTTTAAATCTGAAAATAAAGAGACAAGTCATTAACCAAGAGACATGCAAAGAAATTATCATGTAGGAGCACTGTAGGGAACAGAAAGAGGAGCTTAATTTTACAAAAGAATATGAATGGACCCTGATGGTAAGAGACAATCCAGAAAATATAGAGTGTCAACTGAGGTTCAAGGCACAATCAAACTCTGGTGAGAAGGGGAGCTTGGAAGAATGAGATGGACTCAGATAATATGAACCTAAATAACTATGGAGACAACTTTAACTCTCACAGAGGACTTGGGTCTGAGAAATACCAGGCAGGGCTGTACCCACCCCTCACCCCAGCACTGCATTGGGTCCTTAAAAACAATGCAGAGTTCTTCTTTACACTCACCTTGCTGCTTCTTTGATGGCAAATTCAACAAACTGTTTCCTTACATCTGGAGGTCCTTGCACTTCTTTAAGCAATTTGAAGATTTTTTCATATTCTGAAAATATTTAAAAAATAAACTTTCAGTAGTTCTCAAATATAAAGTTGAGTTAGAATTCAGTCTTGGTGTATCCAATAAACTCATTAACCATTCTTCATAAACCAGAATGTTACACAATATATGTGTTTTTAATGTTTAAATCAAGATACCTGAATATGCCTAATAATAAAACTTTTGTAAACAATAACTACGAGTGAAAAAGGAAAAGAAAGAGAAAAAAGGGAAAAAAGAGAAAAATATGTTATAACATTTTAGTCAAACTATAAAGGAATCATTCTAAATTATGTGAAAGCCCATTTCTGGGAACTAATGAGCCTTAAGAGATATGTTCAATCTATTCTAAATCACAGAATGAGAGTCTTCCAATGGTATGATAGAAACTGTTATACAACATACTTCATCCAAACTGTCGAATTTCCTTCCTTAATTGATGTTTTATATCAACACTGGTTTCCTCTAGACATAATGGTGGTTTGGGGGGCATCATTCCAAGTGGAGACATTGCGATGGCTTTTTGGTCATCTGTAGAGACATAGCTGGTAATGAGTCCTCCTAGAGGGCATTATTAGAAGGTTTGTGAATCAGCCCATCTCAGCTGAAACTAGTTAAGTCACTGGATACAGCATCTAATTGGTTGGGTGGGATACCATCTCCTACCATATTCATAAGCTCTCGTGGAGTGGATTTTGAGAAGAAGCCATCAAGTGGGGTATGACCACTTTCCCTCCCCTCCTCATGGATATTGTGAATGACAGAGGTTTCTGGAAACCTAATGTAGAGATTGAACTACAATTAGGTATCTTACATCAACCCTACATGGACATTCATGTGCTCCTCGGTTTCTAAAATTATTTATTTCATAGAAGGAGAATAGACCATGGAGAAATCTCAGAACTGAAAAATTCTCAGGAGTCAGTAAGTTCAAAATGAGCAAGTGAAATAATTATAGTTTGAATTTGTGTTAGGGAAGAAGTAAGCTGGGATGGGACAGAGAGCAGGAGCTGGAGGAGGAGAGAGCCAGCCTATGCACAAATATAGGAAGACTTCCAGGCTGAGGTAAGGGCACACACAGGGCCTCAGGGAGGGGACTGGCCAGGGACCACAGAGCAGAGGACAAAGGCAGAGAGACTAAGGAGGAGACAATAGGACATGCATTAGGAGAGGATGGCAGGGCCAGGTCATGCAGAGCTGGTGGACCAGAATCAGCAGTTCAGACTGTGCTCTGAGTGCCTAGTAAAGGTGATGATGAGTTTTCAGCATGGATGTGGCATGCATCCTGATTTCCATGTTGACATGATCACTTTGGCTGCAGATCAGAAAATGGGCTGGCAGAGGGAAGTTGGAAAATAGGGACATGGGTGAAGAACTTATACTGTAGTAGCTTGGTGAGCAACAAGCAATTCAGCAGTGTGGACTAAGGGATAGAGAAAAATGGTGGGATTTGAGAATAATTACAATATTTGGAGGGAAAAAAGCAGAAAAAAAGAATGAAAAAGTGCATCCAATAAAGAGGAAAAAACCAGTAGACTGTGGAGTGTAAGAATCAAAGAATCTTTCTGTAAAGGAGTGGTTGAACATACGTATCAAATGTGGCTGAGAAGGTTTCCCGGGTGGTCCAGTGGTTAACAATCTGCCTGCCAATGCAGGAGACACAGGTTCGATCCCTGGTCCAGGAGGATCTCGCATGGCACAGAGCAACTGAGCCCATGCACCACAACTATTGCGCCTGTGCTCTAGAGCCCACGTGCCACAAGTACTGAAGCCTGTGCTTCACACCTAGAGCCTGTGCTCCACAAGAGCAATGAGAAGCCCACACACAACTGGAGAGTAGCCCTCCCTTACCACAACTAGAGAAAGCCTGTGCACAGCAATGAAGACCCAGCACAGCCAAAAATAAATAAAGTTATTCTTAAAATGTGGCTGAGAAATCAATGCAGTGTCAACCAAAACTGGTGACCCTAATGAGATTAGCTCCAATGGAGTAGAGAAGGCAGAAGCAGACTCTCCTGGGTAAGATCACAAAGAGGAGTTGAGGATAAGTATCGTCACCATCTTCATGGACACAGATGAGGCCCCAAGATGGGATTCTCCATCTCTTGTTTGTTTCATTGACGGCAATGCCACACTTGACCTCTTAGATGAGGAAGGACTCCTGGGTTCTCCATGGTGTTTCTTTAGTGTTTTAGGCTCTACAGCAAACTACTTTGGTTCATCAGTCATCATTTCCTGAAAACCTCAATAAACATACTCCATTAATGATAAAAAAGTACCATTAAAAATTGCATTCTACATATATATAAATGTGTGTATACACAACATGCATTTGCATCATTAATATGAATTTTATTATGGGTCAAGGTTACCATGCCCCAACAGGCTACTCAGGAAAGGCAACCTATTCTTAGTCCAGTGAAAATGAAAAAAGGAGGAAGGTAACATGAGTATAGTTCAGAGGCAAACACAGTACATGATTATTCAGGATGCTTGTGGAATGAGTGAATCTCATTGAATAAACTCATGATTACCTGTTTGAGGAAATATAAACCATTCTGTCAACCATTATTAGGAGAAATAATTCCATTTCTTTTCCCTATTTGATTTAAACTCATCACTAACAAATATTGACTGAAACTTTACAGACTGCAACTTGTAGATGGTGAAGGCAAGAGTAGTAGGAATATTCAATCCATCCGCTTCCAATTGCACAGAGGTTCAAATGTCAATCTCAGAGCTACATGACAGGCACTACTCAATGCTGCTGCTAAGTCACTTCAGTCGTATCAGACTCTGTGCGACCCCATAGACAGCAGCCCATCAGGCTCCCCTGTCCCTGGGATTTTCCAGGCAAGAGAGCTGGAGTGGGTTGCCATTTCCTTCTCCAATGCATGAAAGTGAAAAGTGAAAGTGAAGTCGCTCAGTTGTGTTCAACTCTTTGCTACCCCATGGACTGCAGCCCACCAGGCTCCTCCATCCATGGGATTTTCCAGGCAGGAGTACTGGACTGGGGTGCCATTGCCTTCTCCAAAAGATGAGATGTCCTGATATGAAATACTAACTTAAAGTTCTTATCACCCAAGG
Organism: Bos taurus; assembly: GCF_002263795.3. Classification (NCBI taxonomy): domain Eukaryota; kingdom Metazoa; phylum Chordata; class Mammalia; order Artiodactyla; family Bovidae; genus Bos; species Bos taurus. The sequence continues at coordinate 8,988,663 of NW_020192292.1, read as the reverse complement.
ATAAACCTGAGAATGTGCAACACTGTTATTTTAATAAAGTCATGATAAACATCTTTCTGAACCATTTACATTTCTCATTAAAGAGGACTGCAAAAGGGGGAAATTATTTTCATGGTTTATTTAATACCGGTTAGGTTCTCTTCTGGGCTTCCAGGCTGGCTCAGATGGTAAAGAATCTGCCTGCAATGCAGGAGACCAGGGTTTGATCCCTGGGTTGGGAAGATCCCCTGGAAAAGGGAATGGCAACCCACTCCAGTATTCTTGCCTGGAGAATTCCATGGACAGAAGAGCCTGGCAGGCTACATACAGTCCATGGGGTCACAAGGAGTTGGACACAACTGAGCAACTAACACTTCCACTTCACTTTCAGGTTCTCTTCTAATTGCTTTACATTTACTAACTTATTTTTATTTTCCAAGATGCTAAAATTTTGGCAAAAACTCAGGGACAAATTAACAAAGCAAAGATTTTTGGTTAAGGTGGAACCAACATTTGCAAAGATTCCTGTAATTGGTGGGATGTCTTGGCAGTAGAGGAGCTTTCCCCCAGGTCAAAAGCAGTCAGCCTTAAATAAAATCTGTTAATCAAAATCTCTGTACTTGGAAGAGTACTGCCTTATGAAAGAGTTGAGATGAGTAAAGGAGGTGACTAGCATTTAGAGTAGCCAAAAAGAACATGAATGTAACTGAAATCTGTACAATAAGGCCCCATGTGGTATGTTCAACAATGTTTTAAAAGGGAACTAGTAAAACGGGATTGAATAGTGAAAATAAACTTCAGTCTGCTTACTACTACATTTATCACTCCAATACTGATATGCTTATATATCAGTCCATCCTGCGTGATGTTTCAGAGTGTGAATCCATCCTTCTGAGAATTATCATTCCCTAGGAAACTACAGAAATTGCATTTTGAACCCAAACTGCCGAAGGTCAGAGCCTGGACTAAACTGTTGAATGTTGACCAGCACAGGAGGCTTAACAATCCTCAAAAATGACTCCAAGCCCAACAGAGGAGTTCATCACTCCCTTGGTTTCTTTATGCTCCTGCCAGGGACCTCACATTGGATCTCCTTATGTAGAAAGTAACACCTCTCTAAGAACTTTTCTCCAGTCTCTGCATTGTGCAGTTTCAGAGCCAGAGGGGAGCTTTGATAGGCAGAATTTCTTAAAGCTGAGATAAGAGTATAAAAATAACACTGACTTTTTATGATGACACTCCAGCCTTTCATAATATTTAATGTTAAAAGTGGTTTTGTTGAGGCTTCCCTGGTGGCTCAGTGGTAAAGAATCTGTCTGCCAATGCAAGAGACCCAGCTTGATCCCTGATCCAGAAAGATCCCACATGCAGCAGAGCAACAACTTGTGTGCCACAACTATTGAGTCTGTGCTCTATAGCCCGGGAGTGACAACTACTGAGCCCACTTTTCCCAACTACTGAAGCCCACTCGCCCTAGAGCCTGTGCTCTGCAATAAAAGAAGCCACCACAATAAGAAGTCCATGCATTGCAACTAGAAAGTAGCCCCGGCTTGCTGCACGTAGAGAAAAGCCCTCATAGCAACAAAAACTCAGCACAGTCAAAAAAGATAAGTAAAGTAGTTGTTAGAATGACTGGTGATTTTCAAATTATTTTTTTTCTTTTTCTTTTCCACAGTGAACACTGTGGTTCATCTATGTGGTTTGCATAGATGCTTTCAATTGCAGGAGCAGAACACTCCACCCATTTTGGCTAAAATGATACAACAGTTCAACACACACCTGAAGATTAGCTTTACACAAGGCTTAACCCTCAAGAGCCTAGTCTCTTGCCATCATTCCCATCTGCTTTCTTTGATGCCACTTTCATCCCGTTTGGGATGTCAGAGGCTCCTGAATTACATGCTACTTCAATCATATCTAGCAGGAAAAAACAGGTATGTCCTTGTCCTAGCATTCCCAGTAGAAATCCAAAGATTTACTGTGACTGGACTTTTTAGTTCACATTCTTATACTTGAATTAATTACTGTGGTAAAAGAGGGCATTAGAATGTGCTGATTTCCAAAGCCCAGTTCAAGTATGGTAAAAAAAAAAAAAAAAAACCAAAATCAGAAGTATGACATTTGAAAAACACTAATAATAACACGGAGAAATCTCAGGTAAAATTGATTTAGGTTACATCTACCCATAAATAAACAATACTAAGAACGAAAAGGAGACATACCATAGATCCATCAGAAGTTTTAATGGAGGGCATACTACGAATGACTTCATTTCAGATTTAAAAACAGATGAACTAGACATACCTATGAAAAATAAAACTTGCCAAAATTTACCAAACAAGAAATAGAAAATCTGAGTGCTCCTGCATCTGGTAAAACTATGAATTAAAAAAATGAAAAACCTTATTATCCAGAAGGCATCCCTAAGGAGTCCTCCAAACATTTAGGAGGACCTAACACCAATGGCACCCACTCCAGCACTCTTGCCTGGAAAATTCCATGGATGGAGGAGCCTGGTAGGCTGCAGTCCATGGGGTCGCTAAGAGTCGGACACCACTGAGCGACTTCACTTTCACTTTTCACTTTCATGCATTGGAGAAGGAAATGGCAGCCCACTCCAGTGTTCTTGCCTGGAGAATCCCAGGGATGGGGGAGCCTGGTGGGCTGCCATCTATGGGGTCGCACAGAGTCAGACATGACTGAAGCAACTTAGCAGCAGCAGCAGCAACACCAGTTCTAACATTAAATATTTCCAAACTCTTTTGGAAAACAGAAAATAGGGGACTAGTTTTCAACTCATTTAATGAGGTCAACATAAAGCTGATACAAACTTCTAACAAAGACATTAGAAGAAAGGAAAACTATAAGTCAAAATCTCTTCCTTGAAAATAGACACAAAAATTGTAAACCAAAGATTAGCACACATATCCCCCTCAAAAAAAAACTGATGAAAAAGATATACACCAACATGGTGTAGTACACATCTTAGGAAAGGCAAGGTTCATGTCAAATTCAAAAATCACTCAGTGTTGGACTTCCCTGGTGATTCAGTGGTTAAGAATCCTCCTACTGAACCCTCTTACACTGTTGATGGGAATGCAAACTAGTACAGCCACTATGGAGAACAGTGTGGAGATTCCTTAAAAAACTGGAAATAGAACTGCCATATGACCCAGCAATCCCACTCCTGGGCATGCACACTGAGGAAACCAGAATTTAAAGAGACATGTGTACCCCAGTGTTCATCGCAGCACTGTTTACAATAGCCAGGACATGGAAGCAACCTAGATGTCCATCAGCAGATGAATGGATAAGAAAGCTGTGGTACATATACACAATGCAATATTACTCAGCTATTAAAAAGAATGCATTTGAATCAGTTCTAATGAGGTGAATGAAACTGGAGCCTATTATACAGAGTGAAGTAAGTCAGAAAGAAAAAACACCAATACAGTATACTAACGCATATACATGGAATTTAGAAAGATGGTAATGATGACCCTATATGCGAGACAGCAAAAGAGACACAGATGTAAAGAACAGACTTTTGGACTCTGTGGGAGAAGGCGAGGGTGGGATGATTTGAGAGAATAGCATTGAAACATGTATGTTACCATATGTGAAATAGATCTCCAGTCCAGGTTTGATGCATGAGACAGGGTGCTCAGGGCCGGTGCACTGAGATTATCCTGAGGAATGGGATAGGGAGGGAGGTGGGAGGGGGATTCAGGATGGGGAACACATGTACACCCATGGCTAATTCATGTGAATGTATGGCAAAAAACACTACAATATTGTAAAGTAATTAGCCTCCAATTAAAATAAATAAGGGGACACAGGTTTGATCCCTGCTCCAAGAAGATCTCACATACTGAGGGAAAACTAAGCCCATGTGCCACAAGTATTGAGCCTGTGCTCTAGAACCCTGGAGCACCAACTACTGAAGCCCGCACACCCTAGAACCTATGCTTCACAACAAGAGAAGCCGCCACAGTGAGAAGCCCACATAACCACAACTACAGAGTAGCCCCTGCTCTCCACAACTAGAGAAAGCCCTCACACAGCAATGAAGACTCAGCACAGCCAAAAATAAATAAATAAATCATTTTTAAAAATCAGTGTTCACCACATTTTAAAAAAAAGAAAAATCATATCATTTTTAGAGAAGTGTTTTTTTTTTAATTTTCTTTTTATTTATTTATTGGCTGCACTATGCAGCATGTGGGATCTTAGTTCCCTGACCAGGGATTGAACTGGCGACCCTGCAATGGAAGTGTGTAGTTTTAACCACTAGATCACCAGGGAAGTCCCCACATGTTCATTTTTAAAGATGAGTCCAATAAGTCCAAGTTCAACATCTACTCATGATTAAAAATTATCAGCAACTCAGAAGAGAAGCCAGTTTCCATAACCTAATCAAAATCTTACAGCAAAAAGCCATATGTTTAAAGAAAAAAAAAAATCCTATAGCAAACATCATACTTAATGGTGATATACCAAACACTTTCTACCTGAGTTTATAAACAAGACCAGGATGCCCACTATATGTTCAAGAACATATGGAGGTACTAAAAAGTGCAGTAGCACCAAAAAACACAATAGCTATGAGGTTTGCAAAGGAAGAAGTAAAAGTGTCATTATTCACAGATGACATTTTTCTACACATAGAATAGTCAAAAGGATGCAAAATAGAGTTAATCAATGAATGAAGCCAAGTGACTTGACATAAAGGAAATACTAAATAAAAAACCTAGTATTTCATGATAATACTAAAAATAATTAGAAAGAGAATTTAAAATACCACTTAAAATAGTATCAAGAACATAAAATGCCAAGAAATTAATGAAAGAGGTGCTAGTAAAAATATAAAACATCACTGAGAGAAAAGAAAGAGCTCAGTAAATGAAGTGAAATAATTTTTGAATGGATTGGAAGACTTGTTATTAAGTCACTGTCATTTTTCCCAAAATGATTATTACAATCATATTTAAAATTCCATCATGTTAGTTGTGGGAAAAATCTTCAAGCTGATAATAAAATGTATAAGGATATTAAAGGGCTGTGAATAGTCATGACAATCTTTAAGAAAATGAACAAAGTTGGAAGACACACAGAATCAGATATGAGATTTACTATAAAGATATAGTATTTTTAAAATATGTGGTATTGGAGCAAGGATGGGCCAATTTTTTTCACCAATGGAAGAGGACATAGAATATATATTCTTATATTTCTATAAGAATATAGAAATAAATCTGGAAATATACAATTGCTAGATTTATGACACTGTGAGCCACAGCTCAATGTGTAAATGATAGTCCATTTAATAAGTCTACTTGATAACTACAGGGAAAAAATAAACCTTGACTTTTACCACATTCCATTTTATAAAACATTTAATTGAGATTAACACAAGATCTAGAAGAAAACTCAGAATGTGATTTTCATAGTATAAGGTAGGCAAAGGTTTTTAAAGGTATAAAAGCATTAACCATCAAGAATAAATTAAATGGACTTAAGTTTTCCATTAATCAAAAGACACACTTAAGAGTGAAAAAGAAAAATAGTTATAGAAGATACTAAAAATTATATATTTAAATATATATGCTCATGTCTATATCTCAAAAGATAGAATCCAGAATATATGCAGAACTACAAATCATTTTTAAAATAAAAAGATATCAATAAAATATGGGTTCAGTTCAGTTCAGTTTCTCAGTCGTGTCCGACTCTTTGTGACCCCATGAATCGCAGCACACCACGCCTCCCTGTCCATCACCAACTCCTGGAGTTCACTCAGACTCAAGTCCATTGAGTCAGTGATGCCATCCAGCCATCTCATCCTCTGTCGTCCCCTTCTCCTCCTGCCCCCAATCCCTCCCAGCATCAGAGTATTTTCCAATGAGTCAACTCTTCACATGAGGTGGCCAAAGTACTGGAGTTTCAGCTTTAGCATCATTCCTTCCAAAGAAATCCCAGGGCTGATCTCCTTCAGAATGGACTGGTTGGATCTCCTTGCAGTCCAAGGGACTCTCAAGAGTCTTCTCCAACACCACAGTTCAAAAGCATCAATTCTTCGGCGCTCAGCCTTCTTCACAGTCCAACTCTCACATCCATACATGACCACTGGAAAAACCATAGCCTTGACTAGACAGACCTTTGTTGGCAAAGTAATGTCTCTGCTTTTGAATATGCTATCTAGGTTGGTCATAACTTTCCATCCAAGGAGTAAGTGTCTTTTAATTTCATGGCTGCAGTCACCATCTGCAGTGATTTTGGAGCCCCAAAAAATAAAGTCTGACACTGTTTCCACTGTTTCCCCATCTATTTCCCATGAAGTGATGGGACCGGATGCCATGATCTTCGTTTTCTGAATGTTGAGCTTTAAGCCAACTACTTCACAAAGACATACGTGAATAGCCCCCCTAAAAACCATTATTCGGCAGAAAATGCAAGTTTAGACATAATGAGAGTTCACTGCACACACACCAGAGTAGCTGAAATTATAGACTAACTTTATAACAAGTGTTTTTGAGCATACGATGGAACTTGAATTTTCATACATTGCTGAACCCAGATTCCCACACAAATGCCCAAGGCCATACTCGAAACTTTAAAGAACTTCCGTAAGGCTGAGGCATAAAAATCATAGGAAAAGTATCCCACCCCACGGGTGAGCCAGAACAACCAAGTTCCACCCTAGTCTCAGAGCACCCTCGGAATAGCACCCCCTCGGTTGTGACAGCACCTAGGTCCTCCCAAGATGGAGACAAGCACTCCCACTAACAGTCCCCATGGACAATGAGCAGATCACAAGGAACAGCTGCCTCATCAAAGCAGACACACAGTCCAAGCGCAACTGCTCCCCATGCTGATCTGAGCACCTGAGAAAAGGCTCTCGCCACTGAGGGAAAGCCCACAAAGGAGAGGGACCCACAGCCCTGAGGTAACATACCCAGGAAACGTCTTCGCTCAGGGCTAGGATAGCCGCCAAGAAGCACTCATCCCCTCTCCCCCAGCTTCTGCAGAAGCATCCCTTCACCCGGCTGAGGAGAATCACACAGGGATCTGTCCCAGAACTGAGCAGGAGCTCCAGGGCCAGCCCTGTCCCCGACAAGGCTGAACTAAAGCATCCAAGAAATGGCATCCCTCTGGGCTGAAGCCAGCCCCCAAGGCAGTGTCTCCCCAGAGCTGAGGAGGTCCCCTAGGAAGGGCTCCACCCTGGATGTAGAACACCCAGGGATAGGCACTCTCCGAGGCAGAGACAAAGCCCCCGGAAAAAGAATCCACATTCCTGCTATCAATCCTGACCTTAATGGAGGAGCCTGGAAGTAACTCACAAAAGGGCAGTAAATGTGTCAAGGCTTCACAGGTGTAACTTTCTAGAATGTACCCTGGGCAGCTGCTGGAAATGCATTCTCCTCAGGTGTCTGGGAGGGAAGTACACTAGGAAGTGTCTCACCAGAAGCAGATGTGTTACTGCCTGGGAGGACTCAAGGGAAGCCCCGGGCCACAGATGCTACTGGCGACAGCTCCACATCACTGGGCACTGGATATGCTGCGCCTAAAGAGGCCTCCACCCTGAGCAACTGAACAAGTGTCTTAGAACCGGGAGCCAGCTTCCACTCCACCACCCCCCAACCCCGCCCCGCAGCCCTACCTCTGGCGCCCTCTGCAGGCAGACTTTTGTCTCTGCTTCCACAAGAAAAAAAATTAAAGGAACCAGAACCACTTTCACAGGTCAGGCCAAAAGGGTGACTTTGAAACTGAGGGAGTAAGTCAGTACTGGCACACTATAGTAACAGCAAAAAGAGAAAGGTTATATGATCATCCTAATTGATGCAGAAAATATATGTGATAAAATGCAGAAAATATCCATGAGGAACGATTAAAAGCATTTAAGAAGGGGGTCTATCAGAAATCTACAATGCAGTTATTCCTAGGGAGAAACATTTGAAGGACTCCATGTAAAATCAAAACAAGACATAATTGCCCATTGTCATCCTTTCTATTCAACACCACAATACAGGATTTCTGCCTTGAACTTTGAGGTAGTGACTCAGGCTCTTCACACAGCAAGCTCTCAGACTATTGAATTATGGACAAGTCCTGAGAATTGTGCTTTTTCAAGGAATTGCCAGGCACCTTAAATGTGACAATCCTCTGAGAAAGGAGTTTTGGGGAAGCTCCAAACCTTTTCCTCCCCCTTCAGTGGCTGATATATTGTCACTTTTTAGAGAAACCATAATTGTGAGTCTTTTGATTTCCAAGGGTCCCAAGGAGCAGAAGAGATGCTGGGAAGAGGACCATTTAAAACACCACGAAGTTAGCTGTTATGATGCTGGAGGACCATTTAAAACACCACAAAGTTAGCTGTTATGATTGGTTTATTATTGTTTTGCTGTTGCTAGTGTTGTCTTAGCCATTTTTCTTGAGTAAATGCTATTCAGATTTTTACAAGTGCTTTGTTAATTACAAAGTTCTAAAAACCCTCTATTCTGACAATATCTGCCCGTGCCCTTCATTACTTTTTAGGGGTAGTAAGGTTTCAGAAGTCCTCCCTCCACAGATCAAGAAGTGCCTGTTCCTATATGCTACATTTCAGTCCCAAGTATAAATCCAAGAAATCAAACTGTATATTATTTACAGAATCTTTTTCTTCTAGAAGCAAACCAACATGTGGTGCTTATGTAATTGTGTACAACTGTCTACAACCAGGACTTGTTTCTTTAGTCAATTAGTTATAGAAAACTCCACATAAGGTTATGGTGTGGCATCAGAGAGTATATGTTTTTATTGCTGCATAAGAATTATCTCAAGGGGGCGGTCCTAAGATGGAGGAGGAATAGGACAGGAAGACCACTTTCTACCCTACAAATTCATAGAAAGAACATTTGAAATGCTGAGAAAATTCCACAAAACAACTTCTGAATGCTGGCAGAGGACATCAGGCACCCAGAAAGGCAGCCCATTATCTTCAAAAGGCGGTAAGGACAAAATAAAAATATAAAAAGAGAGACAAAAAGAGTTAGGGATGGAGACCCATCCCAGAAGGGAGTTTAAAAGAGGAGAAGTTTCCAAACACCAAGAAACCCTCTCACTCGCGGGTCTGTAGGGAGTTTTGGATCTCAGAGGGCAACATAACCGGGAGGAAAAATAAATAAATAACCCCACAGATTACGTGCCTAACGACAACTCCCAGCAGACAAGTAGCCCAGACACTTGCATCCGCCACCAGAAAGCGTGGGGCTAAACAGGAGGGGCCGACTGCATTGCTTAGGGTAAGGACGGGCCTGAATGCCCTGAGGGCAATCTGAGGGAGCTAATGTGAGATACCAACCCAAACTGTGGGATAGCCAGAGAGAGAGAAAAAAAAAGAAAAAGAGAACTATCCCGCAAAAAGCCCTAACCTAAGGCACTACTCGGAGAAGGCAATGGCACCCCACTCTAGTACTCTTGCCTAGAAAAATCCCATGGATGGAGGAGCCTGGTGGGCTGCAGTCCATGGGGTTTGCTAGAGTGGGACATGACTGAGTGACTTCACTTTCACTTTTCAACTTTCATACATTGGAGAAGGAAATGGCAACCCACTCCAGTGTTCTTGCCTGGAGAATCCCAGGGATGGTGGAGCCTGGTAGGCTGCCATCTATGGGGTCGCACGAGAGTCGGACACGATTGAAGCGACTTAGCAGTAGCAGCAGCAAGGCACTGCTGGGCCCAATCACAGACACAAAGGACGGAGCGAATATCAGAGGGAGAGCTAGCCAGCTGTGGGCCAGCCAACCCCCGCCGGAGGCAGGGAGGCAGGCGAACAGCAGCCAGAGCCGGAAAGGGGCAATCTCGGCCCCAGAGATGGCATCCTCTATCAAACTGTGAGGCAGTGCTCCCAGTTGCTAACCAAGACTTCCTGGATTCTGGATGGTTGACACCCGCCGGGAGGGTCACAGCCAGAGATCAGTTCCCCAGAAGAGACACACAGCACACCTGAGATGGCATGCCTACCGCATACCCAGGAAATGGAGCAGCTGGGATGGGGAAGGCCATAAGATGCACTCCACCCCCTGCCCAGGAAGAGTGTACTCACCAAGCACCTGGTCACCTGAGCTGCTCGGACCTCGGGAAGGGCACAAAATGCAGGCCCAACTGAGTCTGTGGCCTTTGTGGAGTACCCGAGAACCTGAACCTGAGAGGCTTAGACCTGGGAAGTGCTCGCTTTAGGACAGTTCCCTGCAGAAACCTGGAGCCTGAGCAGTGTAGATGCGAAAGACACATGCCGTAAGCAGGGGGCAAACCCACTGTGGCCGAGACATTTGCGAGCACTCCCCCCACACGCCACTGATATTTGTTTGCAGTGTTCCTCCCTGCCACAGCACAATGACAAGTGAGCCTAAATAAAGTGCCACCTTTCGCCCCCTTGTGTCAGGGCGGAATTAGACACTGAAGAGACCTGCAAACAGAGAAGCCAAATAACAGAGGGAACACTTTGGAAGTGACAGTACAACAGATTAAAACCCTGTGTTAGCACACAACTACATTGGAAGGGCCCTAAAGATCTTGAGAGTATAAGCTGGATCAAGGAACTATCTGAAACTGAACTGACCCCACACTGCCCACCACAGCTCCAGAGAAATTCCTAGATATATTTTTACTATTATCATTTTTAAATAAAAAAAAATTTTTAAGTCCTCTTTACTCCTTTAATTTTCATTTTTATAACCTACTATTTCCTTGCAAAAAAAATCCCTATTTTAAGCAAACAATGATATATATTTTTATAATTTTTGTGATTTGTTTTGTTTTTGTTTATATTGTATTTTTGAGAGTCTAACTCTACTATAGATTTTGAATCTTTGCTCTTGGTATTTGTTATCAATTTTGTATCTTTAAGATCAAATCTTCAGTACCCATATTTACTTAGGGTATGATTACTAGCTTGATTACTCTTCCCCTTTTTGACTCTCCTTTTTCTTCCCCAGGTCACTCTATCTCCTCCCTCCCCCTTCTCTTCTTAAACAAACTCTGTGAATTTCTTTGTATGTTCCAGGCTGTGGAGAACACTTAGGGAACTGATTACTGGCTAGATCGTCTCTCTCCTTTGATTCCCCCTTTTCTCCTCCTGGTCACTCTATCTCCCTCCTCCCTCTTCTCTTCTCCATGTAACTCTGTGAACCTCTCTGGGTGTCCCTCCACTGCGGGAGATCTTTTCTCCCATTAACTGGATGTTTTATCATCGGTGTGGTATGGATGGAGAATTATTGAGGCTACTGTAAGAATAAGACTGAAACCAGAGGCAGGAGGCTTAAATCCAAACTTGAGACACCAGAAAACTCCTGACTCTAGGGACATTAATCGACATGAGCTCATCCAAAAACCCTCCATACCTGCACTGAAACCAAGCTCCACCCCAAAAGCCAACAAGTTCCAGGCAAGACATACTACACTAATTCTCCAGCAAACACAGGTACGTAGACCTGAGCATTATATACAGGCTGCCCAAAGTCACACCAACCCATAGACACCTCAAACTCATTACTGGACACTGCATTGCACTTCCAGAAATAGAGCTCCCAGGCTCCACCCACCAGAACACCAATGTAAGCTTCCCTAACCAGGAACCCTTGACAAGTCATGTCGTCCAACCCCACCCCACAAGGAGGAACCTCCACAAAAAAGAGGAACCACAAACTTCCAGCACACAGACAAGGCCACCCCAACACAGCAACCTAAACAAGATGAAAAGGCAGAGAATATTCAGCAGGTAAAGAACATGATAAAAAGCCCACCAAACCAAACAAAGAGGAGGAGATAGGAGTCTACCTGAAAAGAATTCGAATAATGATAATAAAAATGATCCAAATTTGAAAACAAAATGGGTTACAGATAAATGTCTAGAGACAGAATTGAGAGATGTAAGAAAGGTTTAACAGGACCTAAAGAATAAAAAGAGTCAATGATAATGCAATAACTGAGATCAAAAAGCACTCTTGGAGGAAACAACAGTAGAATAACTGAGCCAGAAGATAGGATAACCGACTGGTGAAGAAAGAATGTTGGAAATAAATGAAGCAGAGAGGGAAAAAAGAGCAAAAGAAATGAAGACAAACCTCAGAGACCTGTGGGACATGTCCAAACGCTCCAACATTTCGAAATCATAGGAGTCCCAAAAGAAAAAAAAAACAAAGGCCAATGAGAAAATACTTGAAGGAGATAATAGCTGAAACTTCCCTAAAATGGGAAGGAAATAGCCACCCAGTCAAGATACCCAGGACAGTCCCAAACAGGATAAACCCATGGTGAAAACACAAGACACATATTAATCAAATTTACAGAGATCAAACACCAAGAACAAATATTAAAAGCAGAAGGGAAAAACAAAATAACTCACAAAGCGGGAATTCCCGTAAGACATAACAGCTGATCTTCCAATAGAATTCTTTAGGCAGAAGGAATGACAGGACATACTTAAAGTGATGAAAGAGAAAAACCTACAACCCAGATTACTGTACCCAGGAAGGATCTCATTCAAATATGAAGGAGAAATCAAAAGCTTTACAGACAAGCAAAAGCTGAGAGATTCTGCACCACCAAACCAGCTCTCCAACAAATGCTAAAGGATCTTCTCTAGACAGAAACACACGAAAGAGTGTATAAAATTTGAACCCAAAACAACAAAAGTAAATGGCAACTTACTGGGATTCATATTATAAGTAATTACCTTAACAGTAAATGGGTTGAATGCCCCAACCAAAAGACAGAGACTGGCTGAATGGATACAAAAACAAGACCCCTATATATGCTGTCTACAGGATGCCCACCTCAAAACAAGGGACACATACAGACTTTAAGTGAAGGGCTGGAAAAAGATATTTCACGCAAATGGAGACCGAAAGAAAGCCGGAGTAGCAATACTCATATCAGATAAAATAGACTTTAAAATAAAGGCTGTGAAAAGAGACAAAGGACACTACATAATGGTCAAAGGATCAATCCAAAAAGAAGATATAACAATTATAAATACATATTCACCCAACATAGGAGCACCACAATATGTAAGGCAAATGCTAACAAGTATGAAAGGAGAAATTAACAATAACACAATAATAGTAGGAGACTTTAATACCCCACTCACACCTATGGATAAATCAACTAAACAGAAAATTAAAAAGGAAACACAAACTTTAAATGATACAATGGAACAGTTAGACCTAATTGATATATATAGGACATTTCACCCCCCAAAAATGAATTTCACCTTTTTTGCAAGTGCACACAGAACCTTCTCCAGGATAGACCGCATCCTGAGCCATAAATCTAGCCTTGGTAAATTCAAAAAAATTGAAATCATTCCAAGCAACTTTTCTGACCACAATGCAGTAAGATTAGATGTCAATTACAGGAAAAAACCTATTAAAAATTCCAACATACGGAGGCTAAACAACACACTTCTGAATAACCAACAAATCACAGAAGAAATAAAAAAAGAAATCAAAATATGCATAGAAACGAATGAAAATGAAAACACAACAACGCAAAACCTATCAGTTCAGTTCAGTTCAGTTCAGTCACTCAGTCATGTGACCCCATTAACCGCAGCATGCCAGGCCTCCCTGTCCATCACAAACTCCCAGAGTCCACCCAAATCCACATCCATTGAGTCGGTGATGACATCCAACTATCTCATCCTCTGTCCCCTTCTCTTCCTGCCCTCAATCTTTCCTAGCATCAGGGTCTTTTCAAGTGAGTCAGCTCTTCACATCAGGTGGCCAAAGTATTGGAGATTCAGCTTCAACATCAGTCCTTCCAATGAACACCCAGGACTGATAACCTTTAGGATGGACTGGTTTGATCTCCTCACAGTCCAAGGGACTCTCAAGAGTCTTCTCCAACACCACAGTTCAAAAGCATCAGTTCTTTGGCACTCAGCTTTCTTTATAGTCCAACTCTCACATCCATACATGACCACTGGAAAAACCATAGCCTTGACTAGACAGACTTTTGTTGGCAAAGTAATGTCTCTGCTTTTTACTATGGTGCCTAGGTTAGTCATAACTTTCCTTCCAAGGAGTAAGCATCTTTTAATTTCATGGCTGCAGTCACCATCTGCAGTGATTTTGGAGCCCAGAAAAATAAAGTCAGCCACTGTTTCCACTGTTTCCCCATCTATTTGCCATGAAATGATGGGACCAGATGCCATGATCTTAGTGGGACACTGTAAAATCAGTGCTAAGGAGAAGGTTCATAGCAATACAAGCTTACCTCAAGAAACAAGAAAAAAGTGAAATAAATAACCTAACTCTACACCTATAGCAACTAGAAAAGGAAGAAATGAAGAACCCCAGGGTTAGTAGAAGGAAAGAAATCTTAAAAATTAGGGCAGAAATAAATGCAAAAGAAACAAAAGAGACCATAGCAAAAATCAACAAAGCCAAAGGCTGGTTCTTTGAGAGGATAAATAAAATTGACAAACCATTAGCCAGACTCATCAAGAAACAAACAGAGAAGAATCAAATAAAATTAGAAATGAAAATGGCGAAATCACAACACACAACACAGAAATACAAAGGATCATAAGAGACTACTATCAACAATTATATGCCAATAAAATGGACAACTTGGAAGAAATGGACAAATTCTTAGAAAAGTATAACTTTCCAAAACTGAACCAGGAAGAAATAGAAAATCTTAACAGACCCATCACAAGCACGGAAATTGAAACTGTAATCAGAAATCTGCCAACAAAACAAAAGCCCAGGACCCGAGGCTTCACAGCTGAATTCTACCAAAAATTAGAGAAGAGCTACACCATATCCTACTCAAACTCTTCCAGAAATTGCAGAGGAAGGTAAACTTCCAAACTCATTCTATGAGGCCACCATCCCCCTAACACCAAAACCAGACAAAGATGCCACAAAAAAAGAAAACTACAGGCCAATATCACTGATGAACACAGATGCAAAAATCCTTAACAAAATTCTAGCAAATAGAATCTAACAACATACTAAAAAGATCATACATCATGACCAAGTGGACTTTATCCCAGGGATGCAAGGATTCTTTAATATCTGCAAATCAATCAATGTAATACACCACATCAATAAATTGAAAGATAAAAGCCATATGATTATCTCAATAGATGCAGAGAAAGCCTTTGACAAATTTCAACATCCATTTATGATAAAAATCCTCCAGAAAGCAGGCATAGAAGGAAAATACTTCAACATAATAAAAGCTATATATGACAAACCCACAGCAAACATTATCCTTAATGGTGAAACATTGAAAGCATTTCCCCTAAAGTCAGGAACAAGAGAAGGATGCCCACTTTCACCACTACTATTCAACATAGTTTGGAAGCTTTAGCCACAGAAATCAGAGAAGAAAAAGAAATAAAAGGAATCAAGATTGGAAAAGAAGAAGTAAAACTCTCATTGTTTGCAGATGACATGATCTTCTACATAGAAAACCCTAAAAACTCCACCAGAAGATTACTAGAGCTAATCAATGATATAGTAAAGTTGCAGGATATGAAATTAACACAGAGAAATCCCTTGCATTCCTATGCACTACATGAGAAAGAGAAAGAGAAAATTAAGGAAATAATTCCATTCACCATTGCAACAAAAATAATAAAGTACTTAAGAATAAATCTACCTAAAGAAACAAAAGACCTATATATATAGAAAACTATAAAACACTGATGAAAGAAATCAAAGAGGACACAAATAGATGGAGAAATACACCATGTTCATGAATTGGAAGAAACAATATAGCAAAAATGAGTATATTACCCAAAGCAATCTATAGATTCAATGCAATCTCTTTCAAGCTACCAATGGTACTTTTCAGAGAACTAGAACAAATAATTTTCACCAATTTGTATAGAAATACAAAAAACCTCGAATAGCCAAAGCAATCTTGAGAAGAAGAGTGGAACTAGAGAATCAACCTGTCTGACTTCAGTCTCTACTACAAAGCCACAGTCATCAAACAGTATGGTACTGGCATAAAGACAGACATATAGATAATGAACAAAATAGAAAAGCCAGTGATAAATCCACACACCTATGGACACCTTGTCTTTGACAAAGGAGGCAAGAATATACAATGGAGAAAAGACAATCTCTTTAACAAGTGGTGCTGGGAAAACAGGTCAGGCCCACTGTAAAGGAATGAAACTAGAACACTTTCTAACACCATACACAAAAATATAACTCAAAATGGATTAAAGATCTAAGCATAAGACCAGAAACTATAAAACTCCTAGAGGAAAACATAAGCAAAACACTCTCTGACGTAAATCATAGCAGGATCCTCTATGACCCACCTCCCAGAGTAATGGAAATAAAAGCAAAAATAAACAAATGGGACCTAATTAAACTTAAAAGCTTTTGCACAATAAAGGAAACTATAAGCAAGGTGAAAAGACAGGCTTCAGAATGGGAGAAAATAGCAAATGAAGCAACTGACAAAGAATTAATCTCAAAAAATATATAAGCAACTTTTGCAGCTCACTTCCAGAAAAATAAATGACCCAATCAATAAATGGGCCAAAGAACTAAACAGACATTTCTCCAAAGAAGACATACAGATGGCTAACAACCACATGAAAAGATGCTCAGCATCACTCATTATCATAGAAATGCAAATCAAAACCATCATGAGGCACCATCTCACGCTGGTCAGAATGGCTGCTATCCAAAAGTCTAAAAACAATGGCATTGAAATACATAAATATCATATGTGGAATGAGTTTGCCAAGTCCAGGTTTGATGCACGCTACTGGATGCTTGGGGCTGGTGCACTGGGGATGACCCGAGGGATGGTATGGGGAATGGAGAGGGAGGAGGGTTCCAGGATGGGAAACACATGTTATATGTTGTGGCGGATTCATTTAGATATTTGGCAAACCAATACAATAGTGTAAAGTTTAAAAATAAAATAAAATTTTTTAAAAAAGGGAAAAATAAGTCTAAAAACAATAAATGCTGGAGTGGATATGGAGAACAGGGAACCCTCTTACACTGTTGGTGGGAATGCAAACTAGTACAGCCACTATGGGAGAACAGTGTGGAAATTCCTTAAAAAAATTGGACAATAGAACTGCCATATGACCCAGCAATCCACTGCTGGGCATACACACTGAGGAACCAGAATTGAAAGAGACACGTTACCCCAATGTTCATCGCAGCACTGTTTACAATAGCCAAGACATGGAAGCAAACCTAGATGTCATCCACAGACAAATGGATAAGGAAAGCTGTGGTGCATATCCACAATGGAATATTACTCAGCATTAAAAAGAATACCTTTGAATCAGTTCTAATGAGGTGGATGAAACTGGAGCCTATTATACAGAGCGAAAGTAAGTCAGAATAAAAGCACCAAAACAGTATACTAACGCATATATATGAATTAGAAAATGGTAATGATAACCCATATATGTGAGACAGCAAAAGATAACAAATGTATAGAACAGTCTTTGGACTCTGTGGGAGAGGGTGAGGTGGGGTGATTTGAGAGAATAGCATTGAAACATGTGTATTATACATATGTTGAAACAGATCGTCAGTCCAGGTTCAATGCATGAGACAGGGGTGCTTCAGTGCTGGTTCACTGGGATGACCCAGAGGTATGGGATGGGGAGGGAGGTAGGAGGGGGGTTCAGGATGGGGAACACATGTACACCCGTGGCTGATTCATGTCAATGTATGGCAAAAACCACTACAATATTGTAAAGTAATTAGCTCCAATTAAAATAAATATATTAAAAATTTTTTAAGAAATTATCTCAACTTAAGTGGCTTAAAACAGCACATCTATATTATGTCTTATTCATAATTTTGCACTCAAAAGTCTGGATGTGTTCTCTTGATTCTCCCTCAGCTCTTAAAGTGCTCAAAGCAAGATTTTGTCCTAGCTGAATTTTCATCTGGCTGCTCTTAGGTGGAATTTGCTATCAAATCTATTCAGAATGTTGGCAGAATCCCATTCTTGCAATGTGGACTGAAGTTTTTGATTTTTTGGTTGACTGTGGGGGTCACCATTAACTCATAGAGGCAAACTATTTGGTCCTTTTTATATAACACCTTTTCATCCTCAAGTCAGCAACTGCACATTAGTTCATCTTGTGTCTTGTATTCCCTTGTCCTCTTGTGCTACCAGCTAGAAAAACCTTCTGGCTTTTGAAGGCTTATGAGAGTAGGTTAGGCCATCCATATAACCCCACTATTACAGTAAACTGATGAGTAGCCTTAATTACATCTGAAAATCACTTTTGTCATGTTAGATAACATGATCAAGGAATAAAGGTCATAGAGACCACATTAGAATTCAGCCAAGCATAGGACAGAGAAAGTTGTGTAGCAGAAGTACAATCATAAGTATTTTGGCCACATCTTAATGGAACTTACTTTTAGCTTCAGCCTCTCCTTAGTCTGATGTATACACACATTCTATTGATAATGGGGTGCTTCTGTGCATCCCCAGTGCTATGACTTGGTAGGTCAGACAATTTCCATGTCAGATTGGGCAGCTCAGGTGGCATGAGACTTGTGTCCTGTGTCTAAGCATTCAGTCTCTACTAAGCCCAGCAATAAGTCAAATGTTTCTTGAAATGGCAGAATGACATTTGCATCTCTAGGACATTATTGTCTCTGCAGAGCTCAGGACCTGTAATCAGTAAGCATCTGATCATTTCTCTTTCCACATTGCACTGGCACCCTAAAAAGTGGGTGCAGGTCCCTCTGGGTATCAATGAGAGAAAGATAAAACTGGATAAACATTTGCTCTGTCACAGGGTCTTTCCTCAAGAGGCCTCTCCTTCATTTGTAAGGTTTTTGGATCTGTAAACTAGGTCCATGTCTGGGATTTGATTGTTTCAAGGCCTCTCATTCATAATGGGAATAAGGAAGAATATATTTGGAGTGCAGTAGATTGTACAGAGCACCTCTTAATACTGCTATGTCCAGTGATTAACATCAATGGAAACTACAACATCCTAATTCATTCAGGACGGCTAATGGCAGTGAACCACAGGAAGGAAACTTTGCATCACCCTATCAGGAAAATGATCCTCTCCAGGAAGGTGCTTGTTGAGGACAAAGAGAATATATAATGGGTAATGAAAGAAAAGACCGTATGACTGCTTCAGAAACAAGGACTAGAATCACTATGAGTATTTCATTCTTATTTTGATATCAATATGTTTACATACATATGACCAAATATCTTTTGTTTTTACCCCTTCTCATACCCTTATCTGCTAACCTCAAATGTCTTCATTAGACTTAACTTTGTTTCTCAGGACTTAGATACAAGCTATTAAACTCAGGGTGTGAATCAGGCAGCAACAGAGGGAATAAGACCTGAAGGCAAAAATTAGGCTTTGTATCTTCTTTTGGATTTCTCTGGTCTTAGGATGTTCCCTATGATCCTGAATTGGCCAGCTCAATAAATAGTGGGGATGACTCTTTGAAGTCTAAGTTACACTTCCAGCCTGGTGTCAGTTCCTTTTGGAACTGGGGCAACATAATTGAGGAACTGCTGCATATCCACTAGCAAAAATTTTCTTCCTGCCCTCTCAACATTCAGCTCTGCTAGACTAGATGTCTTCCTTCCAAATGGAGAAATTTTATCAACATGGGACCCAATAATGACTCATTGAAATGTCAGTCAAGAAAGACTGCCAGTTAGCCACTTTGGACTGCTCATTCCTCTTAACCAACAGGCACGAAGGGGGTTTCTGTGCTGGCTGGAGTGATGGAATCTGACTGCTAAAAGAAACTGGGTTGCTACCATTCAGTGGCTAGGAGAAATATGTGCAGAATATCTAGAGTCTCTCCTAAAACTCCCATGTTTTGTGATGAAGGTATATGGGAAATTACAACAATCCAAATCAGACAGGATATCTAATAGTCCAGATCTTTCAGGAATGGAGGATTGAGTCACCCCACCTCTTAGGCCAAGCACCAAGACCAGCTAAGGTGCAGTCTCAGGGCAAAGGGAACAAGAAATAAGTATTACAGGATGCCATTTTAAACACCGGTTATAATAACGTGACCTGCTGCAAAACAAGGGATGTAAGTAAACTGATGTGTTAATAATCCATCATGCCAGGTGGGAAAGAAACACACACACACACAAACACACACACATGAATTATCCATTCAAATGAGTTCTTAGGGCAAAAGCCCACTTTTTACTAACAGAAATTTATAATATTAAAAAGTTCCACGCTTTTTCGTAGCCTCTGGAAGGCAAGTCTTTTAAACACATGCTAGGATACTAGGAGATTACAACAGCATTTCATTCTACTCTAGAAAACAGCAATTTCATCTTCTTTTTCCATTGATCATTGAGATAACTGGATTATATGTTTTAGGCATAATAATCTTTGTTGAAAGAGTAACCATATTCCATTCTTTCTAGTACCTTCTCAAGGCAATCAATTAAGTCTTGGCTTTTAAATTTGAAAATGAAGAGACATGACAGTAACAGAGATAACCAATGAAATGATGACATGGGCAGTACTGTGGGGGATAGAAAGAGGAACTTAGAATCCACTTGGGAATAGTAAGTGGACCCTGATGGTAAAAGACAATAGAGCAAATACAGAGTATAAACTGAGGTTCAAGGCCCAATCAAATTCTTGTGTGAATAGAAGTCCCCTTGGGCTTGGAAGAATGAGACAGACTCAGGTAATATTAACCTGAATAACTGTGGAGACAGCATTAACTCTCATGAAGGACCCAGTGAGAAACACAAGGTGGGGCCTGTACCCACCCCTCATCCCAACATTGCATTGAGCCTAGCTATTAAAAAATTTGGAGAATTCCTCTTTAGACCCACCTTGCTGCTTCCTAGACAGCAAATTCAAGAAATTGCTTCCTCACTGCTGGTGGTCCTTGCACTGTTTTAAGCAATCTGAAGATTTTTTCATATCCTAGAGATATATTTTAAAAATCTTCAGTTATTTCTCAAATTATGAAAAGATGGTAGAACTCAATCTTGGTGTATCTGCTACTTCAGATATTCAATTGATAAAATGTTACATAGGGTATGTGTTTTAAATGTGTCAGTCATGATGCCTGAACATATCTACCAATGGAATTCTTGCAAGCAATAACCAAGTAAAAATTAAAATAACCCCCAAAAAGGTGCAGTGTAATATTATAGTCAAAATAAAAAGAAGCTATCCTAAATTATGTGAAAACCCAACTTGGGCAACAAGACTTAGGTTGAATCTATCCTAAATCATAGAATGAGAGAGACTCTGCATGGTTTGTGTGTGTGTGTGTGTGCTTCTTTTCTAATAGAAATTGTTATACTACTTACTTTGTTCAGGTTGCTGAATTTACTTCTTTAATTCACATTTTATATCAGCATTGATTTCCTCTGGACTTAATAACAATTTAGTTGGCATCATTCCCAAAGAAGCCATTATCAAGATTTTTTGTTCATCTGCAAAAAGACAGCTGGTAATGAGTCCTCTTATAGGGCATTACTGGAAGGTCTGTGAATCAGCCCACCCTTGCTGAGGCCAGTTAAGTCATCGGACAGAGAAGCCAACTTGGATAGAATACCACCGCTTGCCAAATCTATGAGGTCCACTGGAATAGATTTTGACAAGAAACCATCATGTGGAGTATGACCACTTCCCCTCCCATCCTCATGGATATTGTGAATGACAAGAGCTCCTAGAAACCTAATATAGAGTTTGAACTGAAAGATATTTGTGCTCAATTACCCCCACAGGGACATCTATGTGCTCTTCAGTTTCTATGGAATTATTTCTTTCACAGAGCAGGAAGATGTTCCAAGTGGAAATATCAGATCTCACAAATAGGACTGAGCAAGGAGCATACAATAGAACACTTTTTCTCTCTTGACACTCTCAATACATACAGTAATGTATCTGAACAGTTCAACTACTATGCAAACATTCATAGAGCCCTGGCACTCATGATTTAATATCTCCTTAATGCTCTGTATGAGTTGAAAAGCTGCAAGTCTCACTCGATGTCAAGATGTCTGATAACCACAGTCAATCGCCCCAAATCCCTGTCAGTACATGATCCTCCTTATCCATCTTTTCTGTCTCAGAAAAGTGAATTTCTTTTTATTCCAGGTCTAACACCTTTCCTCCATTGACTCATTGTCCTCTATTCTGGGCACTGTGCCAGGAGCTGGGGGGAGGCCTCCAACGGCACACAAAGAAACAATCCCTGCCCTTATGGAATGTCCATGCTCATGGGAAGGCCAGGTAGGAAGTGTACTATGATCCAACAAAATAATTACAGTTCAAATTAGTGTTCAGGGAGAAGCAAGCAGGCAGGGGACAGAGAGCAGGAGGGGGAACCCCAGTGGATCACGAGGTCAGGCAGATCCTTCTGAGCATGTGTCCGTTGGGCAGAGGCTGGAGGAGGAGAGAGAGTCAGCCTGTGCCCATGCAGAGGACACGTGTTAGGAGAGGATGGTGTGCTCAGGTCGTGCAGAGCTGGTGGACCAGAGTCAGGAGCTCATATTGTGCTCTGAGTGCCGAGGAAAGGTAATGAGGCGTTTTCAGCATAGATGTGGTGTGATCTGATTTCTGTGTTGACATGACCACTCTGGCTGCAGGGTTAGACAGTGAGGGTCAGACTAGCAAGAATGGGGATCAGATCAAATAAGAAACTATTGTAGTATCTTGTTGAAAGTTCACATTAGAGTAGCCTAGAGATGATAGCAGAGAAGGCAATGGCAATCCACTCCAGTACTTTTGCCTGGAGAATCCCATGGATGGAGGAGCATGGTAGGCTGCTGTCCATGGGGTCGCTAAGAGTTGGACATGACTGAGCGACTTCACTTTCATTTTTCACTTTCATGCACTGGAGAAGGAAATGGCAGCCCACTCTAGTGTTCTTGCCTGGAGAATCCCAGGGACAGAGGAGCCTGTTGGGTACCGTCTATGGGGTCACACAGAGTCAGACACAACTGACGTGACTTAGTAGCAGCAGCAGCAGCAGCAGAGACGATAGAGAAAAATGGTGGGATTCAGGACTCTTTACAATAATATCTACAGGGAAAATGACAAGGGAAAGTAGGGAAAAAAAGAACGAAAGGGGGTTACAAATATGAGAAGAAAACCAGTAGACCTTGGAATATGGGAGTACAAGAAAGTTTCCATGAAGGAGGGAGTTAACAACTGTGTCAAATATGGCTGAGAAATTAATGGCAGTCTCAGCCAAAACTGGAGAGATTGATGAGAACAGTTCCAGTAAAGTGGAGGTGGCAGAATCCACACTTAACTGGGTAAGATCATGAAGAGGAGGTGAGAACAGTCATCCTTACCATCTTCCATGGACTCGGGATGAGGTTCCAGAATAGGACTCTCCTTCCTCTTCCTGTTTCACTGACAGCAGGTCCACACTCAGCTTTTCCTTAGATGCAGAAGGACTCTTGGGTTCTCTGCAAAGTTCCATTTGTTTTTCAGGCCCTACAGCCAACTCTGTTTCATCACTCATCGTTTCCTGAAAAACATCAATGCACAGGTTCCATTTGCAACAAAAATCCAAAAATCACAAAATTGCAAACAGTTTGTGTATGTATATACAATCAAGAAAGTGAATCACTAATTTTAGTTTTATCCATGGTCCAATATTTACCATACCTCAACAAATACTCTTTCCAGAAAACACCACTTAATTTTAATCCAGTCTAAAAACAGAGGAAGTTAATACACAAGGTTGTGTCAAAAAGCCAAATGTGGTATAACCATGAGTAATCAGAATGCTTGGGGAATGGACAACTCTCATCAACAAAAAAGTGGATTACTCCTTTGAGGGAGTAGAAACCAATCTGTGTCAACTCTTGTTTAGGGGAAATAATTCCTTTTCTTTGTCTTCATTTTAGAAGGTCAATATAAACTGATAACATCTCACAAGGATATTTGAAGAAAGGAAAACTATAGGCCTTTGCACTAATATCTCTCCTGA
This sequence comes from Bos taurus, assembly GCF_002263795.3. Lineage (NCBI taxonomy): Eukaryota > Metazoa > Chordata > Mammalia > Artiodactyla > Bovidae > Bos > Bos taurus. Next base: position 8,964,712 of record NW_020192292.1, on the reverse strand, counting down.
ACTACATTTACATATGATTGTATATGTAAAAGGATATACATTCTGTCTTGATGAGGTATACTGCAAGAACGCAAGATTCAAAACTCAACATAATACTTAACAACAGCAAACCAAAGGAAAACGTTATGATTACTTTTATAGATGGGTTAAATTTCAATACCTATTCAAGATAAAATCTATCCACAATTTAGAATAAAAAGCAACTTACTTAATCTGATAAGTGTATCTACTCCCCCAAAAATCTATAGCAAAATGTCCTACTTAATGACGAAATAACAAACATTTTCTCCCAAAGTTCAGAATAAGTGGTGTCCAGTATCTATTCAACAATTAACTGATGGTTCTAAAAGTTCAGTAGTGCCAGGAAATTATAACAGTTGTGAAGTTTGGAAAGAAAAAAGTAAAACTGTCATTATTCACAGATGTCATTACATAGAATATGCCAAAGAATATAAAATCATTATAGTTAATAAGTGAATTTAATCAACTTATTAGTTATAATAATAGCCACTTTTTAGTTATTACTACCACTTTTCTTTTCCCATATAATAGCAAGAAATAACTAGAATATGAAGTTTTAAATACAACTGAAAACAGGATCAAAAACATCAAATATCTAAATCTAAGTAAGTGCTAGAGCACAACACAAAAGGAAATAGCAACTAGCATTCTTGCTGGCAAAATCTCATGGACAGAACAGCCTGGCGGGCTACAGCCCATGGGATCACAAAAAGTCAGACATGACTGACTGAGCATGAACAACACAAAAAGTATAAAACATTACTAAAAGAAATTAAAGACCTCAGGAAATGGAGAAAAATACTTTTTGGATGGACTGAAAGATTTGTTATTGAGTCATTACTGTCAATTCTCCTGAAAAATGATCTCTACTGTGCGAGTGTGCTAAATTGCTTCAGTCATATCCAACTCTTTGCACCCCATGGACTGTAGCCCACCAGGCTCCTCTGTCCATGGAATTATCCAGGCAAGAGTACTGGAGTGGATTTCCACGTCTTCCTCCAGGGGATCTTCCCAACCCAGGTACCAAACACATCTTTGACATCTCCTGCATTGGCAGACAGGTTCCTTACCACCAGCACCACCTGGGAAGCCCTAATCCTGTCTAAAATTCCCCCATGTTGCATTTTGCTGGAAATTGACAAGTTGATAGTAAAAAGTGTGTAGAGATAGACCACATCTTGGATCACAAACCAAACCTCAGTAAATTTAAGAAAATAGAATTCATATCAAGCATTTTCTCTGACCACAACGTTATGAGACTAGACATCAATTACAAGAAAGAAAACTGTAAGAAACACAAGCACATGGAGATTAAATAACACATTTTAAATAACCAACACGTTACTAAAGAAATCAAAAGGAAATCAAAAAACTTCTAGAAACAAATGACAATGAGAACACAACTCAAAACCTATGGGGTGTAGCAAAAGCAGTTCTAATAGGGAAGTTTATAATAAAATCTTATGTCAAGAAACAAGAAAAACATCAACATAGAATAGACAACCTAACTTTACACCTAAAGCAACTGGAAAACGAAGAAGAAAAAAAAAATAAGTAGAAGGAAAGAAATCATAAAGATCCAAGCAGAAATAAATGAAAAAAATGAAAGAAACAATAGTAAACATTAATAAAACCTTAAGCTGATTCTTTGAGATGATAAAAAAATTGACAATCACCTAGCCAGACTCATCAAGAAGAGAGAAAAATCAAAGCAACAAAATTAGAAATGTAAAAGGAGAGGTTACAACAGACAATGCAGAAATACAAAGGATTATAAGAGACTATTATAAACAACTATATGTTAATAAAATAGATAACCTGGAAGAAAGGAACAGATTCTCAGAAAAGTTCTATCTGCCAAGACTGAAACAGGAAGAAATAGAAATTATGAACAACCCAATTACAAGCACTGAAATTGAAGCTGTGATCAAAAACCTCCCAAAACACAAAAGCCCAGGACCAGATGGCTTCACAGGAGAATTCTATCAAACATTTAAAGAAGAGCTAATGCCTATCCTTCTAAAACTCTTTCCAAAAATTGCAGAGGAAGGAACACTTCCAAATTCGTACTATGAGGCCACCATCACACTGAAACCGAAATCAGACAAAGACTACACAAAAAAAGAAAATTACAGGCCAATATCACTCATGAACATAGCTGCAAAAATTCTCAACAAAATTTTAGCAAACAGAATTCAGCAACACATCAAAAAGCTCATACACCATGATCAAGTTGGGTTTATTCCAGGGATGCAAGGATTCTTCAATATATGGAAATCAATCAATGTGATAGACTACGTTAACAAATTGAAAGATCAAAACCATATGATCATCTCAATAGATGCAGAAAAAGCTTTTGACAAAATTCAGCACCTATTCATGATTAAAACTATTCAACAAATGGGCACAGAGGGTACCTACCTCAACTTAGGAAAGGCCATATATGATAAGACTACAGCAAACATTATTCTCAGTGGTGAAAAATGGAAAGCATTCCCCTAAGATCAGGAACAAGACAAGGGTGTCCACTTTTTCCACTAATATTCAACATAGTTCTGGAAATCCGAGCTACAGCAATCAGAGAAGAAAAATAAATAAAAGGAATCCAGATGGGAAAAGAAGAAGTAAAGCTCTCACTGCTTGCAGATGACATGATACTGTACATAGAAAACCCTAAAAATAGTATGAGAAAATTACTAGAGCTAATCAGTGAATTTAGCAAAGTTGCAGGATACAAAATCAATACACAGAAATCACCTGCATTTCTATATATACTAACAATGAAAAATCAGAAAGAGCAATTAAGGAATCAATCCCATTCACCATTGCAACAAAAAGAATTAAATATCTAGGAATAAACTTATCTACGGAGACTAAAGAACTGTACACAGAAAATTATAAGAGCCTAATGAAAGAAATCAAAGATGATATAAACAGATGGAAAGATATTCCATGTTCCTGGGTAGAAAGAATCAATATTGTGAAAATGACTGTACTACCAAATGCAATCTACAGATTCAGTGTAATCCCTGTCAAATTACCAATGGCATTTTTCACAGAACTAGAACAAAAAAATTCACAATTCATATGGAAACACAAAAGACCCTGAATAGCCAAAGCAGTCTTGAGAAAGAAGAATGGAGCTGGAGGAATCAAGCTTCCTAACTTCAGGCTATACTACAAAGCTACAGTCATCAAGACAGTATGCTACAGGCACAAAAACAGAAATATAGACAATGGAACAAGATAGAAAGCCCATTAAAAAAACCCATGCACCTATGGGTACCTTATTTTTGACAAAGGAGGCAGGAATATACAATGGGGCAAAGACAGCCTCTTCAGTTAATGGTGCTGGGAAAACTGGACAGCTACATGTAAAAGAATGAAATTAGAACACTTCCTAACACCATATGCAAATATAAACTCAAAATGGATTTAAGACCTAAATGTATGACCAAAACTGTAAAACTCTTAGAGGAAAACATAGGCAGAACACTCGATGACATAAATCAAAGCAAGATCCTCTATGACTCACCTCCTAGAGTAAAAGAAATAAAAACAAAAGTAAACAAGTGGGACCTGATTAAACTTAAAAGCTTTTGCACAGCAAAGGAAACTATAAGCAAGGTGAAAAGAAAACCCTCAGAATGGGAGAAAATAATAGCAAATGAAACAACTACTGCTGCTGCTACAACACAAAGGATTAATTTCCAAAATATGCAAACAGCTCATGCAACTCAATGCCAGAAAAACAAACAGCCCAATCAAAAGGTGTGAAAAACACCTAAACAGACATTTCTTCAAAGAAGACATACAAACAGCTAACAAACACATGAAAAGATGCTCAACATTGCTCATTATTAGACAAATGCAAATCAAAACTACAATGAGATATCACCTCACACCAGTCAGAATGGCCCTCATCAAAAAGTCTACAAACAGTAAATGCTGGAGAGGGTATGTAGAAAAGGGAACACTCTTGCACTGTTGGGGGGAATGTAAATTGATACAGCCACTATGGAAGATGGTGTGGAGATTCCTTATAAAACTAGGAATAAAACCACTATATGACCCAGCAATCCCACTCCTAGGCATATACCCTGAGGAAACCAAAATTGAAAAAGACACATGTATCCCATTGTTCATCGCAGCACTATTTACAATAGCTAGAACATGGAAGCAACCTAGATGTCCATCGATGGATGAATGGATAAGGAAGTTGTGGTAGATATACACAATCGACTATTACTCAGCCATAAAAAGGAATACATTTGCCAGTTCTAATGAGGTGGATGAACCTAGAACCTGTTATACAGAGTGAAGTAAGTCCAAAAGAGAAAGATAAATATCATATTCTAACACATATATCCATTTAAATGCAGAGTTCCAAAGAAAAGCAAGGAGAGAAGGAAAAAAAAAGTCTTCCTCAGGGATCAATGCAAAGAAATAGAGGAAAACAATAGAATGGGAAAGACTAGAGATCTCTTCAAGAAAATAGAGATATCAAGGGAACATTTCATGCAAAGATGGGCTCGATAAAGGACAGAAATGATATGGACCTAACAGAAGCAGAAGATGTTAAGAAGAGGTGGCAAGAATACACAGAAGAACTATAAAAAAAAGATCTTCACAACCCAGATAATCACAATGGTGTGATTATTCACCTGGAGCCAGACATCCCAGAATGCAAAGTCAAGTGGGCTTAGGAAGCATTGCCACAAACAAAGCTAGAGGAGGTGATGGAATTCCAGTTGATCTGTTTCAAATTCTAAAAGATGATGCTGTGAAAGTGCTGCACTCAATATGCCAGCAAATCTGGAAAACTCAGCAGTGTCCACAGGACTGGAAAAGCTCAGTTTTCATTCCCATCCCAAAGAAAGGCAATGCCAAAGAATGCTCAAACTACCACACAATTGCATTCATCTCACATGCTAGCAAAGTAATGCTCAAAATTCTCCAAGCCAGGCTTCAACAGTAAATGAACTGTGAACTTTCAGATGTTCAAGTTGGATTTAGAAAAGTCAGAAGAACAAGAGATCAAATTGCCAACATCTGCTGGATCATTGAAAAAGCAAGAAAGTTCCAGAAAAACATCTATTTCTGCTTTATTGACTATGCCAAAGCCTTTGACCATGTGGATCACAAAAAAGTGTGGAAAATTCTGAAAGAGATGGTAATACCAAACCACCTAACCTGCCTCCTGAGAAATCTGTATGCAGGTCAAGAAGTAACAGTTAGAACTGGACATGGAACAACAGACTGGTCCAAATCGGGAAAGGAGTACATCAAGGCTGTATATTGTCACCCTGCTTATTTAACTTATATGCAGAGTACATCATGAGAAATGCTGGACTGCATGAAGCACAAGCTGGAATCAAGATTGCCTGGAGAAATATCAATAACCTCAGATACACAGATGACACCACCCTTATGGCAGAAAACAGAAAAAAAAAAAAAACAACTAAAGAGCCTCTTGATGAAAGTGAAAGAGGAGAGTGAAAAAGTTGTCTTAAAACTCAACATTCTGAAAAAGAAGATCATGACATCTGGTCCCATCACTTCATGGGAAATAGATGGGGAAACAATGAGAGACTATTTTGGGGGGACTCCAAAATCACTGCAGATGGTGACTGCTGCCATGAAATTAAAAGATGCTTGCTCCTTGGAAGAAAACCTATGACCAAACTAGACAGCATATTAAAAAGCAGAGACATTACTTTGCCAACAAAGGTCCATCTAGTCAAAGCTATGGTTTTTCCAGTAGTCATGTATGGATGTGAGAGTTGGACTATAAAGAAAGCTGAGTGCCAAAGAACTGAAGTTTTTTAACTGTCGTGTTGGAGAAGACTCTTGAGAGTCCCTTGAACAGCTAGAAGATCCAACCAGTCCATACTAAAGGAAATCAGTCCTGAATGTTCATTGCAGGGACTGATGCTGAAGCTGAAACTCCAGTACTCTGGCCACCTGATGCGAAGAACCGTCTCATTGGAAAAGACCCTGATGCTGGGAGATATTGAAGGTGGGAGAAAAAGGATATGACAGAGGATGAGATGGTTGGAAGGCATCACCGACTCGATGGACATGAGTTTGAGCAAGCTCTGGGAGTCAGTAATGGACAGGGAAGCTTGGCATGATTCATTCCGTTGGGTCGCAAAGTGACACAAATGAGTGACTGAACTGAACTGAACACATATATATGGAATCTAGAAAAATGGTAGTGAAGAATTTATTTGCAGGGCAACAATGGAGAAACAGACATAGAGAATAGACTTATGGACATGGGGAGAGGGGAGGAGAGGGTGAGATGTATGGAAAGAGTAACATGGAAACTTACACTACCATATGTAAAATAGATAGCCAATGGGTATTTGCCGTATGGCTCAGGAAACTCAAACAGGGGCTCTCCATCAACCTAGAGTGGTGGGATGGGGAGGGAGATGGGAGGGAGGTTCAAAAGGGAGGGTATATATGTATACCTATGGCTGATTCATGTTGAGGTTTGATAGAAAACAGCAAAATTCTGTAAAGTAATTATCCTTCAATAAAAAAGTAATTAATTAAAAAACCCACCAATGGCATTTTTCACTAAACTAGAAAAAATAATTTTAAAGTTTGTATGGAACACAAAAGACCCAGAATAGCCAAAACAATCTTAAGAAAGAACAGAGCTGAAGCAGTCACACGTCCTGACTTTAGACTATATTACAAAGCTAGAATCATTAAAACAGTATAGTACTGGCACAAAAACACATAAATCAATGGAAGAGAATAAAGAGCCCAGAAATAAACCTATGCACCTATGGTCAATGTATGACAAAGGAAGAAAGAATGTGTAATGGAGAAAAGATAGTCTCTTCAATAAGAGGTTCTGGGAAAACTGAGCAGCTATGTGTAAAAGAATGAAATTATAACATTCTCTAAAGCCACATCCAAAATTAACTCAAAATGGATTAAAGACTTAAATGTAAGACCAGAAGCCATAAAACTCCTAGAAGGAAGCATAGGCAGAACACTCTTTGATATAAATTGTAGAAATATTTTTTTGGATCTGTCTCCTAAAGCACATTCATGCTTGCAAGAACTACTAAATTTTATTCAGAGCTAGTAAAGTTATGCTCAAAATTCTCCAAGCCAGGCTTCAGCAATACGTGAACCGGGAACTTCCTGATGTTCAAGCTGGTTTTAGAAAAGACAGAGGAACCAGAGATCAAATTACTGATATCCACTGGATCATGGAAAAAGCAAGAGAGTTCCAGAAAAACATCTATTTCTGCTTTATTGACTATGCCAAAGCCTTTGACTGTGTGGATCACAATAAACTGTGGAAAATTCTGAAAGAGATGGGAATACCAGACCACCTGACCTGCCTCTTGAGAAATCTGTATGCAGGTCAGGAAGCAACAGTTAGAACTGGACATGGAACAACAGACTGGTTCCAAATAGGAAAAGGAGTATGTCAAGGCTGTATATTGTCACCCTGCTTATTTAACTTCTATGCAGAGTACATCATGAGTAACGCTGGGCTGGAAGAAACACAAGCTTGAATCAAGATTGCCAGGAGAAATATCAATAACCTCAGATATGCAGATGACACCACCCTTATGGCAGAAAGTGAAGAGGAACTAAAAAGCCTCTTGATGAAGGTGAAAGAGGAGAGTGAAGAAGTTGGCTTAAAGCTCAACATTCAGAAAACGAAGATCATGCCATCCGGTCCCATCACTTCATGGGAAATAGATGGAGAAACAGTGGAAACAGTGTCAGACTTTATTTTGGGGGGCTCCAAAATCACTGCAGATGGTGACTGCAGCCATGAAATTAAAAGATGCTTACTCCTTGGAAGGAAAGTTATGTCCAACCTAGATAGCATATTCAAAAGCAGAGACATTACTTTGCCAACAAAGGTCCATCTAGTCAAGGCTATGGTTTTTCCAGTGGTCATGTATGGATGTGAGAGTTGGACTATGAAGAAGGCTGAGCGCCGAAGAATTGATGCTTTTGAACTGTGGTGTTGGAGAAGACTCTTGAGAGTCCCTTGATGCTTTTGAACTGTGGTGCTGGAGAAGACTCTTGAGAGTCCCTTGGACTGCAAGGAGATCCAACCAGTCCATTCTGAAGGAGATCAGCCCTGGGATTTCTTTGGAAGGAATGATGCTAAAGCTGAAACTCTAGTACTTTGGCCACCTCATGCGAAGAGTTGACTCATTGGGAAAGACTCTGATGCTGGGAGGGATTGAGGGCAGGATGAAATGGCTGGATGGCATCACCGACTCGATGGACGTGATTCTGAGTGAACTCCGGGAGTTGGTGATGGACAGGGAGGCCTGGCGTGCTACGATTCATGGGGTCGCAAAGAGTCGGACACGACTGAGCTACTGGACTGAATTGAACTGAACTGCTGACTTACAATGTTGTGTCAGTTTCTGATGTACTACAAAGTGGTTCTGTTATACATATACACATGTATTCTTTTTCATATTCTTTTCCATTATGGTTCATTTGGGTTCCCTGGTGGCTCTGATGGTAAAGAATCTGCCTGCAATGCAGGAGACCTGGGTTTGATCCCTGGATTGGAAAGATCCCCTGGAGGAGGGCATGGCAGCCCACTCCAGTATACTGATTAAGTTCCCTGTTCTATACAATAGGACCTTGTTCTTTTTCTATTTTATATAAAGCAGTATGCATCTACTAATCTGAAACTCCTAATTTATCCCTCCCCTACCCCCTTTTCCCTTTGGTAACCATAAGTTTGATTTTACTGCTATGTCTGCGAGTCTGTTTCTGTTTTGTAAATAAGTTCATTTGTATGTTTTAGATTCCACATATAAATGATATCATATGATATTTATCTTTCTCTTTCTGATTTACTTCACCTAGTAATGATCATCTTTAGGTCCATCCATGTTGCTGCAAATGGCATTATTTCATTCTTTTTAAGGCTGAGTAGTATTCCATTGTATATATAGTACCACATCTCCTTTATCCATTCACCTGTTGATGGACATTTAGGTTGCTTCCATGTGTTGGCTGTTGTAAATAGTGCTGACAGATGGGGTGCATGTACGTTTTTGAGTTAGAGTTTTCATCTTTTCAGGATATATGCCCAGGATTGGGATTGCTGGACATATGGTAACTACATTTTTAGTGTAAGGAACCTCCATACTGTTCTACATAGATGTTGCATCAATTTACATTCAAACAGTGTAGGAGAGTTCCCTTTTATCCACATCCTTTCTAGATTTGATATTTATAGATATTTTGATGATGGCCATTCTGACTGGTGTGAGGTGATACCTCATTGTAGCTTTGATTTTCATTTCTCTAAAAATTGGAGACACTGAGTATCTCTCCATGTGCCTGTTGGCCATCTGCGTGTCTTCTTTGGAGAAATGTCTATTTAGGTCTTTGGTCCATTTTTTATTGGGTTGGATTTTTTTTGGAGGGGGATTGCTATTGAGCTGAATGAACTGTTTATATATTTTGGAAATTAATCCCTGTCAGTTGCATCATTTGCAAATATTCTCTCTCATTCTGTAGGTTGTCTTTTCATTTTGTTTATGGTTTTCTTTGCTGTGCAAAAGCTTTTAAGTTTAATAACAAAGCTTATTTTAAGTACAGCAGAATTTCTGTAAAACTGTCATAGCAGTAAAAAGTATTAAAAAGAAATTGTTAGAGTATTAATGGAAAAAGCCATATCACTCTTGACACAGTTATTTAAAAGAGATTGCTTCACCGCCTCTATCATTTTAAAAAATGTATGTTAAACATCCTGTCAGAAGAGAGTCATCTTCAGTATTACAGATTCCTGTACTGTTGTGTTAAGATTCACCTGTACTTTGGGATCTTCATGAAACATACTTTCTTTTGGAATACATTTTATTGCTAAGAAAGTTTAAACATTGCTTTCCCCTCAGTGTAGAAATACTGTTGTTTTACTTCTTTTTCTTTCAGTGCCAACAAAATAAAACTTGTTTTTCATTAAACAAAAATCCCACCACAGCAGTACTCATGTTAGAGATTGATTAAATAACCAGAAGACTGGAATCTTGAAGGGCACATTGAGAATCCTGCCTACCACTCAAGCCAGAAGTGGACAGCTGCATCAGTCCAGTCCACTTTGGGACAGCCTGGAAGGACATGGTGAAGGGTAATCCTCCCAGGGAAGAACTTTGAGCAGTGCACCTGTCATTCCTTCTGCCAGGAGAGTCAGCCACAAGTATGAGTGCATATCCATGTCTAGGTCACTTCCACTTCATTGGCTGAAGGGTCAAGGACTTTGCAGACGCATAATTGAACATTTGGGACAAGGAGGTCTGGGGGAAAAGTATGTGAATACACCTGTCCAAATGGATACATGATATGAAGATACTTGTGTCTTGTGAGAATTCTCCATAAATAAGCTTACCAGAGCAGAATTTTAATAATCCGATGGATAGGTATTCATCATCTAGACATCAATCAGCCTCTTTCTCTAGCATTCAGGTCATAATCCAGTGGACTCAAGAACCAAGTGCCCAAATCGCAAGGATGGAGGTTTTGCTCAGCAACATGGGCTTCTACTCAGCAAGACTGATCTCACTATAATCACTGCTGAAGCCCCAATCTGCAAAAAGCAGAGGCCAACACTGAGCCCTCAATATGACACCAGTCTCTAGAGTAATCTGCCTGCTACTACCAGGTGGCAGGTGATTACACTGGCTCACTTCCATTAAGGAAGGGGCAGTGCTTTGTCCATGTTCAAACACTCTAGAAATGGATTTTCCTTCCCACCTGAACTGCTTTTGAGAAACCAACATTTATAGACTTGAAAAATGCCTTATTCACCATCATGGTATTCCAATCAGCATCACTTCTAAATAAGGAGTCCATTTCACAGGAAATGAGTGCAGAAATGGAGCAGTGTTCATGGAATTCATTGTTCTTGTGTTTCCCATCGTCCTGAAGTAAAATGACTTTTGGGAGACTCACTTATGCGAGTACAAAAGCATCAATTCTTCAGCACTCAGTCTTCTTTATGAAGACTCTCACACCCATACATGACTACTGGAAAAACCATAGCTTTGACTATATGGACCTTTGTTAGCAAAATGATGTCTCTGCTTTTTAATATGCTGTCTAGGTTGGTCATGGCTTTTCTTCTAAGGAGCAAAGTATCTTTTAATTTCATGGCTACAGTCACCATCCACAGTGATTTTGGAGCCCAAAATGTGTCATTGTTTCCACTTTTCCCCCATCTATTTGCCATGAAGTGATAGGACTGGATGCCATGATCTTAGTTTTCTGAATGTTGAGTTTTAACCCAGTTTTTTTCACTCTCCTCTTCACCCTCATCAAGAGGCTCTTTAGTTCCTCTTCACTTTCTGCCATTAGAGTGGTATCATCTGCATATGTGAGATTGTTAATATTCCTCCCAGACGTCTTAATTTCAGCTATGATTCACCCAGCCCAACATTTCAGATGATGTACTCTGCATATAAATTAAATAAGCAGGGCAACAATATACAGCCTTGACGTATTCCTTTCCCAATTTGGAACCAGTACATTGTTCCATGCCCGGTTCTAACTGTTGCTTCTAGACCTGCATACAGGTTTTTCAGAGGACAGGTAAAGTGGTCTGGTATTTCCATCTCTTTAAGGATTTTCCACAGTTTGTGGTGATTCACACAGTCAAAGTCTTTAACATAGTCAATGAAACAGAAATAGATGTTTTTCTGGAATTCCCTTGGTTTCCCTGGCGGGTCAGACAGTAAAGAATTAGCTTGCAATGCAGGAGACACAGGTTTGATCCCTGGGTTGGGAAGATCCTCTGGAGAAGGGAATGGCTACCCACCCCAGTATTCTTGCCCGGAGAATTCCATGGACAGAGACGCCTGGCTGGCTACAGTCCAAGGGGCCCCAATGAGTCAGATGCGACTGAGCAGCTAACAGTGGATAATTGTAAACCTAATTGAAGCAGAATGTCTAGTGGCCAAAGCATTCAAGAATGAATGTTGAGTCACCTCCCAAGAAAAGAACCATGAAAAGCTGAGTGCTGGTTGAGGACAAGGGTATTAAAAGAAAGTAGTTATAAATACCAGGAATGTGACTTGCTGCACAAACCAGGACTGTAATAGTATTTAGCCTGATGAGTTAATAACATATCCCTCCTCAAGGGGAAAACAATAAATAAGAAAGCAAACTATGTTTTCAAAGAAAATTCTTAGGACCAAAGCCAGATTTTACTGACATAAAATCATAGCATTAAAGCTTCACTGGTTTTTCTTAACCTCTGGAAGGCAAGTCCCTTGAATGTTATATTCTAGGGAACTTCACCAATATCCAGCACCACCCTACAGCACAGCAAACGTGTCAATGTTTCTCACTGATAGTTTTAATAGGATTATGTTTTTATGTAATTAACTTTGTTGTGAAGATGGTAGGAATTTATTTTTCTAGTACATTCTCAAGGTCCTGAATCTTCTTCTAAATCTGAAAATAAACAGGTATTTCATTAACCAAAGATGCCAAAACACCTATGTGGTACAACACATTGTGAGGGATACAAAAAGGAGCTTACAGTGAATGTGGGATTATAAAATGAAACCTCATGGAAAGTTACAAAATCAACACACATAAATAAGTTGCATTTCTATACATTAACAGAACAATCTCAAATGGAACCTAAGAAAACAATTCCATCTAAAAGAGCAGAAAAAATAATACTTAAAAATAAACCTAACAAAGAAGGTGAAAGATTTGTACACTGAAAACTACCAAAACATCACTGAAAGAAATTAGAGAAGACACAAATAAATAGACAGGCATCCCATGTTCATGGATTGGAAGATTTAATATTGTTAAGATGCCCATACTAACCAAAGCAATCTACAATATAATTCCTGTCAAAATTCTAAAGTTATCTTTTACAGAAATAGAAAATTAGATTTTAATATTCCTATGGAATCTCAAGGGATGCCAGACAAAAAAATTTTTAAAGAATAAAATTGGAAGACTTATGTTCCTGATTTCAAAACATATTTCAAAGCTTTAGCAATTAAAACAGTATGTTACTGGTATGCTGCTGCTGCTGCTGCTAAGTCACTTCAGTAGTGTCTGACTCTGTGTGACCCCATAGACGGCAGCCCACCAGGCTCCCCTGTCCCTGGGATTCTCCAGGCAAGAATACTGGAGTGGGTTGCCATTTCCTTCTCCATGTTACTGGTATAAAGACATACAAATAGATCAATGGAACAGAATAGAGATTCTGGAAATAAACCCTCATGTATATGGTCAAATGCTCTTCTACATGGGTGTCAAGACTACTCAATGGAGAAATGAGTGCTTTAAAAAGAAATGGTGTTGAGAAAACTTGATATCCACATAAAAAAAGAATGAAGCTGGACCCTTACCTTATACCATAAACAAAAATTAACTCAAATCAGATTAAAGACCCAAATGTAAGACCTAAAACTATAAAACTCCTAGAAGAAAACAGGGAATAAGCTTCATGACTTTGGACATGGTAATAATTTCTTGGATATCACACTAAAAGCACAGACAACAAAAGAAAAAATAGACAAATGCTGTAATGCTGAGAAGGCTAGTGCAGGAGAGGGAGTTCAGTTTAAACACATGGAGTGATTTAAGTTTTAAATGTCTCTTAGACATGCAAATGGAGATAACATGCATGCATTAGAATCTGAGTCTGGAGTTTAGGAGTAAGTTGTCATTTCGAGGTATAAATTTAGGAATTGTTGAAATACACATCATATTTAAAGCTCTAAGGCTGTGAGATCATCTAGGGAGATAGTATATTCAAGGGAAGAAGGCCCAGGATCCAGATTTGGGGCCCTACAATATTTAGTGGTGGGAATGAAAAGAAACAACTGAAAAAGGAGAATGAAACAGGGAAGAAATCAGGGAAATGTGGTTTCTGGAAACCCAAGGTTTCCATGGAGAAGTGAGTGACTGACTGTGTCACGTACTGCTGAGAAGTTAAAGGCAATGTGTAGCAGACAAGGGACTAGATGTGACAGTTTCAGTGGCGTAGAGGATGCAGAAGTCAGACTCCTCTGGATTAGAGTATGAACAGGAGATGGCGATATTCAGACCTATCCTCTTGTTGAGCCCATCATATCTTACTGCCTCAAGAATCTGCTTCATCCTTCCAATTCTTGCAGTAACTCCAATTTGTTGCACCTTATTAGATTCTTTCTCTTCCACTTGCAAAAATGTTTATATCTCTCCATTCCTCAAAGATATAATTACCATCTTCCTTCCTAATTTATCAACAGAAAGGCCATAGTCTACCTTCTCTTAGATGAGGAAGGACTGTTGGATTCTCTAGGACTTTCCACTTTGCTTTCAAGCTGAGCAGCAAACTCATCAGCTTCATTAGTCATCACTCACTAAAAAAAAAAATCAACCTATTCCATTAATGACAAAAATACAACCATCACAACTTTGGAAAGTTTTCAGATGTATGTATAATCATGCATTTGTACCATTAATATGGTTTTAATCACAGGGAAAAATTTGCCATTCATCCCCCAAGAAACACTCTGTTATCAGAAATGCAACTTAATTTTAATCCAGTCTAAATGAAATAAGTCAGTTAAAATATGTGGTGTTATCCAAAGCCAAAAAACCATGGTGGGGATGAGTGGCTGTCATCAACCAAAAGGGGACAAATGCATAATTACCCACTGAAGAGGTACAATTCATCCTTTATCAACCCTTCTTAGGGAAAAATCATTCTCTTGTGTGTGTCCTTTTATGCTTTAAATTCATCATTAACAAATATTGATTACCACTTTACCCAATGCTACACACAGATGGTGAAGGGTAGGGTAGTTTGAAAATATAAGCCCCCTCACCCCCAAACACAGGGAGATTCAAATATGTCCACCTAGGTGCTGGATTGAGGGGGATAAGGGTCAGAAGCATAGAAGCTTATCTTTAAGCTGTTTTCATCCAAAGATAACAAAGACTATGCCTCCCATAATTTGAATAGAATCATGATAAAGAATTTTTTCCGTAACATTTGCATTTCTTATAATAGAATACAAAGAGGGTGAAGACATTTCATTGAGCATTTACTGCCTGCCAGGTACTATTCTAAATGGTTAACATATATGAACTCACTTAATCCTCTGTAGAATCCTGAGTTAGGTATGATTACCATTCTCATTGTTATAAATGAAGAAACCAAGGCACAGAAAGATTAAGGAAAACTAATTAATTGAGGATTGGGGTAAGGTGGAATACAGTTTAGAAGATTACTGCATGTTCTGTGCCTTAATACCAATGGTCTCTTCCATGAGTACAGATGTAATGTGCCTCTTCCATCCCTGCTAGGACTGAGATACAGTTCCAAAAACAACCACCCTTCAGGGCTGGGAAAACACTCAAGGCAAAGTACCACTCCCAGGACAGTTAGAGCATCCAAAGAAATATCCGCACAAAGGCTAAGATATAGCTCCCAAAGAAAGCCTTCCTACTGTACAGCTGAGATAGGGTCCACAAGGAAACTTCCTCCCCCACTACTGACATAAACATGCAAGAAAAAGTGCCATACCTTGGCTGAAAATAGAGTACCCAATGGAAAGTCCTCTCCAGGGCTTAGAGGGAACTTAACAGGAAAATACCCTCCCACCAAAAAAAGGGTTGATGTCCAGAACTTGTTGGAGAGACCCAGAAATGTATGGCAGAGAATTTTTGTGGTGCTGCAAACCCACCCTCTGGGATTAGAGGTGTAGCACCCAAGGAAGAATCCCTTTGGCTAGGGCTGAAATCAAACATGCAAGGACAAGCCCCTCCTTTAACACTACTTGGGTAGAAGGCCCTAGGAAGAGTTCCTCCCTGCCTCCATGGGGTTGAGACAGAGCACTCAAGTAAAAGCACCTCCCACCCATGGCAAAGACAGAGCATCCAAGGAAAAACCCTGGCCCCAGGGCTAATGTAAAGCACCCAAAGTAGAGTCCTTCCTCACAGGACTAAGAAACAGAATCTAAGAAACAGAATCTAAGAAACACCCCCAAAACCAGGGCTGAGATGGAGCGATTAAGGAAGAGACTCCCCACTACATGGCTGATAAGCAAGCAAGGAAAATCCCTTTCCCCAAAACAGCTGAGATGGAGAGCACCCACGCACAGGAAAGTCCTCCCCTAGCACTGAGATAATCACCCAAGGAAGACGTCCTCCTAAATGGACTAAGATGGAGCACTAAAGGAAAGCCCCCTCATCAACAGAGCTGAGAGAGTACCCCAGGGAAAGTTCTCCTACAGTGCTGACAATCATCCAGTGAAATCTCCCCAGCCCACAGCTTATCTGTAGTACCCAAGGAAGACTTCCGCCTCCCAGGGTGAGATAGATCCCCCAAGGAAGAGTACCACCCCCTAGACTGAGAATGCCCAAGAAACAGTTCCTTGTAGGCAAAGTACCCAAGGAAAAGTATTCCTGCTGCTCAAGGGTCGAAATCCTGACCTTATTGGAAAAGACTAGAAGCAACTCAGAGAATGGTGGTAAAGTTGCTGTGGTACCACACCAATGGAAATTTCTAGAAATCTGCCTCTGGGGTATCTAAGAATGTTGGTACAGAGATGTCTCATCAGAAGCAGTTTGACATATACTATTGGCTGAGAGGGTTTCAAGGGAAGCTGCTGACCATTGAGTGCTGCTGGTCACTATGCCTTTCACCAGCCAGGCCCTGGAGAAATCATGTGAGGGGCAGAGCCTAGCCCTGGAGAAGCCTGGTGCCCAGCAGAAGCCAGCTGTGTCAGCAACCCAGGACCCAGAAGCAAAACTTTCCCCTTACAATGTCTCTGACGCCCTTTACAGACAAACTTCTGTGACAACTGCTATAAGGAAAAAAAAGAGAAATGGACCATTTTCACAGATTAGGCCAAACATTAATTTGGAGGTGAGAGGCAAGAAATAGATAACCAGTGTACTGTATTAACAAATAAAGGAGGAAAGTCATACAATCATTCTAATCAATGCAGAAAACACAAGTCATAAAACAACTATTCGTAAGGACAAAATTAAAATCATGTGTTAAGAAGTGAATCTACCAGAAATCTATAGTGTATATTATTCCTAGTTGTGAAAAATCAGTATTCCTTGTAAGATCAAGACAGGGATGTCCACCACTTCTATTTAACACTGTACTCCAAGAATCCCTAGCTTACACCTTAAGATAATAAAAGATAGTAAGTTATTTGGCTAAACTCAAAGTAGTCTATAAACAAAGAATTTGACAAAGAGAATAGATATCAAATCAACACATAAAAATTAACTGTGTATTAATTCTATAATTCTTCATATATAAGAATTAATTCTTAATATATAAGAATTCTATAATTCTTCTATATAACAATAACAAGAAATTCAGGAAATGTAAGTTTTAAAGCCAATCTTAAAATCAACAAAATTATATAAAGAATATTAAAGATATATATAGGAATATATAGTAGGGGGATTCCCTGGTAGCCCAGCTGGTAAAGAATCCACCTGCAATGCAGGAGACCCAGGTTCGATCCCTGGGTTGGGAAGGTCCCTTAGAGAAGGGAATGGCTACCCGCTCTAGTATTCTGGCCTGGAGAATTCCATGGACTGTATAGTCCATGGGGTCGCAATGAGTCTGACACAACTGAGCCACTTTCACTTTCATAATATATGAGAGAATATGTGTATATGTGTATAGAATAAATATAACTAAACATGTCTAATACTGGTATGCAGACAATTATAAAATTTTATTGAAAGGTATCAGAGAAGACTTAAAGTGAGGTCTGTACCGTAGACAGGAAGACTCAGAGTCCACTTCCTCCGTCCCTCAAATTAATGTATAAATCTAGCACAATAACAATCAAAGTTCCAACAGTTTTTCATGGAACTTTACAAGCTGATTCTAAAATCTATGTGGGAAAATAAATACCCAAGACAAACACATAGAAGAACAAATTAGGGGGATCTGCCTTACTATCTCAAGGCTTATTATTAACCTTTAGTAATAGAAACAGTGTGATACAGATGCAGAGGTACATGAATTGAACAATGATACAGAATAGCAGGGCCTAGAAATAGTGTCACACATATAAGGGAATGTGATACATTTCAGAGGTATTATTACATATTGCTGGGAAAAGAATAGACTTTCTTTTTGCAGCACATATTGGCAATGTATGTAAAGTGTAATGCAATTGGATCTCTTCCTCATACCATACTCCAAAAATTTCAGATTGATTAAGTATTTAAATATGAAAGAAAAAAATAAGACTTTAGAGGAATTTAGAGAAGAGTATCTCTAAGAATTCCAAAATAGGAAAATATTTCTTAAAGAGGACATACATCAAAAGGCCACTACACATAATACAAAAGATTTTTTCAATAGTACTGATAATACTCTTCTTCTTAAGTTTGATGTGAGTTTACACAAGTCCCTTTAAGTTTCGGCTTACATATATATTCCATACATTTTGTATGGACCAAATACTACATTATAAAATGCAAAAAGAACAGCACATAAACTAATGCAGAGAAAGAAGTGAGTACCCTTAACAACAAAGGAAGAAATAACCCAACTTTTGGCAGAAATCTAGTCTTCCTAGTGAACCTGTGGCTTAAAGAAAGTATTATAAAAGCCGGGTTAACATTAAAGAAAATCATAAAGACCAAAAATCCTAGCAAGCTGTTATCTTTAATGGATATTTACTTCGCCCCATGAATGCAAAAATGGGTCAGTATTTGAAAGTCTATTCTTATAATTCACCATTTTAATAGGTAAAAGAAGAAAAAACATGAGTATCTCAATAAATGCCAAAATTGCATTTAACAAAATTCAAGATCCATTCCTGAATTTAAAAAATAATGATAACAAGGAATAAGATACAAGGGTAATGTACAAAAAATTGCCTTCCTAAATACCAGCAATAACTATTAGAATTTGAAATTTAAAAAATACCATTTATAATAGCACCAAAATAATGAAATACATATAAATCAAATGAAATATGTACAAGATCTCTATATGGGAAATTATAAGATCTATATAAATGCAGAGATATTCCATGTTCACAAAATGGAAAATTCAATATTATTAAGATATCAATTCTTTCCAATGTGATCTATAGATTCAAAGCAATCCCAGTCAAAATCCCAGAAAATTATTTTGTAGATATCGACAAACTGATTCTAAAGATTAAAGGGAAAGATGAAAGATCCTGAATAGCCAATGTAATATAGAAAAATAAGAACAAAGATGGAGGACTCACACTACCTGATATCAAGGCTTAGTGTAAAGCTACAGTAATCAAGACAGTGTGGTAGAAGAGTAGACGTGTAGATTAACAGAACAGACAGCCCAGAAATAGACCCACACATATATAGTTGACCATTTTTGACAAAGGAGCAAAGGCAATTCAATGGAGAAAGCATAGTCTTTTCCACAAATGGTGTTGTAACAATTGGGTGTCCATATGAAAAAAGATGAACCTAGATACAGATCTTACATCTTTCACAAAAATTAGCTAGGAAGTAATCATAGATCTAAATGTAAAATGAAAAACAATAAAACCTCTACAGGAAATCATAAGAGAAAAATCTAGATGGATTTGAATTTGGAAATGAGCATTTAAACATAATACAAAAAGCATGAGATAAGAAAGAGAAAATTGATAAGTTGGACTTCACTAAAATAAAATCTTCTCTGTAATAGACACTATTATGAGACTGAAAAGACAAACCACGAACTGGGAAAAAATATTTGCAAAACACAACTCTGAAAAGGACTTGTATTCAAGATATGCAAAGAACTTTTAAAATGCAACAGTAAGAAAACAACCTGATTTTTTAAATTAAGCAAAAGATCTAAACAGATACTTCACCAAAAGAGAAATACAGATAGCAAATAAACATGAAAGATGCTCAACATCTTTTGTCATTAGGGAAAACTGTCAATTAAAATGAGCATCACTGCACATCTATTACAATAGTTACAATGCAAAACCTGACAATACCAGTCACTGGCGAGGATGCAGAGTAACAGGAAGTCATTCACTGCTAATGGGAATGCAAAATGGTAAGGCCACTTTGGAAGACAGCTTGGCTATTTCTTATAAAACTGAATATAATGTTACCATATGATCCAGCAATCATACACCTTGGTATTTACCCAATTAATTTGAAAAAGCAGGTCCACACAAAAACATGTGAGTGCTTATTCATAATCATCAGAAAATGGAGATATCTTGCAATAGGTGATGGATAAACTGTGGAACATCCATATAATGAACTATTATTCACAGATTTTAAAAATGAATTATCAAGCCACAGAGAGACATGAAGGAAACTTGAATACATATCACTAAGTAAAAGAAGCCAGTCTGAAAAGGCTACATACTATACAATTCCAATTATATGGCCCTCTGGAAAAGGCAAAACCATGGAGACAGTAAAAAGATCGTAGTGAACAGGAGCTCAGGGGAAAGGAGAGGGCTGAACATGTGAAGCACAAGGGATTTTTAGGGTTGTGAATTTATCCTATATAATAATGTAATTGTAGATACATAAATTATGAATTTGTCAAAACTGACTGAGCTCTAGATCACAAAAAGTGAACCTTGGTGTATATTTTTAAAAATCATTTAGGTCAGGGGAGTCCAAGGATAGAATGCAGAAGGGGAAAAATAATCTATACTACAAGTTCTTGAAACAAATGTACTAAAGAGTACGTGGGAAATGTGCTGACCTAAGTAAATTTGGAAATGAGTGGACACTGTAAAATAGCAAAAAATCCCTATACAATCACTGTGCTCTAGCTGAAAAAGTTGTTTCCCATGGGAAAACATGTTAATAATTCTGAAAACACTGCACATGTATACTGGAATTAAACAATTCAAGTAAGTGGCTAGCAGACAGTGGGAACCAGGTTTCTCAGTGTTGAAACAGTTTACAGATAAGCAAGAGGAGGAAGTTACAGTGATGTATGTGGCGATGGATCAAACATCAAAACGAACTTGCGTTTCACTTAATAGAAATACAGATGTTACCTATAGAAATATTTATACATATGTGTATAGGCACAGGTTAGTAACACATATTTCCTTGCTCTTTCAGGTAGAAGGGCCTTGAAGTGACAAATTTCCAGTAGTAACTCAGCAAAACCAGGGCCCAGATCTTGGTTTTAAAAACTATTCTCCAACAAAAAGAACCAGGTTCCTTGGAGTAAAAGGCTGACTCTAGGACTGGAGAAGGAAATGTGCAAGATGAACCCAGAACATCTTGTAGTGCCAGAGGTAAGAAATACTGGGGCAAAAAATCCACAATAATGGGAGTGATGTCAAAGGGACACAGGAATCAAAAGAAAGAGCAACCAATGTCCATAACTGGAACAATTTCAACAACAAATTAAGTAGTATTGCATGATAAGCCAGAGTACAAAATAAATATCCATGAGCCCAAACTCATATAAATAAAATATAGAATAAATTGATAAGTGGGGGAGAAGAGATATCTCCTGTGCAGAAGAATTCCAAATAATTGATGTAGATACTCCATCCTCAAGGAGGTGCAACATAACTCCCCACTTTCTAAGTCTGGGCTATGTATAGCAACTTCCAAGACAGTATGGAAAGGGTAACTCTACCCTTTGATAGAGAAACTTGACCAACACTGCTTTAGGTGATCAAGAATAACACCAACAGGGAGTTCCTTGGCAGTCCAGGGGTTAGGACTCTGCCCTTTCATGCCATGGCCTAGGTTCAATCCCTGGTTGGGGAACTAAGATCCCACAGGCTGCAGGCACAGGCAAAAAAAATCAAGAGCGATAATTCAGGTTAATAAATGTGTACCCTTGGTATGACAACGCCATACATAATCCAAGTCTAATAACGCTAAAAAAAAATTGGACAAATCCAGATAGAGGAATATCATACAAATTACCTGAGTTTCCTAAAACTGTCAAGGTCACCAGAAATAAGGAAAGTCTAAAAACTGTCACAGCCAAGAGAAGCCTAAGACATCACAGCTAATATCCTGGATGGAATCCTGGAACATAAAAAGGATATTAGGTAAAAACTAAAGAAATCTGAATATTAACTCTGGTTAATAACAATGTATCTATCTTGGTTCAAGAATTGTTACCAAATGTATCATGCTAACACTTTAACCTGTGGTGAAATTGAGGCAAGCTATGTGGGAATTTTCTGCACCATCTTCCCAAGTTTTCTATAAATCTAAAACAGTTCTAAAAACTAAGGTTTATTTAGAAAATAGCATCTTTAAAAGGAGGTAGAAGGACTATTTAAGAGACACTAGAGGGACTTCCCTAGTGGCCAATTGGTTAAGGCTCTGTGCTTCCAATGCAGGGGGCACAGGTTCAGTCCCTGGTTGGAGAACTAAGAGCCCACAAGCTGGGCAGCACAGCTAAAAAAATAAATGAGACCAGAGAGACAAATTTAAAAATGTAATTTGTGAACCTCGGTGAGGGCAGCTATAAAAGTCATTCTGGGGATACATGGGTAAATCTGAATATAGTATTAGACGGTTCATCATTTTCTTAAGTGTGAGAATGGTATTGTGGTTAAATGAAACAATGTCTTCACTCTTACAGGGGAGGCCTGCTGACATATTTAGGAATGTCATGATGTCCTGAAGTGTGATGATGAAGTCTGTTAACTCACCACAAACAATTCAGGAGGGCTTTGAAAAAACCACACTTGGAAAGAACAAAAGCAAAAGTAACAAAACACTTAGAAATGGTGAATCTAACTGAAAAGTATCTTGGCACTCATCAAACTATTCTTTCATATTTTAAGTTCCTAAAATTTTAGGAAAAATAGCAATAGGATTTTAGAACTGAATAAAATGATACTCAAGTTCATGGACATCACAAGATGGTCAACACCGAAATCAGACTGATTATATTCTTTGCAGCCAAAGATGGAGAAGCTCTATACAGTCAGCAAAAACAAGACCAGGAGCTGACTGTGGCTCAGATCATGAACTCCTTATTGCCAAATTCAGACGTAAATTGAAGAAAGTAGGGAAAACCACTAGACCATTCAGGTATGACCTAAATCAAATCCCTTATGATTATACAGTGGAAGTAAGAAATAGATTTAAGGGACTAGATCTGATAGATAGAGTGCCTGATGAACTATGGATGGAGGTTCGTGACATTGTACAGGAGACAGGAATCAAGACCATCCCCAAGAAGAAGAAATGCAAAAAAGCAAAATGGCTGTCTGGGGAGGCCTTACAAATAGCTGTGAAAAGAAGAGAAGCAAAAAGCAAAGGAGAAAAGGAAAGATATAAGCATCTGAAAATAAAATAAAGTTAAAAAAAAAAAAGATATAAGCATCTGAATGCAGAGTTCCAAAGAATAGCAAGGAGAGATAAGAAAGCCTTCCTCAGCAATCAATGCAAAGAAATAGAGGAAAACAACAAAATGGGAAAGACTAGAGATCTCTTCAAGAAAATTAGAGATACCAGATTTCATGCAAAGATCGGCGGCTTGATAAAGGACAAAAATGGTATGGACCTAACAGAAGCAGAAGATATTAGGAAGAGGTGGCAGGAATACACAGAAGAACTGTACAAAAACGAGCTTCACGACCCAGATAACTGCGATGGTGTGATCACTCACCTAGAGCCAGACATCCTGGAATGTGCAGTCAAGTGGGTCTTAGAAAGTATCACTACAAACAAAGCTAGTGGAGGTGATGGAATTCCAGTTGAGCTCTTTCAAATCCTGAAAGATGATGCTGTGAAACTGCTGCACTCAATATGCCAGCAAATGTGGAAGACTCAGCAGTGGCCACAGGACTGGGAAAGGTCAGTTTTCATTCCAATCCCAAAGAAAGGCAATGGCAAAGAATGCTCAAACTACCACACAATTGCACTCATCTCACATGCTAGTAAAGTAATGCTCAAAATTCTCCAAGCCAGGCTTCAGCAATACGTGAACCGTGAACTTCCAGATGTTCAAGCTGGTTTTAGCAAAGGCAGAGGAACCAGAGATCAAATTGCCAACATCCTCTGGATCATCAAAAAAGCGAGAGTTCCAGAAAAACATCTACTTCTGTTTTATTGACTATGCCAAAGCCTTTGACTGTGTGGATCACAATAAACTGTGGAAAATTCTGAAAGAGATGGGAATACCAGACCACCTGACCTGCCTCTTGAGAAACCTATATGCAGGTCAGGAAGCATCAGTTAGAACTGGACATGGAATAGACTGGTTCCAAATAGGAAAAGGAGTATGTCAAGGCTGTATATTGTCACCCTGCTTATTTAACTTCTATGCAGACGACATCATGAGAAACGCTGGGCTGGAAGAAGCACAAGCTGGAATCAAGATTGCTGGGAGAAATATCAATAACCTCAGATATGCAGATGACACCACCCTTATGACAAAGTGAAGAGGAACGAAAAAGCCTCTTGATAAAAGTGAAAGAGGAGAGTGAAAAAGTGGCTTAAAGCTCAACATTCAGGAAACTAAGATCATGTCATCTGGTCCCATCACTTCATGGCAAATAGATGGGGAAACAATGGAAACAGTGTCAGACTTTATTTTGGGGGGCTCCAAAATCACTGCAGATGGTGACGGCAGCCATGAAATTAAAAGACACTCCTTGGAAGGAAAGTTATGACCAACCTAGATAGCATATTCAAAAGCAGAGACATTACTTTGCCAACAAAGGTCCATCTAGTCAAGGCTATGGTTTTTCCAGTAGTCATGTATGGATGTGAGTTGGACTGTGAAGAAAGCTGAGTGGCGAAGAATTGATGCTTTTGAACTGTGGTGTTGGAGAAGACTCTTGAGGGTCCCTTGGACTGCAAGGAGATCCAACCAGTCTATTCTGAAGGAGATCAGCCCTGGGATTTCTTGGAAGGAATGATGCTAAAGCTGAAACTCCAGTACTTTGGCCACCTCATGCGAAGAGTTGACTCATTGGAAAAGACTCTGATGCTGGGAGGGATTGGGGGCAGGAGGAGAAGGGGATGACAGAGGATGAGATGGGTGGATGGCATCACTGACTCGATGGACATGAATTTGAGTAAACTCCGGGAGTTGGTGATGGACAGGGAGGCCTGGCGTGCTGCAATTCATGGGGTCACAGAGTCGGACATGACTGAGTGACTGAACTAAACTGAAAGTTTGTCTAGAAATATAAAAATTCAAGAATAACTAGGAAAATATGCTGAAATTAATAATAATGTGATGTATATTAGCAAAGCCTAATATGAAAATGTGTAACAACTTAAAGTAATTAAAAGACTGGTAAGTTTTGGAAAAGACTGTAAAGTTCAGAAACAAATCTAAATATATATGGAAACAATATACAAGGGATGGTTTTTCAAATCAATGTGGAAAAAGTAAATAAATAGGATTGGGACAACCAGATAGCTATTTGGAAGAGAAAAATGTTGAATCCTTAGTTCACTCTTTACACCTAAATTCCAACGAATCAAAGATTTAAAAGTTTAAAAAAAAAAACTTAAAAATACTGAAAAAATACATTAAATTTATTCTTAAATGTAAAGGCCTTTCTAAAGCAAGGCACAAATCCCAGAAGCCATAAAGACTGGTAAGTTTAACTACATAAATAAATAAAACTCAGGAAAATATTATTAAACATAAGACAATAGACCAATTTTCTTAGCATACAAAGAGCTCATACAAACTAATAAAAACAAATCGAATCGAAAACAGAACATGACCACACAGTTCACAGAAAATGAAATATAAGTAACCAATAAACATGAAAATGTGTTCCATCTCCTTCATTAAAATGCATTAGAACTTCATTAAGATGCAAAGTACCATTTATTCACTTTCAGATGATCAAATTTTAAAAGCTGAGTGCCCAATATTGGTAAGGGCCTCATAAATAATTATTCTTATACATTATATGTGGAAGTATAATTAGGCAGATTTCTGGAGATCAGTTTGGCAATACCTACTGACCTGAAAATGAAAACTATCCTTTGACCCAGCAATTCTATTACTAGGAATTAACCTTGTTAGGTTAAACTCATTATACGTACAAGTAAATTCATCACAATATGGTTTATCAACAGTAAAATACTGCCAACAACCTGGAAGTCTATATGTTTTAACATTTGTAACACAATATATAGTAGAATACCACACAGTCATTAAAAAGAATGAGGTATTTCTATATATACAGATACAAAAAGATCTTATAAGACACAGCAAAAAAAAGCAAGGTACAGAGAGTGTATACAGTCTTATTCCATTAATGTAAAAACTTTTTATGTATACACTTGCTGGCAAATTATTTTTTTCCTGAAAGAATATACAAGACACTTAAAGCTAGTTACCTCTGGAGAGAGGTTATTAGGAGCAGGAAGAAAGGGAGCAAGTTCTAATCTCATACCTTTCTGTACCATCTGATTTTTTTGCCATGTGCATATATTCTTTTTCTTTTTAAAAGAACACTTGATTAGTAGGTTATTTTGAGATATTCCTATGTAGATTTGAATACTAATAGTGCTATCTTTCAAACTACTGCAGACAAGTGCCATGCTTTTAGAATCAGAAATTCCTCTTGGATTAAACTTTAGATTTGCCCCTTGATGCTTCAATCATAATGATTTCCTATGAAGTATAAATTGCCATTTCTGTAATAGCAGTTTGGCTATATAACAAATTTGTGCTGGAATGATTAGACACTGCTGCTTGAAGACCAATATTCTTGTACTCCAAAGGGTATTTGATAATTCATAAATACAAATATAAATGAGATTACACATTCTATTTCAACTCTAAAAGAGCATAAAATTGCAGTAAGACTTTACATGTATAATGAAAAGTAAAGTATCCATTGAATTTAGTAAAAGCATCACACTAGAAAAAATACAGTTGTTAAAATTAAATCTTACATTTTTCTGGGGACAGAGAAGCAGAAGAAAATGAGATTAAAAGTAAAACATACAAACAAACAAACAAAACAACAAAAAAAACCACTACCAAAAACAGGGTGAGACAATCATTTATTTATTGGACAGGGCAAGATCATTTAAAGAGAGGAAACATATCCAAAAGAATGTGTTTAGCTTGGTGTTACAGGCATTGATGCTCACAACAAACAACACTACTCAATACATCATGGAAACAGGCCACATACAACCGGGGGATGCTGTCATGCCACTCAAAAATAAGCCACAATGCTCAGGAAACAATCATTAGGGAGTTACAGAGCTTCACAGCCTCCAATTTGCCGACCTGCATTTTCTGCAGCTGGGCCACTAGGCCATAGCATTCGGCTGCTTCCCTGATTAAGTGAGCCTTCCTATATTCTAGAGAGCCTTCAACAATACACACTTCTGAATGTCACTGAAATCATAGTCAGCTGCAGGCTTAATTTGCTCACATCACTACATTTTTGGCTACCTTAGTACTGCCTCACAGCATTACAAAAAACTTCTGAACTTAATTCATTTAGCACTGTTATGATGCATCCAAATCACCCCAATCCTATGGTACATACTTTAAAAAGAGAGCATAAATTCACTGGAGGAAATTAAAAATTTGGGAAACTCACCTGACCAGAGGTATACAAGCTCCTAGCAAAATTAGACATGACTGAAGTCTGCTATGTCAATTACTTGCCATATTATTTGGCATCATTTTTAGCAAGACTATCCTGAGCAGGCAAAGATTTCAATATCCATTCTAGAGACTAGACAAACAATTATATTAACACATCATGAATGCTTGGTTCTGAGAAAAAACCTATTCAGCATCCGACTGACTGAGAAACCTGTTAGGAATCTGACCTTGCCTCCTTACATCTAGTGATTCTTACCAACCACCTCCTTTCAGAGAATTCACAGTTCTTAACATGAGAAGTTCTCACTCCACATAGAACTAAACAATATCTGGGAAGCCAGCCATGAAAGTTCAGATACTATGGGAATCCAATCATACTAAATGACCAGAAGAAACAAACCTGCACAGACAGAAAGATTAGTTGCTCAGGGTTGGGAGGCACTGGGAGGGAAGGACAGGTGACTACTAAAGGGTACAGGGTTTCTTTCCAGGGTGACAGCCACAATTCTCAAATTGACTGTGACCATGTTTGCACGACTTTGTGAATACATTATAAAACCACTGAATTGTACCCTTTAGATGGGTAAATAGTAAGGTATGTGATTTATATCTTAATAAATTTATTATAAAAACATACTAGGAAAGGAAGACAGGCCTCAAAAGAGAAGAAAACAAGAGGATCTTGCAAATCAAGTCATACCTGAGGAAATGGTAGACAGGCATGATGGAAGGAGCTTGTTTCTCGTACACTACTTCGATTTATATGACTTTAACTCCTGACTTCACATTTTAAACTCATTTCTAAATTATTTTAGATTTCTAACTTTGTTCTCCTTAGAGAGCAGAGTCAGTGTTCCACAGATAGATTGGGTTAGCAAAACAAAACTAAACAATGATTAAAAGGTTAGCAAAACAAAACTAAACAACGATTAAAAACCCACTGACAAAATAATCTTGTACTTTGGGCTGTGTGTTACCAGGCAGAAGAGCTGAGGTTTACTACTAGCAGAAAAAAAGCCATCAACGATAAGGGCATCTTATGATTCTTGCCTAAAGCACATTTCCTTTTTAAATTCCCTTTACACCTATACAATTCAACAAAAGCAACGTTCTCTACCAAGAAATGTTAAGCTTCCAGCAGATCAGAGCTAGCCAAATTTCCCTAAAATTGCTATTTCTAAAAAAATTCTAGTCTGTACCCTCATCCTCACCTTCAGCAACATACAATGAAGACAGAAAACTCCAAGTCTGCTACAAATTGGAAGCTACGACCTTAATTTTTAAATTAAAAGATATTAGTTCCAAATATTTAGAACATATTTGGCCCAATTCTGTTGAGATCTACCTTTAATAAGGTTTCCTTTATTATTACTAATTCATTGCTGCTAAGTCGCTTCAGTCGTGTCCAACTCTGTGCGACCCCATAGACAGCAGCCCACCAGGCTCCTCTGTCCATGGGATTCTCCAGGCAAGAACACTGGAGTGGGTTGCCATTTCCTCCTCCAGTGCACGAAAGTGAAAAGTCAAAGTGAAGTCACTCAGTCGTGTCCGACTCCTAGCGACCCCATGGACTGCAGCCCATCAGGCTCCTCTGTCCATGGGATTCTCCAGGCAAGAACACTGGAGTGGGTTGCCATTTCCTCCTCCAATGCATGAAAGTGAAAAGTCAAAGTGAAGTCACTCAGTCGTGTCCGACTCCTATCGATCCCATGGACTGCAGCCCACCAGGCTCCTCCGTCCATGGGATTTTCCAGGCAAGAGTACTGGAGTGGGGTGCCATTGCCTTCTCCAACTAATTCACAAGTTCATTATGCAATAAAATAACAGAGGCTTAGAATAAGTTAAACTGGTTAGTAACAACTAATCAGTTTTCTTCAGTGATTACTGTTCTTCTACATAGGCAGGATAATTAATTCACGGATGGTCTTTCTGGTCTATCTTCAACTATTCTTACACTATATAATCAATTAGGGACATTGTTTTACAGATACATGAAGAGAACACAGGTAGCTTTACGTAAGTTGAGTTTGTTAAATCTATTTGTTATGACGGGATTTCTGACATAAAAATTGCTCACTGCACACTGAATCCCAGAGAAGTGATGAAACAAGACAGCTGATGTTAGGAGGTATATGGGAGTAGGGTAGGGTGAGAATTCATGGATAAATTAAAAACTGGCAAGTATCTGCTGAAGCAGAGCCACTTTTTAGGGGGCATAAGAAAAACTGGTAAGTCACCATTTTGGTCTCTTTAGAGAAATTCATTTGTTGTTAAGAACTTAAGACCATTTACTACCATTCATGCTGCAAAATGCAGTAGTCACACTATTTCCAAAAGGATCCTAAAAACTGTAGTGCAAAAGAAATCTAAGAAAATAAATAATTACAAAACCATCAACATTTTTCAAAGAAATGTGCTCAAAACAGTGACTTTTACAAAAAATGTGAATTTGTTTTAAATGAAAAAAGAATTCTATGAAAGATCAAAGACTCATTTCACAGATAACTTATACTGCATTAATGACTTGATTAACAGTGTACAAATAAGGGTTGTAGACTTTTTTAATTAGGTCTGAGCGATCAATATAAATACTGATGGGGGAGTGTTTTGTATCCCAAACTCCAATATTCCAGCTTTGTGTCCTGTCCTGTTATTATAATTTGTAAAAATCTTAACGACGCAGTGACTCAAGTTTTCGTAACTTCAATGATGTGTTAGAGGACAATGCATCTTGGTTTGAAGAATTTGTTGTATCCGAAGGCCGGAACAGTACTCGACCACGATGATTAAATACATAAAATGATGGGTGATTCCTTAGTGTGTCAAATGTCCTTAAAAAAAGAAAAGCATCAATTTTAGATAAACCTTGATAAAAGCCTATTTGAAAATAAGTAGGCTTCTAATAAATTATGAATTTGCTATGGGTTGTATTTTTAACTAAGTTTAAATCCATAAAATGAGACTATAATTGGTAATCATACTGTAT
This sequence comes from Bos taurus, assembly GCF_002263795.3. NCBI lineage: Eukaryota > Metazoa > Chordata > Mammalia > Artiodactyla > Bovidae > Bos > Bos taurus. The sequence goes on along the minus strand of NW_020192292.1, from coordinate 8,934,149 downwards.
TCACTTTTTTCCTGTACAAGGAAAATAAGAAACCCGGAAAAGCAACATAATAAAATTTTTAATTCAGGCATTCCTTCCAGGATATCTATGCAAACAAATAATCACTCAACTTTAATCACCTCTGTGAATCTACCACTAGCCCATGCTAAATAGTCCTTAAAAAAAAAAAGTACATAGATTGTACCTTTGATTATTCTCACTTGATCTGTTTCCCAAGAATCAGTACAACGAAAGATTCCTTTCGGCCCTTCTGTACCCGCTGTTGTCCAAACCTGTATATTCTGCTGCCATGTACTAAATTCATGTACTTTGCTACCACCTACTTAATGCCATTCTGTTTTACTGCTTTCTTTCTTGGCCCCTCGCCTGTGATTCCTGGTAGACTCTTTGTAAGAACAGTAGTGGGTGGTGATAGTGGAGTATCCTTTTCTTCTTTCCAGCGAGATATATGTAGTCTAAAAAAAGTTCACAAACACTGAAGTGTACAGCTTTTGGTGTTGATTTGTTTTTAAATATTAATTTCCTGGAAGGAAAGAGAACTCTTCTTTTGATAAAAACTCAAATCTCAAAGTCAGCCCACCTAAAAATCCAAGCATACCCCCACATAAAAGGGAAGCCTGACATGTGACTATATGAAATGTAAATTTAAAAGTAAAAGTAAAAAGGGAGCGAATTTCCTGTAACACATAAATGTGTACTGTGAATTCTTCTAAGGAAGTACTGTGTTAAAATTTCTAGGATCAAGAAGGTGGGTAAAGTCCAGAGATTGAATTGAACAAAGCTAAAGGATGATTCTATGAAAGTGAGCAACACAGAAAAGTAAAGCAAGCAAAGCTCGTGAAAATAGCTTAGAAGTAGTACAGGAGGAAAAAACAAAGCAGAATAACAAATATACTTTAGTCTGAGGACATAAAAGGGCCTGAGAGCAGAGTTTATGTCACAGACTAGGTTCAAAGGATAGAGGAAACAGAAAACCCCTTAATCTTCCAACGACTAAGCTGGGACAAGAGGATAAAAAGCGGAAAAAGGGAGGGAGGGAGGGCAAGGGAAGGAAAAGAGAAAGGAGACAGGGAAGCAAAGTGGTGAGGGGTGGAGGAGGGGGTAGAGGAGAGGGAAGAAGGGAAGGAAAGAAGGAAAACATGCCTGAGGGAATATCTTCCTTATATATCTATTTTCATCCATCTATCCAACCAACAAACAAGTAATTTTAAGCAACCATAATATAACATCTTATTCTAATGTCAACAGTCTGTCATTCAACTTCCATTTTTCCTGTCAAATCAAACACTGACTCAATTTTTTTACCTCATTACTCATACAAACTGCATGATCAAAATGTAAAAACAAAACCAACTTTTACGTACCAGAAAACATAATATTAAACTATGTAAATGAAGCAAAACCCCCATGAAATTAAATGTCTATGAAAAGGAAAAGACTTACTTATTTTTTAGTTCTGAAGTGGCATCCATGTCTTTAAACTCCCCTGCAATATGAACTATACCATAACAGGTAACTGCAAAGGCCAGAAGTGTCTGAAGAACTATCTGTGAGTATAAAGATTAAGATTACTCAACAACAAACAAATATTATGAAAATTTACAATTTTCTCTCCGTTTCTAGCCTCTATCAGGTATTTCTCCCAGATGCTATCAAGCAGTCAATTCTCACTTTAAATGATTTGGACTCAAACACAATAGTATCTTCTATAAGTTCTGTGGATCAGCTGCAATAACACGTCTGGGTTTTGCTCAAATAGCAAAACAGGTACTGAGCCATTCAGAACTCAGTTATCAACTATGACTAACTTCTAAGAGCAACTATAAATGTTTTAATGTATTAGTGTTAAATAACACAGAGTATTAAAAAAAAACACCCCTTACCCACTGCTGCTGCTGCTGCTGCTGCGTCACTTCAGTCGTGTCCGACTCTGTGCGACCCCATAGACAGCAGCCCACCAGGCTCCCCCGTCCCTGGGATTCTCCAGGCAAGAACACTGGAGTGGGTTGCCATTTCCTTCTCCAGTGCATGAAAGTGAAAAGTGAAAGTGAAGTCGCTCAGTCGTGTCCAACTCTTCGCGACCCCATGGACTGCAGCATACCAGGTTCCTCCGTCCAAGGGATTTTCGAGACAAGAGTACTGGAGTGGGTTGCCATTGCCTTCTCCGCCCTCACTCACTACCCAGCTTAAAAAAGAGAATATTACCAGTCCCTTTCAAGGCCCAGGTATCCCTCTCCAATTATATCCCTCACCCTCCCTGCCAGTTAACCATTGGCCCCAATTGTGTATTAATCAGTTCCTTGCTTTTATTTATTTTACCAGCTCTATGTGTACGTCTAAAACATACATTGCTTACTTTTTCCCATTTGAGCTTTTTTTTCTTTTGGTGAGATTCCTCCCTATTGTGGTATATAGTTATTATAGTCCATTCATTTTCACTGTATTTCATTACATGAAATTCCCACAATTTATCCATGCACTGTTGATAGCTATGTGGGCTAGTTCCTGTCTGTAACTTTTACAAAGTCAGGATGGATACCTTTGTGTATGTCTCCTAACACAAGGGAATGCAATCACTGGCGTGAGAGTATACACAAATTCAACTTTATTAGGTAATACCAAACTGCTTTCCAAAGAGGTTGTGCAAGCATGTAAACAAAAATTTGCAGTGTTTGATATTAACCAACATGGGATTACAGGCATATTTAATTTTCCTGATTGTAATTATCTGTATTTTTCAAATTTTTCCATTTGTAAACAGAAGAAAGTTATTTGAAACAGATAGAAATGAGTGCATATACACAAGTGCATGTGTGTGTGTGTGTGTATGCATCTACCACAAAAACAAAGGTAACAGAAGAGTGAGTTAATAGTCACATTTACCATATCTTGATTTACAGACAATTAAAGTCAAAATTAGCCACAAGCTATTACTTTAATTTTCTAAATCAAAATCTAATGTCATATGTTATGCTGGTTTACATCCCCATCATCAGTGTACCAAGACCTATTTCATACAATGCAATCACAGACATCATTAACAAGGATGTGGTAACTCTGAGCTGTCGTGAAAATATGTCAAGATAAATCAATAAAAATCCTGTGTGTTTTGGTTACATAAAACTATATACACACAAACAAAGATAATGTTGCTTATGCACAGAAGAAAACTAAACTACTGATACGCTCCAAACTGTTGGGAACAGAAGGAGAATTGTGAGCATGGGGTCAGTGTTTTTTTAATATATGGAGTCAATTTTACTTTTGACACTGTTTGATTCTACAAAGAACTTACTACTTTTGTACATTAAAAATCCAAGAAAGATAAAAAAGTTGGGGGAAGGATTCCCTGGCAGTACAGTGGTTAGGACTTTGCACTTCCACTGCAGAAGGCATGGATTTGATCCCTGGTCAGGGAACTAAGATCCTCTCAAGCCACAAAGCACAGCCAAAAAAAAAAAAAATCCAGGAAAGATAAAAAACTGTGAGTGAAGTTCACATATTATTGCAACTTTAAAAAAAGCACTTCCTATTTTTTTAATCTTTATCACCTCTGTGTATGCCCCTAAACAATGTTTTGTTAGGTTTACTTGTTTTTAAACTTTATGTATAAAAGAAACTTTTCTAAAAAACATAAGATTTTTAAAAAGTGGGGGACTTCCCTGGCGGTCCAGTGCTTAAGACTCCATGCTTCCACTGCAGAGGACACAGGTTCAATCCCTGGTCAGGGAACTAAGATTCTGCATGGCTCAAGGTGCAGCCAAAAAAGATAAAGTCAAATAATCAACTTGTTAAGTTCATCTTAGACTATGGACAGAGCAACTTCTAGAAAGACTATTTAAACTGAGTTCTAGGGACTTCCCCCATGGTCCAGTGTTTAGCACTCCACAATTCCATTCCAGGGGCCTGGTTTCATCCATGGTTGGGAAACTAAGATCCCATAGGCTGCGTGGCACAGCCAAAAAATAAACAAACTAAGTTCTAGAAACCAAACAGAAATATTTTGTTTCTACATCTTTGGGCTTTATAATCAGTGACAAAAAGTATATAACAGATGTTATTTCATGTCTGGAAAATTAAGAGAATAAAAAATAAAAAAAAATTTTAAATACATTTTAAGCTATGTGGCTAATTTTTAAACTGTATATAAATATATATTTTTATTGAAGTATAGCTGATTTACAATGTTGTGTTAGTTTCAGGTATACAACAAAGTGATTTGGTTATATATATTTCAATGGAATATAAATGACCAACTTACATCTATTGGCAGGGATTCATCTTCCTTTTCTGTTAATCGCATATAAGAACGATCTATAAACCAGAAGCACACCATTAAGGAAACTGTAGCCCATTTTTCTTAAAATGCAAGCAAATCAATATACCAAAGAAACAACTGACATATGCTAAAACAAACAATGCTAATCCTGGATTCCTCAAAAACCTCTATCTTCTAAGGCAGTCAGTCTGATCCTGAACTATTTTATTCCCATCATGACCTGCTTTCTCATCCTATAAAACAGAAGAGTGAAAAGTGAGCAAACTAAGGAAGAAATACCTAAACAACTTTTCTTTCATTATTACAGGAAAACTAGAATTCTCTTAAATTCTTTCACTAACTGATCAAAGAAATCACAATTATTTAAAAATTAAGTCTACAGAAAAATCTCAACTCTAAAATAGCACTACCATTACATAATATGGACAAAGTAATATTGCTATGGAAATGTTTTTCTCAAGAGAATATCCTGGGGCAGCGTTGGAATAGGAGTAATTCCTGTACATCAATTTCTGCTTCTATGATTTAATTCTGCTACTGCCTTAGCCTCAGGAGGCAGCAGGGTATGAAGGAAAAGGATCAAGGTTTGGAAGTTGAGAAGCCTGGATCATAACACCAGCTCTTCAGTTTATCATAATCTCATTCAATGTGAAAGACACTCTGGTGGACTGTAACATGTGTCTCAATCTCAGAGTGTTAAAATGTAGGAGGGAGAGGGTGAATGTGCCTGAGAATATAGTATCCTTTCACTGCCTAGATTTCTGCATCAGTAAAATGGGAATAATATAAGAATCAAAGGAGATACAGGATAGGCGCTCTGCCAAAATAAAGTTCATCACAGGAAAGATGAGCATGCCACAGCACCATAGGGTGCTACTTGCTGCCACAATCTGACAAGATACAATTAGCCTCAATGGTAATAATGGTCTGTTTCCAACATGAGCATTGTAAAGAGGTCCTACTGCAGTGATAAATGCCACAAGGCATTCTCATCTCACATAAAAACACAAAATCCTAATTCTAGAGGAACCTAGCAGTCTCTACTTAATTTAATATGTGTTGTGCTTAGTTGCTCAGTTGTCTTAGACTCTTTGTGACCCCATGGACTACTGCCCGCCAGGCTCCTCTGTCCTTAGGGATTCTCCAGGCAAGAATACTGGAGTGGATTGCCATGCCCTCCTCCAGGGGACCTTCCCAACCCAGGGATCGAAGCCAGGTCTCCCGCACTGCAGGTGGATTCTTTACCAACTGAGCCACCAAGGAAGCCCTCTACTTAATATAACATGCTTAAAAACTCAAATTGTGAGTAAGCATGCACTCACTGATTCTTAAAAGAGAATGTGTTTAGAGACATTTCTGGTTTTATCTCACAAGTTTCATCACAGGACAGGTGTAAAAGAAAAATTAAACCAATGCCAAAGTAGGTTTTGGCTAACTTCCTACTGTCCAATTCCCAGCTACCTTTCTTTGCTTGAAGCCTAATCTGACTCTAACCCTACCTTAGTAGGATATTCCCTCATCTGTAAAACGAAAGGGTTGGACTTCTGTCACCTGTCTCCTTGCTCTAGGACTGTAATATTTTACAGCTGAAGTCTATAGTAGAAAATGACACAGTACCACTGTATCCTAATCTCCTCTAGGGCAGCATTTCTCAAATGAATGTGCATACAATCACCTGGGGATCTTATTAAAATGTAGATTCGGATTCCACATATCTGAGGTGGGGTCTGAGTTTCTGCATTTCTGACAAGGTCCCAGATGATTGACCACACTTGATCAGCAAGGCTCTAGGTGCCTCTTAACCCCTTCCCCCACCTCCAAAAAACAACTGCTCCCATCTCCATGTATCTTTACTTTTAGCATCTATATCACTTTATGGTGACTGCTGCTTGAATCACTTGTTTCTCCATTTGACTCTGAACTCCCTCAGGACATCACTGCACCTTCTAGCACCTAAGCACATCGCAATTTCAACCAATTACTCAAGACTGAATTTTACCAAGCAATGTAGCACATAGGCTCTAGAATCAAACTGTTTGTATTTGAAGCCCAGCCTCCCCATTTATCATCTTTGTAATTTTGTGCAAGTTTCCTAGCAGCGTGGCTCAATTTCTTCATCTTTCAAAGGTGATAATAACAATAATATCTATTCTTGCCTGGAAAATCCCATGGACGGAGAAGCCTGGTAGGCTACAGTCCACGGGGCCGCAAAGAGTCGGACACGACTGAGCGACTTCACTTCACTTCACTTCACAGGGATTTTGGAAGGATTGAATTACACAATACACATAAAGTGCTTAGTTCAGTGCCTGGCACATGGTAAGCTATTATTATTGTCATCATTAAAGACAGGAGTTTTGCAGAAACTGTCAGAGAGAAAGGAGGCAGGGAAAACATGAGGACTAAATGTAATGTGATATCCTGGATTGATTCTTGGAATAGAAAGAAGACATTAATGGGAAAACTGGTGAAATCCAAATAAAAGCTAGACTGTACTTAATAGTAATATACCAATGTCAGTTTCCTAGTTGTGATATCATACCATAGTAATGGAAGATGTTACCAAGGAGAGAAACTGGGTGAAGAGAATACAGTAACTATTTGCACTATCTTTGTAACCTTTCTGTAAATCTAAAATTTCAAAATAAATTTTTAAAAAAATTAAAGCTGAATTTTTGTCAAGACAAATGTTGTCATAATACATGTATCTAAAAATGTAATTTTAATAATTGGATCATTTTAATTACCGTATACATAATACATAGAACGAAAGATTTTATCTTGAAAACTGGAGCTTTGAAGGAATTCGCATTTCCTTTTCCACTTTATTCCTGAAGATGGAAAGTAATCTAGCAAATAAAGGAAAAAAGTTCAACTCTGAATTTCCTCCCTTCATTCAACAAATTTATTGAGTAACTACTGTAGGGAACATTATGCTGGGCACTGAGATTACAGCAATGAACAAAATATACATCATCCCTGCCCTCGTGGGCTCTATAGGTTACAAAAGAGATCGGCAAACTTTTCCTGTAAAGGGCCAGATAATAAATATTTTAGCCTTTGCAGGCTTTACTATCTCCGTTGCAACTATTCAACTTTGCCCTTAGAAAGCAGCCAGAAAATACCTAAACGGGCATGACTGTGTGCCAATAAAACCACCGATAGACACTGAAACGTGGATTTTATATAACTGTCATGGATCATAAAATGATATTCTTTTGCTCCCCCCACCCCCAACAAATTAAAACTCTAAAAACATTCTTAGCTCACTGCAAAAACAAGAGGGAGGCTGCATTTGACCCACATGCTAGAGTTTGCTAACCCTCGGTCTAGGAGAGAAGGAAGACCTCCAAACAGATCAACCGTCTCACTGCACTGCATCCTCTGCTGGAGTCTAAGTTTCTTCTTGACAATACAATTGTATATGTACGATAAAGTACTTTTACTTTGCCTTTTTCTTAAACTTCCCAATCACTCTTTGACATAGAAAGGGCAAGAATTAAAATCCACCTCAATGAAGCATCAGAGAAGGGATATGATATGCCCAAGGTCACAGATTTAGCGGTAAAGCAAGTTTTTAAGAACCAGCCCTCCAGTCTCCCAGCCCGGTGCTCTTTGCCCCATATCACAGTGCCTCCCAGAGGCAAGTGGTCACCTAACTTCTCAGTCCTCCTGGAAAACCCAGGAGTGCCCAAGACGCTGTCCACCTAGTTGTCATGGAACCATGAGCATCCGAAGTCCTCGATCTGACACTTTACCAACCCCGCGATGGATCTGACAACACTTGTCCCAGATTCCCGGAAAGGCTCCCTTTCTGCCCACCCTGCAGCCCACCGATCCCCTCTCCCCAACATCCCCTTCCAACCCTGCTGTAATCCCAGTTGCCCCACTCTCCTCAGACTCCAAGCTTTCCACCGGGGAGCCCCGCACCGCTTCTCACAGTCACCCCAAACTCTAAGGTCTCAAATGACCATTTCTGGGCCACTCGGTCCGACACTCCTTCTTGGGTGCGCCCACACGCCGCCCGCAGAGTCCCGCATGGGAGCTGTCCCTGTCCCCCAGGCACTTACGCTGCGCAGCGGAAAAGGCCGCGTGGGCTAAGGCAAAGAGGCCGATGCCCACCAGCCCCTTCCATAGCGACGGCGCCATGACTCCGAAAGAGCAGCCCAACAAAAGAAGCGAAGGGCGGCAGAACCGTTCCTTCCTCCACCGGCGGTTGTCCGCGCAGCGCAGAAAGATGACGTCACTGAACCCCTGGGCGCGAAGCGTCTCAGAGGTGGAAAAACAGAATAGCCGTGAGAAAGCGGAAACGGGAATGCTGGGAAGAAGGGGTAAAAGACAAGGAAAAAGGTCCAGGAATGCTGAAGAGCCGGGCCTGCGCCGCGCTGCCGCTCTCGGAGAGGCGGGGCTGCGTGGAGAGCGTAGAAGAAGAAGCGCAGGCGGATCAATGGGGAAGTGGAGACGAAGGTGCCAGCAAATGAGCGCGGGCCGCGGGGCAGGGGGGCGTGGCCTGCGGAGAGCCGGGGGCGGGGCCTATGGAGAGTTCCGGGTAGGGCAGAGGGACAGTGGACGCAGCAGGAGGTAGTTAGAGGCTGTCAGTACCAGATCCCTATGTCTTGGCCGGGGATTTTTGTTTGTTTTGCTTTTTCTTCAAGTTGTGCTCTTTGTTTTCTGTCGACCTTTCTTGTACTTCAGCGTACTGGAAACTGGCACTACGGAAGGAGGCACTAGTGTGAAAGCGAGGGAGCTAGTGGGGGTGTAGAGGAAAACCACCCGGGATTTGGAGGCCCCGAACACGTTGCAAGCGGGGTACGCTCAGTAAAAGTTAGTCCTCTTCTCTTTACTTGTAAGTGGTCTATGTGAAAGATTCGCACCCAAAGGGGTGTAGCGCCAGAGGAGTGTTTTGTCACTAAGGGGACCTATTTCACATTGTGTGTGCCTAGTCGCTCAGTCGTGTCCGACTCTTTGCGATCCCATGGACTGTAGCCCGCCAGGCTCCTCTGTCCATGGGGATTCTCCAGGTAAGAATACTGGAGTGGGTTGCCATGCCCTCTTCCGGGGTATCTTCCGACCCAGGGATTGAACCCTGGTCTCCCCCCATTGCAGGCAGATTCTTTACGGTCTGAGCCACCAAGAAAGCTCAGTCCTCTGTCCATGGGGATTCTCCAGGCAAGGATACTAGAGTGGGTTGCCATGCCCTCCTCCAGGGGATCTTACCAACCCAGGGACCGAACCCCAAGTCTCCCGCATTGCCGGCGGACTCTCTACCATCTGAGCCACCAGGGAAGCCCACATTTCACATTAGGTTGAAATAAAAAGGGAAGAATAAAAGGATGATAACAATACTGGCTCATCTTCTCTCTGTCTCTCTGATCAGAATAAAATATACTCTCGATTTTTATCTTTGTCTTCATCCCCTAAAATGTAGACATTTCACATTGACCTCTTTACGTTCTACTCTCCTTTGGCCAGGTCACCTATTCCTCCCCACTGCTTTCAGCCATTGTCAATATTAGTGATTCCAAATCAACAGCTGTATCTCAAATGTCTCTCCTAAGCTCCAGACTTGCATTTCCAACTCCTTGCTGATCATTTATTTCTATCACACGGCACTTAAAACTTAATATGGCCAAAATAGAATTCATTCCTTTTCCCAAACTCCCATCAACTCCTCCCTGCCACCTGACTGGCTGGCGCAATGTTGTAAACTGCATATCACAGGGTAAATGCAAAGTATGATGATCACCATGCTTTCCCTTTAACGTCAGAATTCTACATGTTAGCTACTCAATTTATTCACCTCACTTGCTATTAGAGGCCTATCCTGGCTATGCTTTTAAATTTGCATTCTTCCCATTCCTGAGGCCCCTCGACTGCTCTATTTTCATGTCACTTTCTAAGATACACTACAATTTACCTATTGATTATGTTTCTTTTGTTTACTATCTCTCTTTGCCCAGAAATGTAAGTTCCAAGAGGGCAGAGATTTGTATCTATACCTAGAACATTGCCTGTCACATGGTAGGCATTCAGTGTTTACTGAAACAATGAATGAATTGTGGGAAAGTAGAGGGGGTGTATCCTCCTTAGAAAGGATCTCTATAGAGCATCCTTCTGTTATTTTGAATTGTGTTCAAAAATCCCTCTGGACTTGTACACACACTTACATTTTGATAACGTTTTGATGATAAGCATTTTCTGATATATTTGAGTTTCCTCAAAGCTAAAAAAAAAAAAAAAGAAAGAAAGGAAGGCATCCAGGAATCATCAGATTTCCTCAAATTTACCTATATAGCTTTTGTCCTGGATCCCATTTTCCAAACATTTAATTATAGTCATTATTTTTCTCTGGCCCTCACCAGTTTATTCACCTCTAAGCCAAGAGTTGACAGAGTACTTGATCAATGTCAAGTATGGTATATTATATTTCTTACAAATGTTCAGTTCAGTTGCTCAGTCATGTCCAACTCTTTGTGACCCCATGGATTGCAGCACACCAGGCCTCCCTGTCCATCACCAACTCCAGGAGTCTACTCAAACTCATGTCCATCGCGTTGGTGATGCCATCCAACCATCTCCTCCTCTGTCATCCCCTTCTCCTCCTGCCCTCAATCTTTCCCAGCATCAGGGTCTTTTCCAATGAGTCAGTTCTTCGCATCAGTTAGCCAAAGTATTGGAGTTTCAGCTTCAGCATCAGTCCTTTCAATGAATATTCAGGACTAATTTCCTTTAGCATGGACTGGTTTGATCTCCTTTCAGTCCAAGGGACTCTCAAGAGTCTTCTCCAACACCACAGCTTAAAAGCATCAATTCTTTGGCACTCAGCTTTCTTTATAGTCCAACTCTCACATCCATACATGACTACTGGAAAAACCGTAGCTTTGACTAGATGGACCTTTGTTGGTAAAGTAATGTCTCTGCTTTTTAATATGCTGTCTAGATTGGTCATAGCTTTTCTTCCAAGGAGCAAGCATCTTTTAATTTAATGGCTGCAATCACCATCTGCAGTGATTTGGGAGCCCCCCAAAATGAAGTCTGTCACTATTTCCATTGTTCCCCCATCTATTTGCCATGAAGTGATGGGACCATATGCCATGATCTTCGTTTTCAGTCTGTTGAGTTTTAAGCCAACTTTTTCACTCTCCTCTTTCACTTTCATCAAGAGGCTCTTTAGTTCTTCTTTGCTTTCTGTCATAAGGGTCGTGTCATCTGCGTGTCTGAGGTTATTGATATTTCTCCTGGCAATCTTGATTCCAGCTTGTGTTTCATCCAGCCTGGCGTTTTGCATGATGTACTCTGTATATAAGTTAAATAAGCAGGGTGACAATATACAGCCTTGACATACTCCTTTCCCAATTCGGAACCAGTCTGTTGTTCCATGTCCAGTTCTAACTATGTATAAACCTCACAATCAGGATGAAGAAGGAAATGGCAACCCACTCCAGTACTCTTGCCTGGAAACTCCCATGGACAGAGGAGCCTGTTAGGTTGCAGTCCATGGGGTCACTAAGAGTTGGACAGGACTGAGCGACTTCACTTTCACTTTTCACTTTAATGCATTGGAGAAGGAAATGGCAACCCACTCCAGTGTTCTTGCCTGGAGAATCCCAGGGACGGGGGAGCCTGGTGGGCTGCCGTCTATGAGGTTGCACAGTCGGACATGACTGAAGCGACTTAGCAGCAGCAGCAGCATATTCATGGGGTAGGATTTTAATTGTCTTTAATTGTCTTATCTTTAGATTCCAATCTGAAAGGAAGCCAAGATATTCATAGTCACAGTTATTAAAGACTTTACTAAGTTACAGTTACTAAATACCTTGGGTCCACTCATACAGTGTTCTGTACATTAGAGCTATTCCCAGAGGTGCAAGGTACAGCTAATGGCAGCAGTGTTTTCACGAGCTCTTAGAACAAGAGTCAAACGTCATGAGAAAGAGCATTTAAATTCCTGGGTGATGCAAGAAGTGTGTTTAGTTTTCCCAAAGAAATAGCCGTTGTTCATATGCATAGTGGATAAGTGATGAGGATGTTATTAAAGGTGGGGATAGCCATCTCTAAAGCATTTCCTATGGAGATAGAGATGTTTATGAAGGCTCATCACTGTTTCCCCAGGAGATCTGGTTGAATAGAAAAAGCACTGCAATCCCAGAATTGTTTTCAAGTTGATTAACAGCCATCCAGCTGGAGAAGTAATTTCATGCACCATGTCCATGTATCCATTTCCCATGCATATTCTCCCCCTACCTAGCACACTTTGTCCTTTCCTACTTAGTTCAAAAACCCACCTTCCCTAGAAATGATTACCACAAGTTTAGTAAACATGTCATTTCATATAGCTATTTTAATAACCCTGCATTTTTGCCCCCCTCCTTCCACATTTACTGTTTTGATATCATATTTTACATCTTTTTGTTTTGTGTACCCTTAACTAATTATTGCAAATACAGATGATTTTATTACTTTTATCTTTCAACCTTCCTATTAATATTACAAATAGTTGATTGACTACTTTTACTGTATTTTTGCCTTTACCAATGAGATTTTTCCTTTTGTAATTTTCATGTTTCTAATTGTGGCCTTTTCTTTTCCATCTTGACAAGTTCCTTTAGCATTTATTGTACAGCTTGTTTAGTGGTGCTGAACTCTTTTAGCTTTTGTTTGTGTGTAAAACTTTGATCTTTCTATCAAACCTGACTTAAGACCTTACTGGGTAGAGTATTCTTGGTTGTAGGTTTTTCCCTTTCATTAATTTAAATATATCTAGCCTGTAGAGTTTCTGCTGAAAAGGGATATGATAACTTTACAGAAGTTCCTTTTTACATAACTTGTTGCTTTTCCCTTGTTGCCGCTAATAGTCTCTCTTTATCTATAATTTCTGCCATTTTTATTACAGCATATCTTGGTGTGGTCCTATTTGGGTTCCTGTTTGGGATTCTCTGTGCTTTCTGGACCTTGATGTCTGTTTACCTGTCTTCCAGATCAGGGAAGTTTTAGCTAATATATCTTCAAATATGTTCTCAGTCCCTTTATCTCTCTCTTCTCCTTCTGGGACCCTTTTAATGTGAATGTTAGTATGTCTGATATTGTTCCAGCAGTCTCTTAAGCTGTCCTCATTGCTTTTTATTCATTTTTATTTTTATGCTGAGCTTCAGTGACTTCCACTACTCTGTATTCCAGCTCCTTGATCTGTTCAGTACTGTTGATTCCTTCTAGTGATTTTTCATTTTAATTATTGTATTCTTCATCTCTGTTTAGTTCTTTATGTTTTCTAACTCTGTTTAAAAAACTTCCAACTTCTCACTCTGTTCATCCAATCATCCCCCAAATTCTTTGAATGGCTTTACAATCATTACTTTGAACTCTTTACTGATAGATTGCCTATCTCCACTTCACTTAGTCATTCTAGGGTTTTATCTTTTCCCTTGTTTGGAACATGTTTCTGTGTCACCTCGTTTTACCTAATTTGCTATAGCCAGACATCCTGGAATGTGAAGTCAAGTGGGCCTTAGAAAGCATCACTATGAACAAAGCTAGTGGAGGTGATGGAATTCCAGTTGAGCTGTTTCAAATCTTGAAAGATGACACTGTGAAAGTGCTGCACTCAATATGCCAGCAAATGTGGAAAACTCAGCAGTGGCCACAGGACTGGAAAAGGTCAGTTTTCATTCCAATCCCAAAGAAAGGCAATGCCAAAGAATGCTCAAACTACCGCACAATTGCACTCATCTCACATGCTAGTAAAGTAATGCTCAAAATTCTCCTAGCCAGGCTTCAGCAATACATGAACCGTGAACTTCCAGATGTTCAAGCTGGTTGTAGAAAAGGCAGAGGAACCAGATCAAATTGCCAACATCTGCTGGATCATTGAAAAAGCAAGAGAGTTCCAGAAAAACATCTACTTCTGCTTTATTGACTATGCCAAAGCCTTTGACTGTGTGGATCACAATAAACTGTGGAAAATTCTGAAAGAGATGGGAATACCAGACCACCTGACCTGCCTCTTGAGAAACCTATATGCGAGTCAGGAAGCAACAGTTAGAACTGGACATGGAACAACAGACTGGTTCCAAAAGGAAAAGGAGTACGTCAAGGCTGTATATTGTCACCCTGCTTATTTAACTTTTATGCAGAGCACATCATGAGAAATGCTGGGCTGGAAGAAGCACAAGCTGGAATCAAGATAGCTGGGAGAAATATCAATAACCTCAGATATGCAGATGACACCACCCTTATGGCAGAAAGTGAAGAGGAACTAAAAAAGCCTCTTGATGAAAGTGAAAGAGAAGAGTGAAAAAATTGGCTTAAAGCTCAACATTCAGGAAACGAAGATCATGGTATCTGGTCCCATCACTTCATGGGAAATAGATGGGGAAACAGTGGAAACAGTGGCAGACTTTATTTTTTGGGCCTCCAAAATCACTGCAGATGGTGACTGCAGCCATGGAATTAAAAGACACTTACTCCTTGGAAGGAAAGTTATGACCAACCTAGATAGCATATTCAAAAGCAGAGACATTACTTTGCCAATAAAGGTCCATCTAGTCAAGGCTATGGTTTTTCCAGTGGTCATGTATGGATGTGAGAGTTGGACTGTGAAGAAGGCTGAGCACTGAAGAATTGATGCTTTTGAACTGTGGTGTTGGAGAAGACTCTTGAGAGTCCCTTGGACTGCAAGGAGATCCAACCAGTCTATTCTAAAGGAGATCAGCCCTGGGTGTTCTTTGGAAGGACTGATGCTAAAGCTGAAACTCCAGTACTTTGGCCACCTCATGCGAAGTGTTGACTCATTGGAAAAGACTCTGATGCTGGGAGGGATTGGGGGCAGGAGGAAAAGGGGATGACAGAGGATGAGGTGGTTGGACGGCATCACCAACTCGATGGACGTGATGGAGTTCAGCTCAGTTCAGTCGCTCAGTCGTGTCCGACTCTTTGCGACCCCATGAATCGCAGCATTCCAGGCCTCCTCTTTTCCAATGAGTCAACTCTTCGCATGAGGTGGCCAAAGTACTGGAGTTTCAGCTTCAGCATCATTCCCTCCAAAGTAATCCCAGGGCTGATCTGCTTCAGAATGGACTGGTTGGATCTCCTTGCCGTCCAAGGGACTCTCAAGAGTCTTCTCCAACACCACAGTTCAAAAGCATCAATTCTTCAGCGCTCAGCTTTCTTCACAGTCCAACTCTCACATCCATACATGACCACTGGAAAAACCATAGCCTTGACTAGACGGACCTTTGTTGGCAAAGTAATGTCTCTGCTTTTGAATATGCTATCTAGGTTGGTCATAACTTTCCTTCTAAGGAGTAAGCATCTTTTTAATTTCATGGCTGCAGTCACCATCTGCAGTGATTTTGGAGCCCCAAAAAACAAAGTCTGACACTGTTTCCATTGTTTCCCCATCTATTTCCCATGAAGTGATGGAACCAGATGCCGTGATTTTCGTTTTCTGAATGTTGAGCTTTAAGCCAACGTTTTCACTCTCCTCTTTGACTTTCATCAAGAGGCTTTTTAGTTCCTCTTCACTTTCTGCCATAAGGGTGGTGTCATCTGCATATCTGAGGTTATCGATATTTCTCCCAGCTATCTTGATTCCAGCTTGTGCTTCTTCCAGCCCAGCTTTTACCTTACATTTCTATTAACTCCTCTAATAATGTACAGACAAGCAGATTCAGCAGTACAGATCAAAACAATCCTTATGGACATCATTGGTATCTGAATATGCCCAGCCAAATATAAATATCAAAATTAATGGTAAAAGATTTTCTGGTCTCCTCGACACTGGATCTAATATTAATATTACTATTATTTCCAAACATTTATGGCCCAAATCCTGGCCTATACAAAAAATCTCTTGCCAAATTGCAGGAATTTGTCAAACCAAAGTACAAAAAATTTATCAAAATGTTCAAATCTACCCATATGAAGGACCAAAAGGCCAGCCTGCAACATTAAGATATTGTGTGATAGATGCACCCCTTAATCTAATAGGAAGGGACTTACTTATGCAATGACAAACTCAGATATACATTCCATATTTTTGCTAAGGGCCACTGCTCATTTAACAAACAAAGCAATTATTAAAATAACTTGGAAGAATGCCGAGCCTATTTGGACAGAACAATGGGCCCTTACGAAAGAAAAATTACAGACTATTAAAGAACTTACAGACACACAATTAGAATTAAAACATATTGAGGAATCTTGCTCTCCTTGGAACTCTCCTATTTTTGTTATAAAAAAGAAATCTAACAAATGGTATCTCTTAACAAGCCTTAGAAAAGCTAATGCTTCTATGAAACCTATGGGTACATTATAACCAGGGATCCCATCACCTACTACTATTCCTCAAAATTGACACATTATTATTACTGATTTACAAGACTGATTTTTTAATATACCTTTACACCCTTTAGACCAGGAGAGATTCACTTTCTCTCTCCATTATCCTAATCATATCGGGCCTCATAAAAGATTTCATGGACTATATTACCTCAAGGTACGCTTAACAGTCCCACTATTTGTCAAAATTTTATAGCCAAGACTTTATATCCAGTGTGACAGCAATTCCCTCATGCATATATCATTAA
This sequence comes from Bos taurus, assembly GCF_002263795.3. Classification (NCBI taxonomy): domain Eukaryota; kingdom Metazoa; phylum Chordata; class Mammalia; order Artiodactyla; family Bovidae; genus Bos; species Bos taurus. The sequence goes on along the minus strand of NW_020192292.1, from coordinate 8,917,286 downwards.
TAATATACTATAACTACAAAAAGGAGAAATGATATTTTTGACACTGACTGGCCATGATATTCTTTAGACTCCAGAGAAAACTGATTAAAATAAAATCTTTTTTGAAATTGCAAAACCGGTTCTTCTTACACGTGCAGTTAGGAAAAGGTTAACTTGTTAAAATACTGTTTTGGAGCTCCAATTCTACCTGGGAAACAAAAACAAGCCTACGAAAAAAAACTAAAGTTAACTCTTATCGTGTCCTTGGGATACACAGCCCACTCTATCTGAGACTCCAGATATAATCAAATTGGTGAAAACTTAAAATCTATATCTATCTATATATATATATATATATATATATATATATCAAAAAGATATTTAAATTATATATATAAACTTAAAATCTATATCTATCTATATATATATGTATATATATATATATCAAAAAGATATTTAAATTTAAACAGAAAACTATGTCTGTCTATCTAAAATTATCTATATCTCAATGTATGTCTTTGTTTTTGGATAATATGAAGTTAATGAGCTCTATTTAAATTCAAGTTCACATGAACTGAAAAATATTCAATATTAAATATAATGTTTATTTAAATATATATATAATTTAAATATAATTATTTGCTAATCTAATTAAGACATGTCTTAAATCATCAACATTGTATGATACTTTTATTATGCCTAGATTTAAGGTAAAACTAAATTTGTCAACAAAAAACTAACTCTTTATATATATATAAATATATAAATAAGGTGAAAAATTTTAAATAAACTGTATTAAAAATAATTATGTTTTAAAAATGTCTATCTAAAATAATCTCTTAGGATTGGGGTAACTTAAATTCCTAGAATTCAACTAAACTAAATGATAAAAGTTTATTAAATAGCTAGGTCATTTCCAAATTAAGTAAGATTTTAAAACATTAATTACTGAACACTAACTTCCTCTTACAAAAAGTTTTTCTTACAGAAAAACTAAAGAGATTTTAAACTATTAATAAATATAAATATTTATATAAAAATAAATATATATTATAATATATAATATAATAAATATATTCAATCTATAAAATGCTAATATACAAGACACTTCATAGTTGCTAAAGAAAAGTAAGATATATGCTTTTCATAAAAAGATATAAGAAATGACAAATAAAATGATAAATACAAAAATATAAAAAAGGTTTATGACAAATGAAAGAGAATTTTATGGCAAGTGGATGTAACTCATTGTCCTGAACTTTCTTGCTCTTCCTTCTTACATGTCTCGATCGATACAAATTCTTCTTTTATATGGGCCACACCTCTCCGAGGTGAAACTACATGACATGTCATAACCCACCTGTTAGCTTACTTTGCAATAATGAGAACACCTAATTCTATAAAAACAGACAATGGCCCTGCCTATATTTCTAAACAATTCAAACAGTTTTTACATTCATTCTCTATTAAACAGATTACATACATTCCTTATAATCCACAAACACAAGACATAATTAAACAAACACATTACACACTGAAACTACAAATAAAAAATTAAATAAGGGGGAATATACAAGAACACTTTTATCTTCCTTATCCAGAACAGACTTTACTAGATTCCAACGCAATATATTCTTTAAGCCTATAACTATTGTTAATATAGCTTTATTTCTGTTTCCAGTCTGTAAGATTCTTAAAACCAAATAACATCAGCTTCAGTGCCTATTTCACAATACAAAACCAAAAAAACATAAAAAAGACACCATTTGCCAAATAAGTTATTTGTTCCTAAGAATATCAAAAGTGAAAAATATTCACCTTCTTTTCAGGTAGGTCTTGACAGTATAATCATCTTCCTTGACACACTGAACAGAGAGATTCAACAGCTGCCAGGCTGCGTTTCTTTTCTGGGGACAAGGTCAGGTATTTGGATGTGAACAGCGTTTCATTTGTCAAGTTATTCTGCATCAGCTTTTCAGTAATTTCACTTAGGAAAAAATGTTTGAGTGTTTGCTCCTAATCCTTTGCTCCATCAGAGCTTGGGTCCCCATATCTTTCTTTCTCTCTCTCTCTCTCCCTCCCTCCGGCTCTCTCTTTCACTTTCTTATTGTCTACTCCAGACCACCAGGTTCCGGTCCATTAGAGGACCCCAACAGTTGATTATATTTTCTGAGCCTGCATAAGTGGCCATTTGTAGAAGATATCCTATGCGTCCCAGTAGCACACCCAACTCTGGTCACCAGAGCTGTGTGCTGTAGGGGTGCCCCCTATGTGGGCTGCATGGGTCCTTCTGTTGTGGTGGGCTGACTACTGTGGGTGGTGTGGTAGGCATGGCTGTCACCCAGTCCGATTGGTTGCCAGGCTCTGCCTTGTGCAGAGGCTGCAGGCTACTAGTGGGTGGGATCAGGTCATGAGGCTGCTGGCTTAAGAGCCCCAGTGGGTTCCAGGGCTACTTCTAGCCTACTGGTGAACAGAACCAGGTTCTGGGCTGGGTGGTTGGAGGGCCAAGGTTTCCAGATTTACTGTTATCCTGCTGATGGGTGGGGCTGATTCCTAACAAGGCTGGCTGAGGGTTCTGAGGTGTCCCAAAGGTGGCCCTGATCCACTGATGAGTTGGGCCAAATCTCAGGGCGACTGGCTGAGCCATCCAAGACATCTCAAAGCTTGTGCTGGCTTGCTGGTGGGAAGAGCTGGAGCCCATGGGGTCCAAGAACTAGTGCCAGCTTACTGGTGGGCAGAGCCAATTCCTGGGGTCTCTGGCTATAGGGCCTTGGAGGTCCCAAAGCTGGTGTCAGCCTACTGGTGGGTGGGGAAGGATCCCAGGACCACTGGCTAAGGGGCCCAGGGTGTCCCAGAGCTGGTGTTGGCCTGCTGGTGGACGGGGATGGGATCCAGGTGGTCCTGAGGCTGTGACAGCCTACTGGTCGGACCAGGGTACACCAGGTCCCTGGTGGGACCAGGGCCCAGGGGATCCCAGAGTTGGTGCCCACTCACTGGTGGGTGAAGGTGTTCCCAGGGCCAGTGCTGGTCCACTGATGGATGGAGCCAGGTCTCAGGATCTCTAGCTGCAGGGCCCTGGAAATCCCAGAGATGGTGCTAGTACACTGCTGTGCAAGGACAGGTCCTGGGCCCTGTGGTGAACAAGGCCAGGTCCCGGGGCAGCTGTGGGCTCAGGAGGTCTTAAGGTAGCAGGTCTGCTGGTGAGTGGGACTGTATCTCCTCTCAGCTACATGCTTGGCCTAAGGTCTCCCAGTACTGGTACCGACAGGCTGGTGAGCAGGGCTGGGGGCAGGTCCCTGCGCTAATAAGCTAGATCAGTTCAATTAGGTCGCTCAGTCCTATTCCACTCTTTTGACCCCATGAATTGCAGAACAGGCCTCCCTCTCCATCACCAACTCCCTGAGTTCACTCAGACTCACGTCCATCGAGTCAGTGATGCCATCCACCCATCTCATCCTCTGTCATCCCCTTCTCCTCCTGCCCCCAATCCCTCCCAGCATCAGAGTCTTTTCCAATGAGTCAACTCTTCGCATGAGGTGGCCAAAGTACTGGAGTTTCAGCTTTAGCATCAGTGCTTCCAAAGAACACCCAGGACTGATCTCCTTTAGAATGGACTGGTTGGATCTCCTTGCCGTCCAAGGGACTCTCAAGAGTCTTCTCCAACACCACAGTTCAAAAGCATCAATTCTTCGGCGCTCAGCTTTCTTCACAGTCCAACTCTCACATCCATACATGACCACTGGAAAAACCATAGCCTTGACTAGACGGACCTTTATTGGCAAAGTAATGTCTCTGCTTTTGAATATGTTATCTAGGTTGGTCATAACTTTCCTTCCAAGGAGTAAGCGTCTTTTAATTTCATGGCTGCAGTCACCATCTGCAGTGATTTTGGAGCCCCCCAAAATAAAGTCTGCCACTGTTTCCACTGTTTCCCCATCTATTTCCCATGAAGTGATGGGACCAGATGCCATGATCTTCGTTTTCTGAATGTTGAACTTTAAGCCAACTTTTTCACTCTCCTCTTTCACTTTCATCAAGAGGCTTTTTAGTTCCCCTTCACTTTCTGCCATAAGGGTGGTGTCATCTGCATATCTGAGGTTATTGATATTTCTCCCAGCAATCTTGATTCCAGCTTGTGCTTCTTCCAGCCCAGCGTTTCTCATGATGTACTCTGCATAGAAGTTAAATAAGCAGGGTGACAGTATACAGCCTTGACGTACTCCTTTTCCTATTTGGAACCAGTCTGTTGTTCCATGTCCAGTTCTAACTGTTGCTTCCTGACCTGCATACAGATTTCTCAAGAGGCAGGTCAGGTGGTCTGGTATTCCCATCTCTTTCAGAATTTTCCACAGTTTATTGTGATCCACACAGTCAGAGGCTTTGGCATAGTCAATAAAACAGAAGTAGATGTTTTTCTGGAACTCTCTTGCTTTTTCCATGATCCAGCGGATGTTGGCGATTTGATCTCTGGTTCCTCTGCCTTTTCTACAACCAGCTTGAACATCTGGAAGTTCACGGTTCATGTATTGCTGAAGCCTGGCTTGGAGAATTTTGAGCATGACTTTGCTAGCGTGTGAGATGAGTGCAATTGTGTGGTAGTTTGAGCATTCTTTGGCATTGCCTTTCTTTGGGATTGGAATGAAAACTGACCTTTCCCAGTCCTGTGGCCACTGCTGAGTTTTCCACATTTGCTGGCATATTGAGTGCAGCAGTTTCACAGCATCATCTTTCAGGATTTGAAATAGCTCAACTGGAATTCCATCACCTCCACTAGCTTTGCTCGTAGTGATGCTTCCTAAGGCCCACTTGACTTTCATTCCAGGATGTCTGGCTCTAGGTGAGTGATCACACCATCGTGGTTATTTGGGTTGTGAAGATCTTTTTTGTACAGTTCTTCTGTGTATTCTTGCCACCTCTTCTTAACATCTTCTGCTTCTGTTAGGTCCATACCATTTCTGTCCTTTATCAAGCCCATCTTTGCATGAAATCTGATATCTCTAATTTTCTTGAAGAGATCTCTAGTCTTTCCCATTCTGTTGTTTTCCTCTATTTCTTTGCATTAATTGCTGAGGAAGGCTTTCTTATCTCTCCTTGCTATTCTTTGGAATAAGCTAGATGGAGGGCTCCAAAAGGCACTTGATAGCACCACTGTTCACGTGGTAGAACAAGCTGCCCAAAATGGCTGCTGCCAGGGTCTGTGTCCCTCGGGTGATCTCCAGTTACCTCTTCCTTCTGTGGGAAGCGCTCCAAGATCAGCAGGTGGATCTGACCCGGACTTCTTGCACATTACTGCTTCTGCCCTGGGTGCCAGAGTATGTGAGATTTTTCATGCACCCTTTCAGAGCGGATCTCTATTTCCCACAGCCTTCTTGCTCTCCCAAAAGTAAGCCTACTAGCCTTCAAAGACAAACATTCTGAGAGCTTATCTTCCAGGTGCAGAACCCCCAGGCTGGGGAGCCTGATGTGGGGCTCAGACTCATTGCTTCTTCCTTTGCAGTTGTAATTATCCTTGTTTGTGGGTTGCCCACCCAGTGGTATGGTCTTGACTATACTGCATCTCTGCTCCTCCTACCTGTCTCGTTGGGGCTCCTTCTTTATATCTTTAGTTGTAGAAGATCTTTTCTATTAGCCTTCTGGTCTTTCTCATCAATAGTTGCCACACAAATAGTTGTGATTTCGGTGTGCTTATGGAAGAGGTGAGTTTAGGGCCACACCCCCAGAAACAGGTTGGGTTTAAATACTGGCAGATTGGACAAGTTACTTAACTTCACTGTGCCTCTGTTTCCTCATCTGTAAAGTGGGAATAATAATAGTACTTACCTGATAAGATTGTTGTCAGGATTGAGCAAGATGATACTTACAAATTGTTTATAAAATAATCTCACACACAGGAAGCACTCAGTAAATTTTAGCCATTGTGATTGTTGTTGATGCTGCTATTGACTCTTCTTAGCTGTTTTTCCAGACTGAAGAGGTTCTTTATCCTTTTAGTCTTTTGTAAAACATCAGTTGCTGCACCCCTTTGATTATTTTAATTGCTCTTCTCTGGGCTTTTTCCAGATCCACTAATATTTCTCGTGGGGTTTCATTACTACATCTGTACCAAGTATCCTAGGTTACTTGGCTGAGGGTAATATGAGTATTCATTTCACATAGCCTTGACACTGAAAATGACACCAAAAATCTTATTTGCTTTTTTAGCACATTGGGCTGGTTTGTTTAGGAAATAAACTGAAAACTCCAGCATAATTATGTTGAGTCCTAATCAATATGTGTGACCTATTCTTTCTTCTGCTCTTTGAATATAGCATTCTCGATACTACTGGCCCAGGACTGGCTTTCTTCCTTACCTTCTTTGAAGAACACATGACTCCCATAGCTTCAACATTGTGCATATAGCTCCCAGATCTACCACTGGTCCTAACTTCACTCCTGAATTCTAGACCCAAGTTTCTAACTGCCCATTTTGATAACTTCACTTGGAAATCCCACCAGTCTCTTAAATCAGGAGTCCTCAACCTCCGAGATCTAATGCCTGATGGTGTGAGGTGGAGTTGATGTAATAGTAGTAAAAACAAAGTGGACAGTAAATGTAATGCTCTTGATTCATCCTGAAACAACCATTGCCCATGCCCCACCCCCCAAGTTTGTGGAAAAATTGTCTTCTATGAAACCAGTTCTTGGTGCCAAAAAGGTTGGAGACTGCTGCCTTAAATCCAACCTGTCCAGAGCTGAGCTCTACCTTCTGACTCCCATTTTAATGCTATTAGCTGTCCTGTGCTTTCCAGTCATCCAGGTTCAAAACCCCGGTGTCATCTTCCCATCCTTCTTTAAGCACTCCGCATCCACCCACCCCATCGGTTGCTAAAGCAGGGTAATCATACCTCGGCACTGGATTTCTCTTTCAGCTTTCCATTTCCATTCCTACTGCATCCTATAAATGAAGGCCTCACTACTTTTCAGCAAGACTACCTTTCCAACCTTTTCACTGGTCTCCCCTGTTGCCCATTTTGTTTATTCCCCTATCTGCTGCCAAATTAATATTGGTGAGGTTTTGAGCAGGGGAGTGGATGAGTTAAACTTTTATGTGGTGTTAAGACCTTCCACAATACGGCCTCAACTTAGCTTTTCAGCCTTTCCATCAACATGTGAATTAATTAAATCAGTGTTTATTATGCATCTCCAAAGAACCAAGGACTGCCACAAACACTAGACTAAACTTATGTATACTTTTCAATCAGTAAGTCCTTCCTGAGCATTTACTATGTACCCAATACCGTAAAGTCCTCTTTCAGTTTGTCCTTGAACTGAATCTAGGTACTTACGGGAACTGAATGTCATCTGCAAACATGGAGATTTCCTTGGTACTCAAGGAAATAGAACAGACATACACTGATGCTCACATATGTTGTAATTGAGTACCTATTTTGGTTAGGTGTTGGGCTAGTGGCTGTCAGTAAAGAAATAAGTAATACTTGCTTTCTGCCCTCAAGATACTCATGACATGGTATGAGAAACATGTAAATCAAACATAATATTTCAGGAGGGCTAAGAGAGAGATTTGCAGGAGGCAAGGGGTGGTACTCTGAAAGACCATATAGTTCAGTTCAGTTCAGTTCAGTCGATCAGTCATGTGCAACTCTCTTCGCGACCCCATGAATCGCAGCACGCCAGGCCTCCCTGTCCATCACCAACTCCCGGAGTTCACTCAGACTCACATTCATTGAGTCAGTGATGCCATCCAGCCATCTCATCCTCTGTCATCCCCTTCTCCTCCTGCCCCCAATCCCTCCCAGCATCAGAGTCTTTTCCAATGAGTCAACTCGTCACATGAGGTGGTCAAAGTACTGGAGTTTCAGCTTCAGCATCATTCCCTCCAAAGAAATCCCAGGACTGATCTCCTTCAGAATGGACTGGTTGGATCTCCTTCCAGTCCAAGGGACTCTCAAGAGTCTTCTCCAACACCACAGTTCAAAAGCATCAATTCTTCGGCGCTCAGCTTTCTTCACAGTCCAACTCTCACATCCATACATGACCACTGGAAAAACCATAGCCTTGACTAGACAGACGGACCTTTGTTGGCAAAGTAATGTCTCTGCTTTTGAATATGCTATCTAGGTTGGTCATAACTTTCCTTCCAAGGAGTAAGCGTCTTTTAATTTCATGGCTGCAGTCACCATCTGCAGTGATTTTGGAGCCCAAAAAAGTAAAGTCTGCCACTGTTTCCACTGTTTCCCCATCTATTTCCCATGAAGTGATGGGAGCAGATGCCATGATCTTCGTTTTCTGAATGTTGAACTTTAAGCCAACTTTTTCACTCTCCACTTTCACTTTCATCAAGAGGCTTTTTAGTTCCTCTCCACTTTCTGCCATAAGGGTGGTGTCATCTGTATATCTGAGGTTATTGATATTTCTCCCAGCAATCTTGATTCCAGCTTGTGTTTCTTCCAGTCCAGCGTTTCTCATGATGTACTCTGCATGTAAGTTAAACAAGCAGGGTGATAATATAACAGCCTTGATGTACTCCTTTTCCTATTTGGAACCAGTCTGTTGCTCCATGTCCAGTTCTAACTGTTGCTTCCTGACCTGCATACAGATTTCTCAAGAGGCAGGTCAGGTGGTCTGGTATTCCCATCTCTTTCAGAATTTTCCACAGTTTACTGTGATCCACACAGTCAGAGGCTTTGGCATAGTCAATAAAGCAGAAATAGATGTTTTTCTGGAACTCTCTTGCTTTTTCCATGATCCAGCGGATGTTGGCAATTTGATCTCTGGTTCCTCTGCCTTTTCTAAAACCAGCTTGAACATCAGGAAGTTCACGGTTCATGTATTGCTGAAGCCTGGCTAGGAGAATTTTGAGCATTACTTTAGGAGCCCCTAACTCAGCCTGAGGGCATCGTCGAAAGCTTGATGGCCTTTTTTTTTTTTTTTTTTAACTGGAGGATAATTACAATGTTGTGTTGATTTCTGCCTTAGAGTCAGCCATGAGTTTACATAGGTTCCCTCCCTCATGAACTGCCCTCACCTTCTCCCTCCATTCCACCCCTATAGGTTGTCACAGAGCACTGGGTTGAGCTCCCCATGCTATACAGCAACTTCCCACTGGCTATCTATTTTACACACAGTAGTGTATATGTTTCAATGCTACTCTCTCAATTCCGCCCCACTCTCTCCTTGGGCTTCCCTGGTGGCTCAGACTGTAAAGAATCTGCCTGCAATGCAGAAGCTCTGGTTTTGATCCCTGGGTCAGGAAGATCCCCTGAAGGAGGAAATGGCAACCCACTCCAGTATTCTTGCCTGGGGAATCCCATGATGAGAGGAGCCTGGTGGGCTACAATACATGGGGTTACAAAGAGTCAGACGTGACTGAGCAACCAACACTAACTCCTTTCACCATTGTAGCCACAAATCTGTTCCCTATGTCTGCATCTCTATTCCTGCCCTACAAATAGGTTCATCAGTACTATTTTTCTAGATTCCGTGTGCTGCTGCTGCTAAGTCACTTCAGTCATGTCCGACTCTGTGCGACCCCATAGACAGCAGCCCACCAGGCTCCCCCGTCCCTGGGATTCTCCAGGCAAGAACACTGGAGTGGGTTGCCATTTCCTTCTCCAATGCATGAAAGTGAAAAGGGAAAGTGAAGTTGCTCAGTTGTGTCCGACCCTCAGCGACCCCATGGACTGCAGCCTTCCAGGCTCCTCCATCCATGGGATTTTCCAGGCAAGGGTACTGGAGTGGGGTGCCATTGCCTTCTCCGTAGATTCCGTATATATGTGTTAAAATACAATATTTGTTTTTCCCTTTCTGGCTTGCTTCACTCTGTATGATAGAGTCTATGTTCATCTACCTAACTAGAACTGACTCAAATTTGTTCCTTTTTATGGATGAGTAATATTCCATAGTATATATGTACTGTCAACTACAAATTGGCACTTGCCATGGGTGCTTGCCATCTACCTCTACCAAGGCTTCCCTGGTGGCTCAGACGGTAAAGTGTCTGCCTGCAGTGTGGGAGACCCGGATTCAATTCCTGGGTTGGGAAGATCGCCTGGAGAAGGAAATGGCAATCCACTCCAGTACTCTTGCCTGGAAAATCCCACGGACGGAGGAACCTGATAGGCTACAGTCCATGGGGTTGCAAAGAGTCAGACACGACTGAGCGACTTCTCTTTCACTTTCTATCAAGGATTAAATCATGTGCTGCTGCAGCTGCTGACCTTCAATACCCCCAAAGGAATTCAGGGTGGAGAGCAGAAATGAGGTACTCTGTGCTCTGGGAAAACTGGCAGGACAGGTCCTCAGATAGATATTCTCAGGAGGTAATTTTATGAGCCCAATTCTTGTATCTCCTCATATCTAGAAAAGCACTAAAATCCTTCACGGTGACCATTGTTTCTCATGACTAGTAGAAACTTCATGAGACCAGCAGAATTTTTTTACAAAAAATATGTGCTTGATTGCATGTAGTCTCCCTTTACCAAAATCACATATATACTGTCTGTCCCCACTACCTCTTTGGAGCAGTTTCTCAGCGCTATCTGAGGTGCTGTCTCCTGGACTGCAGTCCTCATATTGCCCCAAACAAACCTTAACTCACAACCCTCACATTGTACATATTTTTTTAGTCGGCAGTACCATGTTTGGTGACCTTTAAACTGAGTTTTGTCAGATGAGAAGTTAGTTCGGTGAGGAATGGGTTGAAGGACTCTTCAATCAGAGGGAGAACGTGGCGAGGCACATGAGAGCACATGAAGCTTTCAGGAAACTAACAAGTTCAGAAAGTCTGAAGCACAGTGTATTTGTGGGAGAAAGGCAGGATATATGGTGAAGAAGCTGTCTGGAGTCAGGATGTATGGACCTTTGTGTGCCAAGCTAAGGAGCCAGAACTGAAAGCCATGGGGTCAGTGGAGGGTTTGGAGCAGGGCTGTGGTATATATAGGGCTTCCCAGGAGGCACTATTGGTAAAGAACCCACCTGCCAATGCAGGAGACATAAGAGACACAGGTTTGGTCCCTGGGTTGGGAAGATCCCCTGGAGGAAGGCATGGCAACTGATTGCAGTATTCTTGCCTGGAGAATCCCATGGACAGAGGAGCCTGGCGGGCTATGGTCCAGTGTTCCAAAGAGTGGACATGACTGAAACAACACAGCACGCAGACACATGGTATATGTAATCAGACTTGTGCTTCAGAAAGATCCCTCTGATAAAAGTATAATGATTGGCAGTGGCCAAGGCAAAAGTCAGCAAAATTTCCTGTAAAGGACCAAATGGTAAATACTGGAGGCTTTGCAGACTATATACTGTCTGTTTTTCAACCACCCATTTGGGACTGCCTTGTAGTCCCAAAGCTGTCACAGACAGGGGCTTCCCAGGTGGCACTAGGGGTAAAGAACCCGCCTGCCAATGCAGGAGACTTAAAAGACACCGGTTCAATCCCTGGGTCGGGAAGATCCCCTGGAGGAGGCCATAGCAGCCCACTCCAGTATATTTGCCTAGAGAATCCCATGGACAGAAGAGCCTGGCGGGCTACTGTCCATAGGGTCACAAAGAGCCAGACATGACTGAAGTGACTTAGCACACACCCACAATGGTACCTGACCCCTAGAACAGAAATAATACCAAAGCTGGTATTATGTCTGCAAAGCTGCTGCAGACAATCAGTAGACTAATGTGTTTGGCCGTGTCCAGTAAACTTTTACTGGTGGACACTGAAGTATGAATTGCACTGGATTTCACGTGTCAGAAAACAGTCTTCTTTTGATTTTTTCAGCCACTAAAAAATGTCAAAAGCATGCTTCACAGCAGGTCATAGCAAAACAGGGGCAGGCCAGTTTGGCTGGCTGATAGTGGATGGGAGTGTAGAGGACTCTTGAGAAACTCGATCTGAATGGGAGGAGAGAAACGTGCTAGTAGTAGAGGCGGGTGTGGATGGGGGGTGGGGGAAGCTGTTTCCTAGAAGAGAAACCTGAAAGTGTGTGTGTGTGTTTAATTTTTGGCTGCATCCCTTGGCATGTGGGACCTTAGTTTTCCACCAGGGATCGAACCTTGCACCCCCTGAGTTAGAAGGCAGAGTCTTAACCACTGAACTCCAAAACCACTGAAAAGTCCCTGAAAGTGGTTTTGGAGAACAGAAAGGGTGGTGAAGACTGAGCCACTGAAGATGGTGGAGGAAGATGATTCTTGGAGTAGTAGACCCTGAAAGAGGCAGGAAGCGGGTGGTGGAATGCTGGGTGGGACTGAGGCATGCTTCATAAGGGAGGAGGGAACACCACTTGCACTGGGGCTGGAGAGGAGGAGGAAGGCATGGGCACTGATGGCATACTGAAAGAGACTGACTGCAGGGTGAGGACGGTGAAGACTATTTTTGAGGATCTTGATTTTCCTAATAAAAATGGAGGCAGGGCTCGAATTCCAGGTGACTGACCTGTTTGAGCTTCGAAGGCGGGGCTAAGGGAGCCTAGACTTGGGGGTGGTGAGGGGAGGGAGGGGAGAGGAAGCTGTGAACCAGATACCCAAGTCCTTGCTGAATGTGTGAGAGTGATCAGGAAATCGTTTGAGGACCAGGGAAGGAGAGGGTGTTAGCATTCAGGGCAGGGTGGGGCAGTTAGGAGCTTGGAATGCAACCAATGGGTAGTGAGTGGAGTGCCAGCTCCTCCTTCAGGCAACCTGATACAGGGCGTGAGGTGTGTGTGTGTGTGTGTGTGTGTGTGTGTGTGTGTGCAGGACTGTGGAGTGGTGAGGGGTGTGTGTGTGTGTAGAAGTGTGGAGTGGTGAGGAAATAAGCAGGCTCCACTTGAAACAGCTGCAGAGCATGTGATGTGCTGGGCGAGGCTCAGGGACTGGGGAAAAGGGGAGATGTAGCAGGCATCATGCAGCAACTGAGAGCGTTGGGTACTTTGTTCCTAATAGAGGGCATTCCAGAAGGCACATGCAAGGATTGGCAGGGGGAGCAGCAGTGAGAGGAAAAATGGAGGGCGAGAGTCACACCAGGCAGTGTTGAGTTGAGAGAGAAGTATACTCTGAGGGGAGCCAAGGGCTCCCCTGCTAGGGGGTGGCCTGCCTGAAAGAGTTATTGCCCTCTCAAGACTCCTTCTGGAACCCTGCTATAAAGACGTTGCTAGGGAGAGGGTAGGGGAAGGACACTAAGTTGCTGGGGCCATGTAATCAGAGGTAGAGTCTGGAGCTTGGAGAATTTTGCTGACTGTAGTCAGGAGAGCAGACTGTGACTTTTTTTTCCCTTAAGTTCCAAACACTAGGAGAATAAAAAATGGTTTTGCGCTGGGGCAAAAACAGCCTTGGATTGGGTGGTTAGGCCTGAAGAAGCTGAGATGCTCATGTGCTAGGTCTTCTGGGGTGACAGAGATAGGTCTGGGGAGGGAGGCAGTGGAGACACTGGGAATGATTCTCACTTAGGTTTTTTGTCTCTACACAGCCCAGCCTTGTGTGTACAGGGCAGTGTGGTTAGGCTGGAGGCAGGGTATAGGGACAGGCAGCCATGAAATTGGGAAGACAGGGGCAGACCCAGGTACTAAGAGGAGAGAATGGGTTCATAGTCACTGGCACAGATTCTGACCCAACGGGGCCAGAACTCCAAGATAAGCACCATTCCAGAACTTTCTTATTTTTAAGCTTACCATCTTAATGAACTGGTTAATGGGAGTGAATCCACATCAGGGCAGCTGGGAGTTGCCTGGATGTTGTTTGTGTTAGCAAAGAGGTTATATGGCCATGAGATGAAAACGTTTGAGAGTCATGACTTCTAGGCAGTATGATAGGAATTGGATGGATAGCTAGTATCAACAGTATGAAAAAAATGAGAAAGAACATGTGTTGGTAGGGGTGAAATGAGCTCATTCAAAAACATTTCTAGGGGATTTCCCTGGTGATCCAGTGGCTAAGACTCCACACTCCCAATGTAGGGGGCCTGGGTTCAATCCCTGGTCAGGGAACTAGATCCCACATGCCACAACTAAGACCCAGCACATCTAAATAAATAAATAATTTTTTAAAAGCATTCTTAATTTTGGCAATTGGTAAGAGTCTCACCAGCATTACGTTCACGATCCAACAGGTAGAGGCCTGAGGGAGAGTGGCAGGTCAGGTCTTGGAACTGGAGTTCATTCCTGCAGAATTAGAAATGAAACATCTAGAGAAAGTCTAGAGAGAACAAAAAGCCCACAAAGACTAATGAGTGATCTGAGAGGAAGGGAGAAAATAGAAATCCACTGTTCTCAGAGTGGTGAGAACTGTGAAAATCTTGGGTACATGGTTGAAAGGCTGAGAACAGGGAAAATACTCTTTGAAGAAGAGAGATGAGATACGGTGTTAAAGGTGGCTTCTGAGCTGGGGAAATCTCCTTTAAGATGGCAGAGGAAAGGAGCAAGAGGAAAAGGAGAAACACATCACATCACAAAAGATTTCTTCCTGGGGAGAGAGGAGACTAGAGCACAGGGAAATTTAAGCACAAACCGACTGAATCTTTGCGAGATTGAGGAGTTTATCTGTAAGAGATGACTTACATCGGGTGTTTACGTGTAAAGAAAACCGAGCATAAAGACACACGCAGAATCCTTGCCTTTGAGTCAATTATTTATGAACTATTACAGTGCTATTTTTTCCCCCCTTTGAGGACACAACAAGGAGAATCCAATTTAAATTAAAGATGGAGATTTAGGCCCTTCCCAAGAGGACAACTTCTTATCCTGTTAAGAGACACTGGGGGACAATGTTGAGATGGGTTATGAAAGATCCATTCCTCTGAGACCTTTAAGAATAGGATCAAACTAGACTGAGCGCAATCTGCCACTGCTTTGATTACGCTGAACCCAGGTTTCTCTTCCAGAAGGCGGTGGACTAGATTAGACGGCCTTTCATTCCCTGGCAGCGGAGCCTGGGGGGAAGCTGATGTGGCGGGGGACAGAAGGCCAAAGTCATAGGGCCCAGCGAGCTGGGAGTGGCGCGTCCGCTTTAAGAGCGGCGGCGGCGGCGGCGGCGGCGGCGCGCGCTCCGACGGCTTCCCTGGGGCCCCGCCCCTTTCCCGTGAGCCCTCGGGGAGTGGTCCGACCGCGGGCGGCTGCGGGTGAGGAGCGGGGCGGGCGGTGGGGGGAGTCATGGCTCGACGCGGCTGGCTGCGGGCGCCCCTCCGCCGCGGCGTCGACGGCGGCGGCCCCCGGGCCCGCCGGCTTACGCGGCCGCTCTGGTTACTTCTCGCAGTGGGCGTCTTTGGCTGGGCCAGGGCTTCGGACGGCGCTGGCGGAGAAGCGAGAGCCATGGACGAGGAAATCGTGTCAGAGAAGCAAGCTGAGGAGAGCCACCGGCAGGACAGCGCCAACCTGCTCATCTTCATCCTGCTGCTCACGCTTACCATTCTCACGATCTGGCTCTTCAAGCACCGCCGGGCCCGCTTCCTGCACGAAACCGGCCTGGCTATGATTTATGGCAAGTGTCTCAACCCCGTGTCTGCCCCGGGCGCTCCCCCTTTCTCTGTCCGCCGGCTGCCTCACCTCCTCTCTTGGCTCTGCTCGGCCTACGTACCGCTCCCCTTCCCATTGCTTCCATTTTCCGCCTCGCCTTTCTCCCGGATCTCCGTTTCTCTCCGTCGCCCCCTTTTTTTTCCTGCTTCACTCCTCGTTTCTCTGCCTCACCCCATTTTCTCCTAAGCTTCGTCCCCCGTTTTCTCGGCCTCGCTCCCCCCTTTCCTCTGCCGGTCCACACCATTTTCCCTCCGACCCCACCTCCCTTTTCTTCCGCACCCCTCCTCTCCGCCTCTGCCTACCGAGCTCGGGACCCAGGACTGAGGATGGAAAGGGAGTGGGTGCGGTGTCTCGGATTGGGTTGAGGACTGGGGGAGGGGAAGCCAGCCCAGCTATCCATTTCTCTGGGATGTCAGTTCGTTTAAGGTCCATTGAAGCTGCAGCAGTATCTCTGCTGCTCAGCATCTGGCGTTCCCTTGGAGCCAGAGTCCACCTTTCCCCATCACCCAGCTCTTGCTATGCCCTGTCTTTTGGAGGCTGAGAAAAACCTGAACGGGAAAGAAGCCGAAGGCGGCTTAGGGCAATTTTGATGACACCTTGATGTATTGTACTAGGCTTGTGATATCTGATATGAATACATATGGTTGACTCTTCTAATTCAGGCCGTGCCGAGGTAAGGACAAGAGATAAAGATCTTCCGGCAGCGTGTTGTACTGTAGGATGGTCAGAACAGTTCCGCCAAACAGTAATTAGGAGCACCACGCATATGCAGTGCGATGGGTGACTTGCTGATGGCATAAGGTTGTTGACAGATTGTTGAGTAAATGGCTTCAGTTCTTGTGTCTTAGTGTGCTTTCTTTTTGAGATTTCTTATTTATCTTTATTTTTTGATCATAAGGGGAGAAGGGCAAATCAAACCACAGACTCAGAGGCATTTTGGCCTCTGCTGGGGACTCATGAGAGGAAAAGATGCATATTGCTGTCTTAATCTAGGATGACCAGGAGGGGATATATGGCTGAAGAGAAGAGGGCAGATAAACAGTCCTTTCTGTGCAGTTCATGAGTGAAGATTATCTGCATTTGAAACAGGCTTAAACTGATGAGCTTGTTGAGCTTTGTGTCTCAGACTTGCAGATAGGTGGGAGAAGCCTTGGCATAAAAAGACGTTTCTCCACGCACCCCCCCACCCCCATCCCTTTCCAGTAAATACAGACTTCTGGAATGTGCAGCTCAAGGGTAGCATAGCAAGGAAAGGTAGCTGTGTGTATCAGGAAAATGCAGGAACTCAGACTTATTTTTCATTTGTAAGGTAATAAAATTCTAAGCCTGTGTGCAAAATATCTCTGCTTCCTGAGATTCTTAGATTTTAGACATATTGGGTGGTGGTTTTCATATTTCATGTTTTTGTATTCTATTTGCAGCACTCCTTAAGCTGAGTTAGTCAGATAAACTGTATATCTCTGTTTAATTTCTCTGTATAACAGTGTGTGATTTATTTACTATCCTCAACAAACATTTGCTACTCAGCTTACTATGTTATGCACAGAAAATACAAAGAAATATATGATCCCTACCTTAAAAGAACTTATCTTTCTTGGGTAGACAAGTCATATAAAGAAAATAAAGGATCTTAAATTCCATTAAATGCCAAATGAGTATTATGGTGTTAAAATAAGGAACCGATCACTGTAACCTCTTTCCTATAGAGTATGATAAAGTGGTTCAAGATGGTTAGATCACAGGTCTGCAAATTGTTTCTGAAAGGGGCCACAGAGTAAATATTGTCAGCTTTGTGGATCACATCAATCTCTGTGTTGTGAAAATGTTTGTTTTGTTTTGTTTTTCTTTTTGTAAACCTTTAAAAATTTAAAAGCCATTCTTAGCTCTTGTACCATACAAAAACAGACCACCACCGTGATTTCTAGCCCATGTTTTAGAGTCAGACCTGGGTTCCTATTTCGCTGTGCCAATAGCTCTGTGATCTTGGGCAAGTTCACCTTCTTACACTGTCATCTATAAATTGGGAACAATGATAGTAGCATTATTGTGAGGAAGAAATGTTTTTAGCTCAGTATCTGACCCCTAAGTAAATGCTCATTAAATGAGAGTTTCAATTGCATTATTATTGCTGTTATAACTGCATTTTCTCAGGTTAAGCTCAGAATGATTCTTTTAATTGACTCAGTCTTGTAAGTTAAGAGGCAGACATAGTATTTTTTACAAAAGTCAAATAGAGACTTAGAATTGCCCTGACAACATTTGTTCTTTGGTAGTTGATATCATTAACCTCCTCTAATTCTTGGGCTAAAGGAGAAAAGTGGGATTACTGATTTCCTTCCCTGATGTTTCTAAGTTAATAAAAAGTGATGGAGTACCTTAGTGTTGGTGTTGTGTGAAGAAAAAACAAGGGTGTCTCTTGTGGAATATAAAGTAAAAGAGATTTACCTGGGTGTCAAATCGGGTTGATTTGCCATGACTTGGCATTCTTTAGCCTGTCCCATTTTCTCAGTATGGGTGATCGGGGGCTGTGGATGAACAGCTCCTGACCAACTCCCAAATCCAGTTTGAGAATAGGTGAGGCTCAAAGTACTTTCAGTGCCATGAAAATTAGGACATTTTCTAGTCATAATTACCATCTGCCATTTACCTTTTCTTACAACTTGTACCATTATAGCTATTATGTTAATATAGTACTTTAAGACCTTTAGTTTTTAGCTTTACTTCCAGATGAAAAGACTTCTTACTCTGGGAATGTCCAGATCACCAAGATTCAGTCCACTGATGATTTAGCTACCTAAATCCTGGAAAAATGCTACTTAAAATAAGCCTCTCCTTTATCTTTTTGAGAAGCAAGGGTAAAAAAAGAAAATGAGATTAAATTGCCAACGTGGTCACTTTCTAGATTATAATATAGCCTAGTTACAAACACAATGCTGAAGCACCCAAGTGTTCTGTTCCCTGGGCTAGTTTGCTTAAGAAGCTTCAAAGTGAGTTACCGTTAGTAAGTCTGAAAACTGCAGTGTGCTTTTAGATGGTATAAAAAGCAAAAAGCAAGGAAGCAGTACTTATTATGCCTGAAACTACAGCATCCAGAGTCCCAAGTTTAACTAATGTGATTCATCAATAAATATTTATTGTCTTTGATGTATGAGACATAATGGGAAAATACAGATGAGTCATCCTCCCTGCCCACAAAGCACTTACAATCTAGTGACTGAATAGGAAGTGTTTACTGAGCATTATAACGTTAGACACTGCTAGATGGTCTCCAGATATCTCATTTAAACCTCATAATGACCCTGTAAGATGGGTACTATTATCTTTCCCATTTTACAGATGAGGAAATTGGGGCACAGGGAGGTTCAGTGACCTGCCTGAAGTCACATAACTTGTAAGGATGAAGTTCAATCAGTCAGCCTCAGAGCCCCATTCTCTTAGCCTCTTAAAACATATTACCTCATGTCGAAGAGATAAAGCTTATTTATGAAAACGAACTATGTTAGTATTATCATCACTACGTATGAGGAAACTGAGGTTCAATGAGAGATTATCTACGGTAGAATCACAGACTAGAACTTGATGGAGCCAGAATTGATACTTCTATCTGCCCTCCAAACTTGTGCTTTTTCTCCTTCACTATGTTATATTAAATTTCATAAGATCAGATATGAAGGGAGTTAATACTTAAAGTTACAGGGGTTTTAAAGTGAGTTGTGAGGGAAACCTGTGAGAGAATGGAGACATAACCACCAGAGAACAAGTTAGTGACATGAAAGCCAGGAAGTGATAAGAAAATTATAAAGACTTTGGAAATAGAAAATGCAGATTTTAATTCTGGTTTTGTCAATGCCAAATAATGTTGAGAAAGTCATTTATCCCCATTTTATAGATGAGAAAATAGTGACAGATTCGTAATAGTTGGATTAACTTTTAAGACAGAATCTAACAGCATTCTTCAAGAAGCAGATAAATATTATATATGTATACACACACATATACAAATATGCATATATTTTTAACCTGTAGAAATCTTTATCAATTTTGGCCATACTTAAGTTTCTTCCATATTTTTGACTATCAGAGGCTTCTAGTATGATAAGCTGGAAGGATGTGCTGAAATCCATTAAAAAACCAGTTTCCACTATGGGACTCATACAGTGGTTGGGCCTTGGGTCCAGAGGGCCTGAGTCCTCAGTCCTTGGGAGGATCTCCAGCACAAGAGGGTCAGGAATGTGTAGGAAGGGAGGGACTTGTCTCTTGTGAAAGATATCTCTTTGTGGTTGTACACTTTGTTGCCTGACAGTGGTAATTTTAAATGTCATGATATCAATATTTTTTGTGCCTCTGTGTAGGAAGCGAGAATTTTCTGCCTTATCCCCTTAACAAAGCACTCCTTTTGTGTACTTTCTCTTTACTGAGAACTGCCTTAACTCCATGATTAGGATTTGACCTTTCACAGAGCCCAAGTTAACTTGATCTGTCAACCTTATTCACAGAAATTCTAATTTTTCAGCTGTCTGATGCTGTAATAAGAAGATCTGATTTTTTTGCAACCTAAGTAATTATTCTCCTTGCTGGTGTTTTAACTGCCAGGGTATAAGATTTGTCCAAGTGCTGAGCCCTCCTCAGGACACACAGTGACATTTCAGCATTGGATTGGGGTGCAGTAGAACCTGTGGGTACTCTTCCTTATATAGTTAGGCTTGGGGATAAGGAAAGAATTTATGCTGATATTATTGCTGCTTGTAATAGCTTAACTGTGATTTTTGTACATCAATGTAAGGGGACAACTTAGTACTACTTAGCCTCTTAATTAGGAGGTCTTATGGGATAGTAGAAAAAAGAGATATTTCCATATCATATAGACAGGATGACTGTGGAGTGATAACCTTTTCTCTCCCAGATTATGTTTATCAAACACAGTATCCAGCCATCACTTTTTAATTTTGTTTTTTGGAGGTGAAATATTTTCAAAGTGTATCTTTTCCTGGTAGCTTAGTGGTAAAGAATCTGCCTTCCAGTGCAGGAGACATGGGTTTGATCCCTGGGTTGGAAGATCCCCTGGAGAAGGAAATGGCAACCCACTCCAGTATTCTTGCCTGGGAAATCCCATGGACAGAGGAGCCTGGTGGGCTACAGTCTATGGGATCACAAAACAATTGGACACGACTTAGTGACTAAACAGCAAGATCAAATCTTTCAATTATTATTTATTAAATTTTAAATAAATTTATACCCCTTTACCCATTTCTCCCATCCCTTTCCACCTGCCTCTGGCAACCACCAGAGCTTGTATCTATTGAGCTTGTTTTTTGTTTTATTCTTTTTAAGATTCCACATAAAAGAGAATACAGTATTTGTCTTTCTCTGTCCAACTTATTTCACTTAGCATAATGCCCTCAATGTCCATCATGTTGTTTCAAATATCTGAATCTTTGTTAAAATGTTTTTTAGAGTCGATGCCATTGTACTGGTTACCAGTTTCTCATTGTTGCTCATTTAAAAAAAGAAAATTACATGTGACTATAAGTTGAAGAGAAGGATCCTTCATCTCTGCTGCTTCCTCCTCCATTCCCGGCCAACTACTGCTCTGGCACTCCCCATTTCTGCTTTATCACTCCCCACTCTGGCCTAGCTTCTGCCTCCACTACTTCACTGAAATTGCTCTTACCAAGGTCACCTGTGACCTCCTTGTTGCCAAACCCAATTGACACTTCTTAATGCTTGTCTTCCTTGACTTTGCTGCAGCATTTACTAGTTTTCATCACTTCCTCCTCTGTTCTTCCTATGCCTGTGGCTTTTCTTTCTTAGACTCCATCGTCTTCTTCTCTTCTACCAGCCCCTTAATTTTGGCATAAAACTCTGGGCATATATCCATAGTCCTCTTCTCACTTTGTTTGCTCCCTAGGTAATCCCTTCTGCACTTGACTTCAACCATCTTATGACTGCCAAGTGTATATCGCCAGTCCAGACCCTCCCCCTTCCTTGAGGTCCAGATCCCACATACTCAACTGTGCATGTATCACAGGTACATCAAACTCAACATGTCCAAAATGAAGCTGCACATTTCCCCTAGAAATCTGTCCCCTGCCTCACTCACTGGCCCAGCTTATCCACCTAGTTGCCAAGTCACTTTAGGTTCCTCTTAGTTTTTCATCTCCCTTGCTCCCAGTCTGCTCAGTCACCAAATTCTTTTACAAGATAATACTTTCTAAAAAATCTCCCTCTCTCCCTATCTCTGCTGTCTTAGATTAGGCCCTGCATTCTTAGTGCCTGAATAACCTCAGTGGCCTTCTTATCTGACCTTCCCGAACCTCTGTAGTCTAGACCAGTCATGCTAAAATAGAAATCTGATGTCAAGCCCCTGCTTATAGGCTTTCTATGGCTTCATTTGCTTTCAGGATAAAGTCTAAACTCCCTTCCCCAACATGCAAGGTCTTTCGTGATTCAGCTCCTGCCAGTCTTTCACACCTCAACTCTTGACACTTGATATCCCAGCCATCCTGAACTATTTATGATTCCCTGAATGGGCTATGTTTTCTCACTCTTCCGTGACTGGATATGTACTGCTAGTCCTCATACCTGGGAAACCATTTTCTCTGACTTTGTTACTTGCTTAGATGACACCTCTGGAAAGACTTTCCTAATGTCCCACTCCCTTTGCCAAGTGGACTGAGAGCTACTTGAAGGAGGGACCTTGTTTTCATTTGTGAACCCTGTGGGCCTACTTAGCATAATAGTCCATTCACATATATTAAAAGAAAGACTGACCAGTTAGAGTGGACGGAGACAGGAAGGTAAAATGCCATTAAAGCAGAGTTAAGGAAAGTTCCAGATGTTTGAGTTCAATTTGCAGTTGAGGTATATCTATACACTGAAGCATTATTTGACCATAAAAAGAAATAAAGCACTGATATATGCTACAACATGGATAAACCCTGAAAACATTATGTTAAGGAAAAGAAGCCAGACATGAAAGGTCACATATTGTAGGATTCCATTTATATGAAATATCTGGAATAGGCAGATTTATCTAGAGAAAAAGTAGATTAGTGGCTGTCAGGGGATGGCAGTTGGGGTGGGGGAAATGGAGAGTGACTGCTAATAGGTCTAGGGTTTCTTTTTGGAGCAATGAAAATGTTTTGGAATTGGAAAGTAGTGATCAGTATACAACTTTGTGAATGTACTAGAAGCCACTGAATTGTACAGTTTAAAAGGATAAACTTTGTGGTACTTGAGTTATATCACAATAAAGTCATTTTTAAACATTTTTGATCAATCTAGGTTTATAGTACTTAGAACATTGTGAATAACTGAATATCAATATGATGATCCAGGTAAAATTCTAATAATACATTGATATAGTGTCAAAGTCAGTTCTTCTGTCCATGTTTTCATTTTGAAACATATTTTAAAATTAAAATCTGAACCTTTAGCATTAGAAGAACTCAATCTACAAACATTAACTTTCCAGTTTGTAAAAGTTGTATTTGGCCAGCCGTGTGCTTTAGGAGGAGAAGGCAATGGCACCCCCACTCCAGTACTCTTGCCTGGAAAATCCCATGGATGGAGGAGCCTGGTAGGCTACAGTCCATGGGGTCCCTAAGAGTCGGACACGACTGAGCGACTTCACTTTCACTTTTCACTTTCATGCATTGGAGAAGGAAATGGCAACCCACTCCATTGTTCTTTCCTGGAGAATCCCAGGGACGGAAAGCCTGGTGGGCTGCCGTCTATGGGGTCGCACAGAGTCGGACATGACTAAAGTGACTTAGCAGCAGCAGCAGCAGTGCTTTAGGAATGACTTAAGAAAATAGCAAGAAGTTAGGACTTGTGAATTGGTATTAATAGATGGAGATGGTAAACACATTTCTAACATAATTATACTGTCAGGTTGGGACACCTTGGAGCATGTACTGTGTACAGATGATCTGAAGGTATTTCCTCATTTTGTTACTTTCCTAATCACTTATTTATATCTTAATCTAGGAATACAATATGCGTTGTTACCCCCAGGGATATTTTCCCCTCCTGTCACTGGAGTTAAATTGGGCACTTAGATTTGTGAATTTAGTAGGACTTTAAAATGTAACTGCATTTGGCATAAAAATGTATTTTGAACTACAGGAAACTATCATAAGAGATTTTCTGTTATTAATCCAGAGGTATGTGTGGGGTACACAAGAAGTAGTTTCTGTATGAAAGAAGAGCTTATATTATTCTTTTATTATTTCCAGGTCTTTTGGTGGGCCTTGTGCTTCGATATGGCATTCACGTTCCAAGCGATGTGAATAACGTGACCCTGAGCTGTGAAGTGCAGTCAAGCCCAACTACCTTATTGGTAAATGTTAGTGGAAAATTTTATGAGTATACGCTGAAAGGAGAGATTAGTTCACATGAACTCAATAATGTTCAAGATAATGAAATGCTTAGAAAGGTAAGTTCTTCATTAAAGAGAACCTTTGGATTTTTTAAAAAGTATATAATAGCAGCAAAGTGATTCAGGAGAAAAATAATGAATTTTTAATGATATTTAGAATAATCAGTATTTTCAAATGCATTAAAACCTCAATGAATGAATGTAATGCAGTGCTAAGGAAATTGTCATGTCTACAGTTTGATTTTCTGATTGAAACTAAGTACTGTAATTGTTTTTGTTTCACTCTGTAATGTTTACAGTTGTAATAAATGGTAACCGGTATTGAGTTAAGCAGAATTTATAAATATTTCTTTCAATTTGCCTATGGCCCTTGGAGTTTTATGGTACTTTAGCACATAGCATTTATATGATAATACCTAAAATATTCCATGAATATTTTTTTGAATTCTTTCTTGCCTTGATTGTGTTGTAGAGTGCTTAGTCACTCAGTCCCATCTGACTCTTTGCAACCAGTAGGACTGTAGCCTGCCAGGCTCCTCTGTCCATGGGATTTTTCAGGCAAGAATACTGGAGTGGGTTGCCATTTCCTCCTCCAGGGATCTTCCCAACTCAGGGATTGAACCGGCATCTCCTGTGTCTCCTGCGTTGCAGGCGGATTCTTTACCCACTGAGCCAGGAGGGATGCCCTTGTGTTGTATACTGAGCACAATTTAATCTTTCTTTGATTCATAAGGGCCTCAACCTGAGTATCAGGTACTGTACCATGGTGTGCATGAAACTTGATGTAGGTTGGTTTCAGTCTTACTGGCTCCCAGACATTCCTGGAGCTGCTTTCTCCTGACCCATTCATAGTTCCCATCCTGACGTGTCTCAGGGCCTCATATCTCTGTTTTCATCCACCCTTGACCATTTGCCTCCACATATGCTTTCTACATTGACAGGACTTGGCTTTTACAACTACTTGGTTGTGTTTTTGACCATCTTTAATGCTTTTCAAAATTACACACAAACTTAAATTTTACTTTGTAGCTAGAGCTTTTTTCTACCTGTGGAAAATTCTAGTTCCTTAAAAGCTCTAGGAAATGAACTTTTAGCTTGGCTATGTGTGTAGCTGCTCTGTGTTCATGTCAAATCCTACTGTAGCCTTATGAACAGAAGGGGACATCTATATTATTATAGGGAATAGATAGTAAAAGAAATGGGCTGTCAGGACTAGAAATCTGATTTGTACAGAAACTTTTTATATTATGCTATATACCTTTAGAGATGTTACCTATGCAAGAACTCTGTTTCCTCTTGCCAACAATAATTCTGTACTCCCAAATTTTATGTTACCAGTTTGGGGCCTCTTTTATTTAAAGCAAAGACACGTTCATACTTTCTCTTATTTTGAAGAGTGTTACTATCATTTTAACCTACTTTGCATAGATAGGATGTAACTGATTGTTCCAATGCTATCTCCTTGTCATTTGGTTGAGAAGTGGAACACCAGCTATCCTGTATGAAATATTTTTCAGTAACCACAATGGTACTGTTCTTGGCTTTCACCAGTTTAACATTTAATCTTTTTTTCTTTTTGCTCATTTCATAGTGTAATAAGAAATCTTCTGAGCGAATTCATCTAAAAGAACTCTTTATTTTAACAGGTTACTTTTGATCCAGAAGTATTTTTCAACATATTACTTCCTCCTATCATATTTTATGCAGGATATAGCCTGAAAAGAGTAAGTGCTTTTGTATTTCATATGCTTTGAACACCCTTACACTCCACGGGCTTTACTATCGCTGCCGCTCAGAAATGGCCAGCTCACCCCTCGCTTCTCCCTCTCCTGATCCTTTTGAGATGCTGAATTTAATGCCTGTACGAAGTCTCTCTTAGTTATTTCTTTTAATGGATAATGCATTTAATATTAGTATAGTACACTAGAATATGAAACCTTTTCTTTTAAAAATAATTGGTGAATATTCTAACACAGTAAAACTTTTTTCCTATCAGAGACATTTCTTTCGAAACCTTGGGTCAATCCTAGCATACGCTTTTCTTGGAACTGCAATTTCTTGTTTTGTAATTGGGTGAGTATTTGAAGCTTAAAACACTTTTAGCCTTCAAATTATAATTTTAAAATAATGCATATTTGACTTCTGCAATATTGTATTCTTGAATGTGTCTAAGGACTTTTGTAGTAAAATGTATTCATATAGGTAATAAGTTCTTTGAATTTTCCTTAAGGCTAAGGCATTACGATATTTAAATGACATGCAGTAAATGCGGGTTTAGTCACAAAGTACTAATAGTAGACCCGTCTTATTCTTATTGTATTCTAACTTCTTTCGCAGTTGATGTTTTTTCTAAAGTAGACATATGTTTATTGAACAGATCAATAATGTATGGCTGTGTTACACTGATGAAAGTAACTGGACAACTTGCCGGAGATTTCTACTTTACAGATTGCCTGCTGTTTGGTGCCATCGTATCAGCAACTGATCCAGGTATGTTTTACATGAATATGGAACTTGAGTACTTAAGGTGTACAGTGTTTTTCCAACAACACACATGCATGTATTTCTTGCTTTGAGGTGTAGAATTCAGTATTAGGTATTCCCCATCTTGCTATACTTTCCAGTTGTGGAAGGAAAAAACAAAATTCATGGATCCTTTTGGCTTAAGCACACAATTTTTTTCCTCTTTATTATATGTCCTAATACTGGTCCACAATTTGATGCTTTTTAGATGAGGACCGTAAAGCATTTCCTTCAAGAATTTTAGGTTGGTCTCTATCCCAGGTGACAGGGTATAGAAGACAAACTGTATTAGTTAAGAATGGGCAATGATGATACATTTCCTTTCAAGCTTCTAGAAAACAGATCCCTAAAAATCTGTTGACATTTAGCTAATCTGAATTTAAGAGTAAGAAAAATTGTTCTAAAATGACTGTTAGAAGGCCATTATACAAACAAGTGTGATTTGGGGCCATTGGTGGGTTGTAATATATATTAAAGAGCTATTTTTAGAAAATTGGCTTTCTGATTATGGAGTAGTTTTGATATTATCATGACGTGACAGTGAATTTTGTTGTATTGAGTTAGATGAGTTAGACTGTAGTTTTCCTGATATAATATTGGTGATCTTCACAGCTACATTCAAATTAAGAATTTAGAGCATGTTTAGGCTGACGATGTAGGGATAAGAGCAGAGATTGCATTTTTTGAACTAAGGACGCAAGTTTTCTTTTACTAGATTTTGTTTTCTTGGTAGGTTTGTTTCGTTTTACCCTTTGACCTTGTAAGTTAATAATCTTCTTTAATTATCATCTAGCATAATCAAAGTTTATCTCTGAATTCCTGTGTTAACTCTGATAACACAGGGCATTATAGAATGTGGGAAAATATGCTCTATACTCTGTAAGAAATGATTTTAAGAGCTCAGAGGACATTTTAGAGAGGCATTTTTGTAGTCTGGCATTTTTAAAACTGAAAAGCAAATCACCTCCTTAAAGACAGTCGAGACTGCCCCCTTGTTGTTTGTAGCTATTCCCATTATCAGTATGAAGATGGGATGGTTTTTGCAGGAAGCTAGTGGTCTCTGTTCTCCATATTCTCTTACTGGAAGCAAAATCCTCAACTTTTCAAAGTCTAGGAGAAATCTCAGTCAGTTGGACTGGCCTACATTACTTAAAACTTCTGGTTTTGTTTTAGTGGGAGTATTGCCTGGATGGCTCAAGCAGAACTGTTTTGCTTATATAAAGCTGAATGGTTATATTTCTTCTGAGTTATATAGGTATTTACCCCTATAATAATTCTATTATTTTGCAGTTGTTCACTTGATAGAAGGGGGAGCCATAGGTTCTTTTTAAAATTTTACAGCATTGTTCCAGCCCTCCTTTTTGCCTTCTCTTGGTTAGCTTTGATATCAGGATATTCTGGATGAAATGCTTTGCAGTGGACACTTTATCTTTTAAAGTACAAGCTTCCTGTTTTTTAGTTGGCATTTGAAGAGGTTCTCCCAACTCTGGTTGTAATAATCTTTCATGTTTGCTTGAGTTTATCTAGCAAGTGAGCTGTACGTGACTCAGCAATTAAAGTTACAATGCAACTTCAGTCTCCTCTGATTTTCTAAGAATTCTCATGTAATGGTTTTCTAAGAGAAGGTTTTTTTGTTTTTGTTTTTTTTTCCCTCTCAAGCTGAAATAGCCTGATAGTTGTCCTCTTATTAAGTTAAATATAGCAGCTGTAATTCTGGTCATAAATTTTATGCCAACCGGAAACCAAACTCGTGTTTTCATTTCCCACTGTCTCTGCTAAGCTGGTATGCTTGAAATTTACAAGTCAAATAGAAGTGAGTTATAAGGCTCCAAGGAAAAATGAAGTTTGCAGCAGGAAATGCTTTTTGTAATAGTCTTCTTTATCAAAGATTAATGATCACCTGGTCTGTAAGAAATTCTGAATGTATTTTTTATGGGAAAGAAATGTACAAGGCAAGATTATTAGCATTTGCATAAAGAATGTAGGCCAACTCAGTCCTCCAAGGTTATTTTTGACTGTTAGAAAAGGAAGGAGATATTACAGGTACACAGTTAGGGAAAAGAAAATATTGACATAAAATTACTGAATCTTTAATATGGTATGAATGTTTGTTAGGATTGAATTCTGAGATGAAGAAAGGAATTTCCAAATAACTAGTATGATCATCTGTGGAGGGAAATATGTTATATTTGTAATGTCTTAATATTCCTGTGACTCTTTCTACTTGCTAGTGACTGTTCTTGCCATATTCCACGAGCTTCAAGTTGATGTTGAACTCTATGCACTTCTTTTTGGTGAAAGTGTCCTCAATGATGCTGTTGCCATAGTGCTCTCTTCGTAAGTGTGTTGTTTTTTTTTTTCTTATTTTATTCTCTATGTCGAACATTAGGATTCTAAGAACCAGAAGTCACTTATTGAGTAGAGTAGATTATGAATAGAAACATTTGAAAACCTGAAGCATTTTCCCCTGTGAATAAATATATGCTTATAGATAACATGGAAAATTCATAGAAACCAAAAAAAGAGGGGAAGGAATATATGTATATGCATGGCTGATGCAGTTTGCTGTGCAGCAGAAAATAAGACAACATTGTGAAGCAGCTATACTCGAATAATTTTTTTTTAAAAAATGCACAGAAGAAAAGGAAGAAAAAGCGACATGTATCCCTGACACCTAAAGACAATTACTGTAAGCATTCTAGGACATTTTAAAAATTTCTTTTCTTCTATACATAATATTTTTACATAGTTGTGATTGTAGTGTATATGTAATTTTGCATTCTGTTTTAACATGGACATTTTTTCTTCAAATTGAATTTTTTGGCATAGCTATATATTCACATGGTTCAAAAATCAAAACTATATAGAAAGGTATACATTGAAAAGTCACATTCTCACTCCTGTCCTCATCCACCTATCCCCTCAGTCCCTTTAGGTAACCATTTTTATTAGTTTCTTGTGTATCCTAGTGTTTCTTCAAATGCAAGCATGTATATGAATAAATATTCTTAATTTGCCTCATTTCATATTTTAAAAGTAGCATGCTGTATATGTTCTATACCTGACTTCCTCTCACGTAACTACATTCTGGAGATCTTTCTGTATCAAAGCCAGGAGTTTCTCATTCTTCATTTACAGGCACATAGTATTCTGTGTACAATACTATGAACTGTACTGTAGTTTACTTAATCAGTCTTCTATTGCTGGAAACATAAAGGGTTTACAATTCTTTGCTATCTCAAATAATGTTGCTGTGATTAACTTTGAACTTGCCTGTTTTATATGTACATTAGTATATTGATTATTGGTAGGATAAATTCTCAGAAGTGAGATTAGTGGGTTAAAGGGTAAATACATTTGTAATTTTGTTAAATTGCTAAAATGCCTGTCAATTAGCTGTTTTGCATTTTAGCCACCAAATTATGAGAGTGCCTGTTTCCTCACAACTTCACCAACATGGCAGACTTTGCTATTTTTGCCAATTTGATGATTAAGAAATACTTCATACTTTAATTCATATTTCTCTTATTTAACATAATCATTTCAGAAACTTAATTTTTAGAAGTGCTAAGTAGTATACTTTTTAAATTTATTTTTTTAATTGAAGGATAATTGTTTTACAGAATTTTGGTAAAGAATCTGCCTGCAATGTGGGAGAGCTGGGTTCGATCCATGGGTTGGGAAGATTCCCTGGAGAAGGGAATGGCTACCCACTCCAGTATTTTGGCCTGGAGAATCCCCATGGACTCCATGGGGTCACAAAGAGCTGGACACTTTTTGAAAACAATGAAAATGAGCAGTATTTTAATCTAAGTATAGAAATCACTATATATGCTACTAGAAGATATTTGCAGGTGAAAGAGTGGATGTGAACCTCTGAGGAGCTGTGGCCTGCCAACTCACTCCTACTAAGCAAATATCTAACCCTATAGACAACTGCCTTTACTCTACACCAGAACTTTCTACAAGAGAGAAGTAAAACTCTCTCACCTTTCCTCCTTACTTTTATTTCTCTCCTTAATTTCCACTTCATTAACCATAAAAGAGCAGTCAGTCACTGACTCTGGTTTACACAACTTGATTTACCCCATTGTCTAACTGCAAAGTGGAAAATTATCCTTTCTGAGATGTAACACTAATTCCTTAAATGTTGTGCATGAAGATGTGCGAAAGATCAGATCTTCTTTTGTGAATGTAGTGCATATAAATTCTACCCCCTCTACCATATTTATTGCCAGAATTTTTTGCGACTGTGGTGGCTCAGATGGTAAAGCATCTGCCTGCAGTGCAGGAGACCGAGGTTTGATCCCGGGGTAGGGAAAATCCTCTGGAGAAGGAAATGGCAAACCACTCTAGTATCCTTGCCTGGAAAATCCCATGGACAGAGGAGCCTGGTGGGCTGCAGTCCATGGGGTCTCAAAGAGTCGAGCATAAGTGAGCGACTAACACTTTCACTTTCGTAGGAGGTTCCTAACTGAAGTGCTTGGCATTACATTTTTCATCATCTTTCGTTTGCCTTTAAAAGTACATTAGATAGCTCAGCTGGTAAAGAATCCGCCTGCAATGCAGGAGACCCTGGTTCGATTCCTGGGTCGGGAAGATCCCCTAGAGAAGGGAATGGCTACCCACTCGAGTGTTCTGGCCTGGAGAATTTCATGGATTGTATAGTCCATGGGGTCTCAAAGAGTCGGACACGACTGAGCAACTTTCACTAGATGTGAATAGTCTACTTTGTGTTGACTTCTGTTTGGTGATTTTCTAACGTGTATATTCTGTAGAAACAGCCTTGTGGAAAGAGGGGGACCCCTTCCTGAAGGACTTCTCTTAGGCAGTTAACAGGTTAAGATATCCATTCTCGAAATTTATGTTAGAAGTTGTTTTTATTTGTTTTTTGACCTGTTAGATTGACAGTAACTTTTTTTGTTGTTAATGTCAATACTTTAATCTGGTGAAGGTGGAGTGAAACTGATTCCCTCATTGCTGTATGAGGTAGAGCTTATGTACTGATAGGGTTGTGTATACCTAGAGATGGTCTACGTTGAATAGTATTCCTCTGAACGGGTATACCATGATTACCCTAGAGACCTAAGTTCATACTAATTTAAAATATGTTTTGAGGGTCATTTACATTTTATAAAATGTAAGTATGAGTAGACAAACATGACAGAAACTGTTTAGCTTTACTAGTCACCAGAGATATACATGTGAAATTAGTGGCCATTTTTACCTATTCAGTTACCAAGAACAAAATTGTTAATGAAAAATAGTTACTGCTGGTAATGGTCTACTATAGTCATTCTTAACTGGGGACAGTTTTGCACCATTACCACCCCCCAACCAGGGGATATTTGGCAACGTCTAGGGACATTTTGGTTATCAAGAACAGGAGGATGTTGCTGTTGGCATCTAGTGAGTAGAAGCCAAGGGTACTGTTAAATAATCCTTCAATACACAGGACAGCACCCACTACCCAACAAATAATTACCTGGCCCTGAATGTTAGTAATGCTGGGATTGAGAAACCCTGATGTCGTTTTAAAACTGCATCACTTGTACATTGTTGTTGACATTGAAATTGGTAGTACCTGCTCTTTTGTATTTTATCTTTTGTCATTTATGATAATAAATTAATACATGTTTTTAACAAAAATTTAAAGTATCTGACTTAGTAGAAAATTCCTGAAATTTCAGCTCTCAGAAATAACCACTTATTAATGTTTTCATCCAGATTTTTTCCATTAGGATATTAGCATATGTATAAATAATATTAATTTTTAAACAAAATGGCATAGCACTGTACATACTTTTCTGTAACTTTCTTCTTTCACTTAGACATTGTACTACATTAATACCTCCTTTATCCCATTGTATGGATACACTACCAATGTACCTCTGCAGTTCCCTTGCTGATTAATATTTAGTGTTTTCTAATATCGTATTATTGTGAATAGCACTGCAGTGAATATATTATATATAAATCTTTGTGAATCCTTGAGAGTATTTCTGTAGGATATTTTTTGAAAGTAGAATTTCTAGGCCATTGGATATCATTACTAAAAAATGAGAGATATAGTCATATTTCCCTCTTAAAATATAATAAAGATTTAGTTGAAAGCTATTGCTCAACATGTAAAAGCAGCTATAGGTTTAGTTAATACCTTGTTTCTAAGAATGTAGAATGGGAAAACAGTCCAAAATTTGTAAAAAGCACAAATATGTTCTTTCACACTGTTATTTATAGTAGCAAAAATATTAGAAGCAACTTTAAAATGTCCAATAGTGAGGAAATGGTTAAATAAATCATGTTATATCCATTTGGACCATTTTGATGTCTTAAAAAACCACGACTAGAGAGACTGTAGTCATTCTTATTGTCAGTTGAAGAAGCAGAATTCAGAACTGTATGTTCACTATGATTACAACTAAACATGAACTAGCATGCATGTAACAAAAAGATTGAGGACATAAGGAGAAGGGGGTGACAGAGGATGAGATGGTTGGATGGCATCATTGACTCAATGGACACGAGTTTGAGCAAACTCTGGGAGATAGTGAAGGACAGGGAAGCCTGTTGTGCTACAGTCCATGGGGTCACAAAGAGTTCGACACAACTGAGTGACTGAACAAAACAAAAAGAGGGGGAAGAAATACAGAAGGAAAATAAGAGATCTGTCAGGGTAGTGGAATGATGGGGTGATTTTCCCCCCTAAATTGTACATTGTATTACTCTCAAGATTTTTTTTAAGTATTCATAAAAATGCTGCTGCCTCAAGTTAAAATGTTGACTGATGTAGAAAAGATGAGTTAAGATTTCAATCCAGAGGCCAGCATTTGAAAAGGAAGAAGACAAACCTGTCATGTGTTCTCAGCCCACCATGCTTTTCCTGTACATTTTAGTGATTAAAGAATAAAATAATGATTAATGTGAATCTTGAATTTCCATGAACTACTCCAGGGAAAGTGATCTCAGAAGGCATTGCATTGATACTTTGTTCCTGTCAGCATTTTGAAAACTATGGCCAGAGAGAAAGAACGTATTTCCTTTCTCCAGCCAGCTGCTATATTTTCATGCTATAATATAGTCAACTCTAATTTACAGTGGTAGGGTCCTTTATGTGTAGGTAAGATAGTATGACGTGAAAAGCCATTTCATATTCACTAAAACAGTAACAGATCTACCAATCACAAAATGATCTGGTCACTTTGAAGATTTAAATGCAGATTTTATTATTTTTTTAAATTTAATTTTATTTTTTAACTTTACAGGATTGGTTTTGCCATATATCAAAATGAATCTGCCACGGGTATACATGCGTTCTCCATCCTGAACCCTCCTCCCTCCCCATACCATCCCTCTGGGTCCAACCCAGTGCACCAGCCCCAAGCATCCAGTATCGTGCATCGAACCTGGACTAAATGCAGATTTTAAAGTTTTCAATTCAGATTGAGTCTCAGAAATTTCTATATTCCATTACCAGAAATTCATATTGGAGTTATACTTCAATAAGATAGGTAAAATTAGGAAATGTTAGCTTGGTCTTAGGTTTTGTTTTGTTTTTTAACTTAACTAGGGATGTGTGAAGAGAACTTCATGTACGTGGTATAGCAATGTCATTTTTAGCCTCGAATCAGAAAAAACAAAAATCAGCAATAACCACGGGGAGAATTCATTATATTCTTAGGAATGTGTTTCTTCTGCTTCTTTTCTTTGACATGACTTGTGTGATGTCTTTGAGTCTGGATTCATTATATAAACACTGGTACTCAATTAACTGTGATGAAAACTGACTTAGTAATGGTAGGTGCTTTTGCCAGAGACCCACTAGCAAGAGTGATTTTCTCAGCTGTGTTTAGTTCCTGGGGCAACTGTTTCAAAAGAAGTATTTTTAGACCAGATTTAGACTGTGAGTTCAAGATGGAGAGTGTCCCTTCTAATTACCTGTCTTGGCCTCTCACAGAGTGACTTTCTTTCAGAAGTTTAGGTGAAGGATTCAGCTGGGTATGCTAAAAGTACTGTTGAGTGGACTCTTAACTCCTTGGAAGGCCTTTCAAGCCCTTCTATCTATAAAAGTCCATTTCAGTGAGTGAATAGATAGGAGGTTCTGGGCCATCTAGTATTCTAAAAGTTGAAAGGGTTCTTTAGTCATCCTTTTTATTTTTCCCATAGGAAAAACAAAATGTGACTGGATTGAGTATTGAACAGTGTTCTTTATATTTTTATGCATACTGTGTTGGAAACGTGGGGAATTTTTCATGAGTTTGTTCATATTATTAGTACGTTAGGGCTTTTAGGCACTCAGTACCAGTAAGTAAACAGTCACAAAAGAATAGTGCTGCGTGGTATCTTGAGACGGGAGGAAAAGGCTTGGTTCGACCTTCATAAAGAGGATCTTACTGAATAAAATGTTCTACCTTCTGAAATTGTCACTTAACAAAAGCTGAGTTTTCTTGTTAGCTGATCCACTGCAGCATGTTTTGGTAACCTTTGGTCCTTATTTTGGCAATTCAAATCCAAAGTTTTGGGTTTTACCCCCTCTTATTTCATCATCAAGCTTGACACTAGGTAATTTTTAAAATTTTTTAGATAATGTTTTAAAAGTAAAAGTTGCTTCTCGAAGAAAGAGCCATTTCTTTCTCTTTCATAGCTCAATAGTAGCATACCAGCCAGCTGGAGACAACAGCCACACCTTTGATGTCACAGCCATGTTCAAGTCTATTGGGATTTTCCTTGGAATCTTCAGTGGCTCTTTCGCGATGGGTGCTGCTACTGGAGTGGTGACAGCTTTAATATCCTTTTATTATACTTATCTTTTCTTGTTAACTTTACAGAGTAATGTAATACTGTGTTCCGTGGTCTCACCTACTTCTGCAATTGACATCATGTTATAATTATTAACCTTATAAGCAAGTGCTTGGTTTGAATTAGGCAATCATCTTTACCAGTAAATAAATAAAAGAATTTCATTGCTTTGTGTAGGGCTTCATGCCCTTAAACACTCACTATGGAATTCTATTTAGACATAGTGACCTTTTGGGGGTGAATTTTAAGGGAGAAGGCAATGGCACCCCACTCTGGTACTCTTGCCTGGAAATCCCATGGATGGAGGAGCCTGGTGGGCTCCAGTCCATGAGGTCGCTAAGAGTCGGGCACGACTGAGCGACTTCACTTTCACGCATTGGAGAAGGAAATGGCAACCCACTCTAGTATTCTTGCCTGGAGAATCCCAGGGACAGAGGAGCCTAGTGGGCTGCCGTCTATGGGGGTCGCACAGAGTCGGACACAACTGAAGTGACTTAGCGGCAACAGCAGCAGCAGATTGAATTGATATAAAGGTAGATATTTTCCAAAGAGCCCCTTGGGTGTTCCATGTGGCTGTTCAGCCTGGCATCCTTTTGCTCTTCATTTAATAGGACGAATAGGAATGTATGATCTTGATACCAATTGAATAAAATAAAGTTCCCGGGCTTAGGATAGATGGGAGTTCATCTTAGCTCTCACCGATTTTAACCTTATGCTCTCAAGTCCTACACATTACCACTAGTTTGCTTTTAGAAACATTGAGCCAGTCATTCTTGTATTCATTCAAAAATTTTTCTTTTTTTCTTAGTCATTGCAGTTTCACGTTCATAAGTTAAAATATAATAGAAAATGACAGTTTAATAAATGAATCTAAATCTTCTGTTATTGGATTCTTTAAGTGCAAGTATACCTAAACTTCTGGAACTTCAATTTTCTGTTTTATATCAAGCTTTTAATTCTTCAAAAAAATTTCTTGATTATCTGTTATATACCACATGCTATGCCCTGTGTATCACAGATAAACAAGGCCTCTTGTGGTGTCTGCCTTTTGGAACTCCTAATATAGAAGAATTGCTGGCACTGCACTCCATGGGACCTCAGTGTAGGAAGGTGGAGGGTGAGGAGAGCGTGGAAGATGAGTAGGATTTGATCTCTAAAGAGCTTCCAGCTCCAGAACTTTCAAGATACTTTCATAGAAAACAAATACTTTTCCAAGAATATATTCATTTTCTGTACTTAGTTTTGTTCTGGAAGAAGCTTGTCTTAGGGCTTTTTTTCAGGCACACTGAGCCTTAAAGGGACAGTGAAAACAGTTCTGAAGAAGGACCAGGCCAGCTAGTATCTCTTTCCTAGCCTAAGTTCCTTGAGGAACTTTATCATTGTGTTGTAGTACACATTTGTTGAAGGGAATGTAGACTCCAGGCTGAGATTTGCCACAGCTTGATACAGGCCCTTCCACTGGCAACTATCAAATACTTGTTATACTAGTATGAGTGAGTGACATGCCTCAGTTTCCTCATGGGATACTCTACATCACAGAGAGGATTAAACATCAAATCTCATGAAAATGACATTTTTACTAGGTATAAATTGCTATTATTATGGAAGCTGTCTTGCTTTGGGTCTCAAATTAATAGAGTTGGCATATTGTGTATCTGATCTGTCACTCCTGTCCTTTACTGTCATGTTTGTTCTTTACTTGGATTAGGAAGGCAACCCACTCCAGTATTCTTGCCTGGAAAATTCCATTGACAGGGGAGCCTGGTGGACTATAGTCCATGGGTCTCAGAAGAGTCAGACACAACTGAGTTACTGAGCACGCACACACACTGTTCCTTACTGCATGGTTTCTAACAAAGCATGTGATACCCATAAAACAATTGGATGGACTAAGCTGTAGAGCTTCCTCATGGAAGGGAGGACTGCTGACTCCTTAGTACAATGCTTGTGTTCAGAATTTCTTCACTTTGGTGCCTCCTTATTCTGTGACTTTTGTGTTAGAGACTAGAGAATCCTTCTGCTTTCAGGCTTGCCTTGCTTCAACTATTATTTTTTCTAGTAACACTTCTGTATTATGAGATCTTGTTATCAACCTTGACAGTCTTACGTGACAAAGTTCACCAAATTACGAGAGTTCCAGCTGTTGGAGACGGGCCTGTTCTTCTTGATGTCCTGGAGTACCTTCCTCTTAGCTGAAGCATGGGGTTTCACAGGTAGGTTACTTTCTCCTTTTAATTGTAAACCCTTATAGGGAGTGACTTAGCCAGTGATGTTTTTTCTATGTGTGGACCAACTCCTCTAGTGTTTGAGCACTCTTGTTAGGGTTGGCATTTATGCTATCATTTTAGAATGTAAAAGATTTTCAGTGGAAGCGGTTCCTCTCGACAAAGTAAGTCACAACTGAAAAATTTAACACTAAACATCTAATTTACTTCTATGAATAAGATCCTTAGTATAAAAGTTGGGAACACGCCTTTGATGTGAACTCGGAACTCATTGTCTTTATAGGTGTGGTTGCAGTGTTGTTTTGTGGCATCACACAGGCCCATTATACGTACAACAACTTGTCCACAGAGTCTCAGCATAGAACTAAACAGGTAAGAGAAACTATAGTTTGTCAATAAACTTTTTTTGCAGCAAAACAGTTTTTTTTTTACTTTAAAATAATCTTTGTTCTGTTCAAAGTGATGTCTGCTCACTTCAGTTCCTCTTCTGTTGGCTCCAGAAATAGATGAGACTGGCAGATTGAAGGGTGACAGCTTTTAGGGTAGAGATAGATCAGCAAAGTAGCCAGGGGCTGTTACTATTGTGATTCCAATGGTCAGTTAGCTTCTTTTCCTTGTTTTCCTCTAATAGCTTTTTTTCTTCTAGTTTTATTGAGCTATAATTGGCATACAGCACTGTCTTAAGTTTAAAGTGTACAGAGTAATGGTTTGATCTGTATACCTCATGAAATAGTGACCACATCATGTCGTATAGATACAAAATTAAAGAAATAGGAAAAGTTTTTTCTTGTGATGAGAACTCTTAGGATTTACTCTTAACAACTTTCATATATAACATATCACAGTGTTAATTATATTTATCATATTATGCATTACATCCCTAGTACTTGTTTATCTCATAACTGAAAGTTTGTACCTTTTTATTTCCTCTATCCAATTCCCCTCTCCCTACAACTTGCGTTTGGTAACCACACATCTGATGTCTTTTTTCTATGAGTTAGTTTATTTTTGAAGTATAATTGACCTATGACACTGTGTTGTATGTGTATGCTCAGTCACTTCAATCATGTCTGACTCTTTGTGACCCTGTAGACTGTAGCCCATCAGGCTCCTTTGTCCATGGGATTCTCTAGGAAAGAATACTGGAGTGTATTGCCATGCCCTCCTCTAGGGGATCTTCTTGAACCCACATCTCCTGTGGCTCCTGCATTGCTGGTGATCCTTTACCGCTGAGCCACTGGGGAGGCCTGTAACACTATGTTAGTTCCTCTTATACAGCATAGCAATTTGGTTTTTATGTACATTTCAAAATAATCACCATGATAAAAGATAATACCTTATTATTGACTATATTCCCCAAACTGTGCCTTTCATCCCATGACTCATTTATTTGGCAACTTAAAATTTGTACCTCTTAATCTCCATCACCTATTTCTTTTCTTCCCCCAACTCTATCCCCTCTGGCCACCATCTGTTTGTTCTCTGTATCTATAACTCTGTTTCTGTTTTTTATTCTTTGTTTTTAGAATTCACATATAAGTGAGGTCACATAGTATTTGTCTTTCTCTGACTTATTTCATTTAGCATAGTACCCACTAGGTCCATCCGTATTGTTGCAAATGGCAAATTTTAATTCCTTTTCACGGTTGAGTAATATTCCATTGTGTGTGTGTGTGTGTACACCACATCTTATCCATTCATTTATTAATAGGCAGTCAGGTTGCTTCTATATCTCGGCTGTTGTTAATAATGCTGCCGTGAACGTTGGGGTGCATATATTTGCTGATCTCTTAAGTTCAAATGCATTTCCCCCCCTTGCCATGTTTACTGTTTTTGATATCATATTTTACATCATTTTGTTTTATCTCTTATTGCAGATATAGATTATTTTACTACCTTTGTCTTTTAACCTTCCTACTAGCTTTATATATGGTTGATTTATTACCTTTACTGTTTATTTGCCTTTATAAATGAGATTTTTCCTTTTATAATTTTCATGCTTCTAGTTGTGGCCTTTTCATCACAGTGATGTAAACAGGTGGAGGTGGGCAGGTAGCAGGGCAGGGAACAGAGCACAGGACTATAATGTGCAAGCCCTCACTCTCTTAGTGAGGGCTGAGACCCATGTAAAAAGTGAAATCACATGGCAAGCTGGTGTGAGAGTTGTCATGAAGCACTCTGTACCAGGATAAAATGATTTGAACTGGGTCTTACAGCCTGTAAAGAGGGAAGTGTCTGGGACCTGCCATATTTAGGAATTAATTGAGTCAGGGTGTAGAAGTCGAGGGTGGCAGGGATACCACTTAGGGTCCATCCCCAGCAGTATCGATGGGAAGTGATGAAAGTTAGACTAACGCAGTGGCTGAGACAACCAAGAACATTCCAAAAAAAAAAATTGGCAGGGTTTGGAGGATGAGGGTGAGAATGACTGAATATGGGAATTGAAGAAGGGAAGTTGATTGGGCAAGTGAAGGGGAAACATTTATGGCTTTTTCTGTGGGACCAGAAATGTCATCTCTACATTTGCTTCCCTCTGAATCGCATGTTTTGGAGGATATACATGAACATTACATATTTGAAGTATCTGTTTCAATATCTTAGTAATACTCATGTTTTCAAATTAATGTAGATTTTTACTGGACTAACCTTTTGAAATTTCGTTTCAGTTGTTTGAGCTTCTCAATTTCTTGGCAGAGAATTTCATCTTCTCCTACATGGGACTGACACTGTTCACCTTCCAGAACCATGTCTTTAACCCAACATTTGTAGTAGGAGCATTTGTATCCTTTATTATGTATTCTGTTTTGGAAACTTCTTTTTAAATTGAGATTTGCACGTGTTTTCTTGGGGGTCGGATGATTGATAAGAATTGATAAGATTGATAAGAATTGATAAGGATACATATATTTTTAATATAAATAATATGTATAATAATATATATAATATTTTCCTCTGAGCGAAGTAAATAAGGATTTCAACTCTTTTATCTAGTCTATGCTATTTACGTTTTTGTTTATTGCACAAATAATACTGACAGATTGAAATGACAAGAAAAAGTCTCTTACCATTCTGCCAACTCCAAAAGATAAAACTGTTTGTCCTCTGTTACTGAAGGGAAGAAAGAGAGATTGGATGATGGAGAGCAGTTTGCAGTCTGTGCCACAGGGCAGTAGTTGAAAGATGATGAAAGATGGAAGGAGGCTTGCCCACTCTTTCCCTCTCCACCACCCTTCTTTTTCTCTTTCTCATTGAGTTTTTAAAACCTAGTTGAAAAGGAGACACTGATTACGTGAAAGAGAGCAAGCAATAGTGCCAACTTCACAAGAAGGCAGGAAGAGATGGAGTCCAAAGCACATGGGGAGGGATGGGCCTCCAGAGGGAAGAAGCACAGTTCCGCCATTGTTCCAGGAGAAGGTAGAGTATGTAGAGATGAAGTATGTACATTTCCAAGATGGCATTTCTCTGATTACTTCTATTTTTATCTGAAAAGCAGGAGGTGAGATCATCTGCTGAAAGTGAGATAGGAGCAGGTGGCCTATCAGTTATCTATTATGTAACAAATTACCCTAAAATTTAGCAGCTTAAAACAACAAACATGTTATTTTGCAGTTTCTGAGAGTCTGGAATCCAGAAGCAACTTAACTGGCAGGTTAAGTTGGCAGGCTCCAGTATCCCTCATGAGGTTATAATCATGCTCTGGGCTGGGACTGTACTCTCTCAAGACTTGACTGGGGATGGAGGAGCCACCCCAAGCTCACTGACATGGCTGTTAGCTGGAGGCTTCAGTTCTTCTCCACATGGACCTCTCCATGGGGCAACTCACAACATAGCTTCCCCAGGAGAATAGAGTGAGATGAGAGAGCACCAAGATGGAGTGCAAAGGGCCTTTTATGACCTAGTCTTGGAGACAGTGTGCCATCTGCCTTCTGCTGTTTTCTGTTGATCACACATAAACCCTGGTAAAGTGTGAGCTGAGACTACACAAGGGTGTGAATACTAGGGAACCCTCTAGGAGGCTGGCTCCCATAGATGATAGGAGTTTTGAGGAAATAGTTGTTGCAGAGAGTAGAAAAGTGCATTGAGCAAAGAAATGCAGTAGAATCGCTGAGCGGTGTTAGGAACCCATTTGAGTTTGAGGAATAAATCTTAAAGTAGAGTCAGCCTGCCCTGTTGTATTACTTTATCCAGGACTATTTAGCTATAAGCATGGAGAAAACAGATAGCTGAGTCCATCTGAATTTGGAGTTTTGTCAAGTTGGTGCAGTGAAAACAGAGGGGAAAGGGATTGCTGAGTATTGGAAAGAGTTTTATTAAGATGCGTCTAGAAAAGGAAATGAAGAAGGGAGAGGACTGACTGATGGAAAAGCAGAGGGGTCTTTGGACTGGAGGTCCCAGTGAAATGGAAGAATTATCTGCAATAGATGGATGTGAAACATGGAAAGAGAAATTGTGGTCAGAGAGTGGGATGTTTGAATTAGTGATTTTCAAAAGAAGTAGTATTTTAAGAAACCACCTCAGAATGAAGATTCTGCCAAAAGAGATTGTTGGAAATATTTTCTTAGTTAAAACTCTAAGTAGGATCTGTGTTAGAAACTGAAGTATTACTGAAATACTATTCTACCGAGTCTTAGTCTTCTGAGAATGAACTTCAGGCAGAAACAGATAAAGCCTTATTCATAAGAGAAGAACCTTGACTTGAAGACTCCCATGAGATCAGTAACTTCATATCCTGCTAGTCTTTGAGAAATTTTTAAGCAGTCAAGTGGCTTGAATCCACAGTACTTACCCAGCACCAAGGCTAAATATTTTCTGTAGGTTTTTGAGTCTGTTAAGAGTTGAAATTCCTCAAAACAGAATCCTACCATGGAAATTGACTCTTAGCAGGAGATACTTGTTCTCCTTCTGGCTGTATTTGTTAGGATATAGGTTTGGTTTCATGTGGCAATTACCAAAGTTAACCAAAGTTTAAAAAAGATAGAAATGTATTTCTCTCTCATGTAAAAGTCTGAACTGGTGTAGCAGGCTCTGCTCCACAAAGTCACCAGGGACCCGCACAGCCTTGTAACCATCCTTAGGGAGTTGTCCTTGTTCTTAGGGACCCAGGTGGCTCCCCCCTCAATCGTTAGCCATAATAGCAAAATCCTAGAAATAGTACAAAAGTCCAGTGATAGGAATGCATGGTCTAAATAACGTTAACAATAAAAAGAATTATCCTTAACCTATTAATAATTTTAGATTGCTATTTTCTTGGGAAGAGCTGCCAATATTTACCCCTTGTCCCTCTTACTTAATTTGGGTAGAAGAAGTAAGATTGGATCAAATTTTCAACACATGATGATGTTTGCTGGTAAGTTTTAACTCTCTATTTCTTGCCTCCTCCAGTAAACAACTCACCGTGCATATACCAGTCTGATTTTAGATGGAAATAATACGCCAATAATATATTC
The DNA here is from genome assembly GCF_002263795.3 of Bos taurus. NCBI lineage: Eukaryota > Metazoa > Chordata > Mammalia > Artiodactyla > Bovidae > Bos > Bos taurus. The sequence continues at coordinate 8,874,460 of NW_020192292.1, read as the reverse complement.
AGTGCAGTTCAGTTGCTCAGTTGTGTCTGACTCTTTGCGACCCCATGAATCACAGCACGCCAGGCCTCCCTGTCCATCACCAACTCCTGGAGTTCACCCAAACTCATGTCCATAGAGTCGGCGATGCCATCCATCCATCTCATCCTCTGTCGTCCCCTTCTCCTCCTGCCCCCAGTCCCTCCCAGCATCAGAGTCTTTTCCAATGACTCTTTGCATGAGGTGGCCAAAGTATTGGAGTTTCAGCTTTAGCATCAGCCCTTCCAAAGATAATATATTAGACTCCCTTAAACATTGAAATCACAGCCTCCAATAAAACATCCTTTTTAAAAGTGTCCCATTCCTTTCTGTGGGAGTTTTCTCATGTTCTGGTTCCAAATTCCCAGTTCAGAACTATGTTAAGTGTAGTGGAGGAGGTAAAGATGAACACATTTTCACACAAAAATCTGTATGTGCATGTTTATGGCAGTTCTCTTCATAATTGCCAAAACCTGGATACAGCCCAATTGTCTGTCTTCCAGTGAGTGAGGGAGTATGCAAAATAATGGCACCTCCATGCCATGGAATATTCCTCAGTGCTAAAAAGAACAAACCAGTGATACATAGAACATATATGGACCTCAGAGGCATTGTGCTGAGCGAAAGAAGCCAGGCTCAAATGGTTTCATTCTGTATGTTCCATTTACATGACATCCTCAAAAAGACAAAAACCCAGCAATGCAGAGAAAATCAATAGTTACCAAGAGTGTGGTAAGATTATGAGAAGTTAGACCAAAAAGAAGGTAGCACAAAGGAATTTGGGAGAGGGGTGATGAAACCACTGTGTCTCGGTTGTGGTAGTGGTCACACACCTCTATACATTTGTCAAAACTTACGGAACTGTACACCCGAAAGAGTGAACTTTAGTGTAAGTACATTTTACAATAGAGTTTAAAAAATTATTAAATGATCAATGCTTGTGAGTATCATCTACTAATTCTTTTTGTATTTGGTTGTATATACCTACGTATGTTGAAATATGTGTTTGTTCATGCTATTCTAAGGTCTCAGAATGTACCTTATGTCTTTGAATTTATGAAGTTCATGTTGTCGTCCTCCTATTCCCTTGTAGGCCTTCGTGGCGCGATGGCGTTTGCCTTGGCCATTCGAGATACGGCCACTTATGCCCGGCAGATGATGTTCAGCACCACACTTCTGATTGTGTTTTTTACTGTGTGGGTATTTGGTGGTGGCACCACTGCCATGCTGTCATGTTTGCATATAAGGTATGTATTGATTGGGGACCTCATTTTAGTATTAAAATGTAATTTGTGTTATTTTTCTTTTAACCATGAGAGAATTTTAAGCTTAGATAAGTCCCTAATATTTCATTTCTTCCTTATAATAAGTATATAACATGTAGCACAGAAAAAATGGAAAATATGCAAAGGAAGGATAAAAACTATTGTTAACACTTGGAGGGATGTCTTTCCAGACCTCTTGCTCTGCTCCATGTATTTTTTTTAACAAAAAGAGGCAGCACTGTAGGTACTCTTATAAACTGATTTTTAAATATAATATAGCATAGACATTTATGTTAGTAAATATCATTATTTTAATGGCTGCTTATATTGTAATTTATTAACCAAATCTCTACCATTGGACTTTTGTGTTGTTTTTAGGTTTTTGTTATTACGGCTGAGAATTTTGCTCTTACTATGATTAACAGTGTGAGTGTTTGGAAATGCATATACCAATGTGCACTTGGCTATTTCCTTAGGATGCATTCCTAGAAGTCGAATTGCTTGGTCAAGGGATATGCATATATTTAAGGCTTATTATTCTTATCTCCAAACTGGATCAAAAATTTTCTTGTATCTGCAGCATATGAGACAGTCCAATTTATCCCAGCCCAAATCAATAACTAGATATTATCATTCTTTCTTATCTTCATGATCAGCACTGTTTCTGACCTGACAATCCAAGGCCAAGGTTGTAAGATCTTAGTCTTGAATGCACACTAGTTACTGTATTCAGTTGGAAAAAGCTCTGTTGTATCTCAGGAGTTCTGCATTTGTTTCCATGGGTACAGCAGTCTATAGTTAAAGCCGTTGTAGGTTTTACTTCTGTGTTTGCTGTAACTTCATAGATCTTGAGAGCTACTGAGCTTCCAGAATGTGTAAGGTTCATTAGAGAAAATAGTATTTCTTTCACATCTTACAGAGTCCATTCTCCATTTTATGCCTTTCTTTTAATACTCTAAATAGCAACCAGCCCTAAATCAGACTTTGAATATTGTTATGATTGTCTTTCTCTTTACTGTTCTAATCCTTTTATTACAATTCCTGTGCTGTTATTGTGGATAATTAAAAATACATCAAAATAATGTTCTTGTAACCCTGATTATTACTTTAGGGAGGACCTGGCATTTGTTGAACACCTTCTATGTGCTGGGCATTGTGCTAAGTGCATTTGATATATTTATCTAATCACAATCACTCCATTTTACAAGTGGGGAAATAGAGGCTTTAAAAGTTTCTAGTTGTTCAAGCTCATAAATACCATTAATGGTGGACAGAGGAGCCTCCAATCTCACTTGATTTGTCCTAGACCTCTGTATCAAGAAATGAGGATGGTCCATTTTGGAAGGATTAAACTCCTTTTTTTTCCTCAAGAGTTTTAAAACAAACGTTCTTCCTTATTCTACTAAGGAAAACAAAGCCAAAGCTAAATGTAAGATAATTTAGGAAAAATAACACTCTTAAGTGGAATCTCAGTGTTTAGGTAGAATCAGTTCTCTTCCCTCATTGCCTTTCACACGTACTAAACCAAATACCCATGTTTACCCCACCCCCCAGAAAAAGCTCCCCCAAAACCTACCTACTCACATAAAGCTGAATCCACCTCACCAGCTTTGCAAGCTCTTTGGCCCCATCTTGCCTGTCCTGTTTGGCATTCAGTTGTATACATTATCATACAGTCTTAGGTTAACTATTATTAATGTTGTTGTTTGGGGGTTTTTTGGCCTCTTTGCAGAGACTGGAATTTAAATTTCTCTTACCTCCCCCCAAATTTGTTGAGTATAATTGTGAGAATACTAAAAAGTCCTTCAGTTTTAACATATATGCAGGATTAGGCTTGACTTTGAGTTCTTGCCCCTTTGTTTAGTAATTCTGTGATCCTGAGCAAGTTCTTTAACCTTTCTAAGCCTCAGCTTCCCCATTGGTAACATGTGTGACAGTACTTTCCTCCAGGGTTGTTGTAAGGATTCCTGAGCTCATGTCTGTAAAGCTCTTAGTACAATACTTCAAATGTGTCTTTTATTCATTTATTCAATGAATACTAACTTAGCACCAGCCATGTTCCCAGTGCTGTTTTAAGGTGAAATTTAGTGGCCGTCAACTGGCAGCAGTTCCCCACAGGGGCATTTGGCAGTGCCTGGAAACATTTCTGATTGTCACAGTCAAAGAGAGGGGGCTGCTACTGGCATCTTGTTGGTAGAAGCCAAGGATACTGCTGAACATCCCACGAGTACACAGAGCAGCCCCCACAACAAAGAGTAATCTGAGCCAAAATGTTGGTACTGCAAAGGTTAAGAGACCCTGATCTGGAGAGGTACAGTGGTAGTAACAAGATAGAAAAGGTCTCTGGTCTCATAAAGTCTGTACTGTAGTGGGAGAAGACAGATAGTAAACTGGCAAGTAAGTAAATGAAGATGACTATTTTAGATGATGTTAAATGCTCTGATGGCAAACAAGGTGCTATGATAGTAGGTGGGCATAGAGTGCATTTTATCGATGGAGCTCAAGAAAGGTGTCTCTGAGGTTACATTGGAGCTTAGGATACCTGAATGACAAGATAATGCCAGTTAAGCAGTGAGCAGGAAGAAGAGTGGTCCAGGCAGAGGGGAGAGCAAGTACAAAGGTTCTGAGGCAGGAACAAACAGCCTGTTGAATGAAAAGGAAAAAAGCCCACCTAGCTGGAATATAGTAACCAAAAGGCAGGTAGGAAACAAGGTGGGCAAGATCCTTTAGGGGCAGAGCTTGACAAATGTGTCCTGTCAGGGGCCAGAGAATAATATTTTAGGCTTTGAAGGCCATATGGTCTCTGTCTCAACTACTCAACTCCAGCATGAAAGCCCCATAGACAATACATGAATCAGTTGCCATGGCCATGCTCCCACAAGACTTTATTCACAAAAGCAGGAGGTGCACCAACTTGGCGTGGTCGGTGGAGCCCTGCTATTGGTTCTAGTAGGACACAGTAAGGAGTTTGGATTTTAAAATCCACTCGGAACTTCCCTGGTGGTCCAGTGGTAAAGAATCCGCCTGCCAATGCAGGAGACAGGGGTTCGATCCCTGGTCTGACAAGATTCCACATGCGTTGGAGCAGCTAAGCCTGTGCACCACAGCTACTGAGCCTGGATGCCCTAGAGCCTGTGCTCCACAACAAGAAAAACCACAGCATGAGAAGCCCATATACCGCAACTTGAGAGTAGCCCCCACTCGCCACAACTAGAGAAAACCCTCACGCAGCAACGAAGACCCAGTGTAGCCATTAAAAAGAAAATGTAGTATAAATAAAACAAGAATGTCTTAAAAATAAACTTTCTGTTTAAAAATAAATAAAATCCAGTTGCTGTCTTGTAGGATTTCACAGCAAGAACGTGATGTCATCTGTCCTGTTGTGTGGACAGTGGCTCCTCAGTGAGTGAGAGCCAGCCAGCTCTTCCTCTGTCCTTTTGCGTAGTTTGTGACAGTCACCTTTGGCTCCTTGTTGTGTACCACACATAGTTTGCACTTCCCCGTCTCTGAGCCTTTGCTCACATTGTTGGCTCTGCCTGGATTGCTCTTCCACTCCCAGGAAACGACATAGCTCAAACACCGCCTCCTTTCACCCTCTTCTTTTCTCTCAGAACCACTCTTCTGTCTGCTTACTGTAGAGTACGTCTGTTATAGCACTGTTTTCAGTCAGCCTTGTAATGATGATGTTATTATAAGAGTTACCATTTAGCAAGTGTTAATGATGAAGGACAGGGAAGTCTGGCCTGCTGCAGTCCACAGGGTCAGAAAGAGTCGGACACAACTGAGCGACTGAACAACAACAATGATGTATCACTGTTTTAAAATCTTTAGACACATTTTCTTGTTTAGTTCTTGCAGCAACTCTGCATGGGGGCCATCACCCCCATTTCTCAGGTGATAGAACTGTGGTTCATAGGGCCGCATGACTTGACTAAGTTCAAACAGCTAGAAAGGAGCTGAGGTCAGATTGGAACCCAGCTCTTCTGGACTGCAGAGCCCTTGGGGATTGCGCTGTAGTTATGTCTGTCTTTCCCACCAGTCTGTGAACTCCTGGAGGGCAGGGCTGTGTGTAAATCGTGTCTATGCCCTATGCTTAGCACAGTGCCTGGCAGGTGGTAACTGCTCTGATAAATGTTTATTACGTTAACTTGGCCTCCAACACTCTTGCATCTGAGAATTAAACTTGTGTTGTCAAGACCACTAGATGTCACTTGAGATACACAAATGTGGTTAGAGTTTAATATGGCGAAGGAGGTATTAAATAGCTTCTGGCCATCTTAACAAAGAAGAAACGAGCATTTCTTGGAATTCTGAATCTAGTTATGACCATCTGTTTTTCAAGTATTTGGCCCTGATTCTCTTGCCTTCCAGATAAGGTCGTGCATCATTTTCCTCCCTTTGGTGTTACTAGGCTGCTCCTGCTGCAGCTTCTCACACTGCTATTTTTTTCTGTGTTGTCTGTAGTAGTGGCCTTAATCGATAAACATTTGAGCACCTATTGTGTGTCAGGTACTGTGCTAGACTCTGGGGATACAGAGATGAATTGGGACATGACCTTTACCCTCAAGGAGCTCACAGTCTTATCTGGGGAGACGGACAGGTAAATAACTATACTCTACTATACTAAGTATTATAATAAAAGAATTAGAAAGTACTGTAAAAGCCCAGAGGAAAAATGATCCTGACTGAAGGGGTCATAGAATGGTTCCTTTGGAACTCAAAAAAGGAGAACAAAATAAGGGACAATACAGTTCAAATAGAGGGACCAGCACAAGCACAGACATGGAAGCTCAGGAGAGGACAGGGTCTGGGGCAAGGAGCAGTCGGGTCTCACTACCAGCAGGTGTTTGGGCGAGGGTCAGGGGAAAACTGGGCCAGAGTGGCAGGGGTGGCTAATTTGAAGAGTCTTGAATGCCACACAAAGGACTTTAGACCTGACCCTCTGAGTTACAAGCTGGTCTCAGAGACTTTTGTAAAGGTAGTAAGCCAGTGAGCTCTCTGCTTGAGATGGCTAACTCTCAGGGAGAGCCTGGCAGCAGGGGACCCTTACAGCCAGTTGCTCCAGATGCTGTGAGTCAGAATGAGGTCCCAGCTTGAGCAGTTGAAATGGAAAGGAGAGAGGATCTGAGAGACAGTTTAGAGGGAGAATGAACAGAGGTGGTGAGTGCTCAGATTGAGGAGATAGAGGAGTCAAAGAGAGCTTCTCATAATGAAGCTGTTCCCTGAGATATTGAAAGCAGATAAAAAAGAGTCATGAAGAACCAAGGCTAATAGCTATCCATTCACCTATGGAAAAACACCCTGGAATTGGACCTTCTCTTCAGTCATCATAACAGAATGTTGCCAGGAGAGCTGAGAGGTCTGAAAACATGCAGCTTCCTCTCGGAACTGCAATGGGCCAACCTTGTTTGTGGAACTGCCCTAGAGTTCTTATTCGGCCACTGGGCAGCACTGCTTGCCCTGACTCCTGCTTGTTGTGGACTTGGTTACAAAAGAAAAAGTTATTTTTTCTGAAACTGGTAAGTGGGATTGGCTTGCGGGAAGAGAAGGTTAGTAGACCCTGCTTACCTTAGGAGTCAAGCTGTTGCTAAGGAAAGTGGCAGGAGCCAAAAGTCTACAGCAGCAGCCATTGAGAAGCACAAAAATATTAGTCATTTCATAGCTTCTGTGTTGAGAAAAATAGTTGCCTAAGAGTACTCATATGTGAATAGGGCTTTTTTTTTTTTTTTTTTTTTTTTTTTTGCTTCAAGATCTCATTTGCCTTTTGTGTTTTTCTTTTAGGGTTGGTGTTGATTCAGACCAAGAACACTTGGTAAATATGCATTTGTGTTGTCCTGGCATTTCTGTCAAATGTGTGGTTGCTTGGAAAGAAAACAAGTCTACGTAGACTTCATGCCACTGTTATTTAGATTCTGTACTATTTGCATCAGCTTTTAACTGACATCATATCATTCCTGGCTTTTCTCACTGCTCGATAGAGACAAAACTGAATTTTAGGCCGCGTGTGGTTATCAAGGGTGACAGCTCCCCTATCTGTGGGCAAGGCTGGGCTTTGGCCACAGACAAGAGCAGTCCCTTAAGCACTCCTGGGTTTTCAAGTGACTGTTCTGGCACGGGGAGCCTTTTTCCATTTTGGTTTCCGCATGAAGTCTTGTCTCTGATGTAAGCCCCACTCCAGCTGCTTTTCCTGTGCAACTTTCAAATTGGATGACCAGCAGCTGCCCTTGAGAACTGCCTGGAAGCCTTGGGCTCTTCAGCCAGGCTTCCCTGCCTGTTCAGGAGAATGTGCTTTCTTACCCTCTGCCTCAGCCCTGCCCATGTTTCCTTGCTTACACTCATGTGTCACTTTCTCTGTTGTTTCCTTGAAACAGAACTTGGTAGACTAGTGCATTGTAACTCCGTGCTTTCTCTAGACTGACCACCTTTTCCTGGTATTTTTCTTCCACCTTTTAATGCTTTCTGAGCACAGCTGAATAGGTGCCTCTGCCCTAGACATGAGATGGGAAATAACAGAAATGAGGTTTTTGAAAATGGAAAGCATCTCTTTAAAAACAATAGTTCTTTTTCTTGTCTGAAACAGGCCCTGGTCTACTTGTCTTCAGAGTGTAATTAAAAAAATTTTTTTTGTCAGATTCATTTCCTGAATGCTAATTTTGCTAGCTATCGAGTGATGAGTTTGTATGTGACCTAGGACGCACCTGCCTCTTTTGTGATCAGAACCTTAAAGTATAATTTCATGGGTTTGAAATAATTGTACAAACCAGGCTGGATGAGTTCCCATGATGCTGAGTTCCTGGGGTAGTTTCCAAAGGGTAATAGCCCCTCAGTGCCTCCACCCCCATGTCGAAAAAAGAGTAGTGATCAGACAGCTCCCCAGACCAATGCTTGATCACCATCTGTGTATGCCTCTACCTGTTATGTCCCCTCTGTCACCACAGAGGACAAATGGAAATGGAGTGACAGGGAAAGAGCCAGGTAGGTGAGTACCAACTGTGACATCCAGAAAAAAATGTCATTTTTACTTTGCCCTCAAAACTGTGGATGCCTTGGCTCAGTATATTGTTTACTCAATATTTCAAGTGTCCACTGGGAAGCACAGAGGAAGATTTTAGTAACTATGGAACATGTAGGGGTTAGGTTTACAGGTGTTCGTGTGGTGAGGGGATCGTGAGATTTGTAGATTTGTTGCTCTTCTAAAAAGTGGAGCTATACAAACTAATGCCTCCTGATGTGAAAGTAAACACTGTAAGCCTGTTCAGTGTTCTCAGACATTTTGTATTTTGATACCTACTGAGAGGAAGATTCACTTATTTTGAGGATCAGGAAAAACAGGAACAAAACAGGAACCAAACCCAGAATCTAAACTGTACTCTTTGAAAATCTTGGAAACAGAACATTCATGCTGGAAAGAGCTTTTGAGTAAGGTTCGCATTGTATTCATGAAAAAACTCAGGCTGGGAGGGGAAGGGACTTGCCCAACTAGTTCACATCAGAGCCGAGATGAACCAGATGGCCTCACAGCGCCACTGCTGACTGCTCCGTGTTACACATGGGGATGCAGTTTATGTTTTGGGGGGAGCTGTTTTTGAAGAGATCCGCTTGCTGTGTTAGTTTTCCCTCCTACCCAGCCTGGCTTACCATGGAATTTCCCTACTTACTTAAATTTTGCTAATGTTCTAACAACATAATAGCATCTTTGAAAATGCCAGTTAGTTTTGAGACCCATGACAACTCCCAAAGATCAGAATGTTTATGGGATGTTTTCCGCTTAAGGTGCAGTTCACATTGTGGGTGTAAAGCTTTCAGATTTAGGGGGTGGATTATCCCACATTAATTTTGCTAAATGCCAGTCGACTCATAAATCAGGAAGCAGCCTGAGTAATAGAAGTGTTCAGAAAAATACTTCAGTTTCTTATTCCTAAGCTGCAATATACAAGCTCTTAAATTAGGCTATATTTGTAATTCTACAAAGCAATGACTCTTAAATGAATGTGTTTTTTGTCTTTATGTATATATTGACTTACTTATTGTCTGTTTGCAGGGTATTCCTGAAAGTGAAAGAAGAACTACCAAAGCAGAGAGCGCGTGGCTCTTCCGGATGTGGTATAACTTTGATCACAAGTATCCTTAATTGAGAAAAAAACAGTATGGATATGAATGATTACAATTTAATGGAACAACTGTTTTGACTACTCTCTTCCTGAACTGGAATATAAAACATACCTTTGGTCTTCCTTTTCCCCTTCAGTGTAGTGGAGAAGGTTATCCACACACATGGATGAATTCCTCTGAAAACCCGTGAAGCCAGTAGGGACTCAAGAGCCTTTATGATAGACTTGCTTTGATATATAGGTTTATTTATGGAGTAAACTTTAATATTTATTGTCTTTTAGCTAATTGAGTGAATGCCGCAAAAGGAATTTGTTGGTGTTTGTCAGTGTGCTTGCTAGGGTAAAAGAGGAAAGGCAGGCTTAGGAAGAAGCATGGGAATGAGAAACTCAGCAATGCTAGATACCGCAGTGATCATTGATGTCTTTTCTCTGACCTTTCCAAAGACTGGAGGATTCTCCTCTCCATTCAGAATGCCAGTGCTTCATTATTTACCAGATTTCTTTCTTGTCCTATTGTAACAGTCTTCTTCATAGCTATACTTTAAGTCAGGTTATATATAATAACCTGTTTAAATCATGCTTTTAAAAAAATTTTTTAAAGGATACTTTTTATATGAACTATTTTTGAAGTCTTTATTACATTTGTTACAGTACTGCTTCTGTTTCTGGTTTTTTGGCCAAGAGACATGTGGGATCTTAGCTCCTGGACCAGAGCAAACCCAACCCCCCTGCATTGGAAGGCAAAGTCTTAATCACTGGCCCACCAGGGAAGTCCCTAAATCATGCCTTTTAAAAAATTGTATCACTCACTATTTATTAAAATTAATTTCTTATTTGAAAATTGAACTAGATAAAGGGATTATGGAGTTCTTTCTGGCTGAGACTTTAAGTGAATCAGAACCTAGTTTATGTTCTGTTGAAGTGACTTTGGGACAGCTATGTAAAATCCTTTTTCCTTGCTTTTGACTTTCTGATCAAAACCTTCTATGTTTAAGAAAAATGCACTTGACACTTATCATTAGAAGCTACTACTTACTATATTCTGTTTGCTAGATTTTTACATTCACTTTCTGGAAGGATTCTAATATATCGAAACACGAATGAATGCGTATCTATGGTATTGTTCAGTTGCTAACTTGTGTTCAACTCTTTGCTACCCCATGGACTACAGAACGCCAGGCTTCCCTGTCCTTCACTATCTCCTGGAGTTTACTTAAACTCATGTCCATTGAGTCGGTGTTGCTATCTAACCATCTCATCCACTGCTGCCCCCTTCTCCTTTTGCCTTCAACTTTTCCTAGCATCAGGGTCTTTTCCAGTGAGTCAGTACTTCGCATCAGGTGGCCAAAGTATTGGAGCTTCAGCTTCAGCATCAGTCCTTCCAATGAATATTCAGGACTGATTTCCTTTAAGATTGACTGGTTTGATTTCCTTGCTGTCCAAGGGACTCTCAAGATTCTTCTCCAGCACCACAATTTGAAAGCATCAATTCTTTGGTGCTCAGCCTTCTTTATGATCCAACTCTCACATCTGTACACGACTACTGGAAAAACAATAGCTTTGACTATTTGGACCATTGTCAGCAGAGTGATGTCTTTGCTTTTTTATTATGCTGTCTAGGTTTGTCATAGATTTCCTTCCAAGGAGCAAGCATCTTTTAATTTAATGGCTGCAGTCACCATCCACAGTGATTTTGGATCCTCCAAAAAAATCTGTCACTGCTTCTACTTTTTCCCTTCTATTTGCCATGAAGTGATGGGACTAGAGTTCAGATCATGAACTCCTTATTGCAAAATTCAGATTTAAATGGAAGAAAGTAAGGAAAACCACTAGGCCATTCAGGTATGACTTAAATCAAATCCCTTACAATCGATTATATAGTGGAAATGACAAATAGATTCAAGGGCTTAGATCTGATAGACAGAGTACCTGAAGAACTATGGATGGAGGTTCATGACTTTGTACAGGAGGCAGTGATCAAGACCATCCCCAAGAAAAAGAAATGCAAAAAGGCAAAATGGTTGTCTGAGGAGGCCCTACAAATAGCTGAGAAAAGAACAGAAGCTAAAGGCAAAGGAGAAAAGGAAAGATATACCCATCTGAATGCAGAGTTCCAAAGAATAGCAAGGAGAGATAAGAAATCCTTCCTCAGTGATCAATGCAAAGAAATAGAGGCAAATAATAGAATAGGAAAGACTAGAGATCTCTTCAAGAAAATTAGAGATACTGAGGGAACACTTCATGCAAAGATGGACACAGTAAAGGACAGAAATGGTATGGGCCTAACAGAAACAGAAGTGACTAAGAAGAGGTGGCAAGAATACACAGAAGAACTATACAAAAAAAGATCTTAATGACACAGATAATCATGATGGTGTGATCACCAACCTAGAGCCAGACTTCCTGGAATGCCAAGTTGTGTGGGGCTTAGGAAGCATCACTATGAACAAAGCTAGTGGAGGTGATGGAATTCCAGTTGAGCTCTTTCAAATCCTGAAAGATGATGCTGTGAAACTGCTGCACTCAATATGCCAGCAAATTTGCAAAACTCAGCAGTGGCCACAGGACTGGAAAGGTCACTTTTCATTCCAATCCCAAAGAAAAGCAATGCCAAAGAATGTTCAAACTACCACACAATTGCACTCATCTCACACACTAGCAAAATAATGCTCAAAATTCTCCAAGCCAGGCTTCAGCAATCCATGAACGGTGAACTTCCAGATATTCAAGGTGGTTTTAGAATAGGCAGAGGAACCAGAGATCAAATTGCCAACATCTGCTGGATCATGGAAAAAGCAAGAGAGTTCCAGAAAAACATCTACTTCTGCTTTATTGACTATGCCAAAGCCTTTGACTGTGTGGATCACAATAAACTGTGGAAAATTCTGAAAGAGATGGGAGTACCAGACCACCTGATCTGCCTCCTGAGAAATCTGTATGCAGGTCAGGAAGCAACAGTTAGAACTGGACATGGAACAACAGACTGGTTCCAAATTGGGAAAGGAGTACGTCAAGGCTGTTTTATTTAACTTATATGCAGAGTACATCATGCAAAATGCCGGACTTGATGAAACACAAGCTGGAATCAAGATTGCCAAGAGAAATATCAATAACTTCAGATACGTAGATGACACCAGTCTTATGGCAGAAAGCGAAGAACTAAAGAGTCTCTTGGTGAAAATGAAAGGAAAGAGGAGAGTGAAAAAGCTGGCTTAAAACCTAACATTCCAAAAGCGAAGATCATGGCATCTGGTCCCATCACTTCATGGCAAATAGATGGGGAAACAGTGGAAACAGTGACAGATTTTAATTTTCTTGAGCTCCAAAATCACTGCAGATGGTGACTGCAGCCATGAAATTAAAAGACGCTTGCCTCTTGGAAGAAAAGCAATGACCAACCTAGACAGCATATTAAAAAGCAGAGACGTTACTTTGCCAACAAAGGTCCATCTAGTTAAAGTTATGGTTTTTCCAGTAGTCATGTATGGATGTGAGAGTTAGACCATAAAGAAATCTGAGTGCCGAAGAATTGATGCTTTTGAACTGTGGTGTTGGAGAAGACTCTTGAGAATCCCTTGGACTGCAAGGAAATCAAACCAGTCAATGATAAAGGGAATTAGTCCTGAATATTCACTGGAAGGACTGATGTTGAAGCTGAAGCTCCAATACTTTTACCACCTGATGGGAAATACTGACTCATTGGAAAAGACCCTGATGCTGGGAAAGATTGAAGGCAGGAGAGAAGGGGGTGACAGGGGAAGAGATGGTTGGATGGCATCTCCAACTCGATGAACATGAGTTTGAGCAAGCTCTGGGAGTTGGTGATGGACAGGGAAGCCTGCAATGCTGCAGTCCTTGGGGTCACAAAGAGTTGGACCCAACTGAGCAAGTGAACTGAACTGATAGTGGCTGGACCTTCCCAATGCAGTGTTAAATATAAGTGATGACAGTGGGCATTCTTGTCTTATTCCTGACCTCAAGGGATATTTTTCAATATTTCACCATTAAGTATGATATTAGCTATAAGTTTTTGAGATATCTGTGATCAATTTAAGAAAATTCTCTTTTTTTCTAGTTTGCTGAGAGTTCTTATCATAAATAGGTATTGAGTATTATCAGACCCTTTTCCTGCATCAATTGAAATGATCACGTGTTTATTTTTTTCTCTGTTAGTGTTTTATCTTGCTGATTTTCATCAATTGAATGTTAAGCCAATCTTAGTTTGGTGGAACAAATCCCATTTGATCATGATATGTTATTCATTGTGTGACACTGGATTTAGTTGCTCATATTTTGTGTCTATTTTCATGAGAAGTATTGGCTTGTGATTTTTTTTCTTGTAATATCCTTATCATGTTTCTATAATAAGACTGTGCTAATTTTATAAAACAAGTAGGGAAGACTTTTTCTCTTTTTCTGTTTTGTGGAGGACTTTATGTAAGCTTGGTGTTGCTTCTTAAGTGCCAGGAAGATTTTAACCAGTGAAGCTTTCTGGGCCTGGAGCTTTTTGTATGAGCAATGTTTTAGTTTGTTTGATAGATACTGGACCATTCAGATTTTTTGGTCAATATTTGATAAGTTTTAGTTTGTAGGGAATTTGTTCTTGTAGAGTTAAACACCAAGACTTATTAGCCTCAGTACTAAGTACCCTGTTAAGTACCACTGAACTAAGATGTGGTAGTTTCTGTACTTGATGCACTAGTACAATTCATCATTCCAGATTTTCAGTGATTTTTGTGTGGCAAGATGTTTTATGAACTATATAAGTGTGTTTATACAAAGTACTTTAACCTTAGAGTTTATGGGAATTTATGTAAATTTCTTTCATTTTTAATTGAGAACAACCTTAGGTTGTAATTTTAGAAAGTAGGGAATATGTATATGTGTCTTTCTCCCTTTCTCTGCTTTTTCTTGTGATTCTCTTTTTTCCTTTCAAGTATCAAATATATTATTGCATCTGTTTTTATTTTTGGAGAATAGATGAATGCTAAAATGAGAGTCTGTGACAGAGGAACTCATGATGCATAATTTTTAAAAATATTTTTAGAATTGCATTTCCTCTGATACTGAAGTTTCAACTCATTGAAGAGGCCAGCTAAATAATGAAAACCATTTTTTATTACTATATTCTACTACTGAAATGTTTAATCGCTTTTCAGGCTCTTTAGTATTCTTTCTTCTGTATCTCCTTCGGTGCTAAATCGAGTGTGATTTTGCCTTTAGTAAAATCATAAAGGCAATATGATGTAGTGGTCAAAAGGTCATAGGATCTGGAATCAGACTGATCTGGGTTTGAGTATTGGTCCTCCATTTACTTGTGTGACTTTAGGCAGATCGTTGACTTCTGTGAGCCTGAGTTTCCATATTTGTAAAACAGAGATAATATTACAAAATTTTAAAATGTTGCTATCTCACTGACATAACAGGGTCATGAAGTGGGACATTTGCTATCTGAAGTGGTTGGTACACTGTGACAGTGATTGTAATCAAGCAGAGTGTTCTTTTTAAATTGATAAAGAAAGGAACACAGCTCTTCCTTAACCAGCACAGCTATCTGAAGCCTCTGTTGACGCATAGCGGGCCTCCTCTTACCACCACCCTGCCTGCCTGCTGTGGCCCCATTGCAAGATGCCTGACCAGTCCCCAGGCCTATGAGGTAAGTTGGTTTCATCCAGAACCTCAGTTCTTCATTAAGTTAAATTTAAATGTATCTGCTCTATGGATGGGTGACTGCTGTTTTTGTTTTGTTTTGTTTTGCTTTGCTTGCTTTTATGATATAAAAGCCACAAGCAGGAATATAAACATATGTTGCTCAGCTAGAAAGTGCACTGAAATCTCTAAATTTATTATATATATAATAATTTTTATATAAATTGTATATGGAATAGATATAATTTATCTCTAAATTTATTGTAATTCACAGTGTTTGAAACATCATTTGAAAACAGATATGGAATAGCATCTTGCTATCAGTAATTTTAGTAAAAAAATTCTATTTCTGTGCTGGTTTTCAATTTCAGAGAAGGCAATGGCAACCCACTCCAGTATACTCTTGCCTGGAAAGTCCCATGGGTGGAGGAGCCTGGTAGGCTGCAGTCCATGGGGTCGCTAAGAGTCGGACACAACTGAGCGACTTCATTTTCACTTTTCACTTTACTGCATTGGAGAAGGAAATGGCAACCCACTCCAGTGTTCTTGCCTGGAGAATCAATTATTTGCAGCATGTGGTCTGAACTCAATACTAACTTTATATATTTTAATCTATAAATTTGGATCATCACAGTCATGATGAGAGGATTACTAAAACATTTTTTGATGCTCCTAAAGTGCAGCAGATGGTCTTTTATTTCATATATAAGGGCAAGTTTATCTACCTGTATTGTATATCTCATGGGAGGCATCAACATACCTAGATATAATCTAAATTCCATATTTTTCCTTAACTGCCAATGTAAGATTGGTAATTTAGCAGGTACTGCAACAAAGAAAGAAATGACAAATGCTAAGCAGTTTTTATTTTAAAATATGAGCATTTAGTTTTTTTCAAGTTTTTTGTTAAAAACTTTACTTCTAACCCAATCCTTCAAAAATAATCTGTGACATCAAATAAAGTCCCCATGTTAACAAAACCTGTCAGTTTTGACTACTCTGATGTAACACCTTGAGAGGCAAGGGTGTGGTAAAACAGTGTAGATGTGTGTGCACATGCACACCCACACACACATACACACTTCCTTATGACCTCCTCTGTGGTGTTTTAGCGTAGGTCTCATGGAGAATGGACAGGGAAGGGGAGCCTTAGCTGGGGTGGCACCTGGGTCAGGGAGGAGTACCCTGCAGCACTATGTTATGTTGAGTCCATACACTGACTGCTGGTGGGTGGGGGGCACACCCCATGTTGTCTTGTCCCTCCCTCCCACTTTACCCAGGCTCCCGTATCAAGCACAGTGCCCATTCCCTCTTTACCCTGTTAGCCCACATGGCTGTCTGCTGAGGGGTCAGCCAGCTTTGTCAGCTAAGTCAGTGAGGCCTGGCTGTTGGATTCCAGAGACCTACTCACCATCATGAAAAGCCAGAAGAGCTGCACAATGCCTGTGTGTTCTGTGGAATATAGCAGAATACAACATTGTTCTATTTGCTTCCTTGGGCTGTCATAACAGAGTACCCCAAACTTAACAGCAGAAATTTACTGTCTCACAGTCTGGAGGCTGGAAGTCTGAGGTCCAGGTGCCAGCAGGGTTGGGTCCTAAGGGCTCTGAGAGAGAGTCTATTCCAGACCTCTCTCTAGCTTCTAGCGGTTTGCAGGCCATCTTTGGCATTCCTTGGCTTGAAGATGCATCACCGTGATCTCTGTCTTCATCTTCACCTGGCATTTTCCCTGTGTGTGTGTGTGTGTGTGTGTGCACGTGCAGGTCTGTGTCTCCAAATTTCCCCTTTTTATAAGGACACCCTCCAGCCATACTTGATCAGGGCCCACACTAAAGACCTCATCTTAACATGATCCCTTAAAAGTCTGTACTTCCAGATAAGGTCACTTTCACAGATACTGGGAGTTAGGATTTCATATTTCTAGGGGATGAGGGGGATGCAGTGTAACCCAGAACAACCATAAAACTTCATTTCTAATTTAATTTTTTGTTATGCTGACTCCTTATTAAATTACAAAAGTAGCATACTTACAGGAGAAGGCAATGGCACCCCACTCCAGTACTGTTGCCTGGAAAATCCCATGGATGGAGGAGCCTGGTAGGCTGCAGTCCATGGGGTCGCTAAGAGTCAGACACGACTGAGTGACTTCACTTTCACTTTCCACTTTCATGCATTGGAGAAGGAAATGGCAACCCACTCCAGTGTTCTTGCCTGGAGAATCCCAGGGACGGGGGAGCCTGGTGGGTGCCGTCTATGGGGTTGCACAGAGTCGGACACGACTGAAGCGACTTAGCAGCAGCAGCAGCAGCATACTTACAGCCAGATATTCAAACAGTATAGAATGTACAAAGTGATAAATGAAAGTCACTCTCTTTCTCCCACCACATCCCCTAGAGACAGTCTTTTTAAGAGTTTATTGTGGATAGTCCCAGATATATTTTATCTATACAAACTTCTATGTGTGTATATAACTGTCTGTTATTGTTTTTTTACAATGGGATTGTTGCAGGAAGGCGGACCCCTTCCAGGGCCCGAAACTGGGCTCTTGTCTAACACTCGGAAATGAACTGTCCGAGGAGACACATGTGCTGACAAAGCAAGAGATTTTATTGGGAAAGGGCACCCGGGTGGAGAGCAGTAGGGTAAGGGAACCCAGGAGAACTGCTCTGCTGTGTGGCTTGCAGTCTCGGGTTTTATGGTGATGGGATTAGTTTCCGGGTGGTCTTTGGCCAATCACTCTAATTCAGAGTCTTTCCTGGTGGCGCACACATCGCTCAGCCAAGATGGATGCTAGCGAGAGGGATTCTGGGAAGTGGATGGACACATGGTGTCTCCTTTTAACCTTCCCCGAACTCTTCTGGTTGGTGGTGGCTTATTCCGTATTCCTTATCAGGATCTCCTGTCATACAACAACTCATGCAAAGTTACTGTGGTGCCTGGCCAAGGTGGGCGGTTTCAATCGGTGTGCTTCCCTTAACAGGATTATAATAGTATTGTCCTGCTACTTGCTTTTTTTCACCTAATGATCCACAGCATGGATACCTTTGTAAGAGTCCACAAGAACCTTCTGTCTATTGGTGGCTGCGTAGTGTAGCTTTACTAAGGTTGATCTAGTCAGTCTCATTCCTTTTGTGTTTTTGTTATTACAAACAATGTTTACAGTGAGTATCCTTGTATATATGTTTACCCAATAATATAAAGTTATAAAGAATAGATTTTAAAGGTTAAATCGCTGGGTCAAAAGGCATATGCATTTTAAGATTTGGTAGCTATTGCCCCAAACTTCAAACTTAATAAAGGCAGTCCAAGGTGCTGAAGAGCCCCTGCTGATGTGTGAAGGCCCCACAGAGCTTTGTTGTGGGCATTGCTGAATTAAGTGATAGACAGGCTCCTTAGACTTACAGCTTAGACTTACAGCTGGATTGGCTTGGAAGGGATTATGGCTGGTTGGTGGAGCGGGTTTCTTTGGTTTTTAATTTACAGGTCTTTTTCTTTGAGTGTTGAGGCAAATCTCTAGCAACAGCAAAGAATTTTAAAATTTCCAGCAACAGCAAATGTGAAATTTTAGTCTAATAGTGTCCTCAGTCTATTTGACTATCTTAGACAAACTTAACATTTTTAAATGCACAGGATAGGAGAGTTGGGTGTAGGAGGTTTCTATCTACTTCCCTCAAGGAGTATTAGTCACAGACTTTTTTTTGCTGTATCAACATGAGTATTTACAATGATTCTTACTCTACATTTAAATAAAATGACTTTCTGATTTTTAAAAGTAATAAGTATTCATTATAATAAAATTTCAGATAATACAGAAACATAAAGAAAACTATAAAAACCATTAGCAATCCTATCATGCAGAGCTTGCTATCATCATTTTGTTGAATACCCTTCTAGACTTTTCTATTGTTGACTGGAAAAATAGTCACAACCTAAAAGTTGGAATTTGGGGTACTTCAAGTCTGGGAGGCAGCATCTCAAGAAACCCTGAGAAAACTGTTCCCTGGAGGTGGGAGTGGGGGGAGTGGGGTGGATTGGAGCTGAGGCATAGGGTAGGTGGAACCAGGTTATATAAAAATTTTGCAACAAAGGGTGGGAAGTCTGAATGTCAAAAGTTTTTGTAAATTAAAGAAAACCAGATATCCCAAAAGAAGGAATCTAGTGCTTTTTTATGATGGGAAGATGGCAAAGTCTGGGCTCACTGAAAGCATTCCTTTGAAATGCACCTCAGCTGTGTGGGGCGGGTATCCTATGTTTTCACACCCTGAGCTCCCTTGGGGCTCACTGTGGGCTGTGGCTGCAGTTTGATGGCTGCTGGATGGCAGGTATTCTTTCCTTCCTGAGTTTCCTCAGGCTCACCAGCTCACATTGGAGGGCTGCAGTTTCTTGCTGACTGTGACATCATTGTTTACTGATATGTGGTGGTGGTTTAGTTACTCAGTTGTGTCTGACTCTTTGTGACCCTGTGGGCTGTACCCCACCAGGCTCCTCTGTCCATGGGACTCTTCAGGCAAGAATACTGGAGTGGGTTGCCATTTCCTTCTCCAGGGGATCTTCCAGACCCTTTCTCACTATGCACATGTACATTTTTTAATTAACCAAAATGGCACTATATATCCTGGACACTTTTCCCTCTTCTGGAACTTTATGAAATTATATTCTTTTTGGCCCCCAAATTTCCATTAGAACAAAAGCTTTTTGAGCTGCTTGACAAGTATGTAATGAGGGTAGTGAAGGTTCAATATTTCTAGGCATTGTTGACATGAAAGTAAGCGCTTCATTTATTTAAACCTATTCAGCAATGAATTGCACTTACATTTAGTGAATACTTTTCTGTGTACCCCAAATTGTTAGGTGGTTGAACTACAGCATACAAGGGATTTAGAGTCTAGTGGGGGGAGATGTGATGCAGATCCCTGCATGTGCAGCTATGAAAAGGGGTAAGTGCCACTGTAGGGAGAGGGCTAAGTGCAGGCTGCTAGGGAAGAACACAAGAGGGCACTAAGCTAGCCTTGGACGATCAAAGAAGACTTCTGGGAGAAAGTGACTTTTAAGTGAAAACCTCAGTGATAAGTAGGAGCTAATACCTGAAGGAGGGGAGAGGAGACAGGAGGTAAGAGAAAGCAGTAGAGATTTTGGCAGCTGTCAAGCACTTCAGTCTGCAGGCACACAATGGGGCAAGTGGGGTCAGAGAAAATACAGCATCCTTGAAAATTCAGCTATTGGAAATGTTTCTTTAATTTTTCATAATAATTCTCAAAACTTGTTTTATTTGCATTTAGAACCAGGAACAGTTGAAAGACGATGACTCTGATCTCATCCTCAATGATGGTGATATTAGTTTGACGTATGGCGATTCTACTGTGAACACTGAGTCAGCATCATCCGGTGCCCCTAGGAGACTTATGGGAAACAGTTCTGAAGATGCCTTTGATCGGGAACTTGCCTTTGGGGACCATGAACTGGTCATTCGGGGAACACGCCTGGTTCTACCTATGGATGATTCTGAGCCCCCCTTAAATTTGTTAGATAATACGAGACACGGTCCAGCCTAAGCTTACTAGTTACTCACTTAGTGATCTGTAAAATTTGCACATGTGATTGTGAAGAAATTCGTACTACCTAAAAAGTCCCAGTGCATGTCTCTGAATGTTTAAGCTATATAAATGCTATTTATTTATATAGCATTGAAAGACTATAAATACCCTGTACAAGGCAGATTGTGAACAAATTCTTCATTTTACTTTTTATTGGCCACACTATGTAGACTGGACCTGTTTAGAAAGTTAATTTCACAGTGATGTCTTGTGTTCTGTTAGCTTTATGTCTCAGTTCAGGTATACAAGGTGACAGATTTACTCTTTCTTATATTTACCTGCCACTTAACCAGAGCACCAAGTTCTTGTGATGTGAATTAATTTTGTCTTGTGGGAGGGGAGGGAGAGGAAGGAGGGAGCACTGTTTCTGGGGGAGCCCAGGCAGGAGAAGTTGCTTTGTTGGAAAGTTATGTTGATTGCTGCTGCCTTTGTCGTGACCTTTTTCTTTCCTTTTTGTCTGGTGGCCTGTTATGGTGCATGAGGCCAGTGGCTTCGGATCTTGCCCATTCAGGTTGGGGAGTGAAGTGCTGGGGCCCCTTTTCCCCTTTGCCGTGAAAAAGTAAATTTTTTGGCTCCAGTACACTGCTACTCAGAAAAGAACGCTATGCATGACTTCCAAGACTTTGTTTCTTTTTTCCAGACCAAGACCTTGGAAAGAGTTGCACCATCCAGCCCACTTAGCCAAAGTATAGTTGTATATAGTTCGGAACACTTGATTTCGATTTGGAGGGGCTGGGGTGGGCAGAGGACAGGAGAAGTAAGGAGCGTAGTGGTTTCAGAGAGCTCTCCCCCCAAATCTGTAAATACTCTATACCAGATAAGTTTAAATGAGAAACTCGATTGCTGCTTACTTTTTGATTATGTACTTTATCTGTATAGCAAGCTTTGTGGTCAGAAGTTTTTATACCAATTTAAATCGCTGCTCTTTAGCAGCCAAACAGGAGCAAAATGTAAAATTTTTGAATTGACTGTGTCTACTTGTCATTCGTTAGTCTGTAGTTGATGTTAATTTATGAATCCATGACCGTTCCACAGGACACCACAGCCAGTCAGGAGAGAATACAGCGCTCCCGAGCTTGTTGTGAGGACGGTTCTGCCTTTGTGTTACCAGGTGTAGTTGTCTTCATGTTCATGTGACTTTTAATAGGAAATACCTAAGCTGCCATGTTTGTTTTGTTTCTTACAGTTTTCAAGGAAGAGTGTATAACAATTGCCCATTTCATATGCAGAGTATGAAAGTGGATTCTATTTTGTAATGCTGCAAATACCTAACAGTGTATTGAATGCTTAGCAGAGGGGATCCTTTCCAATGTTGATTCTGACCTGTCAGAGTTTTGGAAGAAAAACAAACTTCTGTAGGTTTTTTCCCCCTCAGGTCTGAGTAGCATTGCCTTAAATCTTATCCAATTTGAAAACGGTTTTGTTTATGTGATGTTCAAATTGTCCAATGCAAAATATCTTTCCAAACAAAATATACTTATTTTCCCAAAGGTTTTCTTGCTGTGATGCAAACACTCCTTGCGGTTTTAAGGGAATTCTACTGTTGATCCCTTGAGTGGCAGCTCTAACTGTTGGCATAGCCATTTGTTATGTAGTGGTAGCGACTTTCCTGCTATGCAGGAACCCGTGAAGTGTGCATTTTCTATAATGTGTGCCTCTTCATGCCGTCAGTAATTTCTTGTTAACATGTTTGAGGGGCTTTGAACTTCAGCGTCATTTACCCACAAAGTCATTCACGCTGTAAAAGGTTATACAAGGAATTCACAACTACCTTTTTTATCCTGTCAAGTTACTGGGCTCACTTTATGAAAATGACTGTAAATACTTAGCATGACAAATTCAGTAACTTGTCTGTTTCAGCATGCATGAGACTTTTTCTTAGGGAAACTGATAAAGCTTGAGTCAACTGAATCTGCCTTCGTACTTTATCAAAGGGGAACCAAGCCTGCTGTGCTTAAATCAGCATCTGGAAGATTCTCCTCTCCTCTAATCTATGTGTGCATCTCCAAGCAAAGAAGAAAACAAACTCTGCTCATCCATCTGTTGGTTTAAGACACCTGAATGAACCTGGATGAGGTAGAGCAGAATTCTCATCATGCACAAGTAGGACTGTTCTCGGACTTGTTTTCCTGTCCTTTGTGGACCCTACACGTGTGAATGACTTGAACGTTGTGTCTTTTCAAGTTATTTTTTAAGGTTCCTTGGCATTGTATCCTAGTTGTCCGTGTTTGGCAGTGTGCTGTTAAAGTAATAGACTTTTAATCTTTATGTATTTTTTTGTTTTCCCTTGGAGGACTTGGACAGACGTTATAGTGGTTTCTTTTAGGAAAATCTGTCATTAAAAAAATTATAGCCTTGCAAGTAACCATTCATGGTGTTTGAGTCACAGTTTATTCTAGTAAGAGGTAAAGAGTGCTGACTTCATTTATTTTTCTACCTATATACCTACTGGGAAAGGGGGAAGACTGGTGTTTTTTTTAAAAAAGCAGCAAACAGAAACCTAACAGAACATAACTTATGGGGTGGCACATTTTTGGTGCTTATGTGTAAGGCTGGATGTGTTTGCTCATGGGCACAGTTGGACCATTTAAGAAATATGATTCAAAGCAGTTGAATTCTGTTATATTGATTTGTAGCCTGTTAGCTCAGTAATGGATAATGTCATGAACATGTTAACTTCCATTATGTGGGGAGAGTAAATTCTGTAAAAAGTTAGGTAAGGTAGTTCCAAGTTGGGTTGAGAGTACAATCACACAAATAGTCCTTTTCCAAGTTAAAGACAGGTCTTGCTTATTGTGTGTAAGAAGTTCTCTAGGTTGGGGTTTGCTGACAGTCACTTCGCCTAGTCCGGTAATGGCACCAACCACACCATGATTGTCTTTTGGTGCCACCCACTCCAGCTCCCTTGCTCATGGTCCTTGAGGGGCCCAGGTGGTGGCCTCCACAGCACAGGCTTGTTTCTTCAACCAACTCATGTTTTCTAATTCACACATAAAACCTTAACATTAAGTTTGAGAAAGTATATTTGTTTATCTGACTCAATGCACAAGTGTTTGGAGATGAAGATGTAAAAGCCTTGACTTAATCAGAAAGCCCTTGATAGGAAGTACTTCACACAAATGATGCAGCGTTGATGTGTGAGGCTTGCAATAAACTGGGAATGACAAAAATAGTCATTCAGTCACTAAGTAGTTTGCATTTTGGGGGCCCGCTTAGGTCTAGGCAATGTGTATGAGAGGTATTTTTTTCATTTCCATTTTAACTTAATCTTCATAATGCCGGGAGGGTATATTCCATTACTCGCTTTTCACTGATGAGGGAACTTAGCTGGGAGGAGTTTGATACACTGCTAGTAAGTGACAGAGCCAGGACTCAAATCCAGTCTTGACTCCAAAGTCTACATTTCTTCCCTGCTACTCTAGTAGCTCCAGTGCCAGGTGACAGGCTACTCCATCTTGAGTATTAGTAGAAGGATGATGAAGGCAATTACAGATGTCTGTCCTGCTGCCCACCCCCCACTTACTTGTCATCAGGCCAGGGTAGGGCATGAAGTCTCAGCTCTGTTCCTCCATTTGATGCACTGTTGGCTGCCAGACACACGTTCCCTGGTTGGGAAATTTCTTGAATTCTTAGTGAAGTGCCCCCTTGTATCTCTGAGTCCATGGACAAGGCAACGTGGCTAACACCATGCCTTCACAGTGTGCCTGCCAATATTTTCACTAAGGAGCCCACCTTTGATGGCAGAGCATGAGGTCCTAAACAATGGCTGTGAACCCACACAGAGTTTGGTATAATATTGATAGAAAAAGCCCAGGCTCTGGAGTTACACAGACCTGAGTTCAAATCTAGACTCTGCTGCTTGCTTATAGTGTAACATTGACCGCTTACTGTTGCCAAGCTTTTGCAATTTCTTAGCTGTAAAGTTAATTCATTTAAGAAATATTTGTGTATTTACTGTGCCCCACATGGTGGCTATAGCAGCAAACAGCAATGGTCCCTGCCCTCACAGCAGGGGATGCCAGTGACCATCTCATGGTGTTGCTGGGAATCATTCAGGCAAGACACACCAAGTGCCTTCTGGTGGGGGAGTACGTACCTCAAGTAGCAGACAACACCAAATACAGTCATCACAGGGTGGAAAAGTACAGGAGGCTCTAAGCGGGACTGTCATTTGGTCATGGGGGATAAGGAAGCTTTTCCTGATGATGAGATATTTAAGGTTAGACCACAGAATAAGCAGAGGGTCAAGCAGATGACAAGGTGAGGATGAGAAACATTCCAGGCAGTGAATAGTGACAGCCTCTACCTGTAACTTCCACACAAATTCATTCAGTCAAATAGATATTGAGTGAAACCATAACCAGGTACATATAGTGAGGAAGAAAATAGATGGAGGCAACCCTCTTATACTCACAGCTGAGTGTGCAAGACAGGAAGTACCCAGCACTCATAACGAGAAGCACCTTGAACCCAAACCTGTCCCTGCAACTTCCTCCCCTTCAGCCCTCTCCCACCAGCCCTCTGAGGCACGTCCATGGTCCTCTTTGGGATCACAGCCTTCAGTTATTGGAAAAGAAAAACTGCTGTGTCTCCCCTGAGTCTTTCTGCCCCTAGACTGACAATCTCATTGCCTTCCTGTATTTCAGATGCTCGCACTAGGAGTCCATTGTTCTAAACATATTTGTGGATTCACCTGAGACCATGTTGGCTTTTTGTTTTAGTGGCATCATCTCCCTCATCTTAAGTGTCACCAGAAAGTCTGAGCTGGCTTCCTGCCTTCATGGAACTTCCAGTTGGGGAAAGCCAACCATAAATAAACAAATATACACATCAAGTAATTAGAGGTTGGGATAAATACCAAACAGGAATCAGGTGAGAGGTACTGGGTGAGGAGGCAGGGGCTGGGTGGCTGTGGGAGGGCTCATCGAGGAGGCCTTGCTCAGGAGCTGATATTAAAACCAGGGCTTGAAGGAACTGGCCAGGCAGAGGACAGGGGAAGAGTAATGGGAAGTTCTGGTTTGGGGTAGATGCTCAACAAAAGTTTGCTGAAAAGGAGCAAAACATCCTCATACCCTTTACTGAGTTGGGTTTGGAAGGCCAGCATGGTGGAGTGGGAGAACAGAATGGCCAGGTTTCAGCCCTGCCTGCCACTGGGCACACTGAGGAAGCTACTTAAACCTCTCCGAGCCTGTTTCTTCCTTTATAAAATATGACAGGTCGTGGATCCAGTGAACACTTACTGAGCTACTGTCGTGTGCCAACACTGTGGTAGGTACTGAGTTATGATTCCAAGCCCAAGTAGCTGCCAGATCTGATTGGGGGATCAGATGAAGTGATGTACATGGAAACGTTTTGACCAGGATTCAGAAGGCTCTTGACACTGAGCTTGAGTATTCCGCCAGGTGTTGTGATGAGGTGCTACATGAATAAAATAGGGAAAACTCTCTGCAGGCCATGCTTCTACTGTGAGCGACTTTCCTTCCGAATCTCCAGTTCTGCAAGTTGGAGGGTTCCCAAGCGGTTGCCACGGTGAAGGCTGAACTCTGAGAACTGGCTTAGCTGGGGCTGTCATGGCTGGAGCCTGACTGCCGTGAGACCTGACAGTTTCTGGACAATTCTGTGTACTGAGTGAAAGAGCCCCTCTCCTTGAGCAGCACCGCCCTGCTGTCCAGGAGCCCCGCCCCTGGTGTCCTGCTCGTTTTCCACTGCTGTGGTCTGATGGTGTGAGTCCCACTCAAGAGACAGCTTAGCAGTGCAAGTTCTTTCTTTTTGTAGTGATGGAAAAACACTTTGAAAGCTCTGTGAGCGCTTCTTGGAAACAAGGTTTAATTTCTCCAGATTTGTTGGAACTGAAGTGGTCCACTATGTGTTTAAATACTAATCCTACCAAAATTGCTTGACAAGTATTCAACTCTTGGTTGCTTGGGGAGTCACAAGGCTTTATTACATGATTTTTTTCTTCATTTGAATCTCCTATACAGCTGCGTTTCCATGTGCACTAGGCAAAAAGCACGTGAGCTGCTTTTGCATCTGAAAAATCCGGAGGACTTCTGTCAGACAATGAAAGCTGCCTGTTTTTCCCATCTGAGAGCTTGTTTGGTGTGAGAAAGTGAGATAATGGTGATCAGACCCCCTGTCTGCACTACACAATTGTTTTTTAACACTTTATTGAGACCAACAATCAGAGATCCATTTTCTAAGGGGAACCAAGAAGCTGATATTTAAACATTTGAGCCCACTAATATTTCACTTCCTAACTTGCCTGGAACCTGTGAATAGTAACATGGCAAAGAGAATTACAGTTGTAGATGAAATTAAGATTGCTAATCAGCCAACCTGGAGATGGGGAGGTTATCCTGGATTGTCCAGTTGGGTCCAGTCCAATCCCATAGGCCCACAGAATTAGAGAACACTACTGGCTGTGTTCAGAAAAACACATGTGACACCAGAAGCAGGGGTAGACACATGCTTCAGTGCTGGTTTGAAAGAGAGAGGAAAGCAGTCTCTAAAAGTTGGAAAAGGGAAGGAAACAGTTTCCCCCAGATTTTCTGGAAGGAGGGCAGCCCTGCTGACACCTTGATTTGAGCCCAGTGAGACTGTCAGACTTCTGGCCTCCAGAACCATAAGGTGACAAGTGCGGGTTGTTTTAAGGTGCTTTGTTTGTGGTGGGGCTTCCCAGGTGCCTCAGTAGTGAAGGGTACGCCTGCCAGTGCAGGAGACATAAGAGACACGGGTTTGATCCTTGGTTCAGGAGGTTCCTCCGGAGGAGGGCATGGCAACCCACTCCAGTATTCTTGCCTAGAGAATCCCACAGACAGAGGAACCTGGCAGGCTGCAGTCCATAGGATCGCAGAGAGGCAGACACGACTGAGAGACTAACACTTGCACTTCGTGTTTGTGGTAAATTGTCATGGCAGCAATAGGCAACTAACGCATTGCCTCTGAGGGAGAGGGGCTTGTTTTTATTTAGTTCTGAATGTCTGCTCTGTGTCAGGCATTGTGCACGATGCTATGGGTACGGAACTGCACAAGATCCAGAGTTCACAGTCCAGTGGGGTAGACTAGCAGGTATACAGACAACATGGCACTGGGATGGAGGAATGTCCGGATGATAAATGCCCAGCCCTGAGAGGGGTCAGGAGGCTGGGGAAGGAGGCCCTGCCATTTCTGTGATGTTAGCCTATCTTTAACAAATGCTTCCACATTACTCACTGTTGTCAGGAATTTTCCCAAGCCACCATGCCCACGCGCTGGCCAGGGAGTGGCAGTGTGTGGAAGACATGACCATATTTGGGTTCTAGAAAGCTCGCTCTCATTGTGGCTGCAATGGGAATGATGGATTATCTGGACAGACTAAGAGTGGACACAGAGATGATGGCTTAGCCTAGTGAAAGAGGGCATGGCCTGGACTGTACAAATGTCAAGAGTGGAGAGGAGGGAAAAAATGCAGGAGACATGCACAGGTGCTCCATAGATTCAACAGGACTTGGAGACTAAACGTGGTGATTGAGTTGAGGGTGAGGGGTGGTACAATGATTCCCAGTGATCTGGGTTAGGCAAGTGAGTGGGTAGAATGGTAGTACTATAATTTTATTTATTTTAAAAATTTCATTGGAATACAGTTGCTTTACACTGCTGTGTCAGTTTCTACTGTACAGCAAAGTGAATCAGCTGTACATATACATATATCCCCTATTTTTTGGATTTCCTTCCCATTTAGGTCACCACAGAGCATTGAGTAGGGTTCCCTGTGCTATACAGTAGGTTCTCATTAGCTTTCTATTTTATACACATTAGTGTGTATATGTCAGTCCCAATCTCCCAATTTATCCAACCTTGCCTTCTCTTTTTGGCATCTGTATGTTTGTTCTCTACATCTGTGTCTCTCTTTCTGCTTTGCAAATAAGTTCATCTATATCAAAAACCTTTTATGACAAAGATGTTCAGAGATGTAGGCAGTAAAGATATGAATCCAGTTTTGCCTCTGGAAGGTAAGAGAAGATGGAACCCAATCAGGAAAAGCAGAGTAAGAGAAAATAACTCAGGGCCCCAAATGAAAAAGCTGGGAGAGGACACAAGCTTGGAAAACACTAGGACTTGCAATCTATTCTCCCGTTATGACCTAAGAACATCTGGAGCTTTCTGCTTGGGGTGGCGTCTGGGGAAAATAATTGCTTTAACCAAAGTACAATAGATGGAGGAAAAAATAAATTATTTTCCTTTCTTACAAAAATACAGAATACTTCCAAAGTTCTCAGGGAATGATGGGTGGTGTTAGGAAACTTTAAAAAGTGTGTCACTCTGGATTTCAGTGTATCCTCCACTGGTCTGGGCAGGAGATGAAAATATATGTTGCAGGCGCTCTAAAGTTCTTAGCATTTTCTGGGAGGGTCAAGGGCCAAGAAGTGAATCCAGGATCTGGAAAGGAAGCCACTGCTAGCTGGCCGGACCCTTTCTGGTTCTGGGGAGGTTTACGTGCAAGCAAGGAGACGGCTTCACTTTGTGCTTCTCCCAAAGGCTGTTGGGACAGTTCTCCAGCGAACCCAGTGGAGCATCCAAAAGCCCTCTGGTGTGCTGTCCTCAAACACTGTGTCGTTCACTTGCTGAAAGCGTCCGTGCCGGGGCTGCAGTCTGTGTGGACATTTGAGCCAAACAGCCACTGTGGGACAGAGTTCATAAAAGATGCAGATATTCAAACTTTTTAAAGATTGATTTTTGCCTCAAGAGAAGGAAATCAGCAATTGACAGTAGAACTGACAAAAGAAAGCACAGAGGCCTATATTAAGATGAAGGAAACATCTGGTTTTTGTTTTCTTAACTTTTATTAATTCATCTGAGGTGTGACTCACCAGCTCACCAGCCAATGTTTCCAAAATGAAGTCTTCGTTGCCTCCAGAGTCGCTGGGAAAAGTCACTTCAGAACTACCTTGAGAGAAAGATGATCCACAGAGAGCTGTCATTTAAAAAAAAAAAAAAGGTAATGTTGATCCTGTTAGGTATTTCCTAAAGTTGCTTCTGTGTTAACTCATGACTGCTTTCCTTCCTCAGTAGGATTTTATTCCCCCATCTAGAAACTGTAGGACTGATGTGCTGATCTAAAACTGTGTATTAAACCTCATGAAGTATGCCCTTCAGCTATTGAGAACACTTAATTGATTCACCTGAGTCTTTCCCTGTAGAGAGTGGGGTTAGAAGTACAGCCCCCGGGAAGGTGAAAAGTCTCCTCTCCCTCTCCCCAAGGTTTCCATCAGCCGACACTAATCCCACCTCTAAAGGGAGACATCAATGAAAGAATAAGATTACTTGCTGGGGTGAGACCCTACCACCATCCGGGTTTGTGATGCTGTGTTCTCACCCATTTCTCTTGATGACTAACGTTACATTTTCAAGACAGCTGGTCAGAGTTCACAGCTGGCCTCGAGTTACCATCCAGGACAAATCTGGCTGGTCTGGGTAATAATGCAGCCATCAACTCTGCTCTCATTACACTATACTCTATCCAGCTGAGCTGTACTCTTTTTGACCCATTGGTAGGGAAGTCAGTGTGTTCATGCTCAGTCGCTAGGTCATGTTCGACTCCTTGCAACCCCATGGACTGTAGCCTGCCAGGCTCCTCTGACTATGGGTTTTTCCAGGCAAGAATACTGGAGTGGGTTGCCATTTCCTCCTCCAGTGGATCTTCCTGACACAGGAATTAAACCCCGCATCTCCTGCTTCTCCTGCATTGGCAGGTGGATTCTTTACCACTGAGCCACCTAGGAAGCCCAGGGATGTCAGTAGGGCGATTCAAACCTCTACCATTCATAGGAGACCAATTAGTTGATTCTACTAATCATTCATTCACTCACTCATTCAGCAAACTTTATCTGAGCACCTACCCAGGGTCCTGGCAATTCAGCAGTGAATATGGCACAGTTCCTGCTTTCAAGGGGCTCACAGTCTAGTAGTGAAGACAGGCCTATAATAAGATGAAGTACTCTTCTGTGATTCCTGAGGAAGGTGGCATTGAATTGAGTCTTAAAGGATGAGTTAATTATATAAGCCCAAAGCACAAGAGAGAGATTTAGACTTTGGGAGTAGATGAGCTCACCAAGAGAAAGTATATAATAGAAAGAGTCCTAGACAAAAATACAAAGCAACAACAAACAGACAAGCAAAACCAGTCATATTTAAAGGGATTAGAGAGGCTAGTAGAAAAGAAGAGTGGTGTTAGAGATATCAAAGGAGAAAAAGACTTTTTCATTAGGAAGGGACCTCCAGCAATGTCAGAATCAGTAAAGAGGTCAAAGTCATACAAAGATAGAAGAGCATCCACTGGATCCAGGAACGTGGAGACCAATGGTAACACTAAGGGAATGGCAAAGCACATTTGGGGGAAACCTATTGAATGCTTGCATACTGGAGGTGAGGAAGGTTAGGGTGTTAAGGATGACTGCCAGGTTTCTCTGGACTGAGTTACTGGTAGGTAGTAGCTCCATTCACCAGGATGGGGAACCCAGGAAGAGCATATGCTGGGGAGAGGGAAAGGGAAAAAGTTCAGGTTTGGACATACTGAGCATGATGTACCTGTGTGATATCCAAGTGGAGACATCCAGTGGGCCATCGACTTTATGGGTCTAGAGCTTGAATTTCCTAGTTTGTAAATAAAATGGACTAACAAGGTAATTTTTTTTTTCTGTAGTGAACTCCATGCCATCTTTTCATCATACCCTTAACCAGGATCCATTACTTAACTATTTTTTAATTTTCAGTATTTCTCTGTGATTTCTCAACTGGTTTTATTTGAACCAGGAGCATCTGTACATACAGTTTCTGCACCACACATTTAAAGCCACTTCTAAGGAGAAACACGGAGAAGGCAATGGCAACCCCCTCCAGTACTCTTGCCTGGAAAATCCCATGGAAGGAGGAGCCTGGTGGGCTGCAGCCCATGGAGTCACGAAGAGTCGGACACGACTGAGCGACTTCACTTTCACTTTTCACTTCCATGCACTGGAGGAGGAAATGGCAACCCACTCCAGTGTTCTTGTCTGAAGAATCCCAAGGACGGGGGAGCCTGGTGGACTTCTGTCTATGGGGTCGCACAGAGTCGGACACGACTGAAGTGACTTAGCAGCAGCAAGGAGAAACAGAAGAATTTGCAGCTTCATAAAAAGTAAATAGAATAGCTCTTCTCTCTGCACTGAGCCAGTTGCCCACCTGTCTTCCATAACATTTATTCTAAGGAGGCAACGAAAGAGTAGCTTTGAATCTATCTTGATTATAACAACACCTAATGTCAATATTTATGGACAGTTATCTGATTTGATATTAAATAAAGGACCAAGGATAAATATTTAAATGATATGACTGAATTTGAACACTAGTGTCTACCTTGGTCACTCGGGACAAGAATTGTAGCACCTGCCCCTATGCCAGACACAGGGGACCCTCAAGTCCTTTTACGTGAAGGAGAGTCTGTGTCTAGGCATCGCTCTTTCCTTCTACAGATAATCTTGAGTTCATGCCAGCTTCTGGCTCATGTAGTTCCCTACTCTAACATAGTCTTTATGTCATGTCCTGTGCAGTGAATTAAAACCCCAATCTTCTTAAAGAAAATGATGTCACTGGCTTGCCCTTTTCTCAATTCTCCATCAGATTGAATTTAGATATGACACTGACAAGATCAATAGGGTAAATGATCAATTTGTATGTGTCTGGTCCAATGGCATTATTTTGAGTCTGTTCTAACCATAAAAGCAATGTTTCTAATAATAATAAATAAGTTTTATTAGGTGTTGTCACAGGTGTAAATGTTTCATAAAGATATCACTCCAGTTGTAAATCATATACTTGAATTCATACTCAAGTCACCTCATTAAATACCAAGAAAAACTATATCTTTCATATATATCCTGGTCTCAAGTGACTTTAAAAAAGGAGCAAAGGGAAAAAAAATTAAAAAAGGAGCAAAGAACAGAAACCAAACTCAAACCCCAGTCACTTAAGGCTGAACTTGAAGAGACTGACAGGAATATGAAACTTTTCTTTATCTCTTTCTTTAATCTTCCTTTTTGAGATCATATCCTCTAATTTTTCATTATCTTCTTAGGTCCATTTGATTCTTCAGAAATAATAGAAGCTGAGAAATGATCCAGACTCTAACCAAAAAGAAATCTCTGATTTACTGAGGAAATTTTTATATACAACAACATTTGTCCTAAGTGTTCAGTTCTGTGAGTTTTGAAAACCACACACACAATCATGTAACTATCACCACAATCAAGATACAGAACGTTGTCATCACTCCAAAAACCCCCGTGTCCATTTGTAGTTAGTCCCTTCCCCACCCTAGGCTCCCGGCAACCACAGACCTGTTTTCTGTCCCTATAGTTTTGCCTTTTCCAGAATGTCATATAAGCAGAATCATATAGCAATGCAGCCTTTTGCAAACTCTTCGTTTTTAAAATTAACAGTATATTTCAGATAATAAAGATGAATACATATTCATTGTGGGAAAATGAAAATATTTAACAAGAAGATATAAGAATGCTTCCCAAAGAGAGCCACTTTTAATGTTTTGATGTGTTTCCTTCCAGTCTTTTTTCTGCATGCGCATTATGAACTCCCACATACAGAAACAGACAAGTACAAAATTGGAATCCTACTGTATACAGGATTGGGGATTTTTATGTTGGATTTTGTAACAATATTGTGAGCTGACTCAGCAGTTCCACTCCTGGGTGCATACCCAGAAAAGATTAAAACTCTTAATTCAAAAAGATAAATGAAGGCTCTCATCAAAAAATCCACAAACAGCAAATTCTAAAGAGGGTGTGAAGAAAAGGAAACCCTCTTGCACTGCTGGTAGGAATGTAAATTGATACAGCCACTATGGAACATAATATAGTGAAGTGAAAGTTGCTTAGTGGTGTCCAACTCTTTGGACAATTCTCCAGGCCAGAATACTGGAGTGGGTAGCCTTTCCCTTCTCCAGGGGATCTTCCCAACCCAGGGATTGAACCCAGGTCTCCCGCATTGCAGGCAGATTCTTTACCAGCTGAGCCACAAGGGAAGCCTGTGTTACAATACGGTATGGAGATTCCTTAAAAAACTAGGAATAAAGCCACCATAGGACCCAGCAATGCCACTTCTAGGCATATGCCCTGAGGAAACCAAAACTGAAAAAGACACATGTACCCCAGTGTTCTTTGCAGCACTGTTTACTAGAGCTAGGACATGGAAGAAACATGGATATCCATTGACAGATGAATGGATAAAGAAAACTGTGGTGAAAGTGAAAGTCACTCAGTTGTGTCCGACTCTTTGTGACCCCATTGACTACACAGTCCATGGAGTTCCCTAGGCCAGAATACCGGAGTGGGTTACTATGCCCTCCTCCAGGGGCTCTTCCCAACCCAGAGGTCGAACCCAGGTCTCCCATATTGCAGGCAGATTCCTTACCAGCTGAGCCACAAGGGAAGCCTGTATTACATATATGCAATGGAATACTAATCAACCATTAAAAGGAACACATTCGAGTCAGTTCTAATGAGCTTGATGAACCTAGAGCCTATTATACAGAGTGAAGTAAGTCAGAAAACAAATATCGTATATTAACATACATGAAATCTAGAAAGATGTTACTGATGAACCTATTTTCAGGGCAACAATGGAGATGCAGACATAGAGAACAAACTTATGGATAAGGGTGGTGGAGAGGAAGGAAAGGATAAGATGAATGGAGAGAGTAGCATGGAAGCATATACACTACCATATGTGAAATAGATAGCCAATGGAAATTTACTGTACAACTCAGGGAACCCAAACTGGGGTTCTGTAACAAACTAGAGGGGTAGGAAAGGGTGGGAGGTGGGAGGAAGGTTCAAGAGGGAGGGGATACATGTACACCTATGGCTAATTCATGTTGATATATGACAGAAATCAAACCAATATTATAAAGCAATCATCAATCAATTAAAATAAATAGAATTTTAAAAGATACATGAAGTCCAGTGTTCATAGCAGCACTATGAATCAAGAGATGGAAGCAACCTAAATGTCAATCGACAGATGAATGGATAAAAGAGATGCGGTACATAGACACACACACACACACACACACACACACACACGATGGGATACTGCTACGCCATAAAAGAATGAAATAATGCCACTTACAGCAATACAGATGGACCTAGAGATTATCATACTAAGTGAAGTAAGTCAGACAAAGACAAATATATGTTATCACTTACATGTAGAATCTTAGAAAATTCATACAAATGAACTTTTTTACAAAACAGAAAGAGGCTCACAGACATAGAAGACAAACTTATGGTTACCAAAAGGGAAAGGGGATGGGGATGGATAAATTAAGAGTTTGGGATTAACATATATACATCACTATTCATAAAACAGATAAACAGCAAGGTCCTACTGTATAGCACAGGGAACTATATTAAATATTCTATGATAACTTATAATGGAAAATAATCTGAAAACATGCATACATATATGGTATAACTGAATCCCTTTTCTGTAACATACAGAAACATTGTAAATCAACTATACTTGAATTTAAAAAGAATATTGTGAGTATTCTCTTAAGGATTAACTCTTCCTTGAGGGGTTGGAGGCAAAGAGCCCAATCCGCAGGCTCAGGAACAGACAAGAAATAGCAGTAAGAGTCACCACGACCCAGAGAAACAAGATCTAGAGCTGCCTTGGCAGGCCCTGGGGTGCTTTGCATGTGGTTTCCTGGGCTGCTCAGTTCCATTTATTTTCATTCAAAGCCTGTTTTCTGTTGTTGTCACAAACACAGTCCCAGGATGAGTTCAGTGCCTGTTCCCTCTGGGGCCCAGCAGCACCTCAGGCTCCTCTCCGCAGAGAACTTTCACACCACATCACAGTTTGCTTATTTACTGTGTCCACCTCCACCAGTGGAGAGTGGCCCCCTCAGGCTCAGGCACCTTTGTCTGACTCGATCCCCCAGGCCTGTGGTGTATTACTCAGCTACTTACTAAGAATGCCATGAAATGAACAAGTGCACAAACCCAAGACGAAACATTTTCTTCACAGGACTGGTTGCCACCACTCACTTTTTTTTCTCTTCTGCTTTGTTGTTTTGTTTGGGTTTTTTTGTTGTTGTTTATTTTTTATTTTTTAATTGGAGTATAATTGCTTTACAATGTTGTGTTGGTTTCTACTGTACACTGAAGTGAATCAGCTATAGGTATGCATACATCCCCTTCCTTCTCGAACCCCCTCCCACCCTCACCCCCATTCCCGTCCCTCCTGGTCATACCCAAAACACCAAGCTGAACTCCCTGTATTATAACAACAGCTTCCCACTAGCTGTCTGTTTTACACATGGTTTATATATGTCAATGCTATTCTCCTCATTCATTCCACCCTCGCCTTCTCATCTTGATTTACACTCAGAAAAACAAGGAAAAAATATCTTTGGGGGCATTATTTTTGGTGGCCATCAACAGAAAGGGTGCTTTTGCTTTCAAATGCCTGAGTAATTTCTGACTCACAGTTTGGTCACCTGGCAAGATAGCCAATGGATCAACTTGGGCTAGGGCTATGCCTCATGCATTGCCCTGTGGAGCCAGGCCAAAGTGAAGCTGTCAAGGAGATGTAAACTGCAGAAAATGGACCTGGTGGGGAGGAAGAAAGAGGCAGTCTGCTCAGAGTTGCAGTTGATAAGCACATGGACCCCTGAGGGATTAGGTTATTGCTTTTGGATGGCCAGATCAGCCCTCATCCTGGCTGCCCCTCTGGGCCATTGGGAGAAAATTGACGAGTGTGTATTGAAGAGCCAGGGTAAGGTGAGCAGAGTAGGGTGAGGAGGTGCAGAAGGCAGAGTTCAGACGGGTTCTTGGTGTCCCCCTTTTGATCTTAATCACTTGATACTTTTTCAATGTGGAATAGTAATAATAAGTTGCTGCTGGACCGAGTACCTCAAATGGGCCAGGGGCAGGGTTTAAGCCCTTTACACTCATAGCTTTGTTGAAATCATCACAAGCGTCCTCTGAAGTAAGCCCTATTATTGTCTTTCTTTTACAGAGAAGCCAAGAAATTCAAGCTCAGAGAGGTTCAGTGAATGTCCAAGTTCACATAGCTGTTTAGTTTTCAGTGCCTTGGTGACAGTGACCACTCTATCCGTTGTTGGCTGTTACAGATATTATCACTAGTTTTTTAAAAAATGTTTATTAATTTTTGGCTGCGTTGGGTCTTAGTTTGTGACACCACAAGCTTCTCTAGTTGTGGCATGAGGGGCTTTAGTTGCTCTTTGGCATGTGGGATCTTAGTTCCCTGCCCAGGGATAGAACCTGCGTCCCCTGCATTGGCAGGAGGATTTGTAAACCACTGGGCCACCAGGAAAGGCCCTGTTATCACTATTCTTAATCAGAAGAGATGACTGATACCATAGACTCAAAGGCCGAAAGCAGGCTCTGAGATGCCGATTCCCATGAGCCTCACCAAGCTCATAGGGGCCAGCTCAAATGGGGTGGGTTGCCCCGACTCCCCTTTCTGTCTCTTCAAGACTCGAGACTCAGGAAGGTGGCTCCCTGGGTGGTGGGAAAAGTTATGCTGTGCTTGTGTTTGGCTCCTTTCTTGGTTCCCACAAAATGCCCTTCACATTTTCCATTTTCTGAGCACTTTTTGTGAAACAGCTATGATGTGGTTTGGACAGTTATTTGTAGCCAGGAGCCAAGTCAAGCCTTCCTCTGGAGGAAAAGCTGGAATCCTTTAAGGGTCTTGTCAGCGCGCACGTAGCCCACAGGCCCCTGCTCGTGGGCGCCGAGGCCAAGCACAGAGCGCTCATTTGATCCCCGCGCCGCTTCTCCGCCTGAGTGGTATCAGCCTGGCTGGGCCTCACAGGGCCTTCCTGCCTCCAGGGAGGCCTGCGCTGGAGCCTCAGATACGCCCATGCTGCTCTTTGTGGTTTAGGGACTGCTGCGGATGGCTCAAGATCATTTCCCTTTCTGTCTTTTCAGCAGCTTTTTTTTTCCCCGCCCTGGGACCCATGGAGAGTCTTTGAAACAAAATCACCCTCGTGCCAGGAATCCCCACAGCCTCCTTGGGAGGCATAGATGAGCACCATATGCTGTTTATAGAAAAATAAATGGCTTCCCCCCATGAAGCACATGGGCCTGAATCACTGGCTAACCCCTCTTTTACCTTAGCAGCTGGAGCAAGGGCCCTATGGATGAGGATGTGGATGTGGAGAGAAATTTGGCTTGAAAAAGCCCCAGTTTGTTTGTGTGGGAGCCACGTCTCCTAGTGAGGCAGGTGGTGGACAGACCAGTAGCCCCGGGTGGTGCCAAATGAGGGAGGAAGAGAAGGGAATAGGACCTTCTGCCTCCTTTCACTTAGACTTTCAGAGGGGTCCCTCTCGCTCTTGTGACTCCTCCCAGCATCAGGAGCCCCAGGCATGGTCAGGGGAGGGGAGAAAAGAATCTCTTTTCTTGGACTTCCAACACCATAGTGCTTGGTTTAGGCAATACCTGTTCATTCATTCATGCATTCATTTGTCAAGTGATTATTGATCAGCTACCACAGATACATCGTGACATCACACAAAGTCCACCCCAACCCTTTATCCACAATGAGGACTCAACAAGGGCATTGGGCCAAAACTAAATGTCTGGAAGTGAGACAGGCTGCAACCCGACAGCCTGTGCAGCTAGTGAGTGGAGGCATCAGTTGCTAGATTTCAGTGGGGTTCCATTTATTCTTCCTTCCTTCCTTTCTTTCTGTCATTCATTCGGCAAACAATTCCTGAGCATCTACTGTGTATCAGATGTGCAAGGCACTTGGGTTATCAGAAGGGAAGACCTGGCTCTCAGCAAAGGGCATTTCAGATAACAGTAGCTAATACTTATCACACCCGTACAATGTGTGCCAAGAACTATATACTGAGTGCTTCCCATGACTTATCTCTTTGAAACCTCATTCTAGAGCTGATGGAGAAGTCTGCACAGATGGGGAAAACTGAGATTCAGACTCCACCTTGTTCCAGGTCACCTTGCCAGAAAGTAAGTTTGAAAAATCCAAGTGAGGTCAAACACCTGAGGCTGTACTCCTTGTGTGTGGCTGCTTGCTGCTGGGGGAGGTCCGCTGCAGCCCACAGTCCAATTCAGACCCACCCACCACCTGCCTGTTTTTATATTACCTGAAAACTAAGAGTGGCATTTACATTTTTAAATGGTTGGAAAAAATCAAAAGAAAACTACTTCATGACATGCAAAAATTATATAAGATTCAAATTTCAGTTTCCATCTGTAAAGTTGAATTGAGACACAGCCATGCCAATTCTTTTACCTGTGGGCTAAGGCTTTTCCATTCTAATAGCAGAGTTGAGGAGTGGTGATAGAGGCCTTACGGCCTACAAAGTTAAAAACGCTACCTAGCTCTTTACAGGAGAAGGCAATGGCACCCCACTCCAGTACTTTTGCCTGGAAAATCCCATGGATGGAGGAGCCTGGTAGGCTGCCGTCCATGGGGTCGCTAGAGTTGGACACGACTGAGCGACTTCACTTTTCACTTTCCTGCATTGGAGAAGAAATGGCAACCCATTCCAGTATTCTTGCCTGGAGAATCCCAGGGATGGGGGAGCCTGGTGGGCTGCGGTCTATGGGGTCGCATAGAGTCGGACATGACTGAAGCGACTTAGCAGCAGCAGCAGCAGCAGCTCTTTACAAGAAGAGTTTTCCAATTCTCTGGCCTTATAGGTCACTGGCAGAAAAAGAAGCAGATCTTAGCCCTTGTTCCAGAACCCTGCCCTCCCATCCCACCCTCTTAGCAGATCAGGGAGATCTCTAGGAAGCATGTCCATGATGACCACCTTTGAGTTATTTTCTGCACTTCTTTCAAGGGTTTATGAAGCCTGAAATATTTAGGGTGGTATTAGAGTTTTCCTCAAATGTTTAGATGAAAATGTAGACAGCAGATCTGGGGTTATTGGTGAACAAAGGCCTGAGCGCAGTCCTGCTGGTCTTTGCTGAGAGGTGCCAAATTATCTCGGTCTCCACTGGGAGCGGCCTGCAGGGCCTTATATGGTCATAATCTCCTAACCCGGGCTTGTCTTCCTCTGCAGTATGGTCAGATCCACTTTTAAGGTTATGTGCGAACATTTCTGGTTTCCCTGGTTGCTCAAGCTGTGGGGAATTTAACTTTTGCTTCCCTTGAAGGAGAGATGAATGTTGTCCACTTCTGCATACATCTTATTTGTCCATGAAAGATGACAACTGCCCTCTTTTTGGCTTTCATCTCCCTTCTCATTTGTCTGTAGATGGAAGGAAGCATTTTTGCAAGCGTGGGAGCAGGGAACATGTGGCTTCATTATCCTAGCTGTTTCCCAGGATTAGTGTGTTTGAAGAGATATCAATACAAAAACGTTTACAGCACACCCATAGGCAACAGTTACTGTGTGAGGCATTCCAGGTGTATTATGTTACTCAGACTTCACAGCGTTCATTCATTGAACAGATATTTATTAAATGCTATCTAAATGCCAAGTCCTGTTCTAAGCCAGGGCTACAACAGCAAATAAGCTAGTCCCTTGTGGAGCTAACCCTCTAGTGGGAGAGGCAGCCAATAAACAAGTAAAGAAATAGCACAGATCATTATAGACTGTGATGAATGACATAAAGCAAAATAACAGTGTGCCAAGATAGAGTAATAAGAAGATCTACCCGAGGACTGGGGTGCCATAGAAAGCCTCTCTGAAGAGAAGACATTTAAAAGAGACCTGAAGGATAAGAAGGAGCCATCTGGAAGACTATCAGTAATTGGACTGGGAGGCTTGGTGTATAAAAGTTGGACTAAAGTTCATGAAAGAGTTATGCCAATGACCCATTTGACTGGAACCTCACGCTGAGGAACCCAGGGCTACAGATGGTTGTGGTCTAGAGACCTTAATGTGGAGACCTAACTTAGGCAAGCCCCGGAAAACATAGCTCTGGTTCAAAAGAAAACACCTGGCAATATGGTGCTCCCACTACTGGACATCCTAATTCCGCAAATGCTTATGGAGCTCTTCCCATGAGCCCAGTACTGTCTAGGCTCTGGAGATCCAAAGATGTATCAGACAGCAAGGAGTTCGTGGTCTGCTTGAAGAAATCAGCCATATAATCAAACAAATGACTCAACGGTATGGTAAATACCATAGGAGAAATATGTACAAAAGAGCCATAGGTAGCACAGAAGGGAGGGTGCTGAACATATTTAGGAGGGTCAGGGAACAGACAAAGGAGGCGGAATTTTGACTTTTTTCATTGAAGTATAGTTGATTTACAATATTAGTTTCAGGTGTACCACATAGTGATTTAATATTTTATAGATTATACTCCACTTAAAGTTACTATGAAACAATGACTATATTCCCTGTGCTGTACAATGTATCCTTGTAACTTATCTTATGCATATAAAGAAGCTAAGTTTTAAAGGGCAAGACGGGCCTTCTAGAACAAGGAACCCCACGAGCAAAGGCCTAGCAGCATGAAACCACACAGCCCTGGACCTTCGGGAATTAGAAGTTGTTGTGTCACGTAGTTTTGAGCCTGGAGTATGAGATAGAGAGTGGTGGCCTTGAGGTTGGAGATTCTAGCAGGAGCAGGTAATGGGAGGGCTTTGCGAATAAGTGTCGGGGATTTGAACTGCACTAAAGGTATGTAAACAAAAGAAACAGATCTCCCTGCCTATTTGCCTTGATAATGTCCCTCTTGTTGCCTAATCCGTTAGTTTAGACTCGAGTTTTTAGGAAGCTATGATATTTCAAAGAAACTGCCTGATCCTTTTCTAGACAAATTTCATGCTTTTGGAAGTAGCTTTCTCCCCCTAAGTAATTTCCACTTTCCTTACAACTTTTCAAAGCATCTACCATATGGTATTTCTCCCAAGTGAGAGATTATTACCCCCTTTATTTGGGGGGTGGGTAGCTGAAATGAAGTCATCTGGCCACTGGATGACAGCTGCAAGGGGAGATGTGATGGGGTGGGGGAGAGGCAGCAGGCCCACCATCTGAGCTGGCCCCTGCTCTGTGAGGGACTGACCCTGCTCAGCTGCCCATGGCTCCCTTCCCTTCCCTTGCTTCCCATTATATAAGAGCATTTTTGCAGCGATGAGCTCTGGGCCTGTTCTGAATATTTTAGGTGTCGAACATCCTGTTTTTCTCTGAGTAATGTGACCCTGTCAGTGACCCACTGCATTTCAGAATGACATCATGGGATTCAACTGAGAACGGTTGAAGAGAAGTGATTATGGGTGTCTAGGGACCTCAGCTTGTCCTTTTACCTTTCAGCAAGTTTGGAGATGCTGAACCAGAAGAAGTCTGCAAATGAGCCTTCGCTTTGCACAGGGCAAGGGTCACCAGCTATGGACTATAGGCCAAATCCAGCCCAAAGAGCCAGTCAGGCTCAGGCTGCTTTGGCAAATAAAGTTTTATTGGCATTTAGCCACGCTCATTGGTTTGTATTTTGTCTCTGGCTGCTAGAGCCACAAAGGCAGAATTGAGCCTGTGGGACAGAGCCCACAAGGCCCACAAAGCTGAAGATATCCACTATCTGGCCCTTTCGGAGAAAGTCTGCCCAGCCCTGCCCTGAAGCCCTCAGCAATCCCCTCCCGCTCAGGACAAGAACTGTGACATTAGTGGCCTCCCCCGCCCCCGCCCCTCCTCCCCAAACACCTGGCACCACAAAAAAGTAGAGATGGATTTTTAACAAGCATATCAGAGCTTTCATATTTCTTCAGTGACTTCAGAAATTCTACCTTCATTAAGTGAGTGTTGCCCTTCCAAGAAGTCCTCTCTTGGGAGATTGCACACTGCTTCCAGGGCTGCTGCCAGCACGCGTGACATAGTCGGGGCTGCTCTTCCCAGCCAAGTTATACAACACCTGAGAAAACCCCCTTCACCTGCTTTTTGGGGAGCCACGGTAGCCTGGCCTTATTGGAACATCTGCCTCATGGGCATGGATCAGACGTTGACCAATTGTTGAGAAAATGCCGTCTAGTGATGAGATTATCCCAAGAAATTGGCTGCAGGGTCTGAAGTAGTTTTCCTAAAAGGTGATCCACAAACAAATTCTTCACAGGCTACTTTACCTCACCCAAGGAGTTGAAAGTCAAGGTTGTATTCTGTAAACACCTTTGGGGATTTTGCTGCATGTTTTCCTGCACTTGGGCCATTTGATTTTTCAAA
Organism: Bos taurus; assembly: GCF_002263795.3. Taxonomy (NCBI): domain Eukaryota; kingdom Metazoa; phylum Chordata; class Mammalia; order Artiodactyla; family Bovidae; genus Bos; species Bos taurus. The sequence goes on along the minus strand of NW_020192292.1, from coordinate 8,831,634 downwards.
AAAATGACTGCTCAGCATGCGGCTTTCTCCTCCGTTTAGGGACTGCTTCTCTACTTCAAAGGCCTTTCCCATCTGTCCCGCATTTCCGCACCTCTTTACAGCTGCTAGCAGTAGATTTTGCTGTGGTTTGGTGGATTGGACCCATTCGGCTAAAAACAGCCCAGGCTGAGGGCTCAGGGAGTCCTTTGCCCAGTTCCATTTCTCACAGCCAAGTCTGGATGGGAAAGAGTCCCCTGGGGGCTGGGATGTGGTATGCTGTGGGTGGGCCCGTGATGGTGGGGAGAGAGTGCAGACAGTGAGCATGTCAGACTCTGGTGATCCCCCTTGTCTCCCAGAGCGCTGTGTGCCCTGGACTGCTATGCCAGAGCTGGGCTCGAGTGTGGTGGTTTCTGCAAACCATGAAATGCTTTCTCATTTTCCTTTAAACTCATCCTGTGACATGGTTATTGTGTGGCCAGCCCTGAAGTAAAAAGATAACCAGTTAAGCAAGTTGCTTTTTCTGTGGTTGTTCTTTTTTTTTTTTTCCCCTAGGACCCATTGCCTCCCACACAAAATGTCTACCTTTCCTGAGTTCACTGTGGCTTCACTGATTTCTGTGCTCCCAGAGCCTCAGGTGCAGGCCTCTGAGAGGAACTGCTCAGCTCTGTGTTTGTTCTTCTGCCTCCCATTAAAGGAAATGTGCTTGGGTGATGGAGTGTGATCAAGTGGATTACTAAGGAGCAAAGACGTGTAGTGGGAATGTAAGCTGGTGCAACCACTGTGAAAAACAGTATGGAAGTTTCTCAAAAAACTAAAAATAGAACTAACATGACTCAGCAATTGCCCTCCTGGGTATATATCCAAAAAACCCAAAAACACTGCTTTGAAGTTACATGCACCTCAGTGTTCATGGCAGCAGTATTTATAATTGCCAAGATATGGAATACCATAAGTGTCTATCGACAGATGAATGAATAGAGAAGATGTGGTACATATACACAATGGAATACTGCTCAGCCATAAAAAGAATGAAATACTGCCATTTGCAGCAACAGTGATGAACTAGGAGGGCATTATGCTAAGTGAAATGAGTCAGACAGAGAAACACAAATGCTGTGTGGTATCATTTATATGTGGAATCTAAAATTAGACACAAAGAACTTATCTATGAAACAGAAACAGACTCACAGACATGGAGAACAGACTTGTGGTTGCCAAGCGGAAGGGAAGGCAATGGAGGGATGGGAGTCTGGGATTAGCAGATGCAAACTATCACATGTAGAATGGATAAGCAACAAGGCCCTACTATATAGCACAGGGAACTATATTCAATATCGTGTGATAAACCATAGTGGAAAATCATGTGAAAAAGTATATATATATACATATATATATATGTATATATATACACATAACTGAGTCACTTTGCTGTATAGCAGAAATCAACACAACAGTGTAAATCAACTAGACTTCAATAAAATAAAAATTTTTTAAAAGAAGCAAGGAAGATGAGACCAGAGCCACAGGTGCAAATTCTTCCCTGGTGCTCCAAGATTTACGTGCCAACCCGGCCTTGTGGGCAGGGCTAGTCATTTCCAGTCGACTCAGTTAACAGACATTCCATTAGGGGGTTAGTTTGGTAGGGCTTCCTTGGTAGCTGAGCTGGTAAAGAATCCACCTGCAATGTGGGAGACCTGGGTTAGATCCCTGGGTTGGGAGGATCCCCTGGTGAAGGGAACGGCTACCCACTCCAGTATTCTGGCCTGGAGAATTCCATGGACTGTATAGTCCATGGGTTGCAAAGAGCTGGACACAACTGAGCAACTCACTTGGGTTGCGAGGCTCTTTAGATCTTCTAAGATTTTCTTGTCCCAGGGACCAGAATTTAAACTTGAGCTGTTTTCACTAGCCCTGGGTGAGGGATGTGGCCTGCTCCTGGTATTCTGGAGTTGGGTCTTCTGTGTCATGGGGCCCAAAGGATACCTGAGAGCTCAGCCCACTCACCAGAGGTGGCATAGAGAGAGAACACTGCTCACGCCTTATGTGTCTATACTACAAGTGTCTTCATTAACACGTATGTCCTGGGCACATATGATGATCTGGCCCCACTGGACCCTTTTAAGGGTAGAATTATGTCTTCTATTGTTTAAGCAGCACCACACATGGTACCTTGGACCAGAGGGCACATAATGCTCTGAATTGCCTACAACAGTGTGTGCAACAGCAAGCAAATGGAACTTCAGGGCATTTGGTTTTATACTGGGGGGCTTAGTGTCTATTCTGGCGGTACTTAATAATCAAGGAGACTTTGAATGTGAATCCTCTAAGGGTCGAATCCCACAGAACTTCCATCAATCAAGCAGCATTTGAGGGAACTTGTGCTTGGTTTATAAAAGTCTGGTCCTTGGGAGGTGTCCAAACTGGCATGGCTCGCCATCAAGGGGGTAGCAGGGAGGAGGACTCTGCGAGAGAGCTCTATAGTTTGCAGTTTTAAAAAAGAAAGGGGGTGGCTTCAGAAATGTTTGTTGGAAAGCTCAGAAGCTCGACTTCAATGCTGAGCAAGCGAGAAGTTTTGTTGGCAAGGGCTCCATTTAGGTTTGCTTCTTAGTATTCACAGAAGTGAAGAGCTTGATTTAGTAAGTTGGACAAGTTCCTGTGGCCAGAGTTTCTGGAGGTGGAGTGATGACTTTCTGTTCTAGCTGTTGGTGGTCTGGGGGTGGAGGACGTGAGGGTAGCGGGACGGGGAGAGGCAGGGCGGCAGTGGAATGTGGGGACTGTTGGCCAGTATATGCTTCTTCACTGCCCTCCAGCAAAGCTGAGACTGTTCAAAATCCCAGTCCTGCCCTGGGTGTAGACAATGGTCCACTCATTTCCATGAGTGCTCATGTGACATCTGTGTCCCAGGCCTTACTTGTTACCAGTTGATCAACCTTCAGTACCCATCAAAAGTTCTGAGAAGCCAGTCCCTGCCAGTGCCTTCCATTAGCAAGCCATGGGAGGCCACAGGGAGCTATTTTTCTTCTCTCCATACCAAAGGTCTGTGCCATTTGGAAATTTGAAAAAAGAACCTTCCTTAGTATCCTTCTCTCATGAGTCCCAGAGACAACTCATGCTAGGTGAATGTTGGCCATGGTCCTTCAGGATCCAACGATCACCCATCTTAGGCCTCAACTTGTGAAGGTGGTTTTACAAGCTCCTCACTTAATTTACAGCTTCCACTTGAGAATGCTCAGCTCTCCTCAGAGGGTTACATTTGAATGATTGATTGATTCATTCATTGGTTCACTCATTCAATTCATCCAAAATGTGTTCATCCAACATTCATCTTACCACAAGCTATACTTTAACTTAGCTGCTATGCTATAATGTGGGGCAAAACTGGACAAGGTTCCTGTTCCCATGGAGGGTATGTTCCTGCTGGGGAAGACAGGCCAGGAACAGATAAAAAAGAAGCTCACAGGCAAGGAAAATATCCAAGAGTGGCAAGTGCAATGCAGAGAAAGGAAGTAAGGTGATGTGATAGTGAGTGGCTGGCTAGCTCTGATTGGTGGTCAGGGCCAGCATCTGTGAAGAGATGATCTTTAGCCTGAGGTCTGAAGGATGAGCAGGCAAACTTTTAAAGATGTGCATGAGGAATATTCCAGTATAAGGATAACTGGTGCAAAGAGCCTACTATGAGCTAGACACATGGCATCCAGAAGGGAACAAAAGACTGGAATTTCTTGCCCTCCAGAGCTTCTAGTCTAGATGGAGAGATGGAAAATTGGCAGTTACAGTGCAGTCAGATCGATGCTATGACAAGGAGAATATGTAGTGTGCTCTAGAAACATAGAGCAGGGACCCTGAAGGCTGAATGCGAGGGTCAGTGTGGATTCCCAGAGGAAGTGGCATTTGAGCTGTGACATAAAGGATAAGGAGAAGTTAGCCAGGTCAACAAGGTGAAGCTGAATACGGGAGAAGATGGGCAACACATGTGAAGGGCCTATGCTCACTGTGCAAAACTGAGGGACAAAGAAAAGCTCACAGAGTTTAAGAAAGAGGAAGCAGTCATGCAGGGGAGACCAGAGAGGTAACTTGAGCATGTCATGGATTTGGGATTTGTATTCTGATGACAATGGAAGAACCATTAAACAGTATTGAGTGGGAGAGAGACACAATCCAATTTATGTTTTGAAACCACCACCGATCTCATTGCAGTGGGGGAGCAAGAGTGGAGGCAGGAAGATCAGTTAGGACATGCCATGCAGGTGAGAGAGGATGCTGGCTTGGCTGGCGTGATGAGTGGAGATGAAGACAAGTAGATGGAATCCTGAGCTATTTAGAAGGTAAGACTGAGAGGGCTTGATGATGGATTTATAAATCGAGGTGAGGGAGGAGAAAGAGGAACTGATGATGCTGCTAGGTTTGTGGCCAGAGCTATTGGAGCTATGCTGGTGCCATTTAAAGAGATGAGCAACACAGAGGAGGAGATTTGGTGAGGGGTGGAGGGAAGAGGCACAGCTTTGTTCTGGATGTTTGCATTTGAGGTGATGTCTAGTAGGCAGACAGAAATACTGAAGTTTGGAGCCCAGAGAAGAGTCTTGGAGTTGTAAGAGCTGTCAGGAGGTGGATGGGAGTGGTGGCAGCGGAGACCATAGGAGTGGAGAGGCAAAGCCGAGGGAAATAGCCAGAAGCAGGATGAAGGCAGAGAAAATGACACCAGAGACTGAGCCCTGAGGCCCTCACACCACATTTAGAGGCCAAGCAGAGGAGAAGGAGTAGCTAACGAGATGGGTGGGTGGGGAAAATCCTAGGTATCTCCCAGCAGCTGAGAGAAGAAAATGTTTCAGGGAGGGGAGAGCTGTCTGTGTGGCTCAGGCTGCCACTGAGCATTGAGGCAGAGACAGTAGAATGACTGGATGCAGGAGGTCTCTGGTGTCCTTGACTGGACCTATTTCAGTAGAGGCAAGGGGAGGTAGAGCCTGATTGGAGCCAGTGGAGATAAAAAAGAATGGGATGTGGAAAGGTGTAGAGCCCCAGAGGAAAGGCAACTTTTGCAGCTGGAGGTCAGCCCAAGGTCGCATTACTCCTCTGCTGGCTGGAAACTAAGCTTGAACCCTTCGTAGGGTGTGCACAGGGAGACCCTTGGGGGAATTCTGTATTCATTCAACATGTAACAGCCAACACTCCCCTGAATGCAAAAAACACTAGCTACACTTTTCAGAAATTGAGGGCTCATCACTAGTCCTCTGCTTTTTGTAAAACCCCCCTTCCCAGAAACCCTCACCAGCTGACACAGGCTCAGCCTCCCCTAAATGAATCCTGTTCACCCAGCTTTCCAAAGGCTTCATGAAGGGCCCTCCTGTAGGCTGAGGAGGCAGCACATGCATGATCAAACTCATTCAAGCTTTTTTCATTATTTTCTAATGGCCAGTTATTAAGTACACTATATGGAGAAAAGTAGCTCAGACAATAAAAGAATCTGCCTGCAATGCAGGAGACCTGGGTTCAATCCCTGGGTTGTGAAGATCCCCTGGAGGAGGGCATGGCAACCTACTCCAGTATTCTTGCCTGGAGCAGTCCACGGACAGAGGAGCCTGGCGAGCTACAGCCCATGGGGTCGCAAGGAGTCAGACACGACTCAGCGACTAAGCACAGCACATGGAGAAAGCATTGGAGAAGACGAATTCATTGGATTCTAGCGTAAAAGGCAGAAAATAAGGGGACAGAAAGTAACTAAAGAAGCATGATCTTTCCAGACGATGATGAGTGCATTAAAGAAAGCAAAATAGAGTAATAGGATGCACAGTGATGGGAAGGGTAAGAGACAGGTGTGGGAGGGGCTCATTTAACCTCAGGAGTCAAAGCAGAGTTCTCAGATGGGGAGACATTTGAACTCTGTATGGAGCTGCCACCACAACCATAGCCTCTTCCACTAACACCACCATAGCCACTTTGGTATCCACCCCAGCCTCTCAGTTCCTTGATCTCCTTTCCTCCAGTGATCTTGTTTGCCCTCAGCCCCACCCCAGCCTCTCAATTCCATGACCATATCCTAGACCTGGTCATTACCAATTTTTCTACCCAATCTTGCAATGTCTCATTGCAAGGCTAGATAGGAGTCTGGCATCTCCTGTCTGTCCAGCTCACTGCCAACTATCTTTTGACCCCATGAAACTTCCCATCCATTGATCCTACGACCTTTTCCCTGTCCTGCATCTACTTGATGTCTTCTGTCCCCTCCTTACTGAACCTGCACTCCATACTCGATCATTGTAATCACTCTCTTGCATACGCTCCAGCTTAATGCCCTTCTCGTATCTGCAGACTTACTTGGCAAAACCCAAACCTGGTTAAGTGCACCTCTCTACTTGCTCTGCACCTGCAGCTGAACTGTGGCTGAAGGAAAATACAAAACCACATTATCTGATCTCACTTTAAATTCATGACGGCTAGCCACAAGTGGCGGAGATGGAAATGGCATCCCACTCCAGTACTCTTGCCTGGAAAATTCCATGGACGGAGGACCCTGGTAGGCTGCAGTCCATGGGATCACTGAGAGTCGGACACGACTGAGTGACTTCACTTTCACTTTTCACTTTCATGCATTGGAGAAGAAAATGACAACCCACTCCAGTGTTCTTGCCTGGAGAATCCCAGGGACAGCGGAGCCTGGTGGGCTGCCGCCTATGGGGTCACACAGAGTCGGACACGACTGAAGCGACTTAGCAGCAGCAGCAGCAGCCACAGGTGGATCCTTGGAGTTGTCTGGCAACCAAACTGTTTTCCTACACATTCACTCTCCAACTCCTGTGGAAGACCATGTCACATCTATTCCTCTCTCTTTAGGCCTCCAACACCTCTTCTCCCATTTTTCACTCTCAGTTAGTGATCTAGTGTCCTATTTCATTGAGAAAATAGAAGTGAGCAGAAGAGAAAAAGAACTTCCTAAAGCTCCCACAACCAAATCTGTTACTTTGGAAAATGTATGTTTTCTCTCTAAGAGCGACCACTCCAATTCCTCACTAGATCCCTACCCTCTGTTCCTACTGAAGGACATAGCTATAACAATCCTTCTTCCAAGCCAGTCATTTTTCCTGCTCTACCACATCATTCTGTTCAGTGAACAAACATGTCTCTTTTAAATTTTTTTTTAAATTTTAATGGGCAGATAATTACTGCACAATATTGTAATTTTTTTTTTTTACCATACATTGACATGAATCGGCCATAGGTATAAATGTCTCCCCTCCCTCCTGAACACCGCTCCCAAATCCCTCCCCACCCCATGCCTCCAGGTTGTCACGGAGTACCAGCTTTGGATGCTCTGCGTCACACATCAAACTCCCAATGGCTATCTGTTTTACATATGGTAATGTATATGTTTCAATGCTGTTCTCCCAAATCATCCCACCCTCTCCTTCCACAGAGTCCAAAAGTATGTTCTTGATGTCTGTGTCTCCTTCACTGCCCTGCATATAGGATCACTGGTACCATCTTTCTAAATTCCATATATATGTGTTAATATACAGTATTTGTCTTTCTCTTTCTTTTTTCATACTGTATAATAGACTCCAGGTTCATCCACCTCGTTAGAACTGACTCAAGTGCATTCCTTTTTATATCTAAGTAATATTTCATGGTGTATATGTACCACAACTTTCTTATCCATTCATCTGCTGATGGACATATAGGTTGTTTCCATGTCCTAGCTATTGAAAGTAGTGCTGCAATGAACACTGGGGTACGTGCATCTTTTTTCAACTCTGGTTTCCTCAGGGCATATGCCTAGTAGTAGGATTGCTGGGTCGTATGGTAGTTCTTTGTTTTTGTTTTTAATTTTAAGTCTTCATTGAATTTGTTACAATATTGCTTCTGTTGCTTATGTTCCAGTTTCTTGGCCATAGGGCATATGGGATCTTAGCTCCCTGACAAGGGATTGAACCAGCACCCTCTGTATTGGAAGGTGAAGTCTTAACCACTGGGCCAGTAGGGAAGTCCCTGTATGGTAGTTTTATTCCTAGTTTTTTAAGGAATCTCCAGACCATTGTCCAAAGTGATTGTATCAGTTTGCACTCCCATCAACACTGTAAGAGGGTTCCCTCTTCTCTACACCCTCTCCGATGTTTATTGTTTGTAGAGTTTTTGATGATGGCCATTCTGACTGGTGTGAGATGACACCTCATTGTGGTTTTGATTTGCATTTCTCTAATAATGAGCAATGCTGAGCATCTTTTCATGTTAGCCATTTGTAAGTCATCTTTCGGAGAAGGCAATGGCACCCCACTCCAGTACTCTTGCCTGGAAAATCCCATGGACGGAGGAGCCTGGTGGGCTGCAGTCCATGAGGTCGCTAAGAGTCAGACACGACTGAGCGACTTCACTTTCATGCATTGGAGAAGGAAATGGCAACCCACTCCAGTGTTCTTGCTTGGAGAATCCCAGGGATGAAGGAGCCTGGTGGGCTGCCATCTATGGGGTCGCACAGAGTCGGACACGACTGAAGCGACTTAGCAGCAGCAGCAGCATGTCTTCTTTGGAGAAATGTCTGTTTAAGTCTTCTGCTCACTTTTTGATTGGATTGTTTGTTTTCTGGTATTGAGCTATGTGTATATTTTGGAGATTAATTCTTTGTCAGTTGTTTTGTTTGCTGTTATTTTCTCTCATTCTGAGAGTTTTCTTTTCACCTTACTTATAGTTTCCTTCATTGTGCAAAAACTTTTAAGTTTAATTAGGTCCCATTTGTTTATTTTTGGGTTTTTGTCCATTACTCTAGAAGGTGGGTCATAGAGGATCTTGCTGTGATTTATGTCAGAGAGTGTTCTGCCTATGTTTTCCTCTAAGAGCTTTATAGTTTCTCGTCTTGCATTTAGGTCTTTAATCCATTTTGAATTTATCTTTGTGTATGGTGTTAAAAAGTGTTCTAGTTTCATTCTTTTACGTGTAGTTGACCAGCACCACTTGTTGAAGAGACTGTCTTTTCTCCATTGTATATTTTTGCCTCTTTTGTCAAAGAAAAGGTGCCCATAGGTGCATGGATTTATCTCCAGGCTTCCTATTTTGTTCCATTGATCTGTATTCCTGACAAACATGTCTCTTGATTCATTTTCTTCTCTAACTGCCCCATTTTTCATTTTTCTCTTCCCTTTCATGCTAAAGTGCCTTAAAAGAATTGTCTATACTCATTGCCTCCAAATTCCCTCCTCCCATTCATATCACATCTCTCTGTCTCTCTCTTTCTCTGTGTTTCTTTCTCATTAATTTATCATACATATATGGAAAAGATGCAGAAAGATGTTAGCAAGGAAGGCACAAAGTTCAAAAAGGCAGTGAAAATGGAAACTGTACAAAGTTAAGACTAAAGGAGTGTTGCCTTGACCAATGGCTGAGTTCTAATGGAACATAAAAACTTTGTAATAAAAATCTAATCTTGAGAATTCCTTAGAAATATAATTCCATGAAAGAAAATTCCAATTGTACCACCAAAGATTTCTAGATACCATAGATCCAGAAAAGTATAAAGCAATATATTGAAATTCCTCTGTTGGATTTTTTTAAAACCTTATTGATATTTATTAAATAAAAAAGAAACAGGTGCAGACCAAGGGATACAGCATTAGACACTCTGTTAGTCAGTGTTCTCCAGAGAAACAGAACCAATAGGATGTGACTATATAAAGAGATTTAAGGAGTTGACTTCCAGGATTACAGAGGCTTGGTGAATCCCAAATCTGGTGGGAGAGGCTGGCTGGGTGAATCCCAAATCTGGTGGGAGAGGCTGGCTAGGTGAGGACTCAGGAAAGAGTTGCAGTTCAAATACAAAGGCAGTCTGCTGACCAGCCAGGAAGAATGAGTGCTGCAGAGGAAGTCCAAAGGCAATAAGCTGGCAGAGCTCCCTGCTGCTCATGGGAGGTGAGCCATTTGTTCTTTTAGGGCCTTCAACTGATTGGATGTGGCCCACCCATGTTATGAAGGACAATCTGCTTTAGTCAAAGGCCACCCATTTAAATGGAAATCTCATCTGAAAACACCCTCACAGAAACATTGAGAACAATGTTCGGCTTGGACCCCTGGGCACGGATCCACAGCCAAGTTGACACATGGCATGTTGGATTTTTTTTTTAAGACTATTCTTTACAGCAGGTTTAGGTCCATAGTCAAAGTAAGAGGAAGATACAGAGATTTCTCATATACCCCCCACCCCCACACATGCATAGCCTCCGCTATTAACATCCCCCACCAGAGTGGGACATCTGTTACAATTGATGAATGTATATTGACACATCATTATCAACCACAGTCTATAGTTTACATTAGGGTTTGTTTTTGGTGTGGTGCATTCTATGGATCTGAGCAAATGTATGACATGTATCTATCATTATAATATCATGTGGCTAAATTTTCCTGTGTTCTGCCTATTCATCACACCCTGCCCCTGACAACCACTGATCTTTTCACCGTCTCCAGAGTTTCACTTTTTCCAGAATATCATATAGTTGGACTCAGACAGTATGTAGCTTTAGAAGACATTCTTTCACGTAGTAACATGCATTTAAGCTTCCTTCCTGTCTTTTCACGGTATGATAGCTCATTTCTTTTTAAATGCTGAATAATACTCCACTTCCTGGATGCACCACAGTGCATTTATCCACTCCCTTATTGGAGGACATCTTGGTTGCTTGCTTCCAAGTTTTGACAATTATGAATCAGGCTGCTATAAATATCCACGTGACATAAATTAGCCCCTTTGGGTAAATACCAAGGAGCGTGATTGTTGGATCGTATGGTAAGAGTACGTTTCACTTTGTAAGATATCACCAAACTGTCTTCCAAAGTGACTGTACCATTTTACACTCCCACCAGCAATGAATGAGAGTTCCTGCTTCTCTAAATTCTTGCCAGCATTTAGTGTCATCAGTATTCCACTTCTATCTCTCTTTTTGCCCCTAGAATTCTTTTATTGGAAAGAACTTGTTTATCCTTTAAAATCCTCCACATCCTCTAGCTTACTGACTGCAGCCCTGTAGTTTTATTTAACATGCTCCTTTGTCTCTTGTGTTTTATGCACATTGGTAGTCAAATCTAGAGGTTTAATCAGATTTAGTTTGATATTTTTTAAAGAAAGACTGTTTCATTGATGGTGGCATGTGCTTCCATTAAGAGATACGGGAGTATGATAATGCCTCCTGGTTGATGTTAGCAGTTATTGCTAATATTGCTGATCTAATGCATAGATTTCCACCGAGGATTGCAACATGGCATTATTAGAATTCCATCATCCTATCTTCACTTTTTAGCTAGAAATACTTCTACACAGAAAAATGCCCCCTCACCTGCTATATGGTTTTATAGTGGTATCATTTTCCTAGAAAGGCAGGAGGAGGGGTTGATTCTTTCTACTTTCCAGTTTTCAAAATAATGAGTTGAATCCCCATTATCCTCCAACAGTGACCAATGGATTTTTTCCCCTATCTCACTCCAGTCAAGGCTTCACTCCCACTGTTCCACCTAAATGGCTCTTCTCAGGATCATCAGTGACCTTCATGATGCAAAATCTAATGATGTAGCTGCAATGTAGGTAAGGTCTCCACAGCATTTGATATGCTTCTATTGAAACATTTTTTCCTCTTTCTTTCCAGGACAATCCACTGTCTTGGTTTTCTTTCCACCTCACTGACCACGCCTCAGTCTCCTTTGTTGAATCCTCCTCTTCTCTCCAAATTCTTTTTTTTTAAGTGAGATTTAATTAATATACCATAAAACTTACCCTTTTATAGTGGTTTACAGGATAGTCATGGAGTTGGCAATCATCACAATGATCCAGTTCCAGAATATTTTCATCTCCCCCCAAAGTAACCCCTTAACCATCAACAGTCACTCTCCATCCCTACCTTCAGCCCCTGACAACCATATATCTACTTTCCATCTCTATGACTTTGCCTATTCTTCCCCCTGACTTCTCAACATTGGAATGTTCCAGGGCTCAGCTCCTCTTCCTCTTTGTCCTTACTCCTAGGTGATCCAGTTCCATAACTTTTAATATAATTCATACACTGATAATACCAGCATGGACCTCTGCCCCAAATGCTAGACTTGGATATCCAACTTCCCACTTAACCTGTCTGTTTCAGTGTCTAACAGACATCACAGACTTTAACATGGTCAAAAGAAGTTGCCCATCGCCTAGAAGCTGCTCCACCTGTATGGTTTTCAGGTCAGATTACAACAGGCCCAACCTTCCTGTTACTGGGGCACAAAAGCCTTGCATCATCTTTGACTCCCCTGTTTCACTCACACCCCATGTTTACTAAATCAGAAAGTTCTGCTGACTCTAACTTGAAACTATAGCCAGAATCTGACTGTGTCTCACAACCTCCACTGCAGCTACTCTTGTCTCAGCTGCTATTGTCTCTCATCTGGTTATTTTAAAAATCTCTCTGCTGTCACCCTTGCACCTTCTATAGCTTTTAACACAGAAAAAGGTGGTTCTTTAAATATTTGTGTCTGGTAATGATGATGATCTTATATAAGAATACTTTTTTACATACATAGCACCTGCTACAACATGCCAGACAATATATGGCCTTACATGATCTTGTCCGCATTGCCTCTCTGACCTTATTTCCTACTCCTCTCCCCATCATTCATACCACTCTACACTGGCCTCCCTGCTATTCTGAACACCCCACATACATTTCTGTTTCAGGATTTTCGAGTTGTTGTTCCCTCTGCTTGAAACATACTTCTTGAAGATAGCCTCCTGGCTCCTGGCTCATTCATTCACCTCTTTCAGGTCTTTGCTTACACGTCACCATCGTAGGTGACCACCCATCAAAGCCTGCACCCCACTCTCAACACCAGCTCTCCATCTTCAATTTCCCTGCTACGATTTTTCCAAAGTCATTATCACTTTGTGACAAGCTACACTTTTTACTTTTTTTTTATTATTTGTTTCCTTTCAGTCAATTTAAGATCTATTAAGATTCAATGCAATCCCTATCAAGCTACCAATGGTATTTTTCAGAGGATTAGAACAATGAAGGGACTTTGGTTTCTTTATTCACTTCTGTGTTCCAAGCACCTAGAACAGTGCTAGGCAAATAGGTACTCAATACATATTTGTTAAAGCACTGAATCCTGATACCAAGTACCACTTACTAACAACAGACACAAATGGTGTGTAGACACCTCACATGCATGGCACCGCCTTTGCTTAACAACCTTAGGAAGTCAGTCATATTATATCCATATTTTGCAGATGAGGAAGAGTTAAGTGAACTGCTCAAACTCACACATCTGGTAAGTGCTAGAACTCTAAACCAAGCCTCCAGTGGGTCACGGTGTGGATGCTCATACCTCCTCTCAAGCTGCCTTGTCTCAAAAGGGTATTATTCTATGGGGTGCTCTAGACTCTCCATGAAAACATGTAAAAGGGACCCAAATAATGACATTTGCATTTTAGAAGATGTCCAAAATTAGGCTGTGCTTTGTGGGTTTATTTTATTTTCATGGTTTTGCATCTTTGGAATGCCAGCCACAAAGGACAAAATTGGTCCTGCTGAGGCACTGGAGATGACGGAATTGACATATGCATCGAGAGAACAATGTGATGAGAGTGGGAGATGAATTATTTTCTGGAGTGAAAATTATGTACAGCAGAGGCAATTTATCATGTCATACCATTCCTGAAATTATCCCCCTTCTGCCTGCCAGCCCATCAGATGCTTTGCTTTGGTGACTTCCTTAGTGCTAGTTAAGCAAATGAAATATGCTTGCTACTAGCTTGATTTGTTTATGTAATGTTTTGTACTCCTTTAGTAAAAGAATGTGTTTTAATAACTTTATGTACTTTACAGATAGTCACAGATACTTGTGACAATATTTTTGCAGCCATATAATAAAATAAGCATTGCATTCTGGACAGGGTCAGATTGACCAACACTTGCTGGCATAATCCTTTATATTTGATGCCAACTCTACTAAATTAAATAGGCTTCCCTGGTGGCTCAGTGGTAAAGAATCTGCCTGCAATGTAGGAGACTCGGGCTTGATCCCTGGGTTGGGAAGATCCCCTGGAGAAGGGAATGGCACCCCACTTCAGTATTCTTGCCTGGAAAATCCCATGGACAGAGGAGCCTGGAGGAATACAGTCCCTGGGGTGGTGAAAGAGTAGGACATGACTTAGCAACTAAATACAGTGAAAGCAAGGTCATTTTATCATGAGCGTAAAGATCTGGTGGATTCTCTACATAGGTGGACTTAGTTTGGGAGGGACAAGAGGATTGTAGTTGAAGAGACCATTCTACAATAAGGTGTTTTATATGCTGCTTCACAGAGGCAAGATTTTTTAGTGGGTCGTCCCATAAATAAACTGGAGGGTTTAGACAGCATTTGAAACTGATCTCTCTTTTCTGGAAACATAATGCTGAAGGTTGATATTGGCTCCATTTTACAGAAGCACCTCGGGGAAGTTACAACGACCTTACTTTCTATTTCTGGTCCACTTCTAGTTAAAAATATGTGATGATTTACCTTTACAGGCATCCCCAATGACCACATTTAAGAGATTGCAAATGGAGAGTAATGATTAAACATGTGTGCATGCTAAGTTATTTCAGTTGTGTCCAACTCTTTGTGACCCTGTGAACCATAGACTGACAGGCTCATGTGTCCATGGGATTCTCCAGGCAAGAATATACTGGAGTGGGTTGCCATGCCCTCCCCTGGGGGATCTTCCCGACCCAGGGATTGAACCGTCATCTCTTATGTCTCCTGCATTGTCAGTTGGATTCTTTACCACTAGCGCCGCCTGGGAAGCCCAATGATTGAACATAGGTGTCAACATTTTCCTTTCTTTGAGACTTCACCTTCCTTCCCTTCAGTGATATTCTTTGCTTCTGCATATCTGGAAAGAGGCACAATGCACCTGGACTCCTCTGAAAACCACCTAGCCCAAGGTCATTCAGCAACTGGTTAAACTCCTGAAGGATGGCCCACTCTCCTCCTTTTTTTAAATGTGTATTTCTCTGCCCTGGGCCTTAGTTGTGGTATGCAGGATCTAGTTCCCTGACCAGAGATTGACTCTGGGCCCCCTGCATTGACAGCATGGAGTCTTAGCCACTGGACCACCAGGGAAGTCCCCAGCTCGCCTTCTTTCACAAAGACCCTAGCATGAAAATTCAGTTCAGTTACTCAGTCATGTCGAACTGTTTGTGACCCCATGAACTGCAGCATGTCAGGCTTCCCTGTCCATCACCAACCCCCGGAGCTTACTCAAACTCATGTCCATCAAGTCGGTGATGCCATCCAACCATCTCATCCTCTGACATCCCCTTCTCCTCCCATCTTCAATCTTTCCCAGCTTCAGGGTCTTTTCCAATGAGTCAGTTCTTCGTATCAGGTGGCCAAAGTATTGGAACTTCAGCTTCAGTATCAGTCCTTCCAATGAATATTCAGGACTGATTTCCTTTAGGATTGACTGGGTTGATCTCCCTGCATTCCAAGGGACTCTCAAGCATCTTCTCCAACACCACAGTTCAAAAGCATCAATTCTTCGGCATTCAGTTTTCTCTATAGTCCAACTCTCACATCCATACATACTGGAAAAACCATGGCTTTGACTAGATGGACCTTTGTTGGCAAAGTAATGCCTCTGCTTTTTAATATGCTGTCTAGGTTGGTCATAGCTTTTCCTCCAAGGAGCAAGTGTCTTATAATTTCATGGCTGCAGTCACCATCTGCAGTGATTTTGGAGCCCCCCAAAATAAAGTCTCTCACTGTTTCCTCATCTATTTGCCATGAAGTGATGAGACCAGATGCATGATCTTAGTTTTCTGTATGTTGAATTTTAAGATTCCTTCTTAATATAGTGGAACCAGGTCAGTTTCATGGTTACACTTACTGCAGCTTTAGCTCCGTCCTTAGTGGTGAACAGATATGCCCTCTTTCAAATGCCAGGCCTTCCAATATTCAGAATAAAAGCTCTTCCACATCCTTCCTTAGTTATTTGTCTCAAGTGCTTCTGTATATGGCAGTGTTACTACTCATTAACATCCTAACTCTTGGCCTCTGGTTTCTCTTAAATTTGTCAACAACTTTTGAAATGTGTTGCATCTGGCCTCTAAATCTAAGTCCAGTTACAAAGAAAACAACTCATTGGACTTTTGCTCAACTTTAGATTGTTGTCTTAGAAAGATTATTCCAAGACTTTATTTTCCAAGTGTTCTTTGTACAACCCCATTTTGTCCTACATAACAGAATTAAGATCCAAAAAGATTTGAAAATTATGGGCTGGAACCAACAAGATGAAATATAAGAGAGACTTTGTATCTGTTAAAGTGAATTAAATTACTTGCACTTTTAAAATTGCCATGTCATATTGCTGACTCACAGAACTTGTGGTCAATTGAAGCCCCTAAGTCTTTCCCCATGCTGCCAAATCAGGTCTTCTTCAGGCTCTACTTTAAAATTGTTAGACATTAAAGACTGTTTTTATTAGTTTAAACTCATTTTCCTAGCTTTTCTGGATGTTTTTACTATTTTAATTTTTTATTAAGCTATAATTTAAGCACAGAGGTCTTAATTATACAGCTTGATTGATCTTCACACATGGAACACACACACACACACACACACACATCACTGTGACCACCATTCAGATCAAGAAACAGAACATTACCAGCACCCAAAAGGCTCCCTTGTGCCTCTTTCCAGACAATAACTCCCACCCCAAGTAACTACTATCCTGATTTCTTACACTGTAGATTAGTTTTGCCTGGTTTTGAACTTGAGATAAATGGAATCATACAGAATGTACTCAACTTTGAATGACTTTCTTTCAAAGTCATTCAAATGGATGAATGACCCATCCATTGTGTCTGTGAGAGTCATCTGTACTATTGCAAATAGTAGTAGGATGTTCTTTTTTGTTTCTAAGTAGTAGTTCATTGAATGTATTGCCACACTTTGTTAATTCATTCTCCCATTGATGGGGAATTGGGTTGTTTCCAATTTCAAGCTAATACAAATAAATGCTGTCATGAACATTCTTTTACATGACTTTCAGTAAATATATGGGTTTATTTTAGGTCTAAACCTAGAAGGATACTTGCTGGGTCATAAAGGACATATATGTTTAGCTTTAGTATATGCCATCAAACAGTTTTAAAAGATGAATGTGATGATTTACAGTCTATGATAGCCAGTTTCATGTGTCCTTGGCTAGGCTACAGACCCCAATTATTCAATCAAATACTAATCTAGATGTTGCTATGAAAATATTTTGTAGATGTGTTTAAAGTGTATGATCAGTTGACTTTGAGTAAGGGACATTATCCTAGGTGATTTGGGTGGGCCTGGTTCAGTCAGGTGAAAGCTTTTGACAGTAGAGTTAAGGTTTCCCTGAAGAAGAAATTCTGCCTCTGGACAGCAGCTTCAACTCATGACTGAGAGTCCCAAGAGTTCCCTTCCTGTTGGTCTACTCTGTGGAATTCAGACTTGTCTAGCCAGCCCCCACAATTGCATAAGCCAATTTCTTGCAATAAACCTCAAAATATATTTTACATTGGTTCTATTTCTCTGAAACCTTACTGATACAGATTTTCTATCAGGGAAGTACTGCTGTAACAAATGACTAAGTGGAAGTGACTTTGTAAGTGGGTAATGAGTGGAGGCTGGAAAATTTTTGGAAAGCATGATAGAAAAATCATTTATTGGCCTGGACAGACTGTTGATAGAAATAAGAATGTTAAAGATTCTTCCAGGGAGGGCTCAGGAGGAAGTAAGAAGCATTGGAGAGAAAGCCTGTATCATCTTAGAGAATTTATATGGCATCATAAAGAGAATGTTGGTAGGATAATTTATCCTCTTCATTTTTCAAATATTGTTGTTCAGTCACTAAATCATGTCTGATTATTTGCTACTCCAAGGACTGCTCCCTGTCTTTCACCATCTCCTAGAGTTTGTTCAAACTCACGTCCATTGAGTCAGTGATGCCATCCAACCATCTCATCCTCTGTCACCCCCTTCTCCTTCTGCCTTCCATCTTTCCCACCATCAGGGTCTCTTCCAATGAGCCGTCTCTTCACATCATGTGGCCAAAATATTAGAGCTTCACCCTCAGCACCAGTCCTTCCAATGAATATTCAGGGTTCATTTCCTTTAGGATTGACTAGCTTAATCTTCTTGCTGTCCAAGGGACTCTCAAGAGTCCTCTCTAGCACCACAGTTCAAAAGCATCAAATACAGATAAGTCAAAATGTAATTCTGGAAAATGTTCAAGTGATCCATAAGAAGGCAAGAAAAAACAGAACAAAGAGAAAACAATAAGCTAACAGATTTAAATCCTAACACCAATAGTTGTATTAAATTTAGTTGGTCTAAATCTATTAATTTAAAGGAGAATGGTAAGTGAGTAAGTGACGTTGCTCAGTCATGTCCGACTCTTTGTGACCCCATGGACTATAGCCCCCCAGGCTCCTCTGTCCATGGGATTCTCCAGGCAAGAATACTGGAATGGGTTGCCATTTCCTTCTCCAGGGGATCTTCCCAACCCAGGGATTGAACCCAGGTCTCCAGCATTGTGGGTAGACACTTTAACCTCTGAGCCACCAGGGACGCCCAAAAATTAAATAGTATGACCCAACTTAATGTTCTCTCCAAGAAACCCACTTCAATCATAACAGCATAAGTAGGTTGAAAGTAAAAGGGTAGGAAAAGATATATCGCACACTGATTAATTTTCTTTAAAAGTAGGAGTGGCTGTATTAATGTCATATAGAGTAAACTTCAAATGAAAACAGAAACTTACCACGTAAAAGAGGGAATATACATAAGGATAAAAGGATCAATGCATGAAGAAGACAGTGATGCTAAACATGTATTCATCAAACAACAGAGTTTCATCTACATGAAGCAAAAACTAATACAGCCAAAACGAGGGACAGGAGATCCACAATTATAGTTGGAGACTTCAGTGCCGTATTCTAAGCAATTGATAGAAAAATTAGATAGAAAATAAGCAAGGGTATATAAGAAGTCAACCATATCATTAACCAACAGTATCTAATGGACATTTACAGAACTGTCTGGCCAATAATAGCAGAATACACATACTTTTGAAGTGCCCATGGAACATTCATCAAGATAGACTCTGTCTTTGGCCATAAAACAAACCCCAACAAATTTAAAAGAGTTCCAATCACACAGAGTGTGCTCTCCAGCCCCAGTGGAATCAAACTATAAACCAACTGGAAACTAGAAACTAACACAAAGATAACAGAAAAATCTCCAAACACTTGGGAACTAAGCAACATAGTTCTAAATAATCCATGGGTCAAAGAAGGAGGCTCAAGGGAAATCAAACAAAACATTGTACAAAATAACAGTGAAAGAATAACACATTAAAATTTGTGGGACACAACTACAGTAGTGCTGAAGGGAGATCTACAGCACTGAATTCTACATTCGAATTTGCAGCACTACATTAGAAAATTAGAAATGATGCAAATCAATAATATAAGCACCCACTTGAAATGGAAAGGCAAGAACTTGAGCTTAAACCAATTTTGAAAAAGAAGCATGAACTGGGAGAGATAATGCTACCATCCCATGGAAGCCTTACTGTATAGCTTCGGTAATCAGTTCAGTGTGGTATGGGCGGGGGTGTAGATACACAGACTGGTGTTTAGCTGGGGTGGGGCAGGTGTTGTCAAAAAGGTTTGCTGTTGTATTAGGCCACCCTTTTTCTAGTCCTTTGGGTAGGGAGAGAGGGCCCCTCAAGGAGCTTTTCTTGTTTGTGCCTGTTGATGGTTCCAGGTTGCAGACTTTCCTGGCTCTTTGTTCTGGATACATCAGAGGCAAGGGGAAACCCAGAGAACTCACGGCTTTGTTCTTCCTGAAGTCCTGGGTTCCCTAGTCAAGTCCATCTTCTTCTTTCCACCTTTTAAAGTCTTTATATTTTTTTTTTATGTCAGATTTTTTTTTTTTTTTTAGTTGTTCGAGGGGCTTTTCCATGTTGATTAGACCAGGAAGTCGGATTTCTTTCTGGGTCTTTTTGAAACCTAATTCTGTCATGTAAGCTATTTAACCATCCCTTCCAAGTTGTATGCCCCTCCCAAATTCAATTAATTTGTCCTCTGGTCTTTATTCCAGTTATTGATAAGAAATCTTGAGCAGAACACAGAGTTATGGAGTCTGTCTCTCTTTTCTTTCCCTTGTGCTTTATTTATTGTCTATCTCTGGCCTGTTAGTGTTTTCTGGCTCACATCCCAAATTCTGCATATTGGCTCCAATTTGTCTATTCCATGATTACTCTCTTCCTATGAATTTATTCTTGGTCTATCACAAATAGCCCTGGCCAAGAAACTCCCATTTATGGTTAAAATATATGAAAAACCTTTTGCTTACAAAAAGATGATGTGATGGTGGTAGCTCTGTATATACATTAGCATGTGGGAACACTATTTGACCAAAGAGAACTTTTTTTCCCTCCTCACCCTTCTCTTTTCTGAACCTCAGTCAGGCCTGGAGCATAGACGCTTCTAGACTGCCAAGGAATGCTCATATGAGATGCATCTTTTCTTATGGTCTAAGATTTTATTTTCAAAATCTATCATTTCCAGTGAATTACCAAATGCCAGACACTGTGTTAAGAGCTTTGCATATACTCTTTCTAATCCTCATAGTAGTGTCAGGAAAAAGAAATGAGTATAATAACCATTTTTCAGAGAATGAAACTTAGGCACAGAGAGGGTGAGTGACTATCCCAAACTCACACAGTCAGAATTTGAACCCAGGTCTCTATAACTACAGATCCCAAACTCTTCCTCATGATGTTATATTGCTTTCCCTAATGACTTTGCAATAAAGAGACTGAATCCTTGACTTGGCATAACAGCTGACCCAACTGGCTACACTAATTCACCGTAAGCTCTTGGGTCTCATTGCTGCCTTAGCGTGAATTTCTTTTTCAGCTTCAACCAAATGTGGAGCAGGGCTATGAAGAAGAGGGAGAAGGTTTGGGGAATTTTGATTAGGAGGAGCAAGGGAGTATGGCACCACAGGGATAGTGGTGGTGGTTTAGTCGCTAAGTCATGTCCAACTCTTGTGACCCCATGGACTATAGCCTGCCAGGCTCCTCTGCCCATGGGATTCTCCAGGCAAGAATACTGGAGTGGGTTGCCATTTCCTTCTCCAGGGGATCTTCCCAACCCAGGAATCGAAGCTGGGTCTCCTGCATTGCAGGCAGATTCTTTACCAATTGAGCCATGAGGGATAGTAAAAACCCGGATTATGAGCCACAATTCCAGGGTGGTAGGCCTATCAGGGCAGTGTTGAAGCAAGTGCTCTCACAGGTAAGGATAGGAGGAGGACTGGGCAGAGAGTAAGAAGAGCTCATTTTTTAAAGCATTGTAACATTTTTAAAGTGCATTTTTATTGAGGTATTAGTGATTCACAGTATTATATTAGTTTCAGGTTTACAACATACTGATTCCAAATTTTGAAAGATTATACTCCAATTAAAGTTATTATAAAATATTGGCTCAATTCCCTCTACTGTACAATATATCTTATAGCTTATTTATTTTATACGTATTAATTTGTACTTCTTAATCCCCGACCCCTCTCTTGCTCCTCACCTCTCCCCAGTGGTCAGCACTAGTTTGTTCTCTAATCTCAGCTGTCAGTAACAAGCGGTTTGACTTTGGGTGAATTACTTGGCCTGTCTGCATCTCAATTCTGTCATCTGTCATTGAGATGGTTGGTATATCAGAGGGTACACGCAGATATCCTATGGGCTTAATAAGGCCAACAGAGTTGTTTGTTTATAACTCTGGCTACATCAGAGTTACTAAAAATCTGATTTTAAACACCTTTAGGAGGGACATGTGCTTTCCAGATCAGCACGTGCTCCACCATGCTGTCTGTCCGCCTTATGTGGGTGGCTGCACTCAGTTTATCTACCAGTTCCTGAAGGTGTTTTGGGTTTTGGCCATTGGCCTGGCGCCTCCATTAACTTCCTAAAGAGATGTCTGGCCCTCATCTTCTATGGATGTTATATTCATCATCATCATATATAAGTCTATGCTAGCAGGCCCCAGATGGTGAAGGAAAGTCAGTCCTGGACTAGGCATTAAAAGGGCTCCAGGCTAGCATCTGCCTCACGTCACTGAGCAATCCAAGGTGAGTCGGGCAACTTTCTGATTTTGTTCACTTATCTGTGAAATAACATGCCCCACTATGTTCACAGTGTCATTGTGGAAACCAAATAGTATCAATAGTATGAAAATCACTGAAAACCAAGTGACTACCTAAATGTGAGGAATTGGTTACAGCTGCTTTGTTGCCAATAGACACCAGCATAGAAGTGCCTGTTGGTTATAGTGGGTGCCATCCTGATGGGCTGTGGCATCCATTGTGGTGGGTTGGTACCTGCAACAGATCAGTTGTAGGGTATTTTGAGTACCACCCCAGTGGTTGTCTGGAAGGACAGACAAGGACACTGTTGTCTAAATACAAACTGGTTGGCTGCACATTATAACATTTCAGTGTAAAGATTTATACACACCTAATTTGACTTTCGGAGAAGGCAATGGCACCCCACTCCAGTACTCTTGCCTGGAAAATCCCATGGATGGAGGAACCTGGAAGGCTGCAGTCCATGGGTTGCTGAGGGTCATATACAACTGAGCAACTTCACTTTCACTTTTCACTTTCATGCATTGGAGAAGGAAATGGCAACCCACTCCAGTGTTCTTGCCTGGAGAATCCCAGGGATGGGGAAGCCTGGTGGGCTGCCATCTATGGGGTCGCACAGAGTCAGACATGACTGAAGTGACTCAGCAGCAGCAGCATCAAGTTGACTTTGTTTTTCTTTTTCCTGTGTAAGGAGTGACACATTTGAAAAGGACTATTATTCAGAAGTGTGGGGATTCAAATGCAGTTGAGATGGTCAGGCAGGACCTCTTAATGTTATGTCACCAACTGTAGGAGGCTGCCTGGTGACCTTCAAAAGATATCTCTGCTATCTAACCTTTAGAATCCGTGAGTGTAATCTTATTTGGAAAAAAGATCTTCACAGATGTAATTAGGTTAAGGGTTCAGAGATCATCTGGATTATCTGGATGGAACCTAAATCTAATGATGTGTCCTAATATAAGACAAACATGACATAGATAAAAGGAGAAGAGGAGAAAACTGTTTGAGGATGGAGGCAGAGATTGGAGTGGTGCAGCCACAAGCTAGGGAACATCTGAAGCCAACAGAACCTGGAGGAGGCAAGGCAGGATTCTCCCCTAGAGCCTTTGGAAGCACAGCCAAAACTAAAATAAATAAATAAATACTGAAAAAGAATCACCAAGAACATAATGCCATATGGTATTCTAAGCAGGGCATGGACTCCAGTGTGACAGAAAGGAAGGATGAAGGGAGAGAGGGAGGGAAGGAGGGAGAAAGAGAAAAGAGAGGCAGGAAGAGAGGGAGAGGGGACGACGGAGAGGAAGAAGAAAAAAGGAAGGGAGAGAAGGAAGGAGGAAGAGGAGGTGGGCAGGAAGAAAGGAAGTCTCTATGTTTTCAACAAGCTCACAGTTTAGTAGTTCTCAGTTCAGTCACTCAGTCGTGTCCGACTCTTTGCAACCCCATGAATCGCAGCATGCCAGGCCTCCCTGTCCATCACCAACTCCCGGAATTTACTCAAACTCATGTCCATCAAGTCAGTGATGCCATCCAGCCATCTCATCCTCTGTTGTCCCCTTCTCCTCCTGCCCCCAATCCCTCCCAGCATCAGAGTCTTTTCCAATGAGTCAACTCTTCGCATGAGGTGGCCAAAGTACTGGAGTTTCAGCTTTAGCATCAGTCCTTCCAATGAACACCCAGGACTGATTTCCTTTAGAGTGGACTGGTTGGATCTCTTTGCAGTCCAAGGGACTCTCAAGAGTCTTCTCCAGCACCATGGTTCAAAAGCATCAATTCTTCGGCGCTCAGCTTTCTTCACAGTCCAACTCTCACATCCATACATGACCACAGGAAAAACCGTAGCCTTGACTAGACAGACCTTTGTTGGCAAAGTAGTGTCTCTGCTTTTGAATATGCTATCTAGGTTGGTCATAACTTTCCTTCCAAGGAGTAAGCGTCTTTTAATTTCATGGCTGCAATCACCATCTGCAGTGATTTTGGAGCCCCCAAAAAGTAAAGTCTGACACTGTTTCCACTGTTTCCCCATCTATTTGCCATGAAGTGATGAGACCAGATGCCATGATCTTCGTTTTCTGAATGTTGAGCTTTAAGCCAACTTTTTCACTCTCCTCTTTCACTTCCATCAAGAGGCTTTGAGTTCCTCTTCACTTTCTGCCATAAGGGTGGTGTCATCTGCATATCTGAAGTTACTGATATTTCTCCCGGCAATCTTGATTCCAGCTTGTGCTTCTTCCAGCCAGCGTTTCTCACGATGTTCTCTGCATATAAATTAAATAAGCAGGGTGACAATATAGGGATAACCATATAAACAATTAAAATGCAATTTGATAAAATTGGTGGTACAGATATTTTCAGGGTACCATGGGAACCCGTAGGGAGAGGTCCCCACTCTGTGAAAGAGGCAGGAGCTGTGGAAGAAAAGAAAAGCCTTAGCAGAATAATTCACTAGGCAAACAGAGGGTAGCAGCCCCAGCTGAAGAAGTACCAGCAAGACTTGAGAAGACAGGAGATACGAGCAAACACCAGCAATGTGGGAGGACCAGAGTGCTCAGTGCTGTGGAGGAGTGTGGGGTTTGGAGGCTCACAGGCACAGAGACCTTCAGTGCCACAGGAAGGGGTCCGGATGGTATTCTAAGAATACTGGAAGCCATTGGGGGAATTTAAGTGGAGAGAAATGAGAATGATACAGATCCAGGATTAACTTCTAAACCAATCATTTCTATCTTCTGTAGGAAGAATCAGTTGAAAATAAGATCAAGCCTGGAGCCAGGAGACCAGATAGAAAGCTGTTGTAAATATCCAGATAAGATGTGTTATGGTGGCCTAGACCCTAGCTATTCAAAGTGTGGTCCAAGATCAGCAGTGTGTATGTCACCTAGGAACTTGTCACACGTGCAGAATCTCAGGCTCCATTCCCCACCTGTGGAATCACAATCTGCAGTATAACAAGATCCCCAGGTGTCCATATTAAAATTAGAGAAGCATTGGCCAAGACTCAGTGGGGTGGGGAGGAGGATATAGACATGAGAGGGTTATTAAGGTGGAACTGACAGGATCTGGTATCAGATGTAGTGATCCTTTTAAAATTAACTTATTTTTCCAGCTACTGACATTTCCATTTTTCATCAGTGAGAGCTCTGACTGATGACACACTCCCCTGGAGTAAGTTCACACCACAGCTGAGGAGCTGGCCTCTCTGTGGGTTTGGAGCTATCTGTAAGACAGAAAGCCCCTGCAGATGGCTCCTGATACAGCTCAAAATCAATAAAATATAAAACAGAACAGTATAGGATAATTCCATGATTTTTTTGTTTGTTTGTTTGTTTGTTTTTATCAGAGCAGATTTGGATTCCAGTTGTTTCAATAACTTCTTTAAATCTTTTCAAAGACAGCAGTTGACTTTCATTTAAAAGCACTGGAGGAGAGGGAGGAATTGAATTACCTTGAGAAGTTTGGAGAAGTAACATGTGACCTCTTTATTCTAGTTGCAAAGGACACAAGGTTTCCTTGCTTTCATTGTGACTATGTTTGTCTGTGTACGTGTGTGTGTTAGTCGCTAAGTCACGTCTGACTCTTTGTGACCCCATGGACTGTGGCCCACCAGGCTCCTCTGTCCATGGGATTCTCCAGGCAAGAATACTGGAGTGGGTAGCCATTTCCTTCTCCAGGGGATCCTCCCAGCTCAGGGATCAAATCCAGGTCTCCTGCATTACAGGCAGATTATTTACCATCTGAGCCACCAGGGAAGCCCTTCATTGCGGCTACATATCTTAAAACCAAGAGTTCACAGGTTTCTATAACTGCTGTTCAAAATATGGGAAATGGTGGGTGGGTTGCTCTGAAGCATCCTTAAATACCAGAGGCTCCAGAGAAGAATCATTCCCCGTGAATAATAATTCCCATATGCCATTTTTAGAAGGAAACTGACTTCACCCATGAGTCACCATGTTTATTTCTATTAGATTAGGATGACAGTTACTTCAGCTGCTGACCTCTTGTTTCTCTGTCCTCTGAAAACTCCAAGGAAAGTTGTCAATTAATGGAAAAGAATAGTCTCCATTAGATCATGGCAGCCATGGTGGAAAAGCTTGAGACTCCCTTCTAATTTCAAGTTAGGAGGAAACTTATTCAGACATTTGTTTAGCACATATTTGCTGGATGCCTACCAAGTTCAAGGCATTGTGCTAAAAGGGTTCTTAGTTGCAATCAACAGGAACTAACTCTGGTTAACCTAAGGAGAAAAGTAATTCACTGGCAGGAAATCAGGTAGCAAACAGAGTTGACAGGAAGGCTGATAAGCCAGGCTTGGAAACGGTCTGAAACTGAGGGAAGTTCAGGGGTCAGCATCCTAGCCAAGCTCACACCCAGCAACAGACTGGACACTGCCCACCACCACTGTCACCACCAACCACTGCCAATGACAACTTGGATGCTACAGCTGCTGCCATCAGAAGGAATTGGGAACTGTCCCTTGCTTCTTTGCAACACTGGCTTCAGATTCCAAGTCCCGACAGGAGGCCTTGGTTGACTGAGCCTAGGTCATTGCCCATGTCTGGGCTGCCAGAGGTCAGGGAGAGTGAATGTCCAGCATTTTCAATTTTCTCAGTGGAAGGCGGGCCCTGCTTCCCATCACAATTCATACAATGGGAGTTCCCTATCATACTCTCTCCCGAAGTGTTCTCATCCTGCCCCTTGCGTTCAAATACAACATACTCATGGGACCCATGTTTCTTTCTCCAGCCAACATCTCTACTGAGCTTCAGACTCATATGTCTACAGGCCTTCATGGCATTTCCATTTGGATGTCTAATTAGCAACTCAAACTTTTCATGGCAGATAAGAAATTCTTGATTCCTCATCTCTGCTCCTACAAGCCTCCATCTCCCTCACACAGTCTTACCTCAGTGAACAGCACCACCAATCAGCTACAATCCCAGGAATTTCCCTCCATTTCTCTTTCTCCCATCCTCCACAACCAGTCCCTAAGGATTTCCCACCAGTAGCTAAGGATGTCCTCTGATTTCTACTCCAAAATATATCTCAAATCAGCCTTCTTCTCCACTTCTCAGCACTACTGTTGGAGCTCAAGCCATTAGCATCTTTTTGCCTGTAACAGTCACCTGTGCCATACAGGGCACAAGTGGAAGCAGATGGCACACTCAAAAGAGATTAACTGAAAAGAATATAATGATTATTAACTATAATTCTGTATATATTATTATTGCTATATATATTATATATTATTACTATAAACCATTATGTGTAAACCATTCAGTTCAGTCACAGAGTCATGTTTGACTCTTTGCAACCTCATGGACTGCAGTATGCCAGGCTTCCCTGTCCATAACCAACTCCCAGAGCTTGCTCAAACTCATGTCCTTCAGGTCGGTAATGCCATCCAACCATCTCATCCTCTGTCATCCCCTTCTCCTCCTGCCTTCAATCTTTCCAAGCATCAGGGTCTTTTCCAATGAGTCAGTTCTTCACATCAGCTGGCCAAAGTATTGGAGTTTCAGCTTCAGCATCAGTCCTTCCAATGAATATTAAGGACTGATTTCCTTTAGCATTGACTGGTTGGATCTGCTTGCAGTCCAAGGGACTCTCAAGAGTCTTCTCCAACACCACAGTTCAAAAGCATCAGTTATTTGGCGCTCAGCCTTCTTTATGGTTCAACTCTAACATCCATACATGACTGCTGGAAACACCATAGCTTCAACTAGACAGACCTTGTTGGCAAAGTAATGTCTCTGCTTTTTATTATGCTGTCTAGGTTTGTAATAGCTTTTCTTCCAAGGAGCAAATGTCTTTTAATTTCATGGCTGCTGTCACCATCCACAGTGATTTTGGAGCCCAAGAAAATAAAGTCTGTCACTGTTTCCACTGTTTCCCCATCTATTTCCCATGAAGTGATGGGACTTCGTTTTTTGAATGTTGAGTTTTAAACCAGCCTTTTCACTCTTCTCTTTCACTTTCATTAAGAGACTCTTTAGTTCCTCTTCGCTTTCTGCCATAAGGCTGGTGTCATCTGCATATCTGAGGTTATTGATATTTGTCCCTGCAATCTTGATTTCAGCTTGTGCTTCATCCAGCCAGGCATTTCGCATGATGTATTCTGCGTGTAAGTTATTAGCAAGGTGACAATAAACACCCTTGTCATACTCCTTTCCCAATTTGGGACCAATCCATTGTTCCATGTCCGGTCCTAACTGTTGCTTCTTGACCTACATGCAGATTTCTCAGGAGGCAGGTAAGGTGGTCTGGTATTCCCATCTCTTGAAGAATTTCCCACAGTTTGTTGTGATCTACACAGTCAAAGGCTTTAGTGTAATCAGTAAAGCAGAAGTAGATGCTTTTCTGGAATTCTCCTGCTTTTTCTATGATCCAGCATATGCTGGCAGTTTGATCTCTGGTTTCTCTGCTTTTTCTAAATCTACCTTGAACATCTGGAAGTTCTTGGTTCACATACTGTTGAATCCTAGCTTGGAGAATTTTGAGCATTACTTTGCAAGCGTGTGAGATGAGTGCAATTGTGAGGTAGTTTGAACATTCTTTGGCATTGCTTTTCTTTTGGATTGGAATGAAAATTGATCTTTTCCAGTCCTGTGGCCACTGCTGAGTTTTTCAAATTCACTGGCGTACTGAGTGCAGCACATTCACAGCATCATCTTTTAGGATTTGAAATAGCTCAGCTGGAAATCCATCACCTCCACTAGCTTTGTTTGTAGTGATGCTTCCTAAAGCCCACTTGACTTTGCACTCCAGGATGTTTGGCTGTAGGTAAGTAGATCACACCTACTAGTAGTCAATAGTGATGGTGTAAACCATTAACTATTGGTCATTAACCAAGGTGAGAGCAGGCCTAAGAGAACAACCCAAAGATGGGGAAGTCTTGGGGAAAGCACAAGGAGCTGCAAGAACACAACTCCAGCCAGGACCTGGCTGAGGAAGGAAGGAAATGGGGCAGGGAGCAATGGCAACGAGTTCCCACATCCCTCAGCTCTCACCTTTGATCACCTGCCAGTGCCTCCCGTGGCCTAAACTCAACCAGAAACCAGCCAGCAAAGAGGCCCTGGAGATGCTATCTATGGGGATCAGCCTTCGAGGTCAGAGAAAGGCAGACAATGAAATGATATAGAAGATAAAGAGGTTAAGGGGAATAACCAACACATCTTCTGATTGGTCACTTTACTTTTCCTATTCCCAATCCCCCAAACTGATTCTCCACAGAGCAACAAGAGTGATCCTTTATAATGCAAGTCATACCATGGGCCTGTTTAACCCATCCAGTGGTTTCTCATCACACATAAAATCAAATCCAAGCTCCTCACTATGGCCTACATTGCCCTTTGTGATCTGGCCCTGCTTCTTTGATTCATCTCCCACTCCTTTTCCTTGTTCACTAAGTTCTAGGCATGTGCCAAACTCAGTCTTATCTTAGAGTCTTTGCATTTGCTATCCCTCTGTCTGGAACATTCTTTCCTCAGCTGACTGCATGGCTTTTTACTTACCCAATTTTAAACAGTCCTTTGTCCAGTTATTTTCTATCACAAGACTTTCTTTCATTTTCTTCATGGTATCAAAGGATTTTGAAACCACCATTTAGTATCTGAGTTCCATTGAAGATGCCTGCGTAATTATCCAAGTATAGATGTCAATTAAATAGTTGGATATATGAAGTCTTTTTCGTGTTTCAGGCTTTGGGGCTTTCTGTTTTTTTCAGTGTATTTTAATTTAATTTTAATTTATAAAAATTCTTCCCAGGTGGCACTAGTGGTAAAGAATCTGCCTGTCAATGTAGGAGAAGCAAGAGAGATGGGTGTGATCCCTGGGTCAGGAAGATCCCTTGGAACAGGAAATGGCAACCCACTCTGGTATTCATGCTTGAAAAATTCCAAGGACAGAGGAGCTTGGTGGGTTATAGTCCATGGAGTCGCAAAGACTAGGACACAACAGAGAGAATGAGAGAGAGATGGGATTAATCATAAGTTTAAAGAGTTGTATACCTCCACCTAACCAACATCACAATCAAGCCATAAAATATCTCCAATTCTCCAGATAGTTCCTCCATGCTCCTCCAGCCACCCAATGATCTGATTTCTATCCCATAGACTCATTTTGTCTGCTCTTGAACTTCATATAAATGAAATCATATGGCATATAGTCTTATGTCTGGTTCCTTTTGTTCAACATAATATTTTTGAGATTCATCTGTGCTGTTGCATATGTATAAGTAGTTTGTTCCTTTTTACTGGAGATTAATATTCCAGTGTATTAATTTACCACAGCTTTCCCTTTTTCCTGTTCATGGATGTATATTTTGGTCCTCCATCAAAGGTCTGTATAATCAAAACTATGGTTTTGCCAGTAGTCATGTATGGATGTGAGAGTTTGACCATAAAGAAGGCTGAACACCAAAGAATTGATTCTTTTGAGCTGTGGTGTTGGAGAAGACTCTTGAGAGTCCTTAGGATGGCAAGGAGATCCAACCAGACCATCCTAAAGGAAATCAGTCCTGAATATTCATTGGAAGGACCGATGTTGAAGCTGAAATTCCAATACTTTAGCCAGCTGATGTGAAGAACTGACTCATTGGAAAAGACCCTGATTCTGGGAAAAATTGAAGGCAGGAGGAGAAGGGGTCAACAGAGGATGAGATGGTTGGGTGGCATCACCAATTCAATGAACATGAGTTTGAGCAAACTCTGGTAGACAGTGGAGGATAGGGAAGCCTGCCGTGCTATAGTCCTTGGGGTCACAAAGAGTTGGACACAGCTTAGAAACTGAACAACAACAACCAGTTTTTGAGTATATGAATAAGGCTGATGTAAGCATTCTTTTGGAGAAGGCAATGGCAGCCCACTCCAGTACTCTTGCCTGGAAAATCCCAAGGACAGGGGAGCCTGGAAGGCTGCAGTCCATGGGGTCGCGAAGAGTCGGACACAACTGAGCGACTTCACTTTCACTTTTCACTTTCATGCATTGGAGAAGGAAATGGCAACCCCACTCCAGTGTTCTTGCCTGGAGAATCCCAGGGACGGCGGGGCCTGGTGGGCTGCCGTCTATGAGGTCGCACAGAGTGGGACACGAATGAAGCGACTTAGCAGCAGCAGCAGCAACAGCAGCAGCAAGCATTCTTTATACAAGTCTTTTTGTGGACCTATGATTATAATTCTTTTGGAGAAACACCTAGGGAGTGAAATTGTTAGGTCACAGGGAAAATGTATGTTTAATTTTAGAAGAATCTGGTAAACAGTTTTCTAAAGTAGCTCACCATTTCCACCAACAATGCATGAGATTTTCCATTGCTCCACATCTTTGCTGACATTTTATGCTGTCAAGTATTTTTATTTTAGTTATTCTAGAGGGTGTGAAATGATTTTTCATTGCATTTCCCAGATGACTAATAACATTGAGAGTATTTTCATGTGTTTACTGGCCCTTCATCTACCTTCTTTTGTAAAGTGACTTTTGCCCATTTTTTATTATGTTTCTGGTCTTTTGTCTGTTACGTGTGTTATGAACACTCTCTCTGATCTGTGGCATGACTGTTCACTTTCTTACTGGTGTCTTTTGATGAGAAATTTTTTATGTTGAGGAAGTTTCATTTATCCTTATTTTTTCTTCTATGTCAGTGCTTTGTATGTCTTGTAAAAAACCTGTTGCCTATCCCTAGGTCATGAAAATATTCTCCTACATATTCTTCTAGAAGCATTATAGTTTTAATTATATTCAACTGAATTTAGGTATATGATGCATCTCAAATTAATTTTTAAGTAAACAGTGATGTAGGGGTTCAAGGTTCATTTTTTCTCATTAAGAATATCTGGCTATGGGACTTCCCTAGTGGTCCAGTGGCTAAGACTCTGTTCTCCCAACTCAGGGGCCCCCATTTGATCCCTGGTCAGGGAACTAGATCCCACATGCGACAACTTAAGATCCTGCATGCTGCAACTAAGACCCAGTGAAGACAAATAAATAAATTAAAATAAATTAAAAGAACATATATCTGGCTATTCTCAGTACCATTTATGAAAAGACTATCCTTTCCTTGTATAACTGCCTTTGCACCTTCATTGAAAATCAACTGTATGTATGTATGTATGTATATATATATATATATATATATATATACACACACACACACACATATAATATTTATTATATTTTTTACAGTTCTCTCTATTCAGGAACATTTCATGCAAAGATGGGCACAATAAAGGACAGAAACAATATGGACTTAAAAGAAGCAGAAAAGATTAAGAAGAGGTGGCAAGAATACACAGAAGAACTATACAAAAAAGATGTTATGACCCAGATAACCACGATGGTATGATCACTCACCTAGAGCCAGACATCCTGGAGTGCAAAGTCAAGTGGGCCTTAGGAAGCATCACTACAAACAAAGCTAGTCGAAGTGGTGGAGTTTCAGCTGAGCTGTTTCAAATCCTAAAAGATGATGCTGTGAATGTGCTGCACTCAATATGCCATCAAATTTGGAAAACTCAGCAGTGGCCACAGGACTGGAAAAGATCAATTTTCATTCCAATCCCAAAGAAAGGCAGTGCCAAAGAATGTTCAAACTACCTCACAATTGCACTCATCTCACACACTTGCAAAGTAATGCTCAAAATTCTCCAAGCCAGGTTTCAACAGTTCATGACCTGAGGACTTCCAGATGTTCAAGCTGGATTTAGAAAAAGCAGAGGAACCAGAGATCAAACTGCCAGCATCCGTTGGATCATCGAAAAAGCAAGAGAGTTCCAGAAAAACATCTACTTTTGCTTCACTGACTACACTAAAGCCTTTGACTATGTAGATCACAACAAACTGGAAAATTCTTCAAGAGATGGGAATACCAAACCACCTTACCTGCCTCCTGAGAAATCTGCATGCAGGTCAAGAAGTAATACTTAGAAGCAGACGTGGAACAATGGACTGGTTCCAAATTGGGAAAGGAGTATGTCAAGAGTGTTTATTTTCACCTTGTTTATTTAACCTATATGCAGAATACATCATGTGAAATGCCAGGCTGAAGCACAAGCTGGAATCAAGATTGCAGGGAGAAATTTCAATAACCTCAGATATGCAGATGACACCAGCCTTATGGCAGAAAGCGAAGAGGAACTAAAGAGCCTCTTGATGAAAGTGAAAGAGGAGAGTGAAGAAGCTAGCTTAAAACTCAACATTCTGAAAACAAAGGTCATGGCATCTGGTCCCAGCACTTCATGGTAAATAGATGGGCAAATAATGGAAACAGACTTTATTTTCCTGGGCTCCAAAATCACTGTGGATGGTGACTGCAGCCATGAAATTAAAAGACGCTTGCTCTTTGGAAGAAAAGCTATGACCAACCTAGACAGCATATTAAAAAGCAGAGACATTACTTTGCCAACAGTGGTCTGTCTAGTCAAAGCTACGATGTTTCCATTGGTCATGTATGGATGTGAGAGTTGGACCATAAAGAAAGCTGAGTGCCAAAGAATTGATGCTTTTGAACTGTGGTGTTGGAGAAGACTCTTGAGAGTCCCTTGGACTGCAAGGAGATCCAACCAGTCAATCCTAAAAGAAATCAGTCCTGAATATTCATTGGAAGGACTGATGTTGAAGCTGAAGTTCCAATACTTTGGCCAGCTGATGTGAAGAACTGACTCATTGGAAAAGACCCTGATGCTGGGAAAGATTGAAGGCAGGAGGAGAAGGGGGTGACAGAGGATGAGATGATTGGATAGCATCACCAACTCAGTGAACATGAGTTTAAGCAAACTCTGGTAGACAGTGAAGGACATGGAAACCTGGCATGCTGCAGTCCATGGGGTTGCAAAGAGTCAGACATGCCTGAGCTACTGAACTGAAGTGAAGTGAATGTGATGATATTAGGAGGTGAGTCTTTGGGAGGTGGCTAGGTCATGGGGGTGGAGCCCTCATCAGTGGGTTAGTGCCCTTATAAAGCAGACCCGAGAAAACTCTCTCTTTATCTCCCCATCATGTGATGACACAGACAGATGATGGCCATCTGTGAACCAGGAAAAGTGCTCTTACCAGACACCAAATCTCTCAACACCTTAATCTTGGACTCTCAGCGCCCCCAAACTGTTAGAAATAAACTTCTGTGATTCATAAGCTGCTCAGTCTGTGATAATTTTGTTATAGCAGCCTAGACTGAAATGGGTTTGGACTCAACAGCAACACCTCTGCTATTCTAGGCCAAAAGCAAGCAGTGTTTACTCAGGAAGAGGTGACCATGGTGTTTTGTCCTAAACACAAACACTAATGTTCTGATATTCATCCAGTGTGAGGGCCTGTGCTGGGTACGGGGGATACGGAAATGAATGACAGACCCATTCTCTGCCATCGTGGAGCTCATAGTCTAGTAGAGAAAGCCAGATCATTAAGAAGAAAACAAAGAAAGAGCACTTCAGGTTGTAAGGAGAGCTATGACGGGAAAAGAGAGGGAGGCATGGGCAGAGTCAAGGGGGGAAGGGGAACCACTGCGGAAGGTCAGCATTTTTCATAGAAATAAGACAAACTTGCTTTGACAAGTTTTCATTCTAATGAGGGAGCCAGACTACAAACAAGTAGACAAAAGAATTAACCTAATTGTGGGTTATGATAAAAGAAACAACAAAGAAACAAAGGATGGTCAGAGAAGGTCTCTCCCAGGAGGTGCTATTTCAGCAGAGACCCCATGGGTGAGAAGGAACAAGCTAACCCCAGAGCTGGGTAAAGAACATTCCAACCAGTGGGAACAAGAAATCTAGTCTCCAGGATGGGGAAAAGCTGGTCATTTCCAGAAAGGAGGCCAGTGTGGCCTAGTGGACAAAAGGCAGTTTGGAAGGAAATGAGGTTGGTGAGATCCACAAAGGCCAGCTCAACCCAGGGTGAGGAGCAGGATTGTTATTCTAAATGCACAGAGAGAAGAAAACAGTTGCTTGCAGTCTGCTGTTCCTTGGCCTTTTGGTCCAGACTGGTCTTTCTCAGTAAACTTTCATTGGACAGATGGGTACAGGTTGTCAGTGAGAAATATGAAATGTCTGAAAGCAGAATAAACTTGTTGTTCAGTCACTCAGTTGTGTCCAACTCTTTTGCAACCCCATGTACTGTAGCCTGCCAGGCTCCTCTGTCCATGGGATTTCCCAGGCAAGAATATTGGAGAGGGTTGCCAATTCCTTGTCCAGGGGATCTTCCCCACTCAGGGATTGAACCCTCGTCTCCTGCATTGGCAGGCAGATTCTTTACCACTGAGCCACCAGGGGAGCACAAGGTATCAATTGCATACCATAAAATTCACCCATTTTAAGTGTACAATTCTCTGTGTCCCTAAGTTTTCTTACAGACATCTACATGAGAACTAAGGAGATTTGTAAGCAGAGGACAGAACCTTTATCTTTCCTTCAAATAAAGGGATTCATATGGGTAATCATACTCTCTGAGCAAACAGCTCTACAATTGTTAGTATATTCCTTCCAACTAGTCATCTTAAAGATTACAGTATTTGTTCCATTTTATAAAACAGAGAGCCTAAGGAGCAGGGAAATTAAACAATTTAGCTGAAGTCAGACATTTAGCCAGAACTAGACTTCAAAACTGAACTGTTACACAAGCCATATTCTGATTCTAATTGCTTAATATGGGTTGGTTTTCCCTGTTTACAGATGGCTACTCTTGTTGTGTGTTCATCTCACTCAATTGAAGTCCGGAAATGTGAAAGGGCTCCAGGAATTCAAACAACCTTAAGGCCCCATTTCAGATTGCTAAACACAGATTAAGTGTGAGTAATACACTCCAATGCTATAAATGAAGAAATAAGATGTTTGCCTCTTTGTTTTTGGAGTAATATATGAAAGTTTATGTTGATCCTTTAAAAAGTAGGTAGAACATTCCATCACACTGGTCCTGAAATCAGTTTCTCAGAACTTTGGCTAATGGCATGTAGCCATAACAGGAATGTATAGATAATTGCTCACAAGCAGAATGTGAAATATGAAGATATTATAGCAAAAGACCTTAGTATTTTCAAGAATATATTAACAGAAGTATAACATTCAATCCAAAACATTTGTAAATTCATCCTGTTCATTTATCCAGCAGTTTTGAGCTCCTTATAAAGTATCCTACAGAGCTAAGCGAGGATTTTACCATTCTGAAACCCAAAGTCCCAGAGCAGGACATGTGTATGATCTCTCTAGACTCCAGTCAGCATCGGCTAAGAGTTGGAGAGGGACAGGGAGATCAAAAGGTGTTTGCTGGGATCACCTGAGAACCTAGCACAGTGCTGGGAATGAAGTAGGTGCTCAGTAATTGGATTTTAACCTGAAGACAATGGGGAGGGAAAACAGTATTTTATTTTCTTATTGTCTGTGCATTTATTTTTTTTTGTTTGTGCGTTTAAAAAAAACCCTTTTCTTGAGTGTAAGCGTAGAGGTTGGTGAATTCTCACAAGCAAACCACACTTGTATAACCAGATATTTTTAATATCACATTTTTTTTAATTTTAAAATTTTTATTCTTCATTTTTTAATTGTAGTATAGTTGATTTACAATGTTCCACGTGCACAGCAAAATGACTCATATATATATATGTATATATGTATATATATACATATATATATATATATACACACATACATATGTACGGCATCCCTGGTGACTCAGTGGTAAAGAACCTGCCTGCCTATGCAGGAGACGAGGGTTTGATCCCTGGGTGAGGAAGATCCCCTGGAGAAGGAAATGGCAACCCTCTCCAGTATTCTTACCTGAGAAATCACATAGACAGAGGAGCCTGGCAGGCTGCAGTCCATGGGGTCATTAAAGAGTTGGACACAATGCAGTGACTAACCAACAACAGCAACATATATATATATGTGTGTGTGTGTGTGTATATTTGTAATATATATATATATTCCCTTTCAGATTCTTTCCCATTATAGATTATTACAAATATTGCATATAGTTCCCTGTTTTATGTAAATATATATTTATTTATATAGATATATCAGGTATATCTGTAAGCTGTTCAAGCTGGCTTTAGAAAAGGCAAAGGAACCAGAGATCAAATTGCCAACATCTGCTGGATCATCAAAAAAGCAAGAGAGTTCCAGAAAAACATCTATTTCTGCTTTATTGACTATGCCAAAGCCTTTGACTGTGTGGATCACAATGAACTACGGAAAATTCTGAAAGAGATGGGAATACCAGACCACCTGACCTGCCTCTTGAGAAATCTGTATGCAGGTCAGGAAGCAATAGTTAGAACTGGACATGGAACAACAGACTGGTTCCAAATAGGAAAAGGAGTATATCAAGGCTGTATATTGTCACCCTGCTTATTTAATTTATATGCAGAGTACATCATGAGAAACTCTGGGCTGGATGAAGCACAAGGTGGAATCAAGACTGCAGGGAGAAATATCAATAACCTCAGATATGCAGATGACACCAGCCTTACGGCAGAAAGTGAAGGGGAACTAAAGAGCCTCTTGATGAAAGTGAAAGAGGAGAGTGAAAAAGCTGGCTTAACAGGACATGGAAGCAACCTAGATGCCCATCAGCAGATGAATGGATGAGAAAGCTATGGTACATATACACAATGGAGTATTACTCAGCCATTAAAAAGAATACATTTGAATCAGTTCTAATGAGGTGGATGAAACTGGAGCCTATTATACAGAGTGAAGTAAGCCAGAAAGAAAAACACCAATACAGTATACTAACACATATATATGGAATTTAGAAAGATGGTAACAATAACCCTGTGTAGGAGACAGCAAAAGAGACACCAATGTATAGATCAGTCTTATGGACTCTGTGGGAGAGGGAGAGGGTGGGGAGGTTTGGGAGAATAGCATTGAAACATGTATAATATCATGTATGAAACGAGTCGCCAGTCCTGGATGCTTGGGGCTGGTGCACTGGGACGACCCAGAGGGAGGGTAGGGAAGGGAGGAGGGAGGAGGGTTCAGGATGGGGAATGCGGGTATACCTGTGGCGGATTCATTTCTATATTTGGCAAAACTAATACAATATTGTAAAGTTTAAAAATAAAATAAAATTTTTTTTAAAAAGCTGGCTTAAAACTCAACATTCTGGTAATGAACATCATGGCCTCTGGTCCCATCACTTCATGGGAAATAGACGGGGAAACAGTGGAAACAGTGGCTGACTTTATTTTGGGGGGCTCCAAAATCACTGCACATGGTGATTGCAGCCATGAAATTAAAAGATGTTTACTCCTGGAAGGAAAGTTATGACCAACCTAGACAGCATATTAAAAAGCAGAGACATTACTTTGCCTACAAAAGTCCATCTAGTCAAGGCTATGATGTTTCCATCGGTCATGTATGGATGTGAGAGTTGGACCATAAAGAAAGCTGAGTGCCAAAGAATTGATGCTTTTGAACTGTGGTGTTGGAGAAGACTCTTGAGAGTCCCTTGGACAGCAAGGAGATCTAACCGGTCCATCCTAAAGGAGATCAGTCCTGGGTGTTCATTAGAAGGACTGATGTTGAAGCTGAAACTCCAATACTTCGGCCACCTGATGTGAAGATCTGACTCATTTGAAAAGACTCTGATGCTGGGAAAGATTAAGGGCAAGAGGAGAAGGGGACGACAGAGGATGAGATGGTAGGATGATGTCACCGACTCAATGGATATGAGTTTGGGTAAACTCCAGGAGTTGGTGATGGACAGGGAGGCCTGATGTGCTGCAGTCCATGGGGTCGCAAAGATTCGGACATGACTGAGCGACTGAACTGAACTGATATCTGTAAACCCAAATTCTTTACTTATCCCTCCCCACACCATTTCCCTTTGGTAAACATGTTTATTTTCTATGTTCTGTATGTTTCTGTTTTGTAAACAGGTTCATTTGTATCATTTTTAAAGACTCTACATGTAAATGACATCATATATTTATCTTTGACTTACTTCACTTAGTATGATAGTCTCTAGGCCCATCTATGTTGCTGCAAATGTTACCATTTTATTCTTTTTTATGGCTGAGTAATATTCCATCCAATGGAGGATTTTTAACAAAGGAATAAGCAAAAATGAGTCAGACATGCCCTTTGCGCTGGAGGAGGTGAGACAGATGACCACAGGGGAGACAGATGACAAAACGACTACATTATAATCCACATGCTGAATGGTCTAATAGAATTGTGTCCGTGGTACCTAGGGACTTGGTGGAGAAAGTGGCTCATTTTACCACGACTTAATGAAGTCCTCCCATTTGTTATGGATATTAAAGGATAAGAGCTTGTCAGATGGAGAAGAATGGAGACAGAACTTTGCACTTAGAATGAGTGTGGACAAAGGCAACTTGGGAAGAAACCCGTGAAGGACAGTGCAGGAGCCCTGGAGCATGAACATTCTTCTGTTGACCCCAAAGCCCTCTCCATCTGATACTCTTTTTCCCTGCCCTCTTACAGCCCAACTTCTCCAAAGAGCCATCTCCTTAACACTGCCTCTTCCTCCTCAGCTCCCATCCACTCCTCAACCCACTTTGATCTATCTTCCAGACTGTACTTTATTGAAAATACTCTTGCTGAGGCAGCCAACATCCTTGTTGGTAAATAGAAGGAATGTCTTTTTTTATTTCTATCTTGCCTCTCAGTAGTATCCAGAAGTCAGTCATTGTTTCTTAGCACAATCTCTTTTCTTGGTTCCTGTGACACCCCACATTGAATTTCTTCAAGCTCCTCCTTCAGTGTCTTTTGCTGGATCTCTCTCTCTGTTTGCACAGAGAGTAAATACGAACACATGAAAAGTGTTTATAATAGTTTATGATAAATAGTAAGCACTTAATAAATAATATTTATTATTATGTCAGGTTTTCTGATGGTATCTTTTTCATTTTACCAGTTTTGCTATTGATTTATTTTTAATTTATTACCCAATCTCTAAATTTCATTACTTCTCAGGATTTATGCTTTATATACCATCCATAATTATGAGTCACAAATTTCTATCTCTAACCTTTCATATCCACTGAGCCCTTTTTTCAAACAGTAGGCAGAGTATTCTTTTTGAGACTTACATATCATCATATTTACTGCTGAAATATTGAGTACTTTCCCCTAAGATTGGTAATAAGGCAAGTATGTCCATCCTTATCACTTTTATTCGATATCATACTGGCATACTGGAGGTTCTAGCCAGTTCAATAAGTCAAGAAAAAGAAATAAGAAGCATATAAATTATAAATAAAGAAGTAAAGCTTTTAATTCAGATAACATAATTGTGTATAAAAATGTAAGGAATCTAAAAAAAGTCACTAGAGCTAATAAGCAAATTAAGTAAGGTCACAAGATACAAGGTTGATATACAAAATTAATTGTATTTCTATATATCAATTATAGTAGTGAAAAATTGGGAAATGAAAAATTTTAAACATTATTATTTATGATATCATCAAAAAACTTCAAACACCAAGAGAAAAATCTAATAAAAGACATTTAAGCTCTCAAGATTGGAAAAAAAACACATTACTGAAAGAAATTAAAGACCTAAATAAATGGAGAGATACATCGTGTTTGTGGATTGGTAGAATCAATATATTAGGATGTTAGTTCTCCCAGGAATGACCTATGGATTTAATGTAGTCACATTTATAAGCCCAAGAAATTTATCTTGTAGAAATTGGCAAGTTGATTCTAAAATTTATATGATAATGCAAAGGTCCTAGCCAAAACAATCTTGAAAAATAAAAACTTTGGATGATGCACACTATCTGAATTAATACATACATACTCTAAATCTGGGCTTCCCAGGTGGCTCAGGTAAAGAATCACCTGACAACCCAGGAGACCGGGGTTCAGTCCCTGGATTGGGAAGATCCTCTAGAGGAAGAAATGGCAATCTACTCCAGTATTCTTGCCTGGATAATCCCATGGATAGAGAAGCCTGGCGGGCTACAGTCCATGGGGTCACAAAAAAGTTGGACATGACTTATCAACTAAACAATAACTCTAAACCTACTGTGCGGTACATAAAGATGGACAAAGAGATCAATGGAACTGAATCAGTTCAGTTGCTCATTCATGTCCGACTCTTTCTGACCCCATGGACTGCAGCATGCAGTCCATAATTCCCTGTCCATAATCAACTCCTGGAACAAACAAATCTCCCAGAGTTTGCTCAAACTCATGCCCATCGAGTCAGTGATGCCAACCAACCATCTCATCCTCTGTCATCCCCTTCTCCTCCTGTCTTCAATCTTTCCCAGCTTGAAGGTCTTTTCTGACTGAGTCAGTTCTTCACATCAGGTGGCCAAAGTATTGGAACTTCAGCTTCAACATCAGTTCTTCCAATGAATATTCAGGACTGATTTCCTTTAGGATTGACTGGTTGGATCTCCTTGCAGTCCAAGGGATTCTCAAGAGTCTTCTCCAACACCACAGTTCAAAAGCATCAATTCTTTGGCACTCAGCTTTCTTTATGGTCCAACTCTCACATCCATACATGACTGCTGGAAACACCATAGTTTTGACTAGATGGACCTTTGTTGGCAAAGTAATGTCTCTGCTTTTTAATATACTGTCTAGGTTGATCATCGGAGAAGGCAATGGCACCCCACTCCAGTACTCTTGCCTGGAAAATCCCATGGACGGAGGAGCCTGCTAGGCTGCAATCCATGGGGTCGCGAAGAGTCGGACACGACTGAGCGACTTCACTTTCACTTTTTACTTTCATGCATTCGAGAAGGAAATGGCAACCCACTCCAGTGTTCTTGCCTGGAGAATCCCAGGGACGGGGGAGCCTTGTGGGCTGCCGTCTATGGGGTCGCACAGAGTCGGACACGACTGAAGCGACTTAGCAGCAGCAGCAGCAGGTTGATCATAGCTTTTCTTCCAAGGAGTAAGCGTCTTTTTAATTTCATGGCTGCAATCACCATCTGCAGTGATTTTGGAGCCCCCAAAAATAAAGTCAGCCACTGTTTCCACTGTTTCCCCATCTATTTCCCATGAAGTGATGGGACCAGAGGCCATGATCCTCGTTACCAAAATGTTGAGTTTTAAGCCAGCTTCTTCACTCTCCTCTTTCATTTTCATCAAGAGGCTCTTTAGTTCCCCTTCGCTTTCTGCCGTAAGGCTGGTGTCATCTGCATATCTGAGGTTATTGATATTTCTCCCTGCAATCTTGATTCCAGCCCGTGCTTCATCCAGCATGGCATTTTGCATGACGTACTCTGCATATAGGTTAAATAAGCAATGTGACAATATACAGCCTTGATATACTCCTTTTCCTATTTGGAACCAGTCTGTTGTTTCATTTCCAGTTCTAACTGTTGCTTCCTGACCTGAATACAGGTTTCTCAAGAAGCAGGTCAGGTGGTCTGGTATTCCCATCTCTTTCAGAATTTTCCACAGTTTATTGTGATCCACAGAGTCAAAGGCTTTGGCATAGTCAATAAAGCAGAAATAGATGTTTTTCTGGAACTTTCTTGCTTTTTCGATGATCCAGCAGATGTTGGCAATTTGATCTGTGTTTCCTCTGCCTTTTCTAAAACCAGCTTGAACATCTGGAAGTTCATGGTTCACATATTGCTGAAGCCTGGCTTGGAGAATTTTGAGTATGAGTTTGCTAGTGTGTGAAATGAGTGCAATTGTGTGGTAGTTTGAGCATTCTTTGACATTGCCTTTCTTTGGGATTGGAATGAAAACTGACCTTTTCCAGTCCTGTGGCCACTGCTGAGTTTTCCAAATTTGCTGGCATATTGAGTGCAGCACTTTCACAGCATCATTTTTGGGGGATTTGAAATAGCTCAGCTGAAATTCCATCACCTCCGCTAGCTTTGTTCATAGTGATGCTTCCTAAGCCCCACTTAACTTCACATTCCAGGATGTCTGGCTCTAGGTGAGTGATCACACCATCATGGTTATCTGCATCATTAAGACCTTTTTTGTTTAGTTCTTCTGTGTATTCTCGCCACCTCTTCTTAATATCTTCTGCTTCTGTTGGGTCCATACCATTTCTGTCCTTTATTGAGCCCATCTTTGCATGAAATATTCCCTTGGTATCTCTAATTCTCTTGAAGAGATCTCTCTTTCCCATTCTATTGTTTGCCTCTATTTCTTTGCATTGATCACTTAGAAAGTGTTTCTTATCTCTC
Organism: Bos taurus; assembly: GCF_002263795.3. Taxonomy (NCBI): domain Eukaryota; kingdom Metazoa; phylum Chordata; class Mammalia; order Artiodactyla; family Bovidae; genus Bos; species Bos taurus. The sequence goes on along the minus strand of NW_020192292.1, from coordinate 8,788,373 downwards.
TGCTTGTTCTTCTTTGAAACTGCATTTTTATGGATGTATCTTTCCCTTTTTCCTTTGCCTTTTGCTTCTCTTCTTTTCTCAGCTATTTGTAAGGCCTCCTCAGACAACCATTTTGCCTTTTTGCATTTTTTCTTCTTGGGGATGGTTTTGATCACTGCCTTCTGTACAATATTATGAACATCCGTCCATAGTTCACATTAAGAGGATTTCAACACATGCATTTGGGAGTGGGGTGGGGCATACAATTCATTCTAGCAAAAGAAATAAGAGTAAACAAGAAATGATCTTTCCTGTGCCTATTGTACACCTAAATTGTAGAAGACTTAAGCATGACTTCTGAATGCTATCATTGTAATGCAGAAGCACATAAGCAAATGTTTAGGAGACTGGAAAACTATTTGTGTTACTTAGCAGCTGTAATGTTGAGAAACATATTTTATGTCTTGTGTTCACTGTAAAAATATAAACAATCTTTCATCTTTGAGTGTTCTTCCAGCTCTTAATTTTTAGAATCTTTTTTAATATTATGGAAGTAGCCATGAAACCAAACCAGGTAATACAAGCTACATTGACTAACTGAGACATTCCAGAGATTAATGGAGTTAACTGCTGTAAGTTGCAGCAAATAGGGAGGGTCCCAAATTTTGAAGGAGACTTTTTTTTGAGGTGGAGCACCTGCTGAGAGTTGTGGTGGGGTGGACCCAGCTCCCCACCTTGCCCCTCACAGCACTAACATGATTCTTTTGTCTTCCACCCCTGTATCTGACTTCTTGCCTTGGTAACTAGTCTTCATGAGGTTAACAGATCTTTTTTTTTTTTTAATTTTAGAAACACAAAATTATGTCATACTCAAATAATAAGACTCTAGGCATGTCTGTGTAGTTGCAGACACTTCACATGGGTTAACTGATTTAGACTATAACTTGTGTAGCAATTGCTGAGATGGTGGGATTTCTATAGAAACTTGCCTTGCTTGTGTCCTTTACCACTGGTACTTTTCCTTAAAGTTACATCTTCAGAGTTCCAAGAAGATTCAGGAAGTAAGCAGGCTTGCAGACTAAATATACCCTCAGTTGTGTTCAGCTAAAAACCCCAACATGTCTTTCTTATTTTATGTAATAATACATCAATGCAAAACACCATTGTCATTATTTATAGACTGTTGTATAGCTTGATATAATACTCCTCAGGTGTTGAGTGTCTTGAGCTATTGTTTTCTCAAATTCCAACGAAGTCTATAAGGATTCTGTACAAAATTCTGTTAAAATACCTTGTTGGAGAATTCCTGGATCATGGTTTTTCAACTCTGTATTTGATCCTGGTCTATTTGCTAAAGATAAAGAGAATGGAATCTTGGAAACCGTGAAGCTCTTAGGTCCTGTAAGAAGAAGCCCTACCCACCATCCCCACTAACCACTCACCTGGGGCTACAGAGTTACAGAACTTGCCTGTGCTCCTGTAGAGAGCTGTCACCCTGTTTTCCATAAGATTAAGTGGGTCTCACTCCATTCTGTCTTTTCTTGGGACAGGAGAGACAAGAGTGATGTAGCTATTGTTTTGTTGCCACCTAAGGAAGCATTTGTTTTATAAATAAGCATCACCTTAGGAATCAGAAGGAATGCCATTTGGCCTTGCAAAAATGCGTCAAGATTTATTCATTCATTTAGTCAACAAATATTTATCAAATTTCTACAGGTGCCAGTCACCATGCTAGATGATAGTATACTACAGTGAACAAAGTTTGTGAGATAAATAAATCTATGACTTCTGTAAATGTGGAACAATATTATCACATTTTAACAGTTTTATGGGGGTATAATTCACATACCAGACAATTCATCCATTTAAAATGTACAGAGCTCTACGGTTTTTATTCTATTCATAGACTTATGAGCTGTCACCACAAACAGTTTTAGAGCATTCTCATCACCTCAAAGCAAAACCCTGAGGACACCCCTGGTGGTCCAAGGGCTGCGGCTCCATGCCCCCGATGCAGGGGCCCAGGGATCGATCCCACACGCTGCAGCTGGGAGTTCGAATGTCACAGACATCCCATGTGAGATCTGGCACAGCCAAATAAATAAACAAACAAAGACTGCAAAACAAAACCCTGGAGCCATCAGCAGACACTCCCCATCCCCAAAAGCCAGCCCTAGGCAAAGACTTACCTACTTTCTGTCTCGAATTCTGGACACTTCATATGACTGGAACCATAAATATGTGGGGTTTTGTGACTGGCTTATTTTGCTTAGCATGTTTTCAAGGTTCATCCATATTGTAGCATATATCAGTACTTCATTCCTTTTTATTGACAAATAGTATTCCATCATATAAATTTACCACACTTTATCCATTCATCAGTTGAACAACATTTAGTTTGTTTTCACTTTTTTGCTATTATAAATAATGTCACTATGAACATATATATATAAAACATGTGTGTACACACACACATAAACATACATGTGTATATATGTGTGTACATATGTTTTCATTTTTCTTGGATATATACTTCGGTGTAAAATAGCTGGAACATATGTTAACTCCATGTTTAGCTTTTTGAGGAACTGCCAAACTTTTCTAAAATGGCTGCACCACTTTTCCTTCAGTAATACACGAAAGTTCCAATTTCTTAACATCCTGGAGAATACTAGTTATTATCTGTCTTTTAATTATAGCCATCCTAGTAGGTGTGAGGTGGTATCTCATTATACTTTTTGATCTTCATTTCCCTAGTGGCTACTGAAGTCGAGCATTTTTTCATGTACTTATTGGCCATTTGTATATTTCTTTGGAGAAGTATCTATTCAGATTCTTTGCCAATTAAAAAAGTACTTCTAATTGTGTAAAATACACATAACATAAAATTGCAGTGGGTTGCCATTTCCTTCTCCAGGAGATCTTCCCAACACAGGGATTGAACCCGGGTCTTCCACATTGTAGGCAGACGCTTTACCATCTGAGCCACCAGGGAAGTCCATAGTAATTCGATATTTAATTTTTTTTAGAACTGCTATACTGTTTTCTGGAGAAGGCAATGGCACCCCACTCCAGTACTCTTGCTTGGAAAATCCCATGGATGGAGGAGCCTGGTGGGCTGCAGTCCATGGAGCCGCTAGGAGTCGGACAAGACTGAGCGCCTTCACTTTCACTTTTCACTTTCATGCATTGGAGAAGGAAATAGCAACCCACTCCAGTGTTCTTGCCTGGAGAATCCCAGGGACGGGGCCGTGTGGGGGGCTGCTGTCTATGGGGTCGGACACAGTCGGACACGACTGAAGCAGTTTAGCAGCAGCAGCAGCATACTGTTTTCTATAGTGGCTACACCGTTTTACATTCCCACCAACAATGTACAGAATTCCAACTCCTCCACATCCTTCTCCAACATTTATTTTCTTTTTAAAAAGTAATTTTTAACTTCTTTCCAGCTTTATTGAGACATAATTGACATATTGTTTTAGGTGTACAACATACTGATTTTTAAAATTTTATACTGAAGTATAACCAATTAACAAACAACAATGATTTGGTATATGTCACATTGCAAAATGATAGCACAATAAGTTTAGTTGACATCTATTAACTCACATAGTTACAGTTGTCTCCTTGTGATGAATTGATTAATTTACTTTTTTTTAAATTGGAGTACAATTGCCTTACAACGTTGTGTCAATTTCTGCTGTACAAAGAAGTGATTCAGCTCTGTGTATACATATATCCCCTCCCTCTTGGACCTCCTCCGCCCCTCACCCCCGTTTCAGCCTGTGATGAGAACTTTTAAGATCTACTCAGTCACTGTGGTTTTGACTTGCAATTCCCTAATAGTTATTTTGAGCTTCTTTTCATGTGCTTATTGGCCACTTGTATGTCTTCTTTGGAGAAATGTCTATTCAAGTCTTTTCTTCATTTTTAAAATTGGATTGTCTTTTTATTATAAAGTTGTACTTTTTATATACTCTGTATACAGGCACCTTGCAAGCTATATGATTTGTGAATGTTTTCTCATGTGTGTGTTGTTTTTTCATCTCCTTGATGGTGCCTTTTTTAAACTGAAGTATATTTGATTTACAATGTTGTGCAAATTTCTGCTGTATAATAATGTGACTCAGTTACACACATACATATATTCTTTTTAATATATTCTTTTCCATTATGGTTTATCCCAGGAGATTGGCTACAGTTTCTCATGCTGTACAGTAAGACTTTGTTGTTTATCCATTCTAAACGTAATAATCATTTGCATCTACTAACCCCAAATTCCCAATCCACCACTCTCCCACCCCTCACCCCCCTAGGCAACCACAAGTCTGTTCTCTATGTCTGTGAGTCTGTTTCCATTTCATAGACCAGTTCATCTGTGTCATATTTCAGATTACACATATAAGTGATATGTGGTATTTGTCTGACATACTTCACTTAGTATGGTAATTTCTAGCTGCATCCATGTTGCTGCAAGTGGCATTATTTCATTCTTTTTACGGCTGAGTAGGGAGAAGGCAATGGCAACCCACTCCAGTACTCTTGCCTGGAGGATCCTATGGGTCGGGGAGCCTGGCAGACTGCAGTCCATGGGGTTGCAGAGTCGGACATGACTGAGCGACTTCACTTTCACTTTTCACTTTCCTGCATTGGAGAAGGAAATGGCAACCCACTCCAGTGCTCTTGCCTGGAGAATCCCAGGGACGGGGGAGCCCGGTGGGCTGCCATCTATGGGGTCTCGCAGAGTCGGACACGACTGAAGCGACTTAGCAGCAGCAGCATTCCATTGTATATATGTATTGATGGTGCCCTGTTGAGGCACAAAATTTGTCAGTTGATGTAGTTCAATTTTTCTATTTTTTCTTTTGTCACTTGTGCCTTTAGTGTCATATCTAAGAATGTTTTCCCTAAGCCAAAGTCACCAAGATATACTCCTATATTTTCTTCCAAAGAGTTTTATAGTTTAGTTCTTACACTAAGGTCTTTAATTCATTCACAGTTAATATTTGTATATGTTATGAGATAGGGATCCAAGTCCATCCTTTTGCATGTAGACATCCAGTTTTCCTGGCAACATTTATTGAAGAGACTATTCTTTCCTCACTGAATGGCCTTGGCATCCTTAAGAAAAAATAATTTATTATATATGCTAATAGGTTAATTTCTTGACTCTCAATTCCATTCCATTGTTCTATATGTCTGTCCTTATGCCAGTACTACCCTGTTTTGACTGTTGTAGCTTTGTAGTAAGGAGAAGGCGATGGCACCCCACTCTAGTACTCTGGCCTGGAAAATCCCATGGATGGAGGAGCCTGGTAGGCTGCAGTCCATGGGGTCGCTAGGAGTCGGACACGACTGAACAGCTTTGCTTTCACTTTTCACATTCACTTTTCACTTTCATGCACTGGAGAAGGAAATGGCAACCCAATCCAGTGTTCTTGCCTGGAGAATCCCAGGGACGGGGGAGCCTGGTGGGCTGCCGTCTATGGAGTCACACAGAGTCAGACACGACTGAAGTGACTTAGCAGCAGCAGCAGCAGCTTTGTAGTAAGTTTTGATATTGGTAAGTGTGAGTCTTCCAATTTTATTCTTGTTTATCAGTATTGTCTTGGCTATTCGGGATCTCTTGTGATTCCATATGAACCTGAGGATAGACTGCTAGTTTTGCAAAAACAAACAAACAAACAAACTGTTGGAATTTTGATAGGGATTTCATTGAATTAGTGAATCAGTTGGGGAGTATTGCTATCTTAACAATAGTAAATCTTTTGCCCCATTATTGTGGACTGTCCTCATTTATTTAGGTCTTCTTTAATTTTTTTGTACAACATTTGAACAACATTTCATACTTCTCAGAGTATGAGTTTTATATCTCTTTTTAAAATTTATTCCTAAGTATTTCATTTGTTTTGAGGCTACTGTAAATGGAATTTTTCTTAATTTTATTTTCAGATTGTTACTGTGACATTTTGAATAAGAAGTAAAAAATCACCATAAGCAACCTGTAAGTTTAAAAATCAAAGGTTGTTCATATTTTTAGGTTGCTGTTTTTCATGGGTCCCAATGTTACAATAGTTTGCACAGTAATAAAACTTTAAAAAATCATTGCATTAGTATATTTTGGTAATGTGGAAACAATTGACTTCACTAATGGGTTTAATATTATCATAAAAATTCCAAGCCAACCCCATTCTATCTGAAAAAATGTTAATATGAAACTGCTTACTTTGGTTCTTCCAGAAACTTATCTGCTAATAAAGTAGTTAATATGCTTCTTGGATGAGTGGGTATTTCTATATAGTTTGTTTTCTAGAGGACACAGAAAATTCCTGGCTACCAGTATTAATCTTCTCTTTTCTTTAATGAACTGAGAATCTGATCCAGTGAGATTAAACTTTTTTCACAGACCAAGATCTACTCTACTATTAAAGTTCTGGATGAATTTTATTTTTTGCACTAGACATAAATTCACAGCAACTGCTTACCCATAGAGGTTAGTCTGTCCATCTCTTGTCCACTCTGGCCCTAAGACATCACAGCTAAGCATGCTCTCCTTTCCTTAGATTGCTGGCTTCCCTTGCTCTATGCTTATTTAGTGAACAACTTCATTACAACATCTAGCATATTGGACAGAACTCAAGTACACAGTGAATATTAATGTATCTCACTTGAAACAATGTCTTCTTTTGATCTTAAAAAGGGCCTCTATGCTAATTAGAGATTTTCAATGTTTACCCAGATTTTGTGTCAACTTTGAAAAAGAAATTTCATAAACTGGAGGCATTTGAGAAGTTGGAAAGAAACTTAGAAAGCCAGGGTAGGGATCCATGAGCCAAATTCAGCCTGTAGACATGTTTTACTTGGCCTTGTGAATATTTTAAAACTATTTAGATTAGTTGCCAACATTGACAAATTAGACAGTTTCACATAAAAATCTGGATTTCTGGTTTTTCTTAAAAGAACGGGTAGCGCTGGCCATGTCAGGCCCACCTGCAGCATATGGGGGCAAGTATGCTCCTGGATGTCAAGGTCTTCGCTACCTGACCTGTCTGACCCCAGGTGGCCTTTGAATCTGTGACTCCTGAACTAATTCAACCCCTTTTTGAGGTTTGGAGACAGTGTTGTAGCCACGCGTTCTGGGAAACAAACTCACTCAGAAGGACGATGCAGATAGTGGAGTGCAGTTTGTTACACCGGCGGGCCCAAGGCAGAGTCTGCTCTTAGCCAAGGACCTCAACCAGTTTTTGTGAAAACCTTATATACCCTGAGTGTATGTGCCCAAACCCACCTCCCCAAATTCCCTGAAACTAGTCTGAACAAAGGAAGAGAAAGATACAATCAAAGTTAACCCCTGATTCATATGCCTTAAGCCTAGGTAGTTAACAGTGGACAATTATCAATAGTCCTGCGGTCATACCCCAATAAGCATAATAGAATTTATAATTCTATTAGGTTACACAGATAATTAGGGTATTCTTTTAGGCAATGGAGAGTCTAGGTATGAGTCCTGGGGTTCTTCCATCTGGGGGGCCTGGTTTTCCCGTTGGTATGTCGTTTCCATAGATACTGGGCATATAGCTCAAAGTCCACAGTCCGGCCCAAGATGGAGTCCTGCTTTCAAGATGGAGCGTGTTCTGTCCGTTTCCTCCTTCAATAGGTTGGGAGAAATTATACAGGATGCTTGGGGCTGGTCCACTGCGATGACCCATAGGGATGGTATGGGGATGGAGGTGGGAGCGGGGTTCAGAATTGGGAACATGCGTACACCCGTGGCAGATTCCTGTTGACGTATGGCAAAACCAATACAATATAGTAAAGTAATTAGCCTCCAATTAAAATAAAAAAAAGAGGGAGGGAATATGTGTATACTTACAGCTGATTCACATTGCTGTACAGCAGAAACCAACACAACATTATAAAGCAACTATCCTCCAATTAAAAATAAATATAAACAAAAAAAAAACCCTAGTCATTAGCTAATTATCAATTCCTCAATTTATTTTAACTTAAAATGCCCAGAGTATTATTTATAAACAGATAAAATTAAGGAAGGGCTCATTCTTCTAAGTGTTCAAAGGATTTTCTTGCTTGAATGGCGTCTCCGTTGATGTGTTTAGGCTTTTGAAATGTAATTAACTGACAGAGGAGCTTAAAGGAGCCAAACAAAGGAGCTAAACAAAGATCGGTCACATCTAAAAATAATAAAATGTGCTCAGAATCATTATTTTTTAAAGCTGTCCCACCGTTTAACTCTAACCTCCTCTTTACAATTTTCTTTCTTTCCTCTTCTCTTCCTCTGAACCCGTAATTTACTTATAGACCTGGGTAACAAGTAATTTAGTACTTAAACATTCCTTCATTTAATAAATATTTATTTGAACACTTGTGAGGTGCCAGGGGCTGTTCTGGGAGAAGGCAATGGCACCCCACTCCAGTACTCTTGCCTGGAGAATCCCATGGACAGAGGAGCCTGGTAGGCTGCAGTCCATGGGGTCGCTAAGAGTCAGACACGACTGAGCGACTTCAGTTTCACTTTTCACTTTCATGCATTGGAGGAGGAAATGGCAACCCACTCCAGTACTCTTGCCTGGAAAATCCCATGGACAGAGGAGCCTGGTAGGCTGCAGTCCATGGGGTCGCTAAGAGTCGGACACGACTGAGCGACTTCACTTTCACTTTTCACTTTCATGCATTGGAGGAGGAAATGGCAACCCACTCCAGTGTTCTTGCCTGGAGAATCCCAGGGACGGCGGGGCCTGGTGGGCTGCCATCTATGGGGTCGCACAGAGTCGGACACAATTGATGTGACTTAGCAGCAACTTAGCAGGGGCTGTTCTAGGTACTTAGGATGGAATGGGAAAAGAGGCAACCTGTGCAGCTTACACTCTAGTAGGAGAAAGAGACAATAAGCAAATAACAAGACCAGTTCTGAGTTATAGCACTGTGAGGATAGAAAGATGGTGACAACACTACAGTGGACCAGTGACTTGGAGGTGATTAAATTTACATATTTACATACAGTGGTTAAAGAAGACTTGATAACAAGGAACCAGTCATGTGAGGAGGTGGGGGAAGATTGTTCTAAGTGGAGAGAAAAGCAAGTACAAAGGCCCTGAAGTGGAAATAAGTTTTGTGCAGTCAATGAAGGGAAAGGCCAGTGGAACTGGAGCACAGAGAAAAAGGGGAAAGGTGAGGGGAACTGAGATGGGGGAAGGAACCAAGGGCTCTGCAGGTGGTCAGGGATTTCCATTGTGGACTTAAAAAGTATTCACAACCTAAAACTTGATAGGTGTGTTTTATTTGGTGGGAATTTTTTAGGACTTAAGCCTGGGAGGCAGCAGCTTAAGTAACCCTGAGAGAACTGCTCTTAGGAAGCAGGGTAGTGGGGGTGGGAACCAGATTATATAGAAGTTTTGCAACAAAGGACAGGTAGTCTGGACATCAGAAGATGATTGTTACAGAAAACCAGATATCCCAAATGAAGGAATCTAGCGCTTTTCTATATATGGGAAGATGGCAGAGTCTGGGCTCACTGAAAGCATTCCTTTGAAATGCACCTCAGCTGTGTGGGGCCGGTATCCTGTGTTTTCACACCCTGAGCTCCCTTGGGGCTCACTGTGGGCTGTGGCTGCAGTTTGATGGCTGCTGGATGGCAGGTATTCTTTCCTTCCTGAGTTTCCTCAGGCTCACATTGGAGGGGTGCCATCTCTGATGACTGTGACATCATTGTTTACTGATATGACAGGAAATATTCCACTTCTCATCCTCACGATGGCCATGCCTGATATCTCTTGGGAGTCTTCCACAGCAGACTGCACAGTGCTAGGCTTCCCACGTGTCTCTAGCGGTAAAAAATCCACCTGCCAATGCAGGAGAAGTAGGAGAAGCGGGTTCGATCCCTGGGTTGAGAAGATCCCCTGGAGGAGGGTGTGGCAACCCACTCCAGTATTCTTGCCTGGAAAATTCCATGGACAGAGGAGCCTGGAGGGCTACAGTCCATAAGGTCACAACTGAGCAACTGAGCACACTCACACAAGCACTTAGTAATATGTGAAGAAATACTAATCAGTTCATTAGTATTTGACTCAACCAGTTGAGTCAGGGACCTTGCACAGTCATGTAGAAGCAGGCTGTCAGTAGGAGAGCCTGCTGTGGCAGGGCTGAGGAACACCCTATTTATAAGAGATAAAGTTCCTGGGAAAAAACAAGGGGAATAAAGCAAACATGAGGAGTTCTTTGCTCTTTATATCTCACATGGGTCATGAGACCTCTGTAATACTTCTATAGAGAAGTGAGCAAACCTGCAACTTGGCCCCTCAAATGAAGAAGGAGACACTGTAATTGAATGTCACCAGTGTCCATCATCTTGGGTATGAAAGATAGAAATAGGCCTCTTCCAAGAGGAGAAGCAGTGACCAGGTGGGGCTGCAGTGTTTGGCTGCGGACAAGCCTCTTGTGGTCTGGCCCTTGGGGGACTGCGGGTGGCATTTGGTTCGTGTATTGGTAGGGGGGAGGTTGACTTCTGGAATCTGCTCAGAGCTATGACATAGTTCAGAAATTAAGACAGAAATTTTCTGGGCTTCCCTGGTGATCCAATGGTTAAGAATCTGCCTTTAAATGCATGTGACACAGAATCGATTCCTGGTCTGAGAAGATCCCACATGCCGCAGGGCAACTAATACCCCGAGCTGCAACTACTGACCCCGCACGCTGCTGAAGCCCGTGCTCTGGAGCAGAAGCAGCCGTGGTAATGAGAAGCCCACACGCCACAACTAGAGAGTAGCCCCCAGCCATCACAGCTAGAGAAAGCTGCATGAAGCAAGCCGCCGCAGCCGAAAATAAACAAACTTTTTAAAAAAGAAAACTCCCAATAGAGATCAGCGGGACCAGAGCTGGTCCTATCTGTTGAGTGCTAAATTATATCTTGAGTTAAAAACTGAACGGGTTCCACTGAGAACTCCTTCTGGCTGCGGTCTCAGGGTTCTGAATTCTTGCATTCATTGGCTTATTAAAAATGACAGGGAAAGGGGAATCTTGCTGATCTATGACCAAAAATTTTCCCCAAAACAATTATCTAAGTCAATGGTAAATCATGATCCAGTATCTTTTTTAAAAATTATATGAAATGGTGAGAAGCACATATATGAAAAGAAGTCAATGTATAGTGGAGTCAGAGTGCCTGGGGTTGAATACCGGACACCCCTCTCAACTATGCAACCCTTGGTAAGTTTCTTAACCTCTTTGAAGCTTTAGGTTTCTCATCTATTAAATAGGATAATATAGTATCTCTTTTGTAGGGTTTCTAGGTTGGTATATAAGCCCCAATACTCCAACTAGCCTTTGAGTCTCATATTTTTATGGGGCTCCTGGATGTAAATATTTAAGTTTGTTTTTCTCCTCTTGTAAAAAAAGATCCAATGAAACTGTACAAGTAAAGTTGTTTTTAAAATGTCAAGCACAGAATAGTCAACAAGCATGAACTATTTTTCTTTCTTTATTCCTGCCTTGTTTTAAAAAAAATCACATAGAACTAAGGGAGTTTACATTTGTATTGAATTGGCAGCAACTAACAATGTGGTGTCCAAGCTAAGAAATTGGGGGATGGAGCAGATAAGAAAAAGTGACTCCTTAAAATGATGATAATTTCAGCCACTGTCTTCTACTTCATGGCTGACTTCATTGTGAGCTTTGTAGAGAAGTACCTCTTACCAAATTCCCAAATATAGACCTAACTCCATCGAGAATGGCTCTCACTCCTAAATCATTCCAGTCTAGAAAACAAGTCAAGAATTCACTTGCTTCCATTTTTGTTCAATTTTGCCAAACCCATTAATCAATAAACAACATAAATCATGTAGCTCTTCAGAATTCAACTGCTGTTAATAGTTAGCCAACTCTAAACTCGATTTAAAACCAGGCTAAGAAAGCGATGTGTATTTGTACCATAAGCATATATGGTAGAAGTCTGCATGTGGTGATCCGGACTAAGAAAATAATTATGTTGACATGATTTAACCCCAAACAGAACAATTCTCCCAAGCCTAAGCTGATTCTTCCTCACTGGGTCTCTCTAGCCTTCATCAGCTCATAATGCTAAAAAGAGAACCCTAGGCTATGATGTGTGTGACCGTATTTTTGGGGGAAAAAAAAAAAGGTGTTACAGTTATCAGTGGCTTTCAGTCCTCAAGTAACAGAAAAATGGTTGGCAATTACATGTAAATATTCTGAATATGTATGTGCTTCTGTTTTGAATTGCTTTTTCTCCAATGATACTATTTGCTCTTAAACAGTGAATAACTGAAAAATTAATGGATGAAAAGTAATGTTTAATTAACTTGTTCTATCAGATTCCAACCATATCCACTGCTATATTTAGCAACTGAAGTAATAGAGAAAGCTGCTGCAGAATTAGTCAGCACATCAGCCTGTTAAATATCAAAGAGCAGAGGAGGCCTTTTGTCTCAGCATTGAACCAGAGACTGAAAATGCATCTAATTTTAGCATTTCCAGGGGAGGATAAAAAGATGTGAAATGCAGTAATCAGGAAAAATGTCATGCATGGCTTAAATACACATTCGTCAGAAGAGAAATGCTGGGAGAGTGGCGGCATAAAGTAAGAGGTCTGCCTGGAAGCCAGAATTCCTCATCACAAGTAAATTCTTTAAAATAATTTACCATTAAGCTAAGACTCCCATCTACACAAAAGGTCCTAGGATACAGGCTGCTCCAGGAAGCGTGTGCATATAGCTGAAGTGGTTTTGCAGCTGAGGCAGACCCTGAAGGGGCCGACAGCAGGAAGTGGCCTGATGATGGCACTCCCCACAGCAGGGCATTAAGTCCTTTCTTACAAGGTGATCTGGATGGTACATCTCCATGTCTGCCATGCTGTTCCTCACTAAAAGGAACTAGATCTCCTTGGAGAAGGGGCTAATTCCACGTCCAGGGCAAGGAAAGAACAAAGTGCACCTGGAACATCTTGTTATGTGAGACGCTGAGGAAATGCACCAAATTTGATAGACTTTTGTAAAAATAAAAAAATAAAGACACAGGCGCCAGCTAGAAGAGGCTCCTATTAACCAAATTTGCAATAATGTGAACAGCAAAATGAATAAAAGCAGGAATGAATTATAACACACTGAATAATAATAAATAAAGAGCCTAAGAGTCCATTTGTTCAATGGTTGTTCAGTCGCTAAGTTGTGTCCGACTCTCTGTGACCCCATGGACTGCAGAACACCAGGCTTCCCTGTTCTTCAGTATCTCCCAGAGTTTGCTCAAACTCATGTTCATTGACTTGGTGATGCCACCCAACCATCTCTTCCTCTGTCATCCCCTTCTCCTCCTGCCTTCAATCTTTCCCAGCATCAGGGTCTTTTCAAATGAGTCAGCTCTTCACATCAGGTGGCCAAAGTATTGGAACTGCAGCTTCAGCATCAGTCCTTCCAGTGAATACTCAGGGTTGATTTCCTTTAGGATTGACTGGTTCGATCTCTTTGCTGTCCAAGGGACTCTCAAGAGTCTTCTCCAGCACAATTCGAAAGCATCAATTCTTCAGCGCTCAACCTTCTTTATGGTCCAACTCTCACATCTGTACATGACTACTGGAAAAACCATAGCTTTTACTAGATGAACCTTTGTCCGCAAAGTAATATCTCTGCTTTTTAATATGCCATCTAAGTTTGTCATAGCTTTTCTTCCAAGGAGCAAGTTTCTTTTAATTTCATGACTGCAGTCACCATCCGCAGTGATTTTGGAGTTCAAGAAAATAAGTCTGTCACTGTTGCCATTTTTTCCTCATCTATTTGCCATGAAATGATGGGACCAGATGCCATGATCTTAGTTTTTTGAATGTTGAGTTTTAAGCCAGCTTTTTCACTCTCCTCTTTCACCTTCATCAAGAAGCTCTTTAGTTCCTCTTTGCAATGGATGCTAAAATTATCATCCAGATTGGAAAGAAAGAAAAAAGCCCATCACTACTCACAGATAACACAATGTTATACTGATATATGAAAGAACGAGTCTACAGAGCCCACAAACAGACCTATCAGAACTAATAAACAAGTTCAAGAAAGTTGCTAGTTTATCAATACGTAAAAATCACATGTGCCTGAATCAGTTGTTAGTGTGGTGGTTATATAATGACTTTCTGTCATTTCTTCTACATTTATTGGTTGGAATTCTCATATAAATAAAAGGTTTCCCTTATCCTCCCACTTTTTTGGAACTTTTTTCAGTATCAATGAACTAGTTTAAAATTGGGAAAGGAATATGTCAAGGCTGTATTTTGTCACCCTGCTTATTTAACTTATATGCAGAGTACATCATGAAAAATGCCAGGCTGGATGAAGCACAAGCTGGCATCAAGATTGCCAGGAGAAATATCAACAACCTCAGATATGTAGATGATACCACTTTAATGGCAGAAAGCAAAGCAGGGAAGGGAAGGGAAATCCAAAATATCACTTCACAGATTTCTTACTAATTACAAAGGGGGAAAAGGAACCTTTACAATGGGGAAAGCCTGGTAGAAACCGCTGGAACCAAGTGTAAAAATTGTACTGTGGTTATGTAGGAGGATGTGTGTGTGCTCATTGATGTCTGACTCTTTGAGACTCCGTGGACTGTAGTCCATGAGGCTCCTCTGTCCATGGGATGTGCCAGGCAAGAATAATGGAGTGGGTTGCCATTTCCTTCTCCAGGGGCTCTTCCTGGCCCAGGGATCAAACCTGCATCTCCTCCATCTCTTGCATTGGTAGGCGGATTCTTTACCACTGAGCCACGTAGGAAGCCCATGTGGTTATGTAGGCATATGTGCTAATTTTTAGAAAATGCATATTGAGGTATTTATGAGTGAAGTGTCATGTCACATGTAGCCACAGCTACCAAATAATACAGATAAATACATACCTACCTATCTACACACATACAAACAGAGATAGACACATAGCTAGGTGGATATAGATGTCCACACACACATAAAGCAAATGCAGAAAATTATTAACAGTTGGTGAATCTAGGTGAAGTATACATGGATTTTCATTATACTTTTCTTGCAACTGTTCTAAAGGTTTGAAATATTTTAAAATAAAAAGATGAGAAAAAAAGTACAAACAAAAACCCCACAAACTCTCCAGTGATAAAAAGAGAAATTAGCATACATAAAGTTGTAATAATAGATTTTGAAATCAGAATATGCAATAAATCAATTTTAAAAAGAAGAAATCAATTGAATAGAGAATATAAAAACAATAGAACAAAACAAAGATATTTCTTTTAAAGTATCTACAAAATTGAAAGCCTTTAGGACTTCCCTCCTGATGCAGTGGATTAGAATCTGCCTCCCAATGCAGGGGACATGGGTTTGATCCCTGGTTTGGGAAGATTCCACATGCCACAGGGCAACTAAACTCCTGTGCCCCAATTACTGAGCCTACCCTCTAGAGCCCATAAGCCACAACTACTGAGCCCTAGTGCTGCAACTGCTGAAGCCTGGGTGCCTAGAGCCCATGCTCGACAGCAAGAGAAGTACCGCAAGGCAATGAAGGCCCACACACTGCAACGAAGAGTAGCCCCTGCTTGCCACAGCTAGAGAAAGCCCATGCACAGCAGCGAAGACCCAGTGCAGCCAAAAGTAAATAAAGTTTTTAAATTCAAAGCTCTTTTTAAAAAATTGAAAGCCTTTAACTAGAATGTCCAAGGGAAAAAATACTCAAATTATGAAACTGCGAAATGAAAGAAGTTACTTCACTACTGACCTTATAGAAATTAAAAGAATTGTAAGTGAACACTATGAACAAATATTTGCTAACAAATTAACCTAGATGAAAGAAAAATTCCTAGAAAGACACAAACTACTGAAATTGACTTAAAAAACTGAAAATCTGAATAGAGCTTTAATAAGTAAAGAGACTGGATTAGTAATTTCAAAGTTTCACACAAAGAAAAGCCCAGGACCAGATGTCTTCACTGGTGAATTTTAGCAAATATTCTTTTATTAATATAAAAGAATTAATACCAATTCTTCACAAACTCTTCTAAAATGTAGAATAGGAGGAAACCCTCCCTGATTCATTTCATGAGGTGAGTATCATCCAGATACCAAAGCCAAATGAAGACAACATAAGAAGGAAAACTATACACCAATATCTCTGATGAATATGGATGCAAAAATCCTCAACAAAATATTAGCAAACTAAAGTCAGAAGCATATGAATGTATTATACACTTGACCAAGTGGGATTTATCCTAGGAATGCAAGGTTGATTTAACATCTGAAAGACAATCCAAAAAGACATGTGATAATCTCAATACACTCAGAAAAAGCACTTGGCAAAATTCAACATCCCTTCACTATAAAAACACTCAACAAACTAGCAAGACAGAGGCAGTTTCTCTACAAAAAAAATCCACCACTAATGCAATATTTAATGGTGAAAACCTGAAAGCTTTCCCTCTAAGATCATGTACAGGACAAGAATGTACATTCTTTTTTTTTCTTTTTAGGTGTTTTTCTTTCTTTTAAAAAAATATTTATTTATTTATTTGGTGGTGCCAGGCCTTAGTTGCAGCATGTGGGATCTAGTTACCATGGGAACTCTTAGCTATGGCACATGGGATCTAGTTCCCACCAGGGATGGAACCCAGGCTCCCTGCATTGGGAGCATGGGGTCTTAGCCACAGGGTCACCTGGGAAGTCCCAAGAATGTCTATTCTTATCAATTCAACTCTATGTTGTACCAGAGGTTCTAGCCAGTGTAATCATGCCTAGAAAAAGAAAAAGACATCCAAATTGGAAAGAAAGAAAAAAATCTATCACTACTCACAGATAGGATGATCTTATATTAATATATGAAAGAGCAAGCCTACAGAGCCCACAAACAGACTTCTTAGAACTAATAAACCAGTTCAAGAAAGTTGCAAGTTAGTCTATCAATAGATAAAAATCAATTGCAATTTGATACAGTAGCAATTTAACAGTCCAATAGTGAATTTAAGAAAACAATTCTGTTTATAACATCAAAACGATTAAATACTGTGATAAATTTAATGAAAAAGTATGCAAAATCTGTACTCTGAAATAAAATGCTATTTAAAGTAGGCCTGAATAAATGGAAAGACATCCCATGTTGATGGATTAGAAGACAATTTGTGAATGTGACAATACTTCCCAAAATGATCTACAAAGGCAATACAATCTCTATGAAAATCACACCTGTCTTTTTTTGCAGAGATTGACAAACATCCTTAGTTATCAGAGAAGTGCAAATCAAAACCACAATGAGATACCACTTCACACACACCAGCACGGCTGTACTAAAAAGACAGGAAACAACAAGTGCTGGTGAGAATGTGGAAGAATTGGAACCTTTACATATTACTGGTGGAACTGTAAAATGGTGCAGCCACTTTTAAAACCAGTTTGGCAGTTCCCCAAGAGTTTAAATATAGTCACCACTTGACCCAGTAATTCCACTCCTAGGTTTATATACAAGAGAATTGAAAACATACGTCCATACAAAAACTTGTATACAAATATTTGTAGCAGTTTTATGCATAATAGCTAAAAAGTGGAAACAACTCAAATGTCCTTCAGTTGATGAATGGATAAACAAAATGGAATGGACAAACAAAATACCCATGCAATAGCCTGTTATTCAACCCTATAAAGGCTGAACCTTGAAAACCGCTGTGCTAAGTGAAAGAGGCCAGACACAAAAAGACCGCGTTGTATAAATTCCTCTACAATGCAACATCCAGAATAGACAAATGCATGGAGTGGCAAGGAGCTGGGAGGGGGGATGGGAAATGACTAGGGGAGCGACTGCTAATGGAGTTTATTTTGGGGTCATGAAAATGTGCTGGCATTAGATAGTGGTGATGGTTGCAACTGTGAATGTTGCTAAAAACCCTATGAACTATGCACTTTAAAGGGGTGAGTTTATGGTAAGTGTACCACAATTAAAAAACATAAACAGGTGTTAGTTAAGGCTAATACTGGCAGTCATATTATATAAACGTATCAAATTAACATGCTACAATATATAAATGTATGAAGTCAAGATGTTCTACAAAAACATAACAAAACAAAGCTTGGAACTAAACATAAATAACAACAAAAACACAGGAGTTGGGGATGGGGTGGGAGAGCTTGTTGGGAGAAGAATCAGTTCAGTTTCAGTCGCTCAGTCATGTCCAACTCTTTGCCGACCCCGATGAACCCCAGCACGCCAGGCCTCCCTGTCCATCAGCCAACTCCCAGAGTTCACCCCAAACCCATGGCCATCAAGTCAGTGACATCCATCCAACCATCTCATCCTCTGCCATCCCCTTCTTCCTCCTGCCTTCAATCTTTCCCAGCATCAGGGTCTTTTCAAATGAGTTCAACTCTCTGCATCAGGTGGCCAAAGTGTTGGAGTTTCAGCTTTAGCATCATTCCTTCCAAGTGAACACTCAGGACTGATTTCTTTTAGAATGGACTGGTTGGATTCTCCTTGCAGTACAAGGGACTCTCAAGAGTCTTCTCCAACACCACAGTTCCAAAAGCATCAATTCTTCGGCGCTCAGCCTTCTTCACATTCCAACTCTCACATCCATACATGACCACTTGGAAAAACCATAGCCTTGACTAGATGGACCTTTGTCGGCAAAGTAATGTCTCTGCTTTTAATATGCTGTCTAGGTGGGTCATAACTTTCCTTCCAAGGAGTAAGCATCTTTTAATTTCATGGCTGAAGTCACCCATCTGCAGTGATTTTGGAGCCCAGAATAGGCACACTCATTCCATTGGGTTAAATCATCTAAATAGAACATATGACTTTCTTTTACTTTTATTTTTTACTTTTATTTATTTTTTACTTTACAATATTGTATTGGTTTTTGCCACACATCAACATGAATCTGCCACGGGTGTACATGTGTTCCCTATCCTGAACTCCCCTCCCACCTCCCTCCCCATCCCATCCCTCTGGGTCCATCCCAGCTGCACCAGCCCCCGAGCACCCTGTATCATGCATCGAACCTGACTGGCGATTTGTTTCACATGTGATAATTTACAATGTTTCGATGCCCATTCTCCCAAATCATCCCACCCTCGCCCTCGTCCCACAGAGTCCAAAAGACTGTTCTTACCACTGTGTCTCTTTTGCTGTCTCTCAATATAGGGTTATTGTTACCATCTTTCTAAATTCCATATATATGCATTAGTATGCTGTATTGTTTTTCTTTCTGGCTTACTTCACTCTGTATAAATAGGCTCCAGTTTCATCCACCTCTATTAGAACTGATTTCCAAATGTATTCTTTTTAATGGCTGAGTAATACTCCATTGTGTATATGTACCAAAGCTTTCTTATCCATTCGTCTGCTGATGGACATCTAGGTTGCTTTCCATGTTCTGGCTATTATAAACAGTGCTGCGATGAACACTGGGGTACATGTGTCTCTTTCAATTCTGGTTTCCTCGGTGTGTATGCCCAGCAGTGGGATTGCTGGGTCATATGGCTGTTCTAGTTCCAGTTTTTTTAAGGAATCTCCACACTGTTCTCCATAGTGGCTGTACTAGATTGCATTCCCACCAACAGTGTAAGAGGGTTCCCTTTTCTCCACACCCTCTCCAGCATTTATTGCTTGTAGACTTTTGGATAGCAGCCATTCTGACTGGGCGTGAAATGGTTTATTTCTCTGATAATGAGTGACATTGAGTATCTTTTTGTGTTTGTTAGCCATCTGTATGCCTTTGGAGAAATGTCTGTTTAGTTCTTTGGCCCATTTTTTATCAGGTCGTTTATTTTTCTGGAATTGAGCTGCAGGAGTGCTTGTATATTTTTGAGACTAATTTTTGTCCATTGCTTTGTTTGTTATTATTTTCTCCCATTCTGAAGGCTGTCTTTTCACCTTGCACAGAGTTTCCTTTGTTGTGCAGAAGCTTTTAATTTTAATTAGGTCCCATTTGTTTATTTTTGCTTTTATTTTCAATATTCTGGGAGGTGGGTTATAGAGGATCCTGCTGTGGTTTATGTCAGAGAGTGTTTTGCCTATGTTCTCCTCTAGGAGTTTTATAGTTTCTGGTATTACGTTTAGATCTTTAATCCATTTTGAGTTTATTTTTGTGTATGGTGTTAGAAAGTGATCTAGTTTTCATCCTTTTACAAGTGGTGAACCAGTTTTTCCCAGCATCACTTGTTAAAGAGATTGTCTTTTCTCCATTGTATATTCTTGCCTCCTTTGTCAAAGATAAGGTGTCCATATGTGCATGGATTTCTCTCTGGGCTTTCTATTTTGTTCCGTTGATCTATATTTCTGTCTTTGTGCCAGTACCATACTGTCTTGATGACTGTGGCTTTGTAGTAGAGCCTAAAGTGAGGCAGGTTGATTCCTCCAGTTCCACACTTCTTTCTCAAGATTGCTTTGGCTATTTGAGGTTTTTTGTATTTCCATACAAATTGTGAAAATATTTGTTCTAGCTCTCTGAAAAATACTGTTTGTAGCTTGATAGGGATTGCATTAAATCTATAGATTGCTTTGGGTAGTATACTTATTTTCATTATACTGATTCTTCCAATCCATGAACGCGGTATATTTCTCCAGCTATTTGTGTCCTCTTTGATTTCTTTCACCAGTGTTTATAGTTTTCTATATGTAGGTCTTTTGTTTCTTTAGGTAAATATATTCCTAAGTATTTTATTTTTTTTCGTTGCAATGGTGAATGGAATTGTTTCCTTAATTTCTCTGTTTTTTCATTGTTCGTGAATAGGAATGAAAGGATTTCTGTGTGTTGATTTTATATCCTGCAACTTTACTATATTCATTGATTAACTCTAGTAATTTTCTGGTGGAGTCTTTAGGGTTTTCTATGTAGAGGATTTTGTCATCTGCAAACAATGAGAGTTTTACTTCTTCTTTTCCAATCTGGATTCTTTTTATTTCTTTTTCTGCTCTGATTGCTGTGGCCAAAACTTCCAAAACTATGTTGAATATTAGTGGTGAGAGTGGGCACCCTTGTCTTGTTCCTGACTTTAGGGGAATGCTTTCAGTTTTTCACCATTGGAGGATAATGCTTGCTGTGGGTTTGTCATATATAGCTTTTATTAGAACATATGACTTCTAAAATGATGGTGGCAGGGAGAGAAGGAGAGGAATAAGTCATGATGTGGGTCAAACAGATAAACAAAAATAAGTAGTAAAATGATATATACTAGTGGTACCAGT
The DNA here is from genome assembly GCF_002263795.3 of Bos taurus. Taxonomy (NCBI): domain Eukaryota; kingdom Metazoa; phylum Chordata; class Mammalia; order Artiodactyla; family Bovidae; genus Bos; species Bos taurus. The sequence continues at coordinate 8,767,188 of NW_020192292.1, read as the reverse complement.
ACCTGTACATCAAACTTAAAATCATAAAACAAACCAACTCATAAGAGTGGTTGACTTGGGAGAGAGAAGAGGATAGAACTGAAGGCACTGGCTAATAATTAAATATTAATCTGCACCACTTAATTATCCTATTCCCCAAAAGTAAATATAAAGTGTTGACAAGCTGTTAATTCTGAGTGGCGGGAACATTGTTTAGTCCTTTGTACTTTTCTTATATAAATGTCTGAAAGTTTAAAAAAAAATACACAGGGAAATGTCCTGAATTAGATTTTCAACTCACTTTTATTGATTTCATGTGTGATCTTGAGCAAGTCTATAACTTTTTTCCTAACATGATTTTTTAGACTGTAAAGAAAGAGAGATTTATCAATTGTACTTGTAAAAGATGGGCATGTCAAGGTGGAAAAGGTGCGAGAAGGAATCTAATATTTGCTGAATATTTGCCACCTGTATGTCTGATATTATGCTCTGCTTTACATGTGGCATGTATTTAATTTTATCCTCATATTAAGCCTGTGTTTTAGATAATGTCAGTCCCATTTTGCATATGTGGGAAACCAGGAGAAGGAAATTAAGTGAGATTTAGGTTATGAATGTCATTGAGGATATGTGAAGAGATGTCAGGAGTTGTCATGAGATGTCAGAGATGTCATGATGGGCATGCTAAGGGAAGGGAACCCACCTGTGGGAGATTCAGAGTTCTCCAGAGATTCATTTTAGGAGGTTGAAAATGGGAAGGGGAGAGGAGAGAGGAGAGCTAGAGGAGAGAGGAGAGGGGACAGAGGAGAGAGAGGGGGGAGAGAGGAGAAACAGGGGGGAGAGAGGAGAGAGAGAGGGGAGAGAGAAGAGAGGAGTTCTTCCAGAGATTCATGTTAGGGAGGTTGAAAATGGGGAAGGGAAGAGAGAGAGGAGACAGGAGAGAGGAGAGTGAGAGGAGAGGGGAGAGAGAGGGGGGAGAGGAGAGAGGGTTCTCCAGAGATTCATGTTAGGAGGTTGAAAATGGGAAGGGAATGGAGAGAGGAGAGGGGAGAAAGGAGAGAGGATTAGGGTGAGAGGAGAGCAAGAGGAGAGAGGAGAGAGTAGAGTGGAAGGGGAGAGAGAGAGGGGAGAGGAGGAGAGGAGAAATGGGGAGGGGGAGTGGGGAGAGAGGAGAGAGGAGTTCTCCAGAGATTCAAAAGGGAAGGGAAGAGAAGGAAAGGGATGAGAAGGATAGGGAAAGATAGAGAAGGGCCGGGAAGGATAGGGAACAGTAGGGAAGGATAGGGAAAGGTAGGGAAGGGCCGGGAAGGATAGGGAAAGGTAGGGAAGGGCCGGGAAGAATAGGAAATAATAGGGAAGGATCAGGAAGGATAGGGAAAGGTCAGGAAGTAAGAGGTTATTTTTAGCTGGGATGTTCAGAGGAGCCTGAACAGATTCTTGCATCGTACAGATGAGTCTTTGTAATATTGATGCAATCTGGACTAGGGGAGACATGGGTGAGAGAAGGTATGAAGGATCCATCCATTCATTCAAGAACAATTAACTAGAAACATATCAACCAAATATAATAAAGGAGGCTTGAAAATATCCTGATTAGAATAAACTGTGAAAAACATTTTTGAAACATCTGGGGGAATTCTGAAAGCTGACTGGGTACTTGTTGATATTAAGGGATTTTAGTTCATTGCTTTGAGGTGTAACAGTGATATTGCATTTATGTTTTTTCCCGTCATGTATTTATGTTTTAAAAAGGAAAATTTTTGTCTTTTAACAATATATACTGAAACATTTCTAGGTGGAATATGATGTGTTGCATTTGCTTTAAAAAAGGCCAGTGTGTGTGCACATGTCGGAGGAAACGGATAGGGCAATGTAAATGAAATAAAATTGGTGTTGATCATTGATGAAGGTGGATGTTGGGTACATGTAAATTCATTATACTGTTTTCTCTATTTTGTATATGTTTATTTTTATAATGAAATATTTTAAAGAATGTTCATTGAATGCCTACCATGTTCCAAGTAACTAGAGGTATAATCAGGAAAGACACATTACCTGCCTTCAAGAAGCCTATGATCTGGTGGGGGAGAAGATCCCTGAAATCAGCAGGTGTGTAAACAATTACCTGCTGTACTCACAGCATAAACCAATTGCAATAGGAGAAACTAATTCTGACTGACTTGGTCAGGGCTTAATTGCAAGAGGAGGTAAGGTTTGACTGTTTCACTAGTAGAATGTACAGGGCTTGGTGACCTAGTGTATGTGAAAGAAGGAGTAAAGGATATGGAAGTTTACCTTGGGCACCTGGGCAGTGATGGCAGTCCATTAACACAGACAAGGGATACAGGAAGAGAAATAGGTCAGGGTGGGGCAGACATCAGTGGAATACCTGTGAAATGTAGAGATGTGCAGGAAGTCACCAAAACTGTGTTCTAGGCAGAAATAACAAAGGTTTCCAAAAGGGATGAACAAGGTATGTTTCAAAACCTCCTAGGCCCCAGGCTGATGGCCCCTAGGGTCTGAGAGGGGAGAAAGGGGAGGTAAGCCTGGCTGGAGAGGTAGCTGTGCTCAGTGGGAGTTAGGCTGGGCTCCGTCATTGCCACTATATGTGATGAGCAACAGTCAGTAGGTTTGAGGCCCCTTGTGGAAGGAGACACTTGAACTATGTGGGTTCCATTGCTAAGAGAAGTCATAAAGATGAAGGACTCAGCATCACTTTGTAAAAAGAATCATTTACCAGAAAGAAGCAGCCACTTCAGATGACCATAGTAAAAACTGATTAACTCTCTTCTTTCATCATTTTGGAAGTAGAGTATACTGGTTTGGATTGTGGGCTCTGGAGCCATGCTGCTGCTGCTAAGTCAGATCAGTCGTGTCCGACTCTGTATGACCCATAGACAGCAGCCCACCAGGCTCTCATCCCTGGGATTCTCCAGGCAAGAATACTGGAGTGGGTTGCCATTTCCTTCTCCAGTGCATGAAAGTGAAAAGTGAAAAGTGAAAGTGAAGTCGCTCAGTCGTGTCCGACTCTTCGCAACCCCATGAACTGTAGCCTACCAGGCTCCTCCGCCCATGGGATTTCCTAGACAAGAGTACTGGAGTGGGTTGCCATTGCCTTCTCTGCTGGAGCCATGCTACTTGGTTTTAAATCCCTGGCTACAAAGTTGCTTGACCTCTGTGAGCCTCCGTTTTCTCACCTGTACAGTGGAGATATTATCTAACATGAAGAGCGGGGTCACTGCTCCTTTCATCTGGGTCCTGGTGCGCACAAAGTTTGTTTGTGCCCTCCAAGAGTCTGTTTCCCCAGTCCTGTGGAAGTTCTGTAATCAAATTCCACTGGCCTCCAAAGTAAAATTCTCTTGCGGGTTCTCAGTCCCTCTGCTACATCCCCAGGTTGGGAAATCTATTGTGGGTCCTAGAAGTTTCTTAACAGTGCAAGAATTTCTTTGGTATAATTGTTCTGCACTTTGTGGGTCGTCTGCTTGGTGGCTCTATGGTGGGGTTAATGGCAACCTCCTCCAAGAGGGCTTAAGCCACAGGCTGTGTGATCCTGGGAGCTTCACCCAGAGCCCCTGCCCCTGAAGCAGGCCACTGCTGACCCATACCTCCACAGAAGACTCAAACACAGGTCTGGCTCAGTCTTGCCTGTGAGTGTCCAGGAGTATCCAGTGGAGGTGTGGGTCGGTGGTGGCCTGCTACAGGGTTGTGTGCACTGAGTGTGGCAGTGTGGGCACAGGACCTTTTGAAGGAGGTCGTCATTATCTTCATTACCTCCATAGTTTGGTCTCAGGGCTTCCCTGGTGGCTCAGAGGTTAAAGCATCTGCCTGCAATGTGGGAGACCCGGGTTTGATCCCTGGGTCAGGAAGATCTTCTGGAGAAGGGAATGGCAACCCACTCCAGTATTCTTGCCTGGGAAATCCCTGTAGCCTGGTGGGCTACAGTCCACAGGGTCACAAAGAGTCAGACAGACTGAGTGACTTCACTTTCACTTTCTTCAAATAACAGGAAGGGAACACAGCCCCGCCCTTCAACAGAAAATTGGATTAAAGATTTACGGAGCATGGCCCTGGCCATCAGAACAAGATCCAGTTTCCTTCCTCAGTCAGTCTCTCCCACAAGGAAGCTTCCATAAACCTCTTATCCTCCTCCATCAGAGGGCAGACAGAATGAAAACCACAATCATAGAAAACTAATCAAACTGATCACATGGACCACAGCCTTGTCTAACTCAATGAAACTATTAGCCATGCCATGTAGGGCCACCCAAGACGGACAGGTCATTGTAGAGAGTTCTGACGAAACATACTCTGCGGGAGAAGGGAATGGCAAGCCACTTCAGTATTCTTGCCTTGAGAACCCCATGAACAGTATGAAAAGGCAAAAAGATTGGATACAGAAAGATAAACTCCCCAGGTTGGTAGGTGCCCAATATGCCTACTGGAGAAAAGTGAAGAAATAACTCCAGAAAAAATGAAGAAGCTGAGCCAAAGTGAAAACAACACCCAGTTGTGGATATGACTGTTGACAGAAGTAAAGTCCAAAGCTGTAATGAGCAATATTGCCTAGGAACCTGTAATGTTAGGTCCATGAATCAAGGTAAATTAGAAGTGGTCAAACAGGAGATGGTAAGAGTGAACATAGACATTTTAGGAATCAGTGAACCAAAATGGACTGGAATGGGTGAATTTAATTCAGATGACCATTATATCTACTACTGTGGGCAAGAATCCCTTAGAAGAAATGGAGTAGCCCTCATAGTCAACAAAGAATCCAAAATGCAGTACTTTGTGCAGTCTCAAAAATGACAGAATGATCTCCATTCATTTCCGAGGCTAACTATTCAATATCACAGTAATCCAAATTATGCCCCAACCAGTAATGCTGAAGAAGCTGAAATTGAATGGTTCTATGAAGACCTATAAGACCTTCTAGAACTAATGCCCCCAAAAGATGTCCTTTTCATCATAGGGGACTGGAATGCAAAAGTAGGAAGTCAAGAGATACCTGGAATAATAGGCAAATTTTGGCCTTGGACTACAAAATGAAGCAGGGCAAAGGCTAACAGAGTTTTGCCAAGAGAATGCACTCGTCATAGCAAACACCCTTTTCCAACAACACAAGAGAAGACTCTACACATGGACATCACCAGATGGTCCATACCAAAATCAGATTTTGGAGAAGCTCTATACAGTCAGCAAAAACAAGACCAACAACCAATTGTGGCTCAGATCATGAACTCCTTATTGCCAAATCAGACTTAAACTGAAAGAAAGTAGAGAAAACCACTAGACATTCAGGTATGATCTAGATCAAACCCCTTATGATTATACAGTAGAAGTGACAAATAGATTCAAGGGATTAGATCTGATAGAGTGCCTGATGAACTATGGATGGAGGTTCATGACATTGTACAGGAGACAGGGAGCAAGACCATCTCCAAGAAAAAGAAATGCAAACAGGTGAAATGGTTGTCTGAGAAGTCCTTACTAATAGCTGAGAAAAGAATAGAAGAGAAAGGCAAAGGAGAAAAGATATACCTATCTGAATGCAGAGTTCCAAAGAATAGGAAGGAGAGAAAAGAAACCCTTCCTCAGTGATCAATGCAAAGAAATAGAGGCAAACAATAGAATGGGAAAGACTAGAGATCTCTTGAGGAAAATTAGAGATACTGAGGGAAAATTTCATGCAAAGATGGGCACAATAAAGGACAGAAATGGTGTGGACCTAAGAGAAACAGAAGATATTAAGAAGAGGTGGCAAGAATACACAGAAGAACTATACAAAAAAGATCTTCATGATGCAGATAACCACAATGATCACTCACCTAGAGCCAGACATCCTGAAATGCGAAGTCAAGTGGGCCTTAGGAAGCTTCACTACCAACAAAGCCAGTGGAGGTGATGGAATTCCAGTTGAGCTATTTCAAATCCTAAAAGATGATGCTGTGATGCACTCACTATGCCAGCAAATTTGGAAAAAACAGCAGTGGCCACAGGACTGAAAAGGTCAGTTTTCATTCCAATCCCAAAGAAGGGCAACGCCAAAGAATGTTCAAACTACTGCACAATTGCACTCATCTCACACGCTAGCAAAGTCATGCTCAAAATTCTCCAAGCCAGACTTCAATAGAACGTGAACCATGAACTTCCAGATGTTCAAGCTGAATGTAGAAAAGGCAAAGGAACCAGATATCAAACTGCCAGCATCCACTGGATCAAAGCAAGAGAACTCCACAAACACCTCTACTTCTGCTTTATTGACCATGCCAAAGCCTTTGTGTAGATCACAACAAACTGCGGAAAATTCTTCAAGAGATGGGAATACCATACCACCTTACCTGCCTCCTGAGAAATCTGTATGCAGGTCAAGAAACAACAGTTAGAACTGGACATGGAACAACAGACTGATTCCAAATCGGGAAAGGAGTACGTCAAGGCTGTACATTGCCACCCTGCTTATTTAACTTATCTTCAGAGTATATCAGGCAAAAATTACTGGGCTGGATGAAGCCCAAGCTGGAATCAAGATTGCTGGGAGAAATATAAATAGCCTCAGATATGCAGATGAACCACCCTTATGGAAGAAAGTGAAGAGGAACTAAAGAACCTCTTGATGAAAATGAAAAAAGAGAGTGAAAAAGTTGGCTTAAAACTCAACATTGAGAAAACTAAGATCATGGCATCTGGTTCCATCACTTCATGGCAAATAGATGGGAAAACAATGGAAACAGTGACAGACTTTATTTTCTTGGGCTCCAAAATCACTGCAGATGGTGACTGCAGCCATGAAATTAAAAGACACTTGCTCCTTGGAAGAAAAGCTATGACAGATCTAGACAGCATATTAAAAAGCAGAGACATTACTTTGCCAACAAGGTCCGTCTAGTCAAAGCTATGGTTTTTCTGGTAGTCATGTATGGATGTGAGAGTTGGACTATAAAGAAATCTGAGCATCGAAGAATTGATGCCTTTGAACTGTGGTGTTGGAGAAGACTCTTGAGAATCCCTTGGACTGCAAGGAGATCAAACCAGTCAGTCCTAAACGAAATCAGTCCTGGGTGTTCATTGGAAGAACTGATATTGAAGCTGAAGCGCCAACACTTGATGTGAAGAACTGACTCATTTGAAAAGACTCTGATGCTGGGTAAGATTGAAGGCAGGAGGAGAAGGGGATGACAGAGGAAGAGATGGTTGGATGGCATCACCGACTCGATGGACATGAGTTTGAGCAAGCTCCGGGAGTTGGTGACGGACAGGGAAGCCTGGCGTGCTGCAGTCCAGGGGGTCGCAAAGAGTCGGACACGACTGAGCAACTGAACTGAACTGAAGAGTAAATAAAATGAGGAATAAATAAAATGATGCATATAAATTGTCTGGTAGGTAATACACTTTCAATAACAGAATCATTTGTCAGCCCGTACTTTTTGAAGACAAGGCAAGGGAGTTGATAACTTCATATGCTAATAAATGCTTCATATTTCCTTCCCAGGGTGCTTTAAATTCTGTCGAAATCTAAGACCCTTGTCCTCGGGCCTATTTCATTACTCAAACAGAAATGAAAAAGATCAGATCTGAGATCATACCATCTGATTTTAGTCTGTTTAATTTCTTTTTTGCTTCTTGATCCTTTTTTGCTTCTTGATGAAGACAGTACCAGAATGTAGCACACAAGTCCACAATTTGGGCAGCCTCTTTCCTTTTATCTGTTTTGCTTATTCTGCAACACAGTCTCCCACATATTTTAAGTGGAACAATGTGTTTCCATGACCCACAAAAGTTGAGTTCAAATCCAAGGAGATGAAGTGTTAAGAGGCAGATAGGACTGGTCTAGGGTGTAGGTCAAGCATGGGCAATGTGGGAGATCTGGACCTTGCATCTAGTAGGAGCAGGACACAAACATCTGCGGAAGGGAGGAAAGAGTGTGGGCAGAAGAAGGAAGGGGGGAAGGAAAGATGGAGAAACGAAGTGGGGAAGAAAAAAAGGATCTTGTGAGGAATGAACCACAAGTAACGCTTGTTGAATGCCAAGTGGCTAGACAGCTGGAAGGTTCTCTGGGAGAGGGCCCTTCCTAGAGCCCTCCCTCTTGGATGCCTCTGGGCTGTTTAGGAGTTGGGTTCAGTTCAGTTCAATTCAGTCACTCAGTCGTGTCTGATTCTTTGTGATCCCATGGACTGAAGCACGCCAGGCTTCCCTGTCCATCACCAACTCCCGGAGCTTGCTCAAATTTATGTCCTTCGAGTTGGTGATGCCATCCAACCATCTCTTCCTCTATCACCCCCTTCTCCTCCTGCCTTCAATCTTACCCAGCATCAGGGTCTTTTTTCAATGAGTCAGTTCTTTGCATCTGGTGGCCAAAGTATTGGAGTTTCAGCTTCAATATCAGTCCTTCCAATGAATATTCAGGACTGATTTCCTTTAGGATTGACTGGTTGGATCTTCTTGCAGTCCAAGGGACTCTCAGGAGTCTTCTCCAATACCACAGTTCAAAAGCACCAGTTCTTTGGCACTCAGCTTTCTTTATAGTCCAACTCTCACATCCATACATGACTACTGGAAAAACCATAACTTTGATTAGATGGACCTTTGTTGGCAAAGTAATGCCTCTGCTTTTTAATATGCTGTCTAGGATAGCTTTTCTTCCAAGGAGCAAGTGTCTTTTAATTTCATGGCTGTAGTCACCACCTGCAGTGATTTTGGAGCCCCAAAAATAAAGCTGGGAGCTGGCACTCTATTCCCAGAGTTACCTGCAACAGAGTTCATTGTTCAGAAGTTTCTTGGGATCAGGATGGGACAGATTGACTTCTTTTTCTAGCAAGTATGAAGCCACAGCTTCTCCAACCATCCAGAAAGACCAAACTTTAGGGCTTGGAATGGGAAAGGGGAAGAGCTATGCACCAGAGGAAGAAAAGGGAACCTTGCAAGGATGTATGCTCCCTGCTATGGGAGGCCAGTGCCCAGTTGGTGCTGCTGCTGCTGCTGCTAAGTCGCTTCAGTTGTGTCCAACTCTGTGCGACCCCATAGACGGCAGCCCACCAGGCTCCCCCATCCCTGGGATTCTCTAGGCAAGAACACTGGAGTGGGTTGCCATTTCCTTCTCCAGTGCATGAAAGTGAAAAATGAAAGTGAAGTCGCTCAGTCGTGTCCAACTCTTCACGACCCCATGGACTGGAGCCTACCAGGCTCCTCCATCCATGGGATTTTCTAGGCAAGAGTACTGGAGTGGGGTGCCATCGCCTTCTCCGCCCAGTTTGTGCACTAGGGGGGAAATAGGAGTTATAACTGCCCTTCCCTGACTCCTCCACCCTCCGGGCCCCTGATCAGCATATACCTCCGCTGTCTTTATACTGGAGAACTTCTTTCAGCAGGTGGAGGGCCCCAGCTCTCTTTTCCTCTGGGCTAGGCAGGGATTGACTCCACTGGTAAGCCATCAGCAATCCCTCCCTACTGATTATCCCTCCACATGCTCTCATCTCTCAAATGAAAGAGAGAAAGGAATCTTCTCTTGTCCCTACTTGTCCCTCCCATTCCACTCCACTTCTGTTCCCCTTTACAGTGAAACATCTCAAAACAACTTTCACTACTTTAACTCCATTTTCCTCACCTAACCTGTTTCATCAAATCCTTCCACTTCCCTCTACAGGCACCAGCCTAATAGAAACCACCATCCGCTTTGATAGGAATTATTAGGAAGCATCCTAACTAGTTTTCCTGTTTTGAGCCTCAGTCTCCTCTGAACCTTTCTCCACATAGGTAGTCAAGGTGATCTTTTAAAAATACAAATTGGACCTGGAATACCACTCAACAATAAAAGAGGGCAAACTTCAGACAGGCACAACTTGGATGACTCGTAAGGGAATTAAGCTGAGTGAAAAAAACAATCCCCAAAGGTTACACACTGTATGACTCATTTATATAACATTCTTAACATAACAGAATTATAGAAATGGAGTACAGATGAATGGTTGCCAATGGCAAGGAACTGGTGGGGGTAGGGGGAGGGTGGTACTGGGGAGGTGGCTGAGGCTACAGGAGCAACATGATGGATTCTTGCAATGATGGAAGTATTTTGTATGCCAACTGTGGTGGTGGATACACGAGTCTACAGGTGATAAAATCATGATAAAATTGGATAGAATTAAGTACAAATAAGGTTTCCCTCGGAGAAGGCAATGGCACCCCACTCCAGTACTCTTGCCTGGAAAATCCCATGGATGGAGGAGCCTGGTAGGCTGCAGTCCATGGGGTCGCTAAGAGTCGGACATGACTGAGCGACTTCACTTTCACTTCTCACTTTCATGCATTGGAGAAGGAAATGGCAACCCACTCCAGTGTTCTTGCCTGGAGAATCCCAGGGACGGGGGAGCCTGGTGGGCTACCGTCTATGGGGTCGCACAGAGTCGGACACGACTGAAGCGACTTAGCAGCAGCAGCAAGGTTTCCCTGGTGGTTCAGTGGTAAACAATCTGCCTGCCAATGCAGCACATGTGGGTTCGATCTCTGGGTCAGGAAGATCCCCTGAAGGAAATGTAAACCCACTCCAGTATTCTGCCTGGAAAAATCCCATGGACAGAGGAGCCTGGTGGGCTGCACTCTATGGGGCTGCAAAAGAGTTGGACACGACTTACCGACCAAACAATGGCAAAGTACAAATAAAACTAGGGAAATAATAAGATTGGTAGATTATACTAATGTCAATATTCTGGTTATGATTTTGTACTTATGATCTTGCATCATACAAGGGGAAACTGGGTAAGTACCCAGTAAAAAATACACGGGATTTCTCTGTATTATTTCTTACAAACATGTGAATCTACAATTATCCCTAAAGAAAAAAGGAACAGAAAAGAAATATAAATCAGGTCATGTCATGCTCCAGGGGTAAAGTCATTCATTCACTGGCCTTCCATTGATTTTGCAATAAAATGGCTTGTCCATTGACTAGAATGCAGTCCACAATCTGGTCCCTGTCAACCTATCCAGGCTTATGCTGCTCTCCCTAGCTCTTCTGGTGCTGATCACAACCACCACCTCTTAGTCTTAAGGAGGTTAAGATTTGCCCCTCCTGGGTTTCATACGTCTGCTTCCTCTTTCTGCAAGGCTTTCTCCTGGCTCTTCCAATAGTTGCCATTTTATAAGTTTCAGGGCTCGGCTAAATGCCACCTCCTACTTTCCTAACCACACAGTTTGCACCCTCTTTTTTCCCTGCACAGGCCTAATGCCAAATCTGATTATTTTCTCACTTCTTGGTCGTCTGTCTTCCCCACTAGACTGCAAGCTCCGAGGGCAAGTGGAGGGTGTTCTGCTTGACTTTGCCCTATACCCTGAGCGCCTGGCAGAGTGCTTGGCACAAGGTGAGGGCTCAGTAAACCGAATGTTGAGTGAATGAATGAGTAGCCACGTGCTGCTCTGCCATCGGTGCTTTTCCGAATGATGTAAAGCCCTCTGTATGGTGGCTTTTGGCTAATGGTTGGGGATCCTTTCCGCTCCCTCCGGCCGATTACTAAGGGGAAGGGTCGCCGGTGGGTCCTCTGGCGTCCCTCAGAACCACAGGGCTCTTGCAGTCTGGGGCCAAATCGCGGTGCGCCCCGGACCCGGGCTGCTTTGCAGGGGGTGCGTAGGTTAGCTGGGGCCCCGGGTGACGCCACCTTCGCTCGACTCCCTTTGTTGCTCCCACCTCCCCGGCGCCGGCCGCTGCCGCCTGCAGTGACTCGTGACTCCCCGCCGGCCTCGAGGGCTGCGGCGCCAGGGGGGGGCTCGGGCGCCCCCGGCCCGCCCTCCCCTCGGCCTCCCACGCCAGCCGGGGAAGCGCTCGCCCCCGCCTCCTCGCAGCCACCTTCCCCGCGCGCCCGCGCCTTGCAGTCGGCGGGCCGCTCCCGAGGCGGGGGCACGTGGCCGCGCGTGGTGCGTGGCGCCCCAACCCCACCCCGCCCCCGGCCGGGCGGGCTCCGGCGCGCGCGCCCCGCACCGCAGCCCCCGTGGGCCAGGCCCGGGCTGGCGCGCGCCCCGCCCCGCCCCCGGCCAGCCGCGCCCGCCCCCGCCCCCGCGCGCGCGCGCGCCCTCCCTCCCCGCCTCCCCCGCGCGCCCCTCCTCTCGCGCCCCTCCCGCGCCCTACATCCACCGCCCGGCCGAGGGGGCTCAGTCCGCAGCCGCCGCCGCCGCGCCTCCGTATCGGTGCTGGCAGCGGCCGCCGCCGAGACAGCCGTGCGGGCGAGCATCCCCAGGCAGTAAGCCCGCTTTCTCTCCGCGTGTGAGTGCATGCGTGTGTGCCTCCCGCCCCGTGGGCCCGCGTCCCGGGGGAGCGGCTGCCCTCCTACCCCGCCGCTGCCCGCGGGCTGGCCCCCGGGGCGGGTATCTGGGGCCTCGGGCCTCGGCCGTCCGGCCCGGGGTGGGGACTGCGGGCCGGCCGGCCGCGGGGTCCCCTCCCCTCCCCTCCCGCCGGTGCGTGCCTCAGCCTCCCCTCGGTTTTCGGGCTCTCGTCGCCGGGGTGGCGGGTGGAGGGGATCAGGAGCGCCTGGAGGTGGGGGCAGCGCGAGGGAGGAGGGGATTCTCCCCATTTTCCTCTTCGGAATGGTGGCGAGTGGGAACCGAGGGTACGGGGCCCTGGGCTTTCTGCCCGGGGGTGGAGGGCAATGGGGGTGGGGCGAGGTGGGGGGCACCTTTCGATTCCCTCAACGAAGATAGCTAGCTGCGGTTACGGGGAGTGGGTAAAGATGAAGTGGGGGGGCGTCCCCTAGGTTTTCTTGAGGGTGGCGAGAATGGGGAGGAAGAGAGGAAGGGAGGGAGGGGGAACCTGCCTCGGTTCGTACAACGAGGAGGGCGGGCGGGAGTGTGCAAGGGAAGGAGTAGAGGTGAGGGGCTCCCAGGGTTTTCTCGTCGAGGATGCTGGGGGTGGTTCGAGGAGTGGGGGTGGAGTGCAGAGGGAAAGAGGAGGACATGGAGGGCCCGCTCTGGTTCTTCTCTTAGGGGATGGCGGGGGGTGGGCGAATGGGGGTTGGGGAGAGGGGGATTTCAGCTCCAGCGCGAAACCTAGAGAAGCTGGAGGAAGGTTCTGTAACACGGGTTGAGTCTTAGAAGGTGGATTTTCAAAACTGCAGGGTGTGACCTTTCCGTCTCAAAAAGCGTGAAATCCCAACAAGGTGCCGTCTGTTCTAGGCTCTGGGAGAGAGGTTTCTGCTTTCGAAGTTTCTCTTTTCTCTTCCATTCCTTGCGGCCTCTTCGCAGGCATCCAGGACTAGGTAGAGATTTGGAAATTGGCAAGGGAAGACTTGGTGTGGTTTGTGTTCGGCGCTATATGATTTTCTGCGTTTGAGACTGTACGGGTTTCTCAGGTTTGTTTTGATTGCCCCTTACAATACAAATCCTGTACCAGCGAGACCCCTTGGGAAAAGAAGAGAACAAGGTTTATTAAGGGGATTCCAGGTTTGGTTTTTGAATTTCCTGAAGTGCGAGAGATACGTCGTGGTAGTATTTTCCTTGGCTTTCAGAAGATGTAGAAATAGAATTAAACGTACGTCTTTGCTGGAAGTCCCTTATAGTCATTTAAATTATTCTATCGGGATTGTCTGAGCCCCCTTTGATTTGAATTTGGAGTAGATCCAGTTTTCCTAATTGGAGCCATCATTTTGTAATTGCCTGTAATTCTTCCCTGGGTTATCAAATCTATGGCAAGCTTATAGAGCTGCAGGAATAATTTTTTTTTCGTTATCTTGATTAAGACAGTTTTAATGTAAATTTTATGTTGTTCCTTGGAAATGTGAACATTTGCAGAATAGCATACATTTAAATTATGAGCCCCTTGGAATTTTGCGAAGCCTTTTCCTCCCCAGCTCATCTCCAGGAACACAACAGAACCCTCCCCATTCTTTACACTGAGGAAGCAAGGGCTTCTGGGATGGTTGCTTTGCTTTTGGAAACTCATGCTCATATTTTCTTAGGAAGAATACATATTGAAAAGGCTCAGGCCTTTAATGTGGTGAGGCTATATGTGCTTTCCCATTTTGGTTACATAAGGTTCCAATCTAGTCTTTACCTTTAGTCTTTAAAAATGCTTATTTAACATTTTTAAGAGCAAATATAATCTTTATGCAACAGGAAACTGGTCAGATATACCATGATTTGTGCAAGCCACCTACCAATAAGTATATAGTCTTAAGACTACCATACAGATTCTGTAACTATATCTGGTTTTTGAAATTCTGAGTTACCATTCCCATATTGAATTTTTGGAGAACGAAAACATTTTTTTTTCAACCAAGTCTAGATTTTTGAGTGAAAGCTTAAAAAAATGGTATAAGATTTAAATTGGTAAAATTCCCCTTATGTGATACCAGGAAATTGAAGCTAACTTAATGTGTCCAGCTAATGGACCACTTAAACAAGATAATTTATTTGTGTACTGGAAATGATAAACTGAAAATGTTTTAAGTGAAAATAGAGGTTTTGATCTCAAAGATGGACGAGAGTACATTTAAATGAACACTGTTATTTGCACCATTTCTAATGTTAATGTGATACCCAATTCTATACACTGGTCAATGATCTAAAAATAATACATTAAAAGTGCAATTTAAATCTGATATTTTCTCATGTGAATAAAATGCTGGGAGTGGTTAAATTTTTTACAGAGAGAAGCATGTGATGGTGGTGGGCCCTAGAATTTCTCTAGACAAAAGGAGTAAATGAAGTGTCTTTTACCCAGCTTTTTGAGAATGTGGTGTTTGCCCTTCAGGACTGGAGGAGGGGAGAAAAAAAATAAACTTCAAAAATTAACAAAAATATGGTCATATATCTTTCCAAATATTTTTTTACACTTGGCTTAGTTGCGATATGCAGGATCTTTCATTGCTGCACTAAGGCTTAGTTCTTCTGTGGCACGTGGGATCTTAGTTCCTGACTAGAGATCTAACCGTGTCCCCTGCATTGCAAGGCGGATTCCTAACTACTGGATGACCAGGGAAGTTTCTCTAAATATTCTTAAAAGTTTTGCTTATATACATTTGAAAAGTAATTTGTAAATCAAGCCTACAAATTAATTTAAGACCTTGACTCTCACCTCTATAAAGTTTTGACGTTAAAAAAAAAAAAAGAGCTGTTCACTAAAGGATGGACGTGTTAACCTCAACCTCCTGAGGCTGATCCCCCTCTGTTTTCCTGCTTCCCACCTCTGGGTTCCCTTCTTTCCCTCTTGTGCCAACTTTTATGACCTTGTGGGAGTTGAACAAATGTTCATGCTTGCTTGAACTCTAGGCCTTATCTATTTGGCTGCTATCCCCAACTTTTACCTACAAAATTTTTTTGGTTAATTGAATTTTTCAGTTGTTTGGATTTGGAGTAAAAGGGAGTAGACTATAATTATTTTCTCTTAAAAGATCTTTTCTTTCAGCTCCTGTTGGACGAGAGCAAAGAAAGGTTCTTTTTTCTTTTTGGTCAACAGAGTACTTAATTAAGCAGACTATATGACCATTTATTTATTCAACCAACATTTGCTGAGTTACCGCCTCTGTTGGAGGCTCTGTGCTAGATACTCTGTGCTAGATGCACAGTGGATAAGAAATGGCTCCTGCTTTCTGGTGCAGTTATTAAAATGAAAAATAGACAGTGAATTCATTGTGAATAATCGAGAGTTGTCCAGAGTCTTTTCGACTGGACAGTAAACATTCTACAGCCGTGCAAACAGGGGAGCCATTTTTTCTGGGGTATTTACTTACTGCATAAATTCCATCTCACCTTCCCAACGAAGACATAGTCTGTCAGTTTGGGTACTATGATTTATAAGTCATCTTAAGGCCAATGGCCTTTTAAATTTTTTATGTAATTAGGACATAGCAGATTTCTTGATTTTTAAAGTTCAACATTTTGTATGACTGTAGATAGTAATGGGCTTCCCAGGTGGTGCTGGTGGTAAAGAACCCGCCTGCCAGGGCCAGAGACATGTAAGAGATGTGGTTTGATCCCTGGATTGGGAGGATCTTCTGGAGGAGGGCCTGGCAACCAACTCCAGTATTCTTGCCTGGAGAATCCCATGGACAGAGGAGCCTGGTGGGCTACAGTCCATAGGGGCGCAAAGAGGCGGACATGACAAAAGTGACTTGGCATGCACATACAGAGTAGTGAAAACATAAACAGGCCAGCGTTCTTTCCTGTGACTTAAAGCAGCTTCTGACAGCAAATTGGGCCAAAAAATTGATTTTTCTGTGGTAAGCTTTGACTTATGGGTACCAATGAATGATGGAGCGTTCAGGAATAGATAAAACTAAATGAGAGTGCGAGTAAAACTTTGTTCTCCTGTGGGGCTCCCTCCCAAATGTTGGAGAGTTCCCATCTGCGGGTAGTTCTAGACCAGTGATTTTGAACTGGGGCACTTTTGCCCCCTAGGGGACATGGAACAATGTCTGGAAAGAGTTTTGGTGGTCACAGCTTTGGGTATGTCTCGTGGGTAGAGGTCAGGCAAGAGGCTTAAACAGTCTATGATGCACGGAGAAGCCCCCTACAACAGAGTATCACCTGACCCCAATTGTGAATAATGCTGAGGTTGATGTAATTTCCTGTATGAAACACAGTAAAATGTAATTTTAGGAGAGAACACTAATACTGTCTTGATTTGAATAAGGATTTGAGCTTACTTTACTAGTCTTAAGAGTGACTAGTTCCTGAACATCAACCCAAATAATTAAGACTGATAAAAGCTGTCATTTATGGTACTTAACCCTGTGCTAGGCCCCTGTATACATTGTATAGTCACTTCAGTTTTTAAATGAAGAAACCATCCTCAGAGAGGTAATTTGCCCTTGGTCTCACAGCTGGTCACAGTTAAACAGAGACACCAAAATTAAGATTGTCTACTACTCCTCGGAAGTTCATGGTTTTGAGCACAACATCATACTGTCTCCCTTGTGGTGTGCTCCATTCAAAATCTTACTTAAAATCAAAATTACAATATGTCCTATATACCATTGAGTTTGCTGAAGAGTAATTAAAACTATGAATGTTAAATTTGATCATATGGAAGTCGGGGGAGAAAGAGAACTGACATTACTTGAAGGCCTACTATTAACTCTAGAAAATATGTGAGGGACTTCCTTGGTGGTCCAGCAGTTGAGAATCTGCCTTGTGGTGCAGGGGATGCAGGTTCAATCCCTGGTTGGGGAGCTAAGATCCCATATGCCGCGAGGCAATAAGCCCTCATGCCACAATGAATATCCCGTGTGATCCAACTCATGCCACAATGAATATCCCGTGTGATCCAACTAAGACCTGAGGTGGCCAAATAATTTAATTTTTTAAAAAAGAAAATAGGAATTGAATTTATACCCATTATGTAATTTGATCCTGACAGCAACTGTGCAAAGTGGTTATGATGCACGGATGAAGTTGGTTAAGTACCTTGTCTAAGATTACACAACTAATAAGCGGCAGTTGGGATTTGAACTTCAGTCCTATGAGTAAGCCATTGTCCCTTGCTGCGTTCTCTGAAGCTTGGGTTGCTGAAGCGGGTGAGGCAAGGAGCCTACTGCAGAGAGGTGAGTGAGTAGTCCTAGGTAAAAAGTCTTTTCAGAGGTAATGTGTTGTAGAAATGGATTACAGCCAGGTGGAGAATGGAGAGGTGAGCCACTATACCTTCCTCAGTTGAGGAGAATGCAGGTCAATATGAAGTTTGTTCTAGAGTTCTACCCAAACTGAAACTGCAGTTGTCATTTTGGAGAACTTTGTAGTCTGTCTACCGTGAAAGTTTTAAACACTGTTTTTATAATGGTGAAACTAAAAGTTACCTAATTGCATGTATATCCTTGCCACAGCTTACCTTCTGCCTTTTTCGAACTGTTGTATAGAGCTTAACAATGACAGCATTTAGTTTTGTAGTCTTTGTACACAATTTAAACATTTGTTTTTGCTGTGGACATTGTTTTTACAATAAACGTCATCAAATTCATGCTTGTGTTTTCCATATGGGGGTGTGTGTTTTGTTTTGACAGCTAAATATTTATTTTAACTTTAAATGTGTTGTGTTTTAGAGCATAAAAAGAGGAAAAATGAAAACCAGCCCAATAGCAACCGTATTTTGTCCGGCAAGCTTTTTGTGTGTGTGTGTGGGTAGAAGAAGTACCTCATGTTTCATTTCGTTCACTTTAAAGGAATTTTAACAGTGATCCTCAAAGGCCAGGATGCTGGAAAAAAAAGAGAGAAAGATTATCTAGATAAAATGTACATTTTGATTTCCACATAAAACTGTGAGCAATAGATTCTGATTATAATAATAATGTCCTGATTCTGACTATAGCAATCAGCCACTTGAGTAATCAACCACTGTATGTGGACATGTTTTGTGATACTGCCTGATTTTGTTACCCCTTCCCCCAGGATTTTAGAGTGGACTTGAGAAATCTGGTAAAACTTGCAAGAATACATTCATCATTTTGAAAATCTATTTTTAAAATAAGAACGGCACTTTTTCATTGTGGGGAAATTCAGAAAATACAGACAAGCCTAAAGAAAATAAAAATCAGTTATAATCCACCACCCCCAAATTAGTGATAGTGTTTTGAATTTCTTGTTTAAATGCAGTGATTTTTTTTTTAACGGTGGACCCAAGTCCATTGCAGAATCTCCAGTTTATAAGTGTAGTCTTAGGTTTTTAAAAAAATTTACCAAAAAGTCTGAATTACTGTTGCATCTCTAGATAGAAGTCGTGGTCATGAAGAGTGAAATGAGAATGCCATCCAAGAGTTAGAGAAAGATCATGTGGCCTCCTCCTGTAAGCTTCTGAAAATACCTCCTCCTCCAACTTGAGTAGGAGAATTTCAGCTAAAGGGCTGTTAGAATCCACCTCCCTTTGTTTTACAGGTGAGAAAACTGAGGCTCAAAGAGGCCAAGCGCATGATCCAAGGTTGTATGATGTGTTAATGTTAGAGTTCCAATTTGAAGTTTTAGGTTCTCCATGTGTAGGTAAGCTTTAATTTCCTAATTAATAACTCTTCAAAGCCAGAACCTTCTGTTGGCCTGTCTCTCAAGAGAACAAGTTATTATGGTGAAAGTATGTTAACTATATAGTAAAGGATACCAAAAAGGCCATGATTTTCTTAATTTCAGAAAATGATCAGAACAGTTGTTTGCAGGAGTTTATCATGTTATTTGCTTTATTGAAATTGAACATTAGTGGTGGGAAACCTCTTTTGAGCAGCTAGCCTTTAATTTCTTTTGGCCTGGGAGGTAAGGACAAGTACCAAAGCCTATGGAATATGCCTAGAATCACAGAAATGCAGCAGCAACTTTATGAGTCTTTACACATACTAGCCTGGAAGGCCCCAATTGGAGCCACCGCTGCATGAAAGTTTCCTTTGCCTTTATAAAATGAGATGTCTTAAAATTGTGGGAAAGTTAAAATTGTGGAAAAGAAATTTTAAAGATGTATTTGCTTCCAAACTTGGTAAGTTCAGTTGCAGCAAACACACATGCGCGTGCGCCCACATGTGCGGACGTTGTTTTAAATCTAGCACGGTGAAAAAAATCAATTCTTCGACTTTCCTCCCTTTCTTTCTTGGCTGTCTTTGTTCTTTCTGTGGCTGCGTGGGTCACTCTCTTCATATCTCCTTTGCCTGAATGTCTATTTTACTCTCAGGGTGACTTTCCTTCTTCTTTTTTTGGGGGGGGGGTCCAATGGACTCTGCCCACTTGCCTTTTTCCAGGCTCCCGGAGCCCTCATCAAGTTCCTCTGCCGCCGTGTCTTCCCCTTCCCTCGTTTGCCAGGATTACAGTTAGCCCACCCTGGACCAGGTCTGTTTTTCAGCCTAGGATAGGCAGGGAAGCTGCTCTCTAGAGCAAGTGTGTGGTGAGATCCAGTGTTGCTTGATACAGAAATGTCACTGCTAGAACAGAATTCAACAGAGTACATCCGGTGATTACATAGGCTGCATACACATGTAAACCTTTAACACAAAATCATCCCTTCTCTGTGGCCAGGGGCCCAGCCAATGCTAAAGCTACATGGAATAATGATTATGGATACTCCCTGCCAAGGGCTTACTATTTGAACAAATGAGAAAATTGTACCCTTGCCTAGGGGTGTGTTCTGAAGTAGTTTTTGCTCCTGTTCCTCATTATTGCCTGCTAATGAGTATGTATATTGTCGGTGAGCTGCCAGCTCTTCCCAGCTTCCTGCAGTATGCTGTATTTCTCTTCTGACAATGGGTTTTCCTCTGTATTTAAACCAATGAGATTTGCTTGCACTTTATTTTGGGAGTACTCTAGGTGTAAAATACACAGATAAAAGATACATGTGTACTGGCTTTGTAAGTGCAATGAAACCTAGAAAAAGAAAAGAGCTATCAAAATAAGTCATGGTTGCCAGCATTCTACTTTCTGTAGGTTTTATTTACCCACCTAAAAACTCTGGTTCTTACATATGTTCAGGACATAGTCCATAGTAGACGTTCTAATCACAAGAATTTGCAAAATCCACAAAATTCTAAATATGCTTTTCAGTACTAAAGACATGATAGCTGGCAATGTAGAGATTTTATTGTCAAGGTTGTTTTGATAAGGATGGTACAAAAGTTAATTTCTGTACTCAACAAGTTTTGTTATTCACTTTCAGTTTTAGAGTGCGGATAAGGCTGTTTGGCATCTGTCAGATTAAAAATGTGTGATTTATTGGGAAGACATTAAGGATTGGTTTTTCAGTGGATCTCTGTCAGGTCTACTATAAGACTTTATTCTTGTTTGGGAAGCTGATTGTCAGCGTCTGTGTATAGACATAATTTATCGTCTACACTTCTGTGTGACTAGGTGACCTGAAGTAACAGGTGTCCCCCAGGTTGCTTATAGACTAAAAAGTACATACAGGCGCACAGACACATCAATTCCAAACATTTTTATATCACTAAACCATAGTGGTGAATTTAGACATTTGAATTAACAAAATTTTCTTTTTCAAAAGTTTGTAAAAAGCACCCTGTAAATAATGATAGCTTCAAATACTTAAAATGTTAAAAAAATATATATCATCAGTCGGATGGTTTCTAGATGCTAAGGAGACACTTTGAGTTCCTTGTCAAAGATTCTACATCTCCAAATACCAGGGTCAGATCAGATTTTCAAATTCTGGACCCTTCCCTTCTGGGCCACAAGATGCAAAAATTTCCAGTGTAGTAAGCACATGTAACCACACTAAGGAAAAGAAATGAAGCAGCCAAGCTAATAGGAGGTAATAGGAGGTTTATACTTGCATCTACAGATAAAACAGTTGGCCTTTTTTGGAGCCACTTTCTAAATATCAACTTCCCCCAATTTATTAAAGAATAACATATATAATTATATATATTTATAGGTGTAGTGTGGTACAATAAATTAAGTACAATAAATAAATCTGTCATAAGTAAATTATAATGGATAAATTAGGAGTTCAGGATGAACATGTACACACTACTATATACAAAATAGACAAGGGCCTACTGTATAACAGGGAACTATATTCCATATCTTGTAATAACCTCTAATGGAAAAGAATCTGAAAAAGAATAGATATATGTATATAACAATAACTTTTCTGTACACCTGAAAACATTGTAAATTTGAAAACATTGTAAATTAACTACACTTCAATTGAAAAATGGTTAAAAATAATATGAAAAAAGGAAGTGTACAATGTGATGGTTTGATATACATATGCATTGTGGAATGGTTATTAAGATAATCTGATAGCCACTCTATCGAGTATAATTTATGTACAGTAAACTACATCCAGTTAAGGCATCTGGGTTGCAGCAGGGGTATACACCCATGAGGCCACTGCCACTCTGGGATGTGGAATATTTGGGGCACTCACTCCCCCTACATGCTTCCTTTCGCTTCTTTTTTTGCAGCACATTCTTCCCTTGCCCCAGTCCCCAGGCCACTGCTGATCTGCTTTTGTGTAAAAGCTGCTTTCTAACTTAGATTTGAAAAGTTTGTGGATCTTCCTTGATCCAAAGACCAGATATAAATCCAAAACACCCTTTTCTTCTGTGTATTTGAGATAAAATAATATTACAGGCAGATTCCAGGTTTGACTTTCTAGAATCTTTTCCTGATTGCTTAAAGATGTGTACTTAAGAATTTTGTCTGCGAGTAAACTATAGCCTCTATTAAATAGTCTCAGTACATACTTGGATTGAAGGGAGATAGAAACCAAGAGAGAAACAATTCTAATAAAATGGAAAAGTGGTATATGTTCTTCTGAAATAGGTAGTGACGTGTCAAATCCCTCAAGGATAGGACACATAATGTAATTTGAATCTTGCTTCATACTTATTCATAGATTAAGACTGCAAGCAATGAGAACAAATGTTTTACACCTGTAGATCTATACCTTCAGCTAGTGTGTGTATCAATATATAATTATTCAGGAATAACCCTATCCCCTGAGCCTTCCGAAAGATTTGAAATGGTTTCAGGGGGAATTTAAAGTGGATGGAAGGTATACCATCTTTACACACTAGTACAAAGCCAGCTTTTCACATGCTGACTGTTGCTTTCCCATTGATATATTCAGTTGAACGAATGATTAGGCAACTGAAGGGCTATAGTAGAGATAGGGGCTTCCCAGGTGGCGCTAGTGGTAAAGAAACTGCCTGCCAGTGCTGGAGACATAAGAGACGCTGGTTCAGTCCCTGGGTCAGAAAGATCTGGAGGAAGAAATGACAACCCATTCCAGTATTCTTGCCTGGAGAAGCCGCATGTACAGAGGAACTTGGTGGGCTACAGTCCATTGGGTGCAAAGAGTCAGACACGACTGAAGCAGCTGAGCGCGCACACACACACACACACACACACACACAGTATTGAGATGCAGTTTTTCCCTTCCTAACTCACTCCCTCAAAATAATCCATGTCACCATAATTTGTGTCTAACAAGCTTTCCTTTCCATTGCTGTCGCTCTGTCCTGCATCTAGTCTCCATCTGACGCTCCTGATTTCGACTGTTTCTGCCCTTCTTTGCTTTTCTTTCCCAGGTTTCTTCTTCCTCCTCTTTTTTGTCTCCTGATACTACTACTTCTCTTACGCTGCTCTGCTTTCTCATGACAAAGCTGTTTTTATAAACATCTCCAGACCAAGTCATCAGCAGACTAATTCCAACATGTCAAATGTCATCTTGGAGATTATTTTTCTGTTTCGTGGTCAGATGTCATCTTGGAGATTATTTTTCTGTTTCGTGGTCAGATGTCATCTTGGAGATTATTTTTCTTTTTGTTTCGTGGTCCAATAATTCAGACTCCTATTAAGTTTGGGGCCATGCTGGTGGTTTGAGAGTTGTGAAGGGTTGGTTTTCAGATAAAGTTGAGTATGTGGGTCTGTTATAGACAGTTGTTGAAACCATGATTCACTGAAAAGGAATGAGTGATGTACATTACAATGTTCCTACAAAACTTACTTTTACAAAGCTAAAGCAATTAAAATGCTCTTGCGGTAAGGAGATTTATTGTTCCTCAAAAAGTACTGGAAAGATTTTGTTTTGTTTTTATTGGGCATAACTTGCAGCTTGTCAGATCTTAGTTCCCTGTTCTGGGATCAAACCTGGGCCCTCGGCAGTTAAAGTGTGGGAGTCTTAACCACTGGACTGCCAGGGCATTCCTGGAAAGGGTTTTTTTTTTTTTTTTAATCCTTCAACATTAGTCAAAATCTATAGAATGCACAACATACACCGAGTGAACCCTAATGTATACTATTAAGATTAGTTAATAGTTATCAATGAGGGTTCAACAACTATACAAAATATAATAATGCAGGGTATCAAAAATGGAGGAAAGTGGAAAGGGGTCTTATTAAGGTATGTGGGAACCACTTTCTGTTCAATTCTGTAACTCTAAAACTGCTTTTTAAAATGTATATAGGTGTATAACACTGTCACTTTGCTGTATAGCAGAGATTGGCACAACATTGTAAATCAACTATAGTACAATTTTAAAATTATTGCCAAAAAATAAAGCTGCTTTAATAAATCTATTATTTTCACTTGAGATTCAGAAATATAATGAATATATCAGGCACGTTTTATTATTAACTTGTAGATAAATCACAGTGTTTGTTTTTAAGTATAGTAATGTAAAAGTTGGACATGACTGAATCTGAGCATAGCATAACGTAAGAGAAGTGCTTCTCACGAGTGCTGTGAGTTGAGTCACGCTGTGCTGTGCTCAGTCACTCAGTCGTGTCCGAGTCTTTATGACCCCCAGCAGGCTCCTCTGTCCAGGGATTTCCCAGGCAAGTATACTGGAGTGGGTTGCCATTTCCTACTTCAGGGGATTTTCCTGACCCAGGGATCGAACCCAGGCCTCCTGCAGGTGGATTCTTTCCCACAGAGCCGTGTGGAAAGCCCTTAACTTAGCCCACAGGCTCCCTGAATAGTGACAGTGTGAGCTCCTGGGAGAGCTGCCCAGCTGCTCACCACTCTCAGGTTGTACAAGAGTTACTGGGCAGCTCAGTGTGAGCACTGGGAACTGTCTCTGTCTGTGGTCACTGAGGCATCGTGCCATCTTTGTGGTGGAGTGGAGCCCCAGGCTTGACAAATTGCCTGCCTTACAACTCAAAGAGCCCCTTTTTGACCCTTGCATTTGTGGTGTCACCAGCAACAGTGACAATCGGTGAGCTCATGCCAACTCTTGGAGCCAGTATCCAGGGCAGAGTTTGATTGCTTTGGACCAAAGGTTATTTCTTGGCTTGTAGTAGCATAAATCTGACACCAGAACCTCCAGGCAATTACCCAGCTTGGCCAATGCGACAGTAAACCTATGTGAAAAGATGAGGTCTTTTAAGGTCTTACTATAAATGATTTCTATATTCCTGGAACTGAGTGAATATTATGAGCATCTTCAAGTACGTGTCGCTTTCTTGAGTTGGCTGTGTGAACAGACCATTCTATGTAGGCGTGGGTGGGTGGGGATCAGGCCTGAGAGGGACTTTGAGGCTGAGGGAGATAAGGAAACATTGGGATGGTGTTAAAGTCATTGGAAGAGAAAAAATGACAAAGCATTAGGAATTAGAACATAAATGAGGGCAGTCACTCAAGGAATGGCTGTCTTGGGGATGTGACTGTTCATGGAATGTGTCCATCAGCTCTGTGATTAGACCCAGGGTCAAAAACTTCATACAGTTAGCTGCAAAATTACTCATGAAGGGGGAGTTGGTTATCAAGTTCACCTGTTTAATGTATTAAATTTCATTGTATATTGGAAGAATTTTTTAATGTATGGATCTGGTATATATACTTATTGTTATGCCTGTTATTAGGAAAGCTTTCACATATTTTTTCTTGATTTCAGTGCTTGACTGGTTGACTGTACATGTGGTCCTACCTCTATTGGAAGCACCAGATTTTAATGGGAAGGGGAAAGAAGGGACAGAGAGAATCTCTCCATTGAGTCACAATCCTTGATGGAGGCTCGGGATTCCAGTTTGGCTGCCAACGTCATGGGTTACTGTGGGCCAGTGGTGACCCGAATGGTGGCACAAGCACTACATTCCTTGTGGTCACCCTCACGATTGACACCAAGTTCTGCAAGCTGACTGGATTGTACGTGCAGTTCCTGTCCATTGTAGAGGCAGCAGAAGTAACGGTCTGACCAGTGCATCCTGTGTTCATCCCACAGGTGTACACAGGCTCACTCAGTCAGTCAAGAGGCCTGGCACAGTCTTGCTCCTCCCAGCCAGGCTGCTGGAAATAGCTGGAAAGCCTGTGGAGATGCTGTGATGATGGCAGGCAGGGCGGGTATGTGACAGGGTCTGCCCTGCTTACCCTTCTGCTGCTGCTGCCCTTTGTCTCCTCTTGGTCTCCCTTCCCCTCTGTCTCCTGCTTACCCTGGATTTTTCTGTTAAGGTGCAAGGAAAGTTCAAAAAAAGTTGGGGCCCCTTGGCAGAGGGCATCGAGTCCCCAGAGTAGTGTACTTTAGACTTCCCCCACTGCTGGGCTGTTACAGCTGCATGGGCCTGGTATGTATCAGATGGAACCTGGGGTACTTGTGAAAGTTTCTGATGTACAACTTGAAAGTTGATTTGTGTCACCTCATAAGCTTATTGTTCCTTCCTCTTTTAAAACCCCTCCTATTTTCCTTTTGTTGCTGTTGTTGTTTAGTCATGTCTGACTCTTTACTATCCCATGGACTGTAGCCTGCCAGGCTTCTCTGTTCATAGGGTTTTCCAGGCAAGAATACTGGAGTGGGTTGCCATTTCCTTCTGCAGGGGATCTTCCCAACCAGGGATCAAACCTGCTTTGCCTGTGTCTCCTGCATGGGCAGGCAGATTCTTTACTGCTGAACCACCTGGGAAGCTGAAATTTTCCTTTCTGTGTGTTATCATCCCTATAGCACACTCTGGCTGTGTGTATGCCAATGAGAAGGACTTACTGTGCAGCTAAATTGATTGGAGCAAGGCTGCCCAGTTGTCAGCACTTCGGGAAATGGTTCATAGGATACAAAAGCCAGCTTCTAGAGTAAGAGTCTGAACACTTCCTCAAATGAAATCATCAGATGTTTTCAGTTCAGTTCAGTTCAGTCGCTCAGTCATGTCCTACTCGTTGCGACCCCATGAATTGCAGCACGCCAGGCCTCCCTGTCCATCACCAATTCCCAGAGCTCACTCAAACTCACGTCCATCGAGTCGGTGATGCCCTCCAGCCATCTCATCCTCTGTCGTCCCCTTTTCCTCCTGCCCCCAATCCCTCCCAGCATCAGTCTTTTCCAATGAGTCAACTCTTCGCATGTGGTGGCCAAAGTACTGGAGTTTCAGCTTTAGCATCAGTCCTTCCAATGAATACCCAGGACTGATCTCCTTTAGGATGGACTGGTTGGACCTCCCTGCCATCCAAGGGACTCTCAAGAGTCTTCTTCAACACCACAGTTCAAAAGCATCAATTCTTCGGCACTCAGCTTTCTTCACAGTCCAACTCTCGCATCCATACATGACCACTAGAAAAATCATAGCCTGGACTAGACAGACCTTTGTTGGCCAAGTAATGTCTCTGCTTTTGAATATGCCATCTAGGTTGGTCATAACTTTCCTTCCAAGGAGTAAGCGTCTTTTAATTTCATGGCTGCAGTCACCATCTGCAGTGATTTTGGAGCCCCCAAAAATAAAGTCTGCCACTGTTTCCACTGTTTCCCCATCTATTTGCCATGAAGTGATGGGACCAGATGCCATGATCTTCGCTTTTGGAATGTTAGGTTTTAAGCCAACTTTTTCACTCTCCTCTTTCACCTTCATCAAGAGGCTTTTTAGTTCCTCTTCACTTTCTGCCATAAGGGTGGTGTCATCTGCATATCTGAGGTTATTGATATTTCTCCTGGCAATCTTGATTCCAGCTTGTGCTTCTTCCAGCCCAGTGTTTCTCATGATGTACTCTGCATAGAAGTTAAATAAGCAGGGTGACAGATGTTTATTGACCGTTTATTCTATGGGCAGGGCACTTTGCTAGATGCAGTGGAGAATATTAAAACAAAAGGGATCTCTTCAAGCAAGGAATATCCATCCTAACTGGAGAAGCTGTTAGAGACACATTAAGGATGTGGTGGAAAGACCACTGAACTGAGGGGGAAGAGGAAGGAGTCGGGAGTGTTGAGTGCTAGCCCAAGTTCTACCAATAACCATCTGATGATCCCTTGGGCAAAGTACTTCCCCTCTCGGGGTCTCAGTTTGGAAAAGGAATTGGACTGGATAATCTCTAAGACTTTCTATATAGATTGGTTCAAAAGCAAATGGGTTAAAAAGTTAAACAACAGTACAGGGGTGATAATAGAAGGATTCCAGGAGATAGTACCTTCTCTGTTGCCAAATGAAATATGCATATGATAGTTACTATTATGTGTATATGGTACATATATTTATACTATATAATTGTACTGATTACACAACTATCTTCCCTGGTGGCTCAGATGGTCAAGCATCTGCCTACAGTGCGGGAGACCCAGGTTCAATCCCTGGGTTGGGAAGATCTCCTGGAGAAGGAAATGGCAACCCACTCCAGTATTCTTGCCTGGAAAATCCCATGGATGGAGGAGCCTGGTAGGCTCCAGTCCATGGGATTGCAAAGAGTCGGACACGACTGAGCAACTTCACTTTCACTTTCACACAACTATAGACTAGCATTTATCAAAGTGGTGTCCTTGACCAGCAGCATCAGCATTACCTGGGAGCTTGTTGAAAATGCAGATTCATGGGCCCCATTTCAGACCCACTGAATCAGAAGCACTGGGGATGCAGCTCAACACTTTGTGTTTCAGTAACCCTCTCCCCTGGAGAAGGTAATAGCACCCCACTCCAGTACTTTTCCCTAGAAAATTCCTATGGACAGAGGAGCCTGGTAGGCTGCAGTCCATGGGGTCGCTAGAGTCAGACACGACTGAGCGACTTCCCTTTCACTTTTCACTTCCATGCATTGGGAGAAGGAAATGGCAACCCACTCCAGTGTTCTTGCCTGGAGAATCCCAGGGACAGGGCAGCCTGGTGGGCTGCCGTCTCTGGGGTCACACAGAGTCAGACACGACTGAAGCGACTTAGCAGTAGCAGCAGCAACAGTAGTAACCCTCTCCCCCAGGAGACTGGGACGATTGTTCTTAAACTTGGCTCCATATTCATTCATCTGGGGGACCATGAGGGCCACTCAGACGTTACTAGTTGCTTTGGCTTCCTAGGTGCAGCCAATTTGAGAATCTCACTGATTTAGGGAAGGTGACATGCATCAAAGCACCTTTTACTCTGCAGTGGTAACAAAGCTCAGAGGCATGGAGTCAGCCAAAGCTAAAGTTGAGTGTGGGGGGATGGAGAAAAGTAGATTTGGAATATGACTGGGAGGCCCTTGAGTTCATGCTAGAAATTTGGCGTTTAGATTGAAGGAGAAGAAAGTTTGGAGGATTGGGAGTGATCCATTCAAGGTGGTACATTTGAACAGTTCTTCTAGCAGCTCTATGAAGACAGGAAGTGAAGTGAAGTGAAGTGAAGTCGCTCAGTTGTGTCTGACTCTTTGAGAGCCCATGAACTGTAGCCTACCAGGCTCCTCTGTCCATGGATTTTCCAGGCAAGAGTACTGGAGTGGGTTGGCCATTTCCTTCTCCAGGAGATCTTTCCGACCCAGGGATCGAACCGAGGTCTCCCGCATTGTAGGCAGATGCTTTACCATCTGAGCCATTAGGAAGCCTGGTGAAGTAAGTAGTCTAGGTCTGAAGTAATCATGAACCAAATTAGGATTGTAGAAATGTGATTATAAGGAAGAAAAGGTATGAAAGCCTTTGTAGGACAAATGGCTAGATTCAGTGATAGCTCTGTGGGAGAAGGTAGGGTTAGAACTAAGCCTTTGGCTCAGGAATTTCTCTTGTTCTGGGATAACCTGAGGCCCTGCAGAGGCAGCTATCAGAATTGTCAGATTTTATGCATCTGTACTCATCCTTTGTCCATCGTTGCTTTGATTGTGGAGTTTCTAATTGGTAGGTATTCCCCAATGAGTTTATAAAAAAACACAAATTATAGTCACCCAGAAAGCCACCCGTGGTCATCATGGCGGGGTGGGAGCAGGGAATCCTGTTTCTCTTGACAAAAGAATGCTTGGAGTTGTGGGAAAGTCGTAAACTTGGCAGTGACTAATTCAAGCCTATCAGTCAATTCAGTGAATTTTATTCTATTGTTTGTTTTTATTTGGGAACTGTTGTTAATAGTCATTGAAAGGACATCAGTCTTCATATTTTTAAAACAAAAATACCATGAACATTAGGGCAAAGGACAGGATCTCAAGGTTTTACCTTTTAACTTTAGCAAATATTTGCTGCTCTCATTTCTTGCTGGATTTCGCCATTTGTTGTTGTTCTTTTTTTGGTGGTGGTGGTTGTGGTGATGGGTTTTTTTGCGTTGTTCCTACTTGTTCCTCATGCCTCATAATTTTAGTTATCTGTTATCGATGACTTTTGTATTCCTAAGTATTCTTAATGTTTTATTTGTTTTTCTACGTTTTCTTTAGTCTTTTAAAGCTCATTAGCCAGCAGTTATGTAAAAGCATATGAGGAAAATACCTATAGTGTGTTTTGTAACCTTAGACCCCCCCCTTCACCCATTTCCCCAACCCCTGTTCTTGTATATATGAGCTTTTTAAAATAAAAAATTTAGATGTATATATGAGAAATCATACAGTATTTGTCTTTCTCTGTCTAATTTCACTTACATAATGCCCCAGAGGTCCATCCATGTTGTTGCAAGTGGCAAGATTTCCTTCTTTTTATGTCTAAGTAGCATTCCATTGTATATACAGTTCTACATCTTCTTTATCCATTAATCTTTTGATGGGTAAGAGGGTTGTTCCATATCTTGGCTATTGTAAGTAGTGCTGGCCGATGAATGGGGGTGCAGATTATCTTTGGGCTTTTCTTGGATAATACCAAGAAATATAATTGCTAGATTATAGCATAGTTCTATTTTTAATTTTTAGAGGACTCTCCATACTGTTTTCTGTAGTGGCTGCACCAATTTACATTCCCACCAACAGTGTAAGAATGTTCCTTTGTTCTACATCCTTGCCAACACTTGTTACTTGTAGTGTTAGATAATAGCCATTCTGTGGGTGTGAGGTGATTTTGTGGTTTGGGTTCACATTTCCCTGATATTGAACCAGGGAAATTAGTGATGTTGAAAGCGTCGTTTCATGTACCTGTTGGCCATGTGTTTGTGTTCTTTGGGAAAATGTCTATTCACTTTCCACTGCCCATTTGTTAATTGGATTATTTATTTTGCCATTGAGTTGTATGAGTTCTTTGTATATTTTGGATACTAGTTCCTTATCAGATATATGATTTGCAAATATTTTTCTCTCATTCCATAGGTTGCCTTTTCACTTTGTTGATCATTTTCTTTGCTGCACAGATGCTTTTTTATTTTATATAGTCCCACTTGATATTTTTGCTTTTGTTGCAAATTTTAGTATGCCAATTAAAAAGGAATGAATATATTTTTATTTTTCATCCACCTTTGTGACCAAAAATTCTGTAAATTTGCATCCAGAAATGGCCTGTCGAAAGAGCTCCTTAGTGCTTATTTGGGGCCTGGTGGACACACTGCTTACCTTTCCTCTTTTATTAGTATACAGGTTGTGCATTTCTGGAAGGAAAGACCTTTTATTACTAGTTGGAAACCCAGTACAAGCAAATTCTATATTTAAAAGGTTCCATATATTCCAATGGCAATATTTTTAAATGGCTTACTACTCTAACTTTGGAAAAGTTGTGCATAAAAGTCTAAGGATGAATCTAGAAGGATCACAACTTAAAATGTATAATATATCTAATAGATATCTTTTTAAAAATATAATCTCTCTTTTGCCAGGTTGAATAAACATAAAACATTTCTCTTTCCAATTTCTGAAGAATATTATATCATATAAAGTTAAATGTAGAAACTTGTGTGGAATAGATAATCTTCCAGACATAGAGTGTATTATATTTCATCTAAGGACACAAAATTGGATTTTATTTTATTTCTATAACATAATATCCTTTTGGTTTTTGTTTATGTATTAAGTTAATGTGTTGGTAAAGATTTGATTATGATGTTATAGATCTTGATTATGTTGAAATTATTAAAATGAGGCATCTTTTGTCCTTAACTGTTTGTTATACCAACCATAATTTTACTGGGTAAGAGCCGCTTTATCAGTTCTTCTGCCTGAAGGAAAGAAGCCAGTGGCCATCTCATTTGTATTTCTTATTGCATATATGGTAACATTTCAAATGTGTTTTAGACGTGCATATGCTGATGTCTTGACAACCATAGCAGTGTAAGCATTTGAATTCAAAGCAGGATAAATAAGTCTAAGCTGCTGCCTGGTACCATCACAAGCATACCTAATTAAGAAGGTATTTGGGGTTCACTGCTCTTTGGTTTCTAAGGTAGGAGAGAATATTTGGAAGGATATGATTAAGGAATGGTTACCATGACAATTGAGGAGACAATGATTCTATGGAGCTCATCCATTTTGACTGATTCAACTGGTCTTTAGGTTCATTCAGACAGCTGCTGTTTCTGGATGTTATGTTTTCCATATAATTCACTGAGTTGATTGGTGATTTGGGGATCATTTAGGCTTGGCTGTCCATAGTGATAGGATCATCAGTATCTGTGACCAAAATACCCTTGTTAAACCTGAAGGAGAATGATTGTGTATGTTGAATGTCACTATAATGTAGCTTCTGGCTTCTGGAATAACATAAATAGTTTGTCTAACTTCACTTATTAATTCTGTCAGGGTGGGATAAGATTAACGTGATTTATTTGAAAGCATGACTGACCCTAAAGTGTTTGGGTTTTATTTTGGATTACTTTGCTGTCATCACATTTTAACCAGTATGTTGGGCTGCTGTCCTGTTTTTACTCTTTGACTTGCGCAATATCATCAACACAATTTGTGTTATGTCTGGTCAGGGCCACAGTTGCACACTGCAGATTGAAAAGTGTACACAACACTATCGCCATGAGTGCCTTTATCCCCCAACCCCAACTAAATGTTGAGGGCACTAGCCCTGACATAAAGTGAAATGGAGATACAGATGCTGTTAAAATCTTGCTGTAATGTTTTTGTCTTTCTTTGTGGGGTAGTTCTTGAAGGTGAAACCATGAACTCTGCAACCCAAGACTCCTCTGGCAGGGGACCAAGTTGGACCCCGGTGCAAGCGAGTTCTGTGTGCTCAGCCTTTGGGGCCTTTCTCTCTACTGCCCCTCTGGAGGGTGTCAGGGAACATAACATCAAGGACTCAAGAGAGCCGGTGACTTGGTGTGGTTACTGGAAAACAAGTTCTCTGGCCCCACAAGGCTCCTTAGAGCCTGAGCTTGTAGAGGTAGGGGAGTAGACAGAGAGGAAGCAGGGAAGGTACTGGCAGTGTTGGGATCTTAGGGAGGAAGCTATTCTGGTTGTTTAGAGAATGGGATTCCTTCAAATAGAGCCCACTGCATATCGAATCTATCTCTAGAAAAACTGGTTCCGACAAAGTGAGTAAAATGGACTAGTATCATAAGGCTAGACTGTGATGGATTCAGATTCAAAGTTTAGGTTGGGGTTGGATCTACGTAGGGGTATGCTTGGGGCCAACTGTCTGTGGCAGAATATGAAATTATTATCCAAGTTTGATAACATTTCATTCTCTGCCTGCTGTAATCATCGTGATAAATATATATGTGATGTTCACTGAGTACCTTATATGAGTGAGGCCCTGGTTAGGGGCTTTACATGCCCTGCCATCTTGCCAGCGTCCAGTCCCTCTGTGATGTCACTTACCATTATGAGGTTCCAGAGGTTGTACAGCTGATATAAGGCGGGGCCAGCACATGAACCCAGCCAGTCTGACTCCGGCGCCCTTGCTGTGAACAGCTGTCCATGCTGCATTCTTCCCACAGCTGCATGAAAGGGTGTGGCACCTTTTTAGAAACAGTGAGTTCCGTATGATTGGGGTGCGGGTGGTGGTAGATGAGGCTGAGCCAAGGCTTTTGGTACATACATACCATGCTAAGTCCTGGGAGGTAGAAAAGAAATCAGGGATTCTTGTCCCTGTCCCCAAGAAATCGGGGCTTTCTGTCCCTGTCACCAAGAAACTTAAAGTCCTGTAAGACAAATGAGGTAGAACATGGAACCAATGAGACATTGTTCATATGATAGAACAAGAAAATATTGTCTCTCCTTAAGTGTAGGTGGGAAGGGGACTAGAAGGCATTTCTTTGGAGTCAGTCAATTTAAGCATTCACTTTGAAAGTTAACAAATTTGTCTTTAGATCTGGGGCTTTAGATCTGGCAGACAAGACCCCTGTCCTATCATCAGCAGACTTGTCCATACTGAATTTGAAGAGTTGTCTTCAACAGTTGTCATTAAGGTCTCTAAATTGATGAACCCATTAGCCTGTTGAACTAACTGGATTTATTTTCGCATTCATTAACATTAAAAAGAAAATCTCTAACCACTGCTTGTTTGATGATCGGCTTGAAACAAGTTGGTTGTGGAGCGTGGGGAGTTTTGAGCCTGGTTATAATCTTTGGTTTTTGTTTGCCTTATTTCATTCAATGGATGCTTCATGAGTGCCTCCTGTGTGCCAGGTACTGTTCTAGGTGTGGGAATGGAGGAGTGAACAGAACAGGTGGGCCTGGGTTGTGGGGGGAGGAGGGCCTTCTCTCAGGGAGCTGTCTTTTCCTTCAAATTCTTTCACTCATGTACATTTCACAGTTGATATAAAAGAGCCTTTGGTGTGGGTTTCAGGATTTCACATGTTGGGGAAGATACAGTGATCACACTTCCTTTCTCCTTAGCCCCAGCCAGTCCTTTCTGAATAATGGGGGGCGGGTAAGGTGGTGATGTCAGCGCTGCCTGTGGGGAGGCCTGGAGGGTGTGGAGAGGGCAGCGTGTCAGAGTGTACCATTTTGTGTGTCAGTGGGAAAAGCACAGGGCACACCTGTTTCCTAGTCAGGCAGAACCATCCATGCGGGGATGAGCCTGCCCACCAGCCTGCTGCCTAATCCTGTTGTTGATTGGAGATAACTTCAGCAGTCACTAAGCACCTCATCTCCATGGCAACACCTCTAAATATTCCTCTGGTGACTTGTGCTCTACATTCTGTCTGGCTCTGAGCTCTCCTGTGGCAAAATACACTAGAGATGTTAAAAGAGCGGGGGGAGACTCAACTAATAAATCTATTCTAAATGACTGAGTCATTTGTTTTGATTACCCGGGTGATTGCCAAATGTTAATTTAAAACTGAAATAGGCCATGAGCTCACTCTGCTAACAATGCTGAGTGTTTGAGCTAATACAGCTTGATAATGAGGGGGCCAGTATCCATGTGCCGGTGCAAATGTTATATGATAAACAGACATTTGGGGAAATAGGGTCAGAACATCTTGGCAGTTTTCCTTAACTTCAAGAGTTGTAAATACAGAGAAGAAGGTGTTATCGTGAGCCATTTCAAAGGAAGTTGACTTTTGGATCGTGAGGGTTTTTTGTTTTTTTTTTTTAAGAAACTTCTAGCTTTTCTCCTGAAAAGGTAACTTGACCTCTTGCCTTCTCATTTTTTTCCTAACTTAGGCACATCCAGAGGTGGTTGTTAGCGGTGTCCCGCGCCTCACCCGAATACATCCCGTTCTGCACATACCACTGTGAGGTAACGTTTTTCCCCAATTGCCACACATTATTACACCCAGTCTCCACCCTTCTGGTGTGTGGCGTTCGCATCAACACTGTCCAGAAATCTTATCTGTGTGGTAGAATTTTAAGCGCGTTTGTTTTAATTGAGCTGACCAATGTCACTGCTTACCTAGATACGAGGTCTCTGGGGATTGCCTTTTCAAGGGTGAAAACATCTCATTTGCTTTTAATTTGGGGGCATGAGAAGTGAATGTGCCAAGCACAGCAGAATAGTTAGAAGGTCGGCCTGAGGCTACAGATCTGCCTCTGGCACCCTGTGGATGGTAGGGAACAGGAAAGCTGCGTGGAGCAGCTCCTGGGCCGCCCAGTCAGCTGTCAGGACTCTTCAGGCCTGGGGTGAGCTGAGCCAAGGTGTGGGGCAGCCGCTCACAGTCTACCAATTTGGAGCATTTCCGTGGGGTCACCTTAATGTGGTTGGCAGATCATCTTCTGAGGAACTGAAGTTCTGAGCGCAGCCGCGTGGGTGTGAGCAGCCGGGCAAGGCCAGTCCTTCCATTTCACATACCCTGGAGAGGCATCCTCCATCCGCCTAGTCCTAGTAGCTTTGGCAGCTTCTGGAGACTCTGTGATGATGCCAGGTTACTCTTTTCTGTCTTTTTTGAGAGATAGGGGATGTTCACCTTTGCAAAAACTGGAACAAGGAACTCTGTAAGACAGTTCATCTAGGCACAGTGTACGGAGCCACAGTCTTGCTGCTCTTTGGACCCCAGTCTCCTTGTGTTTATAAGAGTGGTAGTAACATTTGCTGGCACCAGACCACTCAGGATTTCTAGTTTCATCCATTCAAAAGGTTGCTGCATTTCTGCCTTCCCCTCCACCCCGCCCAGTTCCATGCTCTGTCCCACATGCAGTATAGGGCCTGTCATTTCAGTTAGGGTAGTAGCCTTTGTTACATCTATTTGATACAGAGTTCTCCAGAGATTTTTTTTTTTAATTTTATTTTATTTTTAAACTTTACAATATTGTATTAGTTTTGCCAAATATCGAAATGAATCCGCCACAGATATACCCTCATTCCCCATCCTGAACCCTCCTCCCTCCTCCCTCCCCCTGCCTCCCTCTGGGTCGTCCCAGTGCACCAGCCCCAAGCATCCAGTACCGTGCATCGAACCTGGACTGGCGACTCGTTTCATACATGATATTATACATGTTTCAATGCTATTCTCCCAAATCTCCCCACCCTCTCCCTCTCCCACAGAGTCCATAAGACTGATCTATACATCGGTGTCTCTTTTGCTGTCTCGTACACCGGGTTATTGTTACCATCTTTCTAAATTCCATATAAATGTGTTAGTATACTGTATTTATTTTAATTGGAGGCTAATTACTTTACAATATTGTACTGGTTTTGCCACACATCAACAGGAATCTGCCACGGGTGTACACATGTTCCCATCCTGAACCCCCCTCCCACCTCCCTCCCCATACCATCCCTCTGGGTCATCCCAGTGCGCCAGCCCCGAGCATCCTGTATCGTGCATCGAACCTGGACTGGCGATTCATTTCACATGTGATAATTTACAGGTTTCGATGCCATTCTCCTAAATCATCCCACCCTTGCCCTCTCCCGCAAAGAGTCCAAAAGACTGTTCTATACATCTGTATCTCTTTTGCTGTCTCGCATATAGGGTTATCATTACCATCTTTCTAAATTCCATATATATGTGTTAGTATACTGTATTGGTGTTTTTCTTTCTGACTTACTTCACTCTGTATAATAGGCTCCAGTTTCATCCACCTCATTAGACCTGATTCAAATGCATTCTTTTTAACAGCTGAGTAATACTCCATTGTGTATATGTACCTCAGCTTTCTTATCCATTCTTCTGCTGATGGACATCTAGGTTGCTTCCATGTCCTGGCTATTATAAACAGTGCTGCGATGAACATTGGGGTACACGTGTCTCTTTCAATTCTGGTTTCCTCGGTGTGTATGCCCAGCAGTGGGATTGCTGGATCATGAGGCAGTTCTATTTCCAGTTTTTTTAAGGAATCTCCACACTGTTCTCTATAGTGGCTGTACTAGTTTGCATTCCCACCAACAGTGTAAGAGGGTTCCCTTTTCTCCACACCCTCTCCAGCATTTATTGCTTGTAGACTTTTGGATAGCAGCCATTCTGACTGGTGTGGAATGGTACCTCATAGTGGTTTTGATTTGCATTTCTCTGATAATGAGTGATGTTGAGCATCTTTTCATGTGTTTGTTAGCCATCTGTATGTCTTCTTTGGAGAAATGTCTGCTTAGTTCTTTGGCCCATTTTTTGATTGGGTCGTTTATTTTTCTGGAATTGAGCTGCAGGAGTTGCTTGTATATTTTTGAGATTAATTCTTTGTCCATTGCTTCATTTGCTATTATTTTCTCCCATTCTGAAGGCTGTCTTTTCACCTTGCTTAAAGTTTCCTTTGTTGTGCAGAAGCTTTTAATTTTAATTAGGTTCCATTTGTTTATTTTTGCTTTTATTTCCAATATTCTGGGAGGTGGGTCATAGAGGATCCTGCTGTGACTTATGTCGGAGAGTGTTTTGCCTATGTTCTCCTCCAGGAGTTTTATAGTTTCTGGTATTATGTTTAGATCTTTAATCCATTTAGAGTTTATTTTTGTGTATAATGTTAGAAAGTGTTCTAGTTTCATTCTTTTACAAGTGGTTGACTTGTAAAAACTGACTGAAGTGGTTGACTTCATTGATATTCCTAAGTATTTTATTCTTTTCGTTGCAGTGGTGAATGGAATTGTTTTCTTAATTTCTCTTTCTGATTTCTCATTGTTAGTGTATAGGAATGCAAAGGATTTCTGTGTGTTGATTTTATATCCTGCAGCTTTACTATATTCATTGATTAGCTCTAGTAATTTTCTCATGGAGTCATTAGGCTTTTCTATGTAGAGGATCATGTCATCTGCAAACAGTGAGAGTTTTACTTCTTCTTTTCCAGTCTGGATTCCTTTTATTTCTTTTTCTGCTCTGATTGCTATGGCCAAAACTTCCAAAACTATGTTGAATATTAGTGGTGAGAGTGGGCACCCTTGTCTTGTTCCTGACTTTAGGGGAAATGCTTTCAATTTTTCACCATTGAGGATAGTGTTTGCTGTGGGTTTGTCCTATATAACTTTTATTGTGTTGAGGTATGTTCCTTCTATTCCTGCTTTCTGGAGAGTTTTTATCATAAATGGACATTGAATTTTGTCAAAGGCTTTCTCTGCATCTATTGAAATAATCATATGGCTTTTATTTTTCGATTTGTTAATGTGGTGTATTACATTGATTGATTTGTGGATATTGAAGAATCCTTACATCCCTGGGGTAAAGCCCACTTGGTCATGGTGTATGATCTTTTTAATGTGTTGTTGGATTCTGATTGCTAGAATTTTGTTAAGGATTTTTGCATCTATGTTCATCAGTGATATAGGCCTGTAGTGTTTTTTTTTTGTGGGATCTTTGTCAGGTTTTGATATTAGGGTGATGGTGGCCTCATAGAATAAGTTTGGAAGTTTACCTTCCTCTGCAATTTTCTGGAAGAGTTTGAGTAGAATAGCTGTTAGCTCTTCTCTAAATTTTTGGTAGAATTCAGCTGTGAAGCCGTCTGGACCAGGGCTTTTGTTTGCTGGAAGATTTCTGATTACAGTTTCAATTTCAGTGCTTGTGATGGGTCTGTTCAGATTTTCTATTTCTTCCTGGTTCAGTTTTGGGAAGTTGTACTTTTCTAAGAATTTATCCATTTCTTCCAAGTTGTCCATTTTATTGGCATATAATTGCTGATAGTAGTCTCTTATGATCCTTTGTATTTCTGTGTTGTCTGTTGTGATCTCTCCATTTTCACTTATAATTTTATTGATTTGGTTTTTCTCCTTTGTTTCTTGATGAGTCTGGCTAATGGTTTGTCAATTTTGTTTATCCTCTCAAAGATCCAGCTTTTGGCTTTGTTCATTTTTGCTGTGGTCTCTTTTGTTTCTTTTGCATTTATTTCTGCCCTGATTTTTAAGATTTATTTCCTTCTACTAACCCTGGGGTTCTTCATTTCTTCCTTTTCTAGTTGCTTTAGGTGTAGAGTTAGATTATTTGTCTTTTTTCTTGTTTCTTGAGGTATGCCTGTATTGCTATGAGCCTTCCCCTTAGCACTGCTTTTACAGTGTCCCACAGGTTTTGGGTTGTTGTGTTTTCATTTTCATTCATTTCTATGCATATTTTGATTTCTTTTTTTATTTCCTCTGTGATTTGTTGGTTATTCAGCAGCGTGTTGTTCAGCGTCCATATGTTGGAATTTTTAATAGTTTTTCTCCTGTAATTGAGATCTAATCTTACTGCATTGTGGTCAGAAAAGATGCTTGGAATGATTTCAATTTTTTTGAATTTACCAAGGCTAGATTTATGGCCCAGGATGTGATCTGTCCTGGAGACGGTTCTGTATTCACTTGAGAAAAAGGTAAAATTCATTGTTTTGGGGTGAAATGTCCCTAGATATCAATTAGGTCTAGCTGGTCTGTTGTATCATTTAATGAAAGTTTGTGTTTCCTTGTTAATTTTCTGTTTAGTTGATCTATCCATAGGTGTGAGTGGGGTATTAAAGTCTCCCACTACTATTGTGTTACTGTTAATTTCCCCTTTCATACATTTGTCTTACATATTGTGGTGCTCCTATGTTGGGTGCATATATATTTGTAATTGTTATATCTTCTTCTTGGATTGATCCTTTGATCATTATGCAGTATCCATCTTTGTCTCTTTTCACAGCCTTTGTTTTAAAGTCTATTTTATCTGATATGAGTATTGCTACTCCTGCTTTCTTTTGGTCTCTATTTGTGTGGAATATCTTTTTCCAGCCCTTCACTTTCAATCTGTATGTGTCCCTTGTTTTGAGGTGGGTCTCTTGTAGACAATATATATAGGGGTCTTGTTTTTGTATCCATTCAGCCAGTCTTTGTCTTTTGGTTGGGGCATTCAACCCATTTACATTTAAGGTAATTATTGATAAGTATAGTCCCGTTGCCATTTACTTTGTTGTTTTGGGTTTGAGTTGATACCCCCTTTCTGTGTTTTCTGTCTAGAGAAGATCCTTTAGCATTTGTTGGAGAGCTGGTTTGGTGGTGCTGAATTCTCTCAGCTTTTGCTTGTCTGTAAAAGCTTTTGATTTCTCCTTCATATTTGAAGGAGATCGTTGCTTGGTACAGTAATCTGGGCTCTAGGTTATTTTCTTTTATCACTTTAAGTATGTCCTGCCATTCCCTCTTGGCCTGAAGAGTTTCTGTAGAAAGATCAGCTGTTATCCTTATGGGAATCCCCTTGTGTGTTATTTGTTGTTTTTCCCTTGCTGCTTTTAATATTTGTCAGAGATTTTTAAATATATTAAACCCTAGATAGAAAATATGAAGCCTGGCACCCCATTCCAGTACTCTTGCCTGGAAAATCCCATGGATGGAGGAGCCTGGTAGGCTGTAATCCATGGGGTCGCTGAGTCGGACACGACTGAGTGACTTCACTTTCACTTTTCACTTTCATGTATTGGAGAAGGCAATGGCAACCCACTCCAGTGTTCTTGCTTGGAGAATCCCAGGGACGGGGGAGCCTGGTGGGCTGCCGTCTATGGGGTCGCACAGAGTCGGACACGACTGAAGCAACTTAGCTTAGCTTAGCTTAAAGATATTAAACCCTAAAGAGTGAACAAGTAGGACAGCTTTTTAGAAATGTTTAATCTGAATTTGATCAATTTCATCAGTTATAGTGGTAGTCAGAGATCCTTCCCTGTTTCTCTCAGCTGCCAGCTATGATCAACTCTTCCATTTTAAGGTTAAAGTCCTGGCGTTACTATCAGCCCCAGCCTTTATCCAGAAGGGTTGTTTTCAAACTTTTTTTTAAATGATAAAATCCTGTCCTCAAATAAAGCTTTAGGTCTTACCACAGTCAGTTCGGTCGTGTCCGACTCTTTGTGACCCCATGAATCACAGCACGCCAGGCCTCCCTGTCCATCACCAACTCCCGGAGTTCACCCAAACTCATGTCTGTTGAGTCGGTGTTGCCATCCAGCCATCTCATCCTCTGTCGTCCCCTTCTCCTCCTGCCCCCAGTCCCTCCCAGCATCAGTCTTTTCCAATGAGTCAACTCTTCGCATGAGGTGGACAAAGTATTGGAGTTTCAGCTTTAGCATCAGTCCTTCCAGAGAACACCCAGGACTGATCTCCTTTAGAATGGACTGGTTGGATCTCCTTGCAGTCCAAGGGACTCTCAAGAGTCTTCTCCAACACCACAGTTCAAAAGCATCAATTCTTTGGGGCTTAGCCTTCTTCATAGTCCAACTCTCACATCCATACATGACCACTGGAAAAACCATAGCCTTGACTAGGTGGACCTTTGTTGGCAAAGTAATGTCTCTGCTTTTTAATATGCTGTCTAGGTTGGTCATAACTTTCCTTCCAATGAGTAAGCGTCTTTTAATTTCATGGCTGCAATCACCATCTGCAGTGATTTTGGAGCCCCCAAAAAAAGTCTGACACTGTTTCCACTGTTTCCCCATCTATTTCCCATGAAGTGATGGGACCAGATGCCATGATCTTCCTTTTCTGAATGTTGAACTCTAAGCCAACTTTTTCACTCTCCTCTTTCACTTTCATCAAGAGGCTTTTTAGTTCCTCTTCACTGTCTGCCGTAACTGAGGTGTCATCTGCATATCTGAGGTTATTGATATTTCTCCTGGCAATCTTGATTCCAGCTTGTGCTTCTTCCAGCCCAGCGTATCTCATGATGTACTCTGCATAGAAGTTAAATAAGCAGGGTGACAATATACAGCCTTGACGTACTCCTTTTCCTATTTGGAACCAGTCTGTTGTTCCATGTCCAGTTCTAACTGTTGCTTCCTGACCTACATATAGGTTTCTCAAGAGGCAGGTCAGGTGGTCTGGTATTCCCATCTCTTTCAGAATTTTCCACAGTTTATTGTGATCCACAGAGTCAAAGGCTTTGGCATAGTCAATAAAGCAGAAATAGATGTTTTTCTGGAACTCTCTTGCTTTTTCGATGATCCAGCGGATGTTGGCAATTTGATCTCTGGTTCCTCTGCCTTTTCTAAAACCAGCTTGAACATCTGGAAGTTCACGATTCACATATTGCTGAAGCCTGGCATGGAGAATTTTGAGCATTACTTTCCTAGCGTGTGAGATGAGTGCAATTGTGTGGTAGTTTGAGCACTCTTTGGCATTGCCTTTCTTTGGGATTGGAATGAAAACTGACCTTTTCCAGTCCTGTGGCCACTGCTGAGTTTTCCAACTTTGCTGGCATATTGAGTGCAGCGCTTTCACAGCATCATCTTTCAGGATTTGAAATAGCTCAACTGGAATTCCATCACCTCCACTAGCTTTGTTCATAGTGATGCTTACTAAGGCCCACTTGACTTCACATTCCAGGATGTCTGGGTCTAGATGAGTGATCACACCATCGTGAATATCTGGGTCGTCAAGGTCTTTTTTGTACAGTTCTTCTGTGTATTCTGGCCACCTCTTCTTAATATCTTCTGCTTCTGTTAGGTCCATACCATTTCTGTCTGTATCAAGCCCATCTTTGCATGAAATGTTCCCTTGGTATCTCTAATTTTCTTGAAGACATCTCTAGTCTTTCTCATTCTGTTGTTTTCTGCTATTTCTTTGCATTGATTGCTGAGGAAGGCTTTCTTGTCTCTTCTTGCTGTTGTTTGGAACTCTGCATTCAGATGCTTGTATCTCCTTTTCTCCTTTGCTTTTCACTTCTCTTCTTTTCACAGCTATTTGTAAGGCCTCCACAGACAGCCATTTTGCTTTTTTGCATTTCTTTTCCATGGGGATGATGTTGATCCCTGTCTCCTGTACAATGTCACGAATCTCCGTCCATAGTTCATCCAGTACTCTATCAGATCTAGTCCCTTAAATCTATTTCTCACTTCCACTGTATAATCATAAGGGATTTGATTTAGGTCATACCTGAATGGTCTAATGGTTTTCCCCACTTTCTTCAGTTTAAATCTGAATTTGGCAATAAGGAGCTCATGATCTGAGCCACAGTCAGCTCCCAGTCTTATTTTTGCTGACTTGTATAGATCTTCTCCATCTTTGGCTGCAAAGAATATAATCAATCTGATTTCGGTGTTGACCATCTGGTGATGTCCATGTGTAGAGTCTTCTCTTGTGTTGTTGGAAGAGGGTGTTTGCTATGACCAGTGCGTTCTCTTGGCAAAACTCTATTCGTCTTTGCCCTGCTTCATTCCATATTCCAAGGCCAAATTTGCCTGTTACCCCAGGTGTTTCTTGACTTCCTACTTTTGCATTCCAGTCCCCTATAATGAAAAGGACATCTTTTTTGGGTATTAGTTCTAGAAGGTCTTGTAGGTCTTCATAGAACCATTCAACTTCAGCTTCTTCAGCGTTACTGGTTGGGGCATAGACTTGGATTACCGTGATATTGAATGGTTTGCCTTGGAAACGAACAGAGATCATTCTGTCGTTTTTGAGACTGCATCCAAGTACTGCATTTCAGACTCTTTTGTTGACCATGATGGCTACTCCATTTCTTCTAAGAATTCCTGCCCGCAGTAATAGATACAATGGTCATCTGAGTTAAATTCACCCATTCCAGTCCATTTCAGTT
This sequence comes from Bos taurus, assembly GCF_002263795.3. Lineage (NCBI taxonomy): Eukaryota > Metazoa > Chordata > Mammalia > Artiodactyla > Bovidae > Bos > Bos taurus. The sequence goes on along the minus strand of NW_020192292.1, from coordinate 8,723,424 downwards.
CGCTGATTCCTAGAATGTTGGCGTTCACTCTTGCCATCTCCTGTTTGACCACTTCCAATTTGCCTTGATTCATGGACCTGACATTCCAGGTTCCTATGCAATATTGCTCTTTACAGCATCAGACCTTGCTTCTATCACCAGTCACATCCACAGTAGAGAACACCAAACCAGAACTGCCTTGGCTCATGTAGGAGGCTGCAACTCTTCTCCTCCAAGGAGCCCTAGGGCAGTTGAAAAGCTCTGTTTAAGGAGCCAAGGTTTTTGCTCTGTGCCCTTTCACAGGTCTTGCTTTTATTTTTCCACAGAAACAGACACTGGATTGTTTACGGACATACACAGAAAAGCTAAAAACATCCTCCCATCAACTGAGTTGGAAATGCTGGCCAGGTGAAACTTGGCCTATCAGATACATTTTTTGCCCTTACCACTTCCACTGTAGTTTGCAGCCCTGACAAACTTTGTCAGTAAGAAAACTTCAGTAGAAACTATGTGTACAAGACTGTATTCTTAAAATGGAACATTTTAGTTTAAGTCCTGTGAAGGCATATTTGAAGTGGTTTTCTGATATTAACAATTCCCTGGATGACATCTTTGACTAAAACGTAACATCTTTGGGTTTTCTTTGAGAGCAGTGAACTTCTCAAGTGAGTTAATGAAATAGAATGCATTAAGTTCTGCTTCACTGTGACAGAAATCTGTGGCATTGATTTTAAAGTAATAGCTCAACGGTCACGATGTTGTGGTGTCTTATGATGTGTTGATGTGTTTTCCTTTCTTTTATTCATTCATTCAGCCCTTCTGTGGACTGGATCAGGAATATAAGAGTGAGCAAAACAAAAAGAATGACACATTTTGGTTTAATAGTCTTCAAGGGTAGGACATCCCTGGATTATTTTCCCTTCTGCAAATGAGGAAGCTAAAGCTTGATTTTCCTTTTTAAAATAAATTGCCCAGCATTGAGTAGACCAGTATGGGTTCAGGGGTGCAAACCAAAGTCGCCATCTCCAGTTTGCTCCTTGAGCTGGTGAATTATGTCACCTCCATATGAGCATGTGCAGCTGTGTCTGGGACCCAAATGCCCCCAAAATGAAAACAAATGTAACTGTATTTCACATTCTTGTTTTTAAAAGTTATTTGGAAAAACTGGACAGTTAAGGAAAATGGACTTTGCAGTTTCCACATGAGGATATATTTTATGTTTCTTTAATGATAATGTATCCTGTTTTATGTTTAGCACAGCATTTTTCACAGGTAAGCTTTATAATTGAAGAACTTGAATTTGTTCTCTTTGGCTGCCCAATAGGTATGGAATTACTTGGAACAAAAACTTGAATACAATGTAATTCTTAATGCATACTTGAGCTGGGTATTCTCTGTGTTAGTTTTTGTAGTAGAGATTATTTTGTCAATTAAGGAAGCATTAATTTGACTTCTAGGAAATATTTATATGATTGACATATGGTCACTTTCATTATCGATTTGGCAGTTTTTAATATTCACAAAACAAAATTTGTAAGAGTAGTAGTCATGGTGATTTGATTCGTACCATGTCTATTCATGTGACCTCTCTTCTTGGTGCACTAGTAGTAAGCAGGAAAAGCAGCCCAGATGGGTCACACAGGCTTAAAGACTTTGGAAATCTTCTGTCTAGAGCCAAGGTCTCAAGCTGGTGGGCTGGATCTGGCACACAGAGGTGTTCTTTTAAAATTTTAAGTGAATTGCCAATCATTTAGAAATTGAGAGATTTCACATTTTTTAAAAAAATCCAGATTTTCATCTTCTCTTGAAATATCAGAAGATCTGGCAGCATCGAGCCTGCATTCCTGTTGAGCAATGCTAGGCTGGAGCCAAATAGCTGCTGTATCTTTAGATAGAACATGAGCTCTGAAACTTGCCACAGTGTCCACCACTCTGTTATCTCCTTGACACTAAGGACAAGGGTCGGGTGCCATTATCTGAATGTCTTACTATTTTGTAAGACCTGCTTGGCTTTTACACACATGTGACTTTTCAACCCCAGGTCTATTGCGCTATTGCGACTACAAAGTTAGAGCCATCCTTCCTCTCAAAATAGCAGTGTGTGAATTTTCAAGTGCATACTAGGTGATGCTCATTTGAAGGGAATACCTTAAAAGGGTTGAGGGTAAACATCTGATAGGAGGGGTAACTTCTGATGGGACCTGATTCAGAGCAGGAGCATCAGTACCACATCTTTGTTTTGGCATGTGAACTTTTAGTTGTGGATCTCACTCTGTGACTGGGGATCGAACCCAGGCCCCCTGCACTGGGCAAGTGAATTCCTAGCCATTGGACCATGAGGAAGCCCCATCTTTTATTTTATATCTTGTTTTTTAAACTAAGTGCTTCTGTTGAAAGAGCGAGATATGTTAAAGGTCACAAATCATGAAGTAGAAATTGAAGCTTTGAATTTTATAATTACAGGATATATTTATGAGACTCTTATAGAAACTTCTAAAGAAGACCACAGAAAATAGCGTAATTATCAAATCCCTGGAAATATGATAACCTTGTAAACTATACGGTGATCAAACTCTGGGGACTGCCCTGGTGGTCCAGTGGTTGGGACTCCATGCTACACTGCTCTGGCCCCAAGTTCAATCCCTGGTTGGGGAATTAAGATCCTGCAAACTGTGCCACATGGCCACAAAAAACAATTGATAGATCTCAGAAAGGAAGAGGTCAATGGAATCAAATAGATAAAAATGGACTGACAGACTAGATCTTAAGCATTCTCACCACACAGAGACAGAGTGGTAACTGAGGTGCTGACTTGATAGCAATAGTCTTTTCACAGGGTATGCATGTCAAGCCATCACGTTGTATTGTATACCTTAAATATGTACAGTTTTTGTCATTGTGCTTCAGTAGAGCTGGGGCAAAATATTGAAAAGGGAAACAGGCCAGGAAGAGTTGGTAGTAAATATGACAGGATAATTGGTTTCCATATTGTGCACGGAGTTCATATAGATTGTAAGGCCTGACATATCAGAGAGTCTCCATCTCTGTTGGCTAAATGAATTCTCCAGTAGGGAGATGGGTAAAAGACATTCACGTTCTATCACAAAGTAAATGAACACATGGAAAAATGTTCAGCATCACAGATGTGCAAAGATGAGCATATTCAAATAGCAACGAGGTACATTTCTCATCTGTTAAGTCAACAAAAACAAAAAGAAAACCTGATGCTACTATGGTTACCTTGGAACCAGTAAACACTTACTCATTGCTGGTAACATTGTAAGTTGGTAAAAAGCTTTTTTGGAACATTATTTGGCAATATATGGCAAAAGTCATAAAGATTGGTACCCCTTGATCCAGTAATCCTATCTGGGGGAAATGTGTCCTAAGAAACAAGCTGTTCTAAGAAAAGAAAAAAGCTGTATGTTATGGATATTCATCACAGTGTTGTTTATAAGGACAAAAATTAGAATTTAAACATCCAGCATTAGAGAAATGGTTCATTTATTCAACAAATAGTTTTAGATAAATAATTATGATACTTCTAAGTAGTGGAATTCCATGTATCTGTTCAAAATTAAAATTTTGACACTTGCAAAGCAGTATGAAAGAATTTGTATAATACAACCTGATTAAAAATGTAGAATGCAAAATGGTATATCTGCTGTAGTTATAACCTTGTCAAGTGACATGTACATATGGAGAAGAACTAGAAGGCACCTGGACAAATGTAAGTAGCACTCTGAGTTTTATTTGTGTTGTTATCCTGTTGGGACACGTTAGACGTTGAGAGTCTTCAGCTTTTACCTCTTAAGTCAACGCCATATCACAAGCAGTGATGTGTCCATTGATCACACAGTAGGTGTTTAGTACATAATTGTGAAACACAGTGAAGACTCCTGCCCAGCACCTGAGTGCCAAGCTCTGATAGTCTGGTTCCTTCTTGCTTGCTTCATTCCACCATCCCAGGCCTCCCCCTTTTCTTCCTGTGGTCTGTGGCAAGGCATCTTGGTGTCCCACGTGACAAGGTGTAACTGTCTGTCTCAGAGCTTCCCATTGGTGTGCAGCAGGCCCGGGGGTGGACCTTCACGTGTCTGGATTCTGTGTTCACTGCAGGGGAGCCATGATGAAGGGCAGCACCCGTTTCAGCTCCTGGTTTCCATCAAAGAAGCAGCTAAACCCCACCTCAGTGTCCTGAGCTTCTCACAGCGCCCCCTCCCCTCCAGCTGTGTTCCCGTCTCCCTGCTCTCAGTATACTTTTCTCCTTTAATTAGGTCAGTTACTTCATGTCTGTTTTTCTTTTTTGACATGGTTTCCTCTGGCTGTAGGGCCACATATTTTCCCCATATGTCATTGCCTCTGGAGCTTCGTGTTGCAATCGTTTTTCAAGGGGAACAGAGAGCACACTGCTGAGGGGGGCTGCTGTTGACTCTTTGCCTGCCCTTTGCCGGCATGAGCATTCCTATTTCTTTTGGGCCTCGTTCTGTTTGGTTTCATAGTCTTCATCGTCAGTTATGTTTGGACTGAAAGATACTTAAGTAAAAATAACGGTAAAGTCAGAGAGATGTCTGGCAAAGGTGCAGCACATTTGTTAAGGTTGCTGGTTTATTTATCTCCCCTGTCTCCATGGTGACTAAATCCAGGGCTGGGATTTAATGGACTTAATTTTGACCTCTTGTACATCTCTTGACTTTCCCAGCCTCTGATATAGAGAGAATTCATTTTTACCATAAGAGAGAAACTGCCTCACTTAGAGAAAGTGTCCGAATTGGACTCTGGAAAAGTGGTATCTCCAGAGTCTTCGATTCTTCTGCCATGTTCAATCAGAGTTCATGGAGCACTTGTAGAGAAAGTGAAGTCTTTTAGATAAACATACACATACACACGTAAACATGTGCAACATTACCATTGGCCCCAGGAAATACTTTTTTTCAATTAAAATAAAGTATTGTTAATGTGAATTAACTTTCAGTGAGAACTTTTTAAAAGTGAATCTTTTCTAAGAATATTAAATCAATTGGAACATTGATTGGATATTATAATTTTTTATTTTAAAAAAGTATCTCCTTTATCTATTACATCATTCCAAGTCTCCATGCATAGAAATGTTGAAACCATATTTCAGAGTTCAAATGTATTAAACTAGAAAGGTTAGATTTGACTGGGATTCCCACAGAAGAAGTCAGGTTTGGACATTGGAATTCAAATCTAGTGCTCTGTCCATACCCAAATGATGTGAAATGAAAACATGGATCTCTGAACAGTGAGGTAGGTAGAGTCAAACCATCTTGAACTTGAAGTTGGTTCAAATCATTTCGTAAAACTTTTTATCCTCTTCTGTATGATACTTTGAGACTTACAAGAAAGATACTTCAGTTTTAGGAAATTTAATAATATATCACAAATCGAGTCAGTGCCATATTTAATGCTAGTGTATAGTGTGTTAGTTTACTCATGGATAATTTATCTATTTGCAAGTCCTTTCATCTTCTCTAGGAACAAACTCACATGTGTTAATTTTCTTTAAAACCAAGCAAAGGAATTAGTAAATGATTCATGAGGACTGTACAAAGACTGAGACAAGATAAGCGACTTAAGTGCCCTTACATCCTTATTCCTCAATAAAATATTAGTGTTAAAGTCTGTCATCAAGTTCAGTTCAAGTCTGATAGGAACTTGTGAATACTTAATGTTTTTATTACAATTGTTTAACATCATAAAACTCAATGGATATGGAAGTTGTTTTAAGGTTTTCTCCATCATCAACTCTTCTATTAATAGTACAGAGACTTGAGAAGCCAACAACAGATGTTCACTGGTGAAAGAAATCCATACTTGTGAGACGAATGTTGGATACTCATAAGTTCTGGGGTTGAAACCTTGCTCAAGTGTCTTACAACTGTGAAGTTAGAAAATTTATGAGATTAAGATCATAGTCATATACATTTTATTATGGTCAGTACAGTAAGCATAGCTGAGGTCAAAGCTTTTACAGAAGTTAAAACGTCAAGGCCGAAAGCTGTTAACAGTGCTTGCGGAAGCATAGCAAGCACTTTTATCCTCATCACTATCCACATCCACATCATTATCATCATGTTATCCTTGTGTGTTGAAAGCCTACTGTGGAGAACTGTGCTTATTTCCTCATGTCTTTAATTTTTAATGTTTTACTTTGGTTTTAATAGGTCTAAGGATGAAATCAATTTAAATTTAAAAAGGATGACGTATATTAAAATGTGTTTAGGATAATAGTCTCATTCTGCTGTCCTATCAGCCAGATAATTCCTTCTTTGTATAGCATGTCTCACTGAAGGATCTCCATCTGATGGGTGAACATTTAGTTTCTGTACCAGTTCTTCACCTAAGTAGGAAAGCAGTGGTCCTTAGGTAGTTTGGTGAGAATTTGTGGTCTTTCCAAGACTATGGAAACCTCTTAATCCACATGATATGTGTGTGTTATGACCATTTTTATACCTGCTTTGTGCATGCCTGCTAAGTTGCTTCAATCGTGTCCAACTCTTTACGACCCTGTGGACTGTGGCCTGCCAGCCTTCTCTGTCCATGGGATTCTCTAGGCAGGGATACTGGAGTGGGTTGCCATTTCCTCCTCCAGGGGATCTTCCCAATCCACGTCTCTTATGTCTCCTACACTGGCAGGAGGATTCTTTACCACTAGTGCCACCTGGAAAGCCCATACTTGATTCGGGGGTATGAATTAATAATTCCCTAAGATATTCCAAGTGTTTCTTTCCCAGAACCAGTGGAGTTTTTCTGTGGATTCTGGTGAGGAGTTTGTATGTAGTATCAGTGTACGTGGCTAGGGGATTCCTGATCCATAGTGTGTTATTCACTAAAGTAGGCTCAGATGCTCACTGAGAGCAACCTGCAGGTGTCCATATAATACACTTCACCCTCAGATGCTGCAGCGTGCATATCATTATGTGGTTGCAATTTTGAAATTCTTAGACCTGCTATCAGATTTGCTAAGATTCTGACACTTACTTTGGTGGTGGCTAGGAAAAGATGTAAGTTGAATGTGAAATAAGCTCCATTTTCAGACTCGGGGGACTTTTTATTTTTCACCACCAGCAAGTGAAAAGCACTTTATATTGCTGCCCTTTATCTCCCACATTACATGGTCACGTTATTTGTAGTGTTGAAACTTGAAAGGCCCGTGTAGGAAATAAGAATTGAGGGTCTTGTTTATAGGTGTAAAACTGGAGAATTGGTGTTGAGGATAGTGGGGCAGGAGGTTTGAGTTAAATACTATAAGTGATGAGGAAAGGGATTCCAAAACAGGAAGTTACCAGCATGGTAGCATTATATAAAATCTTGAGAGGGTTCCGTGGCTCTTTATATTACCTAAGGATGGTAGATTTTATAAACACTGACCACAAATAGAGGGTCCTTCTAACCTATTGGTTTTCACATTATATTCCATGGAACCCTATAACTCAGAAATGTTTCAGAGGTTTCACCAACATTTAAATTAGATTTTTAAAGTGCATCGAACTATTTTAAAGACAATAAAAAAGCAACAGACACCCTCAACTGTGTTTCATAGAAAATTTTGACATACGCAAGAACACTTACTGAATGACTTTAAAGTAAGTAAAGGTTATTAATGTCAGCTTAAAATAAAATTTTGAATAACACTTATCTGTCATCCATCAAAGTCAGGATAATATTTCTGTTGTGGGAATAAAGACAAAAGGTCTTCAGTGAGACCATTACACTAAAGCCATGTGTTAGGGCATCGGCCTGCAAAAGCTGAAGTTACATTTTGGTTTCCAGTTACCGTGAGCACTTATCCATCTGTTATATTTAGATTTTTTTTTTCTAGTACCTTTAGGAATCTGGAAACAGATGAGTATTGCTTTCAACTTGAAACCACCATAAAAGGGGAGAGGTAGTCAAGAGGCTGGAGGCGGGCTCCAGTGTCATCCCTCAGATGGGGCCGTGTGAATGGATTAGGGAACCTTGCGAAAGCTCTCTGTCTTGGCCCATAGCTCAAAGTGTTCAACACAAGTCTGAAAATGTATGGGTGCAATAGTATAGTTCGTGAGGAGATTTTCAGGGCTGCTTTGATGATGCTCGAAAAGCCTTACAGTGGCTCTGGCTTCTTTCTTTCACTTGGAGGACGCCGTACTCACTTTGCTCCTTTCGTTCTGGGTTGGACCCCATTCTCTGCCTGTAGTCTAAGCCAGTACCTGCCTTGTTTATCACTGAAGTTGATTTGTTTTTAAGTGTTTGCTTATCTATTTTTATTTTCTGCTAAAATTTTATTATGAAGATTTCCAATTTGCAATGATGGTGTGAAGAACACCTGTATCCCCAGCCTCTGGAGTGTCCCATCAGCATTTGACTCTGCTTGTCTGATGACATATCTAGTCATCCCTCTGTCTGTATCTGTCAGTCCAAATGACTTCGGGATGCATTTCCAAGAATATGTGGTAGATTTCACCAGTCAAGTAAGTTCATGTATTTTACATACTTTGAGTCTGGCTTTTCGAACAATATACAAATATGCCTAAAGTGGCATAGTGTCCCGTGAAAGAAGATGTCAAATAGATGCCCCACGTTTACTGGGCAAAAAAATGAGGAGCCTTATTTTAAAAGTCGCACATTTTCTGGAATTCTGGCGTGGAGTTGGAAAAGAATACTGGCTTATTTTTAAATCTGGACTTTTTTGTGACTCAGACATTGCTGACCCCTGATAGAGAAGGGGGGGTATGCTTGTAAATTTTGTTTTCATCGTTGAGACAGGAGCCAAATAACTTCCAGTTCTTACAGAGAGGCAGGATGTCATCTTTAAAAGTGTTTTAAAAAATACATCAGTGTTGGTCAGTCCAACAAAATCTGTTGCATTTGGAAAACAGGGAAACAATTAACTAAGGACTAAATTTGCTCTCTGCTAGATCCTGTCCCAAACCCTGGTGTCAAGGTGTTAAGTGCAAATTATTAAGAAACACTCTTGTTACAATTGGGAACACTGAGACTGGGATGGAGATGAGAGGTTTTCAGTGTGGCTTTTGCCCCCTTGATGTGGAAAGCATGCCCTCTGTCCTTGCAAAGCTGCATTGTTGTTCTTTTTATTCTCAATCCCAAGAATCCCATCCACACACTCTCCCTTGGCCCCAGGGTTGGCTGGGTATATTTCCTTCTGGAAGTCTTCCCTTGCACTCCTGAGTTAGCTGGCTGAAGAGCCCTTAAAAGCATTTCCAAGGAGTTGGGCCCCCTCCCTATAGGGGCTAATCCCTCAGTTTCCACTTCAGTTCCAGCTGCTGTTGCCTGGGTAGAAGCAGATCTCTTCGATGCTTCCAAGCTGTGAAGCTTCCAAGAAAAATTTAATGTTTAAGAATAAAAAGTTAGGATTGGGGATATGGGTAAAGAACTGGGTGGTTAGATATATCTTAAATGTGTCAGAAGAACATGGATTTTAAAAATTACCTATAGGGTGTTTTAAAAATTTAAGCAATGCCCTGAGACAGACACACTACTTCTTTGAAACCTATTAGAAGTCCTTAGCGCCATGAAAGGATAATGCCCTTTGGTCTTGGAAGAGACTTATTAGGTTGCAAAGGTTTTGATTCCTCTACTACTTACTTGCTCTTTGATCTGAGACTTTCATAAGCTCTGATAATAAAACGGATTTACTGTATATGGTGTAGTAGAGAGGTTTCAAACTGTGTCTAGTTTCTGTTATAATTCAAGTTTTTGAATAATTACTATTAACCTGATTTGATTTTGTTTGAAAACTGTTGTTTTGTATATGAATACTCTATATTCTGTCATTCATATGTACAGGGCCACCCTGGAGTAAACGACATGTCCACAAACAGTTTAGAAACTTCACTTTCTTACTGCAAAACAGATGTTCAAACCACGTAGAAATTGATCAGACTGTGTACCTAGTAGGAAGGTGGAAAGCTTCTAGATTTATGGGGACAGGTGACAGTATGAGCTTCTATTCTTAGTTTGCCCTTGCTCCCCTCTCTTAAGGCAAGACAGTTAATCTTTTTAACATCTCAGTTTATCCATCTGTAACACCTGTACTCTTCTTTCATGAAAACCGTACCTGGTTTATATTTGATAGCATTTGAGGACTTGATATAGAAAGTGGCATCAAGGCACAATTACTCTGTAGAAATTATTCGTATGTTGAATGATAATCTTGACAAATTACTAATTACTACATTTAGAAAGTTACAACTCTGGAGGGAATTGATATTTGATATTGTTGTCCTGTGTGTTCTAAGTTACCATCATAACAGTAGGAAAATAAACCCTGTTTTGGCTGTGTTACAAAGGGATTAACTCACTTCTTCAAGTGGTTACTAAATCTCCAGCCCTCTGACAACAAATAAAAAGTGCTCCTTGTTTTATTTAATTTTTCTGGGGAAAAAAAGTCTTCTGACCAACCTTGGCTTAATTTTTTCTTCTGTGGAGAGCTTTCCAAGTTGTTCTGTTTGTAAAGAATGAAGGATAAACCATACTTAAAGCAACTTAAAATTACCCTCTACAAATAGGCAGAGGAGTATGCTTTTGATTTTTAGATCAAAGCAAAGAACCAAGATTGTGTGGAACTTGTTTATTATATATTTGTTTCCTGCTACTTGTGCCTTTGCAAAGAATCAAATATTAACGAAATAGCAAGAGGATTAAATAATTAGACCCTAAGGAAAACTAGAATACTCGTATGCCTGTTTTCTAAATTCTGTGTCCTTGGAAGTTTTGGGCTAACATGAGAGAAAGAGGATCCTTGCTAGTCCTTTCGCAGTGTTCTGCTACTAGATTTTAGTGGTGTATAAATATGTGTGTGTCTACTATGAAATTGGTTAAGTCGTGTGAAAAATGAAATCCACTTGAAAAATTAAAAGACACTATCTACTGAGGTCCAAAGCCTGATTTTTATATATATTTTTCTTTTCCAGATTTTTTTATACTACTTTTCAGTTCATATAGTACTTGGACACACAGGATTTAATTTGGTTCTTTAAACAATCCTATAGGGAAGGCAGGTCAGGTATTCATGTCTCCATTTTACTGATGAGGAAGAAAAATTAAATTGGCTTGTGATCAGGTAAACGGGCTTTTTGATTCCATGTCTATTGCCCATTCATTGAGTTACAAAACAATGAAGCCAACCAAATGTTCACTGTTCTGTGCATTAAATGGAAGCTTAAAATGAATTTAACTTTTATAATGTTGTCTTCATGTACTTTGACAAACGTAACTTGTAATTGATTTTGCACTTGCTAAAAACTTTCCAAATTAAACGTCCTTTTTCACAGTTCCTGAATTCATCTTTTCTCTATCCACTCCCTTGTCCAGTGTAGTCATTTATATAACATATTTTAGCATTTATTTATGACCTTAAATGAGTAGACAGCTTGAAGAGAATTAAAATTAGTTTGTTTTTGTTATTTTTAGTATACTCCTGGCCCTCTACACTGACCTGCCACAACACCGTGACCGAGGATCCCTGTTTTAACATCGAACAAAAATTACTGGTAGACGTATGTTTTAACCAGTTGCATATATTATGCTGATTTATAAGCATTAACCCCTTTTCCTGAAACCCAAAGAGTTAATTTTGTAAATGTTCACTGTGAGATTGGAGTGGGAGTGGGAGGGAGATTTCTTTTTCTTGTTTGTCGAAGAAACAGGGAGGAACAATCTAAGTTGGTTAAGTCAGTGACAGAGCGGGAGTTGCCTGGCTTCTAAAGTGAAATTTAAAAAAGCAAGTGCCCATTTCAGAAAAGACTGACTTTTGAGATGATAGAAACTAAGTTGCTCTTCTGCTTTACAAAAGGAACACTCACAGGGTCCATTTAAAGCTCTGATGCAGAACTGGAAAATCCCTGACAGGTTTCCATAAGGTGTGCAGTGTTGCCTTCCGGGCGGGCAAGGTGAAGGTCAGCTGTGTGACTCAGCCACACCAGCTCTGGCTCAGTGCTGAGCATGGGCTCCTGTGCCCGTCTGCTGGCCTAGGAGGCCCTGTGCCCAGCTCAGCTGGCTCCAGGCCAGCTTCTCCCCAACTGAGAAGCCACCTTTTATTTTGTTCAGTAGATGAAGAAGAGAATGTGCACCTGTGAAAGTCAAATACCATATATACTTTATACCTTTCTGCCTAAAGAGTTGATGAACACTAGGCGCTCCCTCAATCTTGAGGGATCACATCTCGGTTGTCCCGGGTGCCTCACGGTGCAGCACTGCACCACGATGAGCACATGTGTATGTTGTCAGGATAAGCTGTTTGACTCAGTTTATTGTCTTGTAACTCATTGGCCAAGCATTGTGGTTTTGGTGCAAAGAGCACTCAACTTGGAATCAAAACCACTTCCTGTCTGTGTGGCTTATTAGCTGAGGGTAACCTTAACGTAGTTGGCACGGGATTTCCAAGTAGTATCTTTGCCTGAACAAAAATAATCTGCCACTTCAGTAAGCTTTGGTGGGTGCTGCCTGATCCACTTGAGATCTCTTCAGCCTTTTCCTTTCTGTCTCTTTCCTTGTAAATCACAATGCTGCTTCTTTTAGTGCAAGTTGACCCTTGGTATTAGAGAAAGGCAGTCTGATCAAACTCACCAAACTTTTTTAGTTAATACATCCCATCATTTTAAACTTTGCATATCTCTTACATCAGTGTTTGTAATAATAGACTTGAAATAACTTATATGTCTATCCGTAACGAACTATAAATTGTGGTTCATCTTCACAGCTGAATACCATATACATGTTACAAAAGTCAAGGCTCTTGAAGTACTAACATGAAAACTCTAAGATACATTGAATAGGAAAGGTAAGGTGTAGAAGAGTATGTGTAGTGTATCATTGTTAGGTTTTTTAAAAAGAAAACATTTACATGGCTGTCTATGTTTCATATGCCCAGTATCTCAGGAAACATAAGACACCAGTATCATTGGTTCCTGATGGAGAAAGGGGAATAGGTGTCTGGAACAGGCAGGGGAAAGGAATTTTCACTATATACTCTCTCTACCTTTTTGTCTCAATATGTATTTTAAAAAGAAAATAAATCCATATGCAGAAACAACGTTCACAGCAGCATTATTCATAATAGCTAAAAAATAGAAGCAGTTCATGTCCATCAACTGGTCAAAGAATGAATAAACAAGCTGTAGGAGAAGGCAATGGCACCCCACTCCAGTACTCTTGCCTGGAGAATCCCATGGATGGAGGAGCCTGGTAGGCTGCAGTCCATGGGGTCGATAAGAGTCGGACACGACTGAGCGACTTCACTTTCACTTTTCACTTTCATGCATTGGAGAAGGAAATGGCAACCCACTCCAGTGTTCTTGCCTGGAGAATCCCAGGGACAGGGGAGCCTGGTGGGCTGCCGTCTCTAGGTTCGCACAGAGTCGGACACAACTGAAGCGACTTAGTAGCAGCAGCAGCAGCAGCAACAGCAGCAGGATATCCAGACAATAGGTATCATTCAGCAGTAAAAAGGAATGAAGTACTTAAACATCCACAACACACAAGAGCCTTGAAAACATGCTAAGTGAAAGAAAGCAGCCACAAAATTTTTGGTCACACATCATATGATTCCATTTACATGAAAATACCCAAATAGCCAAATCCCCAGAAACAGAAAGTAGATTAGTGGTTGCCAGGGGCTGGGAAGAGAGGGAATAGGGGGTGACAAAAATGTTCTGGAATTAGATTAAGGGTAATGGTTGCACCACTTTATGAATATACTAAAACCCACTGAAGTGTACACTTTTAAAACGATTAATTTTATGCTGTGTAAGTAGTATCTCAGTAAATAAAATAAAAAACAACTTGGTGAAGTCATGAACGTGGAAACTTTGAGTCACTGTGAACATATAAAACAAGAAACTTTTAAGTTTGCACCAAAGAAATCTTCCTGTTGTAAAATATTTTATATAGCATTGCTGATAACACTGAAAAACTTCATATCCTTAGCTACTTTCACTAATACCCACCAGTGAATTTTCTGTTTTCTAGTGGAACATTGTTAACCCAGTGAAGTCCTGGTTGATAGAATTTTAAGCAAAATTACCAAAGAAAGGATTTTCAGTTATAAGGGATTGAGAAATGGTGGCTGCAGGCATTCCCTACTTCCTACCACTAAGAGAGAAAGTGATGGGAGGTTTCAAAGAAGCCTCAGAATCTTTGGAGAAGCCTGCCCTTCTCTCCTCACAGCTGACCTCAGGGCAACCCCTGCCCCTAGCCTGCCTCCCCAGTGAAGCCACTGAGCCACCACTTCCTTGGGTTGTCCGGGTCATGTTGAGTCACAGGGTTTGAGAAGCCCTTCCTAATAGGAGGGGCTTAGCTCTGGGGCTCTGGGGTGAGATTGGTGGACCTGACAATGTGACCTCTCTTCCCCTAGTCACCAAGTGTTCATAGGTGCTGGGCCATTGCCATCACAGCATCAGCCTGTCCATGGGTTGGTCAGAGAACAGTCTCCTGTCAGTCTTCCCCACTCCAGGTGCTTACACCTGAGCTCATCTTGGGTTGGGCACAGCAGGGTGACCACCGTGTATCCTGGCTCAGGGATGGGTTTAGACAAGGCACAATCTCAGCTCTGCCACTTCTGAGACCTTCGGCCTGAGTGTGCTCACTCAAGTGAAGTCTCCCCACAAGCAGCCTTACCTCATCTTGTAAGTGGCCTAAGAAGACCACGTCTTCAGCTTCATGTCCTTGGCATTCTATTCTGAATGAACTCACATGATCCAAGACTAAGCTATGGTTCCTGGAGTACAGGCAGCCTCTTCTTGTTCATCTTCATAGGCAAACTGAAGATCAGAGGTGTGAGCCACAGGGAGCATACCTCATTAATTCGCCTCATCAAAGCAAGGCCTTTTTGATCATGTAGGAAGGTCTGATCATCCACTGGGCTCACTAGGCCCTTACATGTAGGAGGGACGTGGGGAAGATCCTTCCCCAGCCCAAGACTGAGCAGGGGACCTAGATCTAGTAGGTCCTGTCTTTTCACTAGAGGATTAAAAGAGCAGAGTTTCAATCTCCATAGGTTTCTGTAATCTGTAAACCTCCTTGAAAATATGGGAGGGACAGTTCTCCCCCTGGATGGTCCTGCTGCCAAAGACTGATTTCTCTGAATTCCTAGGACTTTCAGAATTGCTCTTGGTGGCCCCAGTCATTCTTGGGCCCAAAATCCTTGCAGCTGGGCTCTTGGCCAAGATCCTGAGCTCTTATCTTTTTTTCCACATGTCCCCTGTGAATTGAAGATACATTCCTCTTTTGCAGGAATTTGCTTCTTGGAACATCTATATTTTTAGAGTGAAATTGAATAAATAAAAATAGGTTGTACTTGCTGCGTGCTAACCGCTGTTATAAATGTTGCCAGTATTTACTGCTTCATTTTTCATGACAGCCCTGTTAAGGTTAGGTACTCTTGTTACCTCCATTTTAAAGATGAGCAGAGTCACAGAGAAGTTAACTAATACGTGCTTGCAGACAACCACTAAGTGGTGGAGGAGGCAAGAGTCAGTTCTAGACATTCTGGCTCCACAGCCCATGCTCTTAGCTACTATGCTGTATTCCTTTGAAACTTTATAAAACATAACCCCATATTAAACTCAGGGAAAATTCTATGTTATTTGTCTTGGAACAATGTTACTTGCTCAAACAATCTCGTATAAAATTAAGACTTGATTTTCTTTTGTGGAAACCTTCCAAAATAGTTATGGTGCGGTCTGAACCATTTCATCTCTGAGTCCTTGAGTACAGTGATCGCCATCACCATTCGTTTGGGTTTTCGTGCCTCTGACAACCCAGTCTTGTTTACATTCAGTCTGTATTCATATGCTTGTTCTCTTTGATTAACATACCCCTGGAAAACTAACAAGAAGGTTTGGGGTTTGAGGCAGACGTGATGGAGGCTTCCCGAGTGTGTGACCTGTGGTGGCTTCTGCCACTCTAGCTGTGGACTCCTTCTCGGGCTGTGTTGGCTGGACCTCATGTCACCATCATTCTGTTTGTGTGCTGGCCGCCAAGTGAGGCTTTCAGTCTTCTAGAACCCCATTTGGCCCTATTGCCTGACAAACCCTAAACTTCCTGAGTGATGCCCAGATCATGGCTGGATGCCTGTCGTGCCCATGTGCTCTCACACTCACTTCTGGGCACCATGACCAACTCCAGAGAACCACTCGTGTTTGCAACTTCTACCCTGAATTGTGGGGCTTCCCCTCTTGGGAGATGAAAGCACCGATGCAGAATGAAGGCTTGGAGTTATTCCAGTCCTTTGATGCCTGAAGATAGGTTGTATGTTACTAGTGAAGATATCACACCCTGAAGCAGGGCTCATAAGGTATTATGATCACACCTCTGGTCCCCTGTAGCAGAGTTAAGAGTAAGGAGATGGAAGCTTATTTGATTTGCTGTTCTTTCCTGTTACATATATTAATCAGCTGGCTAAATTATAGGCTAGGTTCATGGAATGTTTAGCTCTCAAGCATCTATCAAAGGCTTGAAATGTCCATAACAGGTGGGGGCTTGGTAAATGCCAGGACTTAGCATGATTGAATGGGTGTTTTGAGTCATGGCACATGGCAACATGGAACTAAAACAGATAGATCACAAGTGGCTGGTAGAAATAGACTGGGAGAGAATTTTAACACCTAAAATATGACAAAGATTTGTCCTTACGAGCTTCTCGGTTTCATGAAGTGTTCGTTTTCCTCTAATCAAAACTCTGTGTTTGTATTCTATATTTCCTTCTAAAACTCTTTCTGATTTTTCTCACTTCCTCTTTATTTCCTCTTTTAAGTGACACTTCAAATATATATATTTAAATCTGAGATCATCATAGTGGCTCACTGTGAAAGTCATTTCTTCACTGTTGTCCTGATGGTGATTTCTGGTTAGAAGGCCACAGAAACATCTCTGGGATGTGGTTAGGATAGTTCCTACATCTTGGTGAGAGTGTAGGAGCAGTATGGGAAGGGGCAGACTTTGGGGACAGGAGACATTTAAAACTGTTACTAATCATGGAGTGACATTTTCAAAAATCAAATGGCAGAGGCCATGGCACGTGTTGAAATGCTTGATCTGTGAGTCTTACACGGAAATTTTCTGAGCCCTGGTGAATTGTGAAATGAACAGGCCTTCACAGGAGTGAATGAACATTTTCAGGGTGCTCTGCTGGTGCCAGGGCCTTTGGTTCCATGTATTTTATCTCATTTGTAACAGATCTTCCCCTTTGATAGCCACCCTTTCTTGAGCGAAAGCTTCCCCTTTGGGGAGGAAAAATTCCAGGTTCGCTTTCATTTGGATCTTACCTGATATAATTGCCCCTTGTAAGGTTCTGGGGGTCCCCTTGTTTTATTCTTTGACCGGTTGTGACACTGAAGCAGTGACTTTGCAAAATTTGGCTTGTCAGTAAGAAAAAGTACTCTTCTCACCCTAAAGATTGACAGGAACATGAGATGGCAGAAGTTGTCCTGGCCTTTTTCTGGCAAGAGCACTTAGGACAAGAAATACTCTGGAGAGTGTAGCATTGAATCACACCATGTCTCAGAGCATGACTGGGTGCCTTAATCTCACGGTTGGAGTCGCTCGGGAAAATTGTTGGCGGAAGGACTGGGGAGCCTGACAAAGTTAAAACTTGCAGTGTATTAATGTATTAGCAGCAGGCATGGGGAGAAGAAGAATGGAAGAGAAAAATTAAGGGGAAAGTAGTGATAGGTTCACAAATACTCCATTTCAGGTTGTTATCAGCCTGTTGTCTCTGGCTGGACTCACGGCCAAGTAGCTAAACCTGAGTAAGTTTTCCGATTTCTTCAGTAAAAGAAAACTACGGTAAAGGGAGAAGGGTCACCACAAGCCAAGCTGTGAGTGAGGAACTCCCAAGGTGTGGCCAACTGGGTCACTGCATTCGCCATGTTTGACTCTTAGGTTGCACCCCTTTGAACTTTGGAAGTTTGATCCTCCCAGAGTTGTTTGTGAGGTAGAGATTCTGAGTTTCGATTGCAGGGTGAGAATCCCCATGAACATGATTCCACCCGACCTTACCCTCATCCCTATTTCTCTCTCAGCTTGACATGTGGGAAGCCATTAAAGGGGCTTAGTTGTTGACATCTCAGAAGAACCTTGTTATAAAGCTCCACTCTTGCCTACACTGGCTCTGCCTCCCAAGTGCCCCATTGATTCCCTGATCACCCAGAATCACGAATGACCTCAGAAGGGCGGCGGCCTCTCCCATGCAGTGCACCTAAGCTGTCCTTTCAGTCCTGGGCCACAGTGGCCCTTTCAGCTCTCCTCTCCATGCCCACTGCCCAGGGTGCTTTCATGAAGGTTGTCCTCCTGCCATCTCAGGGGAGAACCACCGTTCCCTGTCAGAGCCCCTCCCTGCTTCTGGAGTGAGTGAGTAAGGAAGAGAGGCGCTGTGTACTATGGCTCCCTTGGCTATACGCTCCCGCCCACTCTGGGCTGCATCCTGCCTCTGGAGCAGGCCTCAGTCTTCTCATACTTTTGCTCACACTGTCCCCTTTCTTGGAATGCTCCCTCCCCTTCTCTGTGCGCTGCAGTCTCCCCCATTCTTCAGGGACCAGGGCACATATCACCACAGCCATCTAGCCTTGTCCAGTCCCCCAAACCCGATGTGATCTCTGACTGTGATAAATCTTGATACCACTTTTCCATCTGTCTTGTCGTACGCAGCGTGCCACGCCTGGCCTGCTAGTCATCTGTATGTTGATCTTGGTACACTGCAAAGGAAGGGCTGTCTCTCATTCTTTGTGACCAGCAAAATATTTTGCACTGCACAGTGAGACACGTGTTCAGGAAGTGTTATAAAATCAATGAATGGATGGGGTGGTGTTATCTATAGCTGCAGCCAAAGGTAGGTTAAATGTAAATGCAGAGTGGTTGGATGACAGGAGTGTGTAGCTAACCTCTGAAATGGTTCTCGGGTTCTCCTGTGAGAGGAGACTTAGACATTGTGATGCCCAGCACTCACCAAAAATCATCCTGATGTTTGCTGGAGCAGGCGAGGCTGAAAGGCCTGAAACATGGCCTTTAGACACTAAAGAAATTTGTTCATCAAACAGCAACCAGCTCCACCAACAGTACATGAAGGTGCTTTGTAAACAGGACAGTGATTGTTAAGGATGTTGGCACACATCATGCTGTTAATATGTAACAAAGGTGGCTCAGACACTGAGTAACTGCCAAGGTTTCTGAACCACCGAACCACCTGCTCTTCTTACTGAGAAATTGATTTTCACCCAGCAGAAGGCCTTCTCTGTTTTGGTTTTGTGAAAGTTGTAGCTTTGTGACTTGAGGACATGGGCAGTGGGGACAGATGTCAAAGCAGATGGTGGTCATACCTCATGAATTTTTTAAGAAGGCAGAGTTCACCTCCTTGGTGTAAACTGCAACATAAATGCTGTTGTCATTGCCCGAGTTCCCAGCTCACTCTGGCTTGTTGGAGTTGACTAATTAATGAACGGTCAGAAAGCAGTTCTCTTGCTTCTGTGTTTTTTCTTGTGTTTCAGGCAAAGAGATTTAGGTGTATTTGCTTATTTTGTATGGCTCTTGGTCTGTCTGTATTGTGTTGCCACCTTTGACGAGGATCAGGCAGATAAGGGAATTACTCTTCTTGCCCAAGGTCCTGGGGGCCCACTGCCGAGCTTATTGTTCAGAGCAGGCCAGACAGACGTTTAAAAATACCTTAGCTCTACCTAAAAATACACCTCACTAAAATCGAAAATTGAGAGTTTGTAAAGGTTAATCATCTGATAAAATAAGAGCATTTCCTCTGAGTGAAAAGTTTGAGTTTGTATTAGGGGTGCGGCATAGTTCAGCCTGGCCGGTCTCCCTGCCAGAATGCAATCAGCTGAGATAAGGAGGCTGTGGAGGCATGGCGGGAGGGCAATGTCACTTCCTCTCTTTCCCCGGGCTTTTTTTTTTTTTTTTTTGACACTAATGTGTAATAAATCTGCCTGTACCATCATGTCATTTGACAGCCAACCAGGAATTATTGATAGTTTTTGCTAACTTTTAGAAAAACTTCTCTTTAAACATTTGAAGAGCATAAGAACCACGAAACCCATTGGTTCATTCATCATGAAGCGTGTATTGCTTACCTGTGGGATCTGGGAACAGGAAACCAAGTAAAGCATGACCTCGGACCTCGGCCCTCGGCCTGCGGGGAGGAAGGAGGGGGTGCGGAGGGGATGCGTGAATAGGGTGAAACCAGTGACAAGCACTAGATGAGACGCGGCATGACCCAGAGTGAAGGTTGTCTCCTTTTCTTACACTTCAATGGCTAAGGCCACTTTTTAGGAATCCAGGTGGGACTATGTCTCCGTTTCATATGTGCCTTCATTAATGCTTCTCGTCTTTAAATACACTTTTTCAACACACAGCTTTCATGGGGAGCAAATTGGGGAAGAGAGTAGGGAGAGTGGGGTGGGGAGCATGGTTGCTCTTTTAAACAGGGTGGCCAAAGAAGATGACACTGCAAAAGTGCCTTGGAGCAAAGCCTTGAAGGAGGCAGAGGAGCAGCCATGAGAGGCTCTGTGCTGAGGGAATGGCTGTGGGGATCTGAGGTGGGGTGTGTCTGGAGGGCATGAGGCTGAGGAGGGGCAGGGATGAAGCCAGAGAAGGGTCAGGACAGAGGTGGGGGACAGACTCACAGGCCATCCTCAGGACCTCAGCTCCTCCTGGAGCTCCATCCCAATGACCAGCCTCCAGCCAGCGTCTGGCCTGTGAAGCCATTAGAGCGTGTTAGGCTGCCATGTTTTTGTCCGTATTTCTACCTTTACTGTCCCTGGCAGTGAAAAGCAAGAGATTTTGTTTATAGGACAGTGTCTCTTCCTTGGCGTACATAGTAGGTATATATGCGTGTATGCTGCTCCCTCCTGCCCCACGCTGACACTGAGGAGATATGTGGCTAGAATTGCCCTCTTCAGTATTCTGCTGATCTCTAGTGCAGACCAAGGAGGACAGAGATAATGCCCTTGATCTGTATATTCTTCATGTCTAATCCCTTTTAATTATACTGGTAACAGAAGTTTATCTCTTATAGTTACTTTTATCATTAACAGCACACAAACTCTCCAGAAGACCAAGTGCAAGCTCTTTAGGCATATAAAGTGGATTAATGAGGGTGGCTCAGCGTTAAGGTATGCCAGGGCTGAGTCTAAATTTTATTCCGGTACAGGGATCACTTTCTATGTGGCCTCTCTGGCTCTGGAGCTAATTTGGATGCTGAGTAGCCCCACAGGTATTTATATGTAGTGTTTGGTATTTTTACTGGGTCCTATTCTTCTCCCTTGGATCACCTAAAATGGTTAAGAATTTTCTAGTGGGATTAAGGTTGTGATCTCTGGGGAGGGGTGGGCCATCTGCTCTTGGTTATTTTTGTGTTAGCCACTTCCCCTTAAATGTATGTTCACAACTGAGCCGCAGCCTTATCAGCTGGGCTCGAGGGAAGACTGGCGTAGGTGCTGCTCCTGAACTTGGTGTCTGAGCCATGGCTTCCCATAGACACTCAGGTAAAAGCTTCATATTCTTTATCTTCTAGCAAGCACAGTTTTATTCAGGCACTGAATCCATCATTGGTCTAAAAGATACTTTTCGATGAAAGTATTTTAGTCTTGTCTAAATAGTAAATAAGTCTAACTCATCTCTGTTCTGTCCTTGCCTTCTTCAACTGCTGTTTTCAAGACAAAAGATTATTCTTACTCAAGTAAAATCATCAGTTTGAGTAGTATATTTTTTAATACATAAATATACTACTATATCATACAGTTTCCAGGACATCTTATGAAGCTGGAGGAGACTGTGTGAGGAAGGAGGTTTTCTTTGTTATCAGGATTTTTTTGTTGTTATTTATAAGACACAAATCTTCATCTTGACAGTGCTATAAATCGAATTTAAAGTATTTGGAAAAGGTCAATCAGATACAGAGCTGGAAGGAGGAAGATTTATAACTAAGAAAGTCCATACTGATTTAACCATACCTTCTCCTTTTCTGAGCTGTGTTTTGAGTCTTCCCGAAGAAACAGCTATGATACTTTTGATATGACACGTAGATTATTTTTTTTAACTTTACAATATTGTATTGGTTTTGCCATATATCAACAAGAATCCGCCACAGGTATACACATAGATTATTAACTGTTCTCATCAGAAAAGGGGTCAAAGCTTCAGAACCTCTGGAGCATCATTATCATTACAATGAGAGTTTTCCTGACATTGAGAAAGCCCTTTGGCCATGGACAGGACTCCCGAGATAGAGCCAAAGACCTGAAGGGGGGCCATTTTCCCCAGAAAGCCCAGTTTTCTGGAGTTAGCCTGCTGCCTGTCTCTCCTGCAAAGCCAGGAACGTCGCTGTGGTTCTGTTGCCTTCTGCCTAAGTAACAGTTCCCTTTCTTAGCAACCAGGCACTTTGTGCCATCTCTCAGCTTTCAGATTAAGGGGTTAAGTAATGATCAGTGGCAGTCTTTTGGAAAAAACATTTTTGAAAACTTGTAATTGACTGTCAATATTGAAACAATGGAAATACTTTTAAACTTCTCTTTTGGTATTTAAAACAAATACACTATAATGGAATGCACTGCTTTAGGGAATCAGCATGCAATGTCTTCCTTGTTCCCAAGTGTTCAAGAGCAGTCTGTTTTTCTCCCCACCCCCAGGAGCCCCTTTACAAACACGGCACCACACGCCTGAGATTGTGGTAAGCGGCCAGCATACACTTTCTTTGGGTGTAGACAAACTAGTCAGCTGTAGCAGTTGTTCCAGTGGACCTTGAACGTGTGTTAACTGGTAGAGTAACTCCCTGTTTTATTTACTAATTAAATGACAGAATGGGGAAATATATTTCAAAGGTGACACGTTTATAACACACCCAACCTTGGGTGTTTAAATGGCACCAAATCCTGACATTACTTTTATGTAAATCTGAAGGCTCTAACTCTGACTGGACAAACTGCTGACACCGTCTAGATGTTTTTTTCAATCAGGAACTATTTTAATAGTTTATTTTAATCAGAACGCATCTTCTGTTGCATTAGGTTCATAGGTCCGTGAAAGCAGTTGAGAAAGAAGTGCTCACAGAAAGAAGCCCCATAGTGCCCTGAAAAGGACTTTGTGTGGACAGAGTAGAGGCTCTGATGACTGAATGGATCTTAATCCATTTTTAGGGACCATCCACATACTGAGAGGACCTTTCAAGGACAAAAACTGATGCTTTTGTATTGAATACTTACCGTTTGCAAAGTTCTGCAGGTTTCATTCCTTACCCTTTGGCCTTTAAAGTTGCCGATGGGGCAGATGGGAGGGCAGTGAAATCATGTAGCTCCCTTTCTAGGCCGGAATATAAAGGGAACAGTGGGCAAGGGGAGAAGACCCAGTGAACTGGCTTCCGGAAATCACAGCAAAGTGGTAGTGAGAAACCTTGTTCAAGGGTGAGACTGAACGTTTTGTACTTTCAGTGACTACCAAACGGCCGCCTGCTACTTTGCTACAACTAGAGAAACGGACAACACACGTTCTGTTGGCTGCCAGGTCAGCGGGCCTTTCTCTCCGGTGTGAAAGGCAGAACGTGCTGCATGTATTGTGTGCGACGTTCAGAAAAGCTCTGTGTCAGAACAGAGCAGTTCTGGGAGAGGATCTGCCCAGGGAAGGTTCAGGGGCACGGAATGCTTCACTGGATCGTCTCTACACAGCCCCCTCCTGATCCCAGGTGTCATCTAAGCTAGGTTACCTGTGACCAATGAGCCAAAAGAGAAATTGCAGGCAAGCCTCCTGAACGTGGTCTGTTTGTAGGGCAAAAATGACTTTCGAATTGTCTGTGAAATTCTCTGAAAGCCCACTTCTCAGTGGTGCCTCAGAAGCCCGCCCCGCGTGGGGGGCACCTCCAGGTGTGCGGGTGTGGCTGCTGCATAAGCCTCCCTTTCATCAGCTGAGGCTTCGCTCTGTTGAATGTTCTCAGGAAAGCAGTATACCCTTTCTTTAGAAGCCAGCATTTGTACATGGAGTGACTAATGTCTTGTCCTGGACTTAGCAATTAACAGACCAGAAATAACCTGCATTTTTTCCCCATTTGAGTTGCTGTTCATTGTTTATACTGTATATTATGCCACTCGTGGAAAGCACATAGTTAGAAAAATGCTACCTAGTCATAATATTCACTTTTTCCTTAGATATTCTTATTGTGGGCCACTTGGGCAGGAGGGGGAGAATGCAGATTAGCAAGAAATCCCTGAGAGAATATGTATAAAACAGAAACAAGATTATTAAATACAAATTGTATCTTTAATGAGAGGTTTATAATAAACAAATGTTGTGTAATGTTGTATTTCTTGTATGTGTACATGATTAAATTGAAAGCCCAAACTTTTTATTGAGATACTGAGGTTTATATAGGGCCCTCTTAGCATGTTGGATATAGCTCAGGAATTTTCTGAAAGAGGAAGCTTGTTTATTAAGTGAAAAATGATTTGTCTTTTGAAGCAGGCATAGCGAGAAAGTTAGGCTACCATCTTGGAATAAATACTAAAATTTGATCACCCAGTCACATTTCCAGCTGCATTCCAAGTGGCTAAGTCTATAAAGGACTGTCACCTAGACATCAGCACCTTAGAGTCCCATGAGCAGTCCCTTGATTTTCTAAAACAGAAATATTTGTTATTAAATGTTTTTAATAAAAGAGGTTTTAAAAGCTGAACAGCGATAACTCACCTCCACTCAATCCATAGGCACGAACTGTGGGACCCATGTCGCCTGGGCCCTGGATCGGGTCTCCAGGGCTGCTAGTGTACTTGCAGTCATTCCTGTGATAGAGGAACCTCACTAGCACGCAGGGGTGAGGGCCACACTGTGAAGTAAGATTAGTCAGAGATCTCCCCTGGGGCACACATGTTCTGGACAGGGACAGGCAACCTTGAAGGAAAGGATCGTTCTAATGTTATGTATCCAGTGTCTCATCTTTTGATTGATGACCTGCACTTTCCTGATAACAGCAACAGGCCAAGGCAGAGAGATCTGGAAATTTTGGAAGGTTAAAAGGTTTTGTATTTCACAAACTTAGAAATTGCTAAGGACGTAGAAAATTGTTCCCTAAGAGCTAAACTCCTAAGTGGATCTCATTCAGTAAGATTAAAGAGGAGATAAAAATGCCATCTTCACCATTTTTTCCCTCTAGTCTCTTATTTCTAGCAAAGGGGAAAAAAGGAAAGTGTAGAGATTTTCTCTCATAAAGTCAGATCTTCACGGTGGATCATTTTGGTGGAGCCCACAGATCAGAGTGTTTGCTGTCTTTTAGGAACTTCTGTCTGTCTCTGCATTGTCATTTATAAGCCATTTTCTTAGAGTTGTTGATCTATTTGATGACAAGTAGTAACAATATTTTGCTCTTGTGCACATTATCCATATTTTATGCAGAGTTCTGTTGTGGTAACTATTTCTGCAGCAGGAATGTATTACCCCAACTTCTACCTAAGTATTCTGCATGAAGGTTTGAAATAGTTTTTGACCAAATAACCATAAAGTTAGAAAAACACGAGGTAATCTCATTCAGGTTGCCCAAGTTCCACTTATTTGGATTTATTGCAGAAAAGTACTAAAGTTCATGAATTTGACATCGACATTGTTAACATGCTTCGAGTATTTCCAGCCTGTTTACTTATTAGGCAATAAAGCTTGCATTCCTAGAAGTGCCTATTTTATCTTGACAAATAAGTGTTTCCACATACATGAAAAAGGCTCAAGTCAGCTGTGGAAATTGTTCTAAAAGGGTATGCCCTTTGAAATCTGTCACTCCATCTGGATACAAACTCTCTAAGTATACTGTGGCGGGACATATGAAATAACCCTGGACTTTTCATCCTACAAGAAGAAGAAGTAATGCCTATAGTGAGGATTCAAAAACACCAAGTGGTCAGACTTTAGAAACTTAGTGGTACCATTAACCAGGGGTTGAGTCACTGAATTTTCCTTCTGCTTGGTTGACAACCATGTACTGTAGGTGTGAACAGTTTCACTGGCAGAGTCTGTTTTCAACATACTCTTGTTCTGCCGTGTTCATTGCTGAGCCATGGATTATGGATTAGTTCACTGGGTGCCTAGAAACTCTGAGCAAGTCATGTTCCAGAACTGTGAAAATTAACCAGTGAAGAACTTGGCATTGGTAAAATAGTTATTTGAAAGTATGTGGTTTTAAGCTGGGAAGGGCTTGGCAGGTAAGATCTTATGGTACTGTGGACCACAGTGGTTTTCCTTCTCTCAAAAACCTCTACATAGAATTCACTGTGTTTTCTGGTAGTCTTTTTGGGTATGACATTTTTGTAATTTCTGTAAATGTAAATTTACATGTAAATGTAAATGTAAAAATTTCTGTATTTTTACCATAAAGCTAGGACTCAGAAATGCCACGAGATAGACCCAGCCTTTAGGTGGGTCTGTGTATGGTACTCTGGGATACAAATATCAGAATCCATTTCTATTTTGGATGATATCAGAAGAGAGTGATATATATTAAAATGAGTTGGGTTCAGACTTCTATAGACTTTGGTAAGAGAGAAGGAGGGATCTTCAAATATGGTCCAAGAAGATAGTCTGTGAAGGACTAAATCCGCCATGGTTACTAGCCACACAGGAAGCCAGCGCTGTCTAATCTTACAAATTCTGATTACCTGCCAAATGGCATTTAGGAGCCACTGATAATTTAATTTCCTGGCGCTTACTGTTACTGGAGATTTATTTGGTTTCTCCATGAAGCTCTTAACAAGAAAGTAAATCTTTGTTGAGTGTACAATTTCAATATGGAAAAGCTAATAAGACAAGGATTTTATGTGGCATGTGAAAGGCCAACAAGAATGAATTAAGGAGAGCGATTGTCAACATTCTGTCCCTGTGACAGGCACTGTGTCCCGTGTACACAGGGGCTGAAGAGAGTTAAAAGCTCCCTTAAGTACGCAGTGTGTGGTTCAAGGAGATAGACCTGGTTTCATCATGGCTCTGCTTTTCCTTTCTAACCCAGTTATGTAGGGGGGCACCCCAGTTTTCTTTTGGGGGGAAAGTACCAGTAAAAACTTTTCTCGGGTCTCAAATCTCTGAACTGTGACACAACTGTCCTAAGCCCCTGTCTTCATAGAAGAATGTCACTCCTTGTCTTCAGTCGTCAGGTGTCTGGAGAGGAGGGTCTGTCTGTGGGAGCTGTAACTGATGGGGTCGGGGTGGGTGGGCGGGGGAGACGAGCACCCGCCCTTGTCTGGAGGCTGCTGGTTCTGAGTGAGAGTTCACCGCCTTCCCTGGCGCTGCTCAGACACAGGGTGTGGTTTCCTTAGCTCACTCTGCTGTTTGGTTGCCTGCGGCAACAGGATCCAAACAACGTGGACATGTGTTTGTATAAAAAAAAAAAAAACTGGGAATGGGACCCAAAGTGGGAGTCCGGGGCTGTTCAGTTAGCGGAAGAGCTACGGTGAGTACCAGGCAAGTGCTCGTTCCTCTTCCCTCCTTTCTCTCTAAATTAGTCCTGGGATGTTGGCTCACCCAGTAACCATGTTTGTGGGTAGCTGGAGAAAATAGTGTCTGTTTTGGTGTTTCCTGGGCAAATTAAATAATCATTGTCTATTTACCAGTGTAAATTTCTTTTTCAGGGAGAGAGGAAGAAATTAGCATATGCTTA